>NC_053132.1:22818689-23431189 GCF_010015445.1 Perca fluviatilis | reverse complement strand
TAAATAATGCAGCGAGCTCTGAGAAAAAGAAGACTCAGACTATATCAGCGCAGGACCCGTGGAAATAGAGGATGACGCAAACGACACAGCGCACGTTTGTAGCTTTGTGTGCATGTGTGTGTGTGTGGCCTGAGAAGAGAAAGAATAAAGAACAGCAGTACATGGCAAAGATTGACTCACAAAGATCCTTTCTTATAGGATAACAAAAATATCCTCTTTTTTTTTTTTTTTGGAGTAAGATGAATCATAATTATTGTGAGAATGTGAAAGCTAAGGGAATGAATTTCATAGGGATGTCCTGTGGATTTTAAACCTCCGGAGGGGTGTGAGACCAAAATAGCAGCTTGGTCAAATTGTTGGCTGTGGATGTTTGTGTCGTCTGCCGTCCAATATCCATAAAACGTGGTGAATTATCACACTGTTTTATTCTATTTGAGTTAGTGTTAGGTACTTTTTTTTTTTTCTTTTCAGCTGTGATGGCTATCGCAGCTAACCCATTTTAACCGGCCCACTCTCCTGCGTATCTGTTTGTATTTCATATGCGTGTTGTTTGTGTTGATGAGTGTGTGTTTGTGCGTGAGAGAGCGTGATGAGCATCCTCCATTCAGAAACACATTTTCTGTGCCAGGAAACTTCACACATTGACGTCTTTGCCCAACAGATTGAGGCTCACAGTGGGATTCAGCACAGTGATGCCAACTTGTCACTCACAGTGTGTATGTGTGTGCGCGGGCGTGTGTGCGTGTGCGTGTGTGTGTGTGTGTGTGTGTGTGTGTGTGTGTGTGTGTGTGTGTGTGTGTGTGCGTGCGTGCCACACCTCCGAGCCAGTATGTTAATCCTTACATGGCATTCCCTCCATCACCCTGGTGTTTTGCCGTTTTTAGACATATTGAAGCTGTGTGTCGTCATCAGGCTTAGGGATGCCCAAGGGAGCCGTGACGCTACGACACAGAATACACACCCAGGGTTTAAAAAAAATACCTGTACCTAATTATATACATACCTAAATTAGGTAATACTTGAAGGTATCAGCATAGTCATAACTATGACATGACACTGAACATTAGAAACAAGTCATAACGTTTATGACTTCTGTCGTTAAGTGTCATTCATGACAAGGTGACATTGTTTGGGGTTGTCTTGATTATGACAACTTGACATGAATCAAAGTGACATTACCAGAAGTTGTCTTGTATTCATTTTGTTTGGGATGCCTGAATGACTTACAATTGCTATATACAGTACAGGCCAAAAGTTTGGACACACCTTCTCATTCAATGCGTTTCCTTTTTATTTTCATGACTATTTACATTGTAGATTCTCACTGAAGGCATCAAAACTATGAATGAACACATATGGAATTATGTACTTAACAAAAAAAGTGTGAAATAACATAACGTCTTATATTTTAGATTCTTCAAAGTAGCCACCCTTTGCTTTTTTATTAATAAGGGAAAAAATTCCACTAATTAACCCTGACAAGGCACACCTATGAAGTGAAAACCATTTCAGGTGACTACCTCATGAAGCTCATTGAGAGAACACCAAGGGTTTGCAGAGTTATCAAAAAAAGCAAAGGGTGGCTACTTTGAAGAATCTAAAATATAAGACATGTTTTCAGTTATTTCACACTTTTTTGTTAAGTACATAATTCCATATGTGTTCATTCATAGTTTTGATGCCTTCAGTGAGAATCTACAATGTAAATAGTCATGAAAATAAAGAAACACATTGAATGAGAAGGTGTGTCCAAACTTTTGGCCTGTACTGTATGTCAGAGGTTGGAGCAACTATGGATTAAGTTCAGGTTGATGTATCGCAATGGGAATCGAACCTTGGTCTCCCGCATCAAATATCCACTGTGCCACCACCACATCCTCTGACATTACCAGAGGATGTCTTTGTCATGTCAACTTGACACAATGTCATCCTGTTTAATGTCAAGTTGTCTTAATAAGGACACTCCAAAGAAATCTAATACATCTTCTGGTAATGTCATCCTGGCTAATGTCAAGGTGTCATTACAGAGACATCCCAAACTAATTTAACGTCAACGTGTCATGACCAAGACAACTTCTGGTAATGTCACTTTGATTAATGTCCACTTGTTATAATCAAGACAACCCCAAACAATGTCAACTTGTCATGACGAAAACCGATTGACAATTAATGACAGAAGTCATAAACGTTTGACTTGTTTATGACACGTTCATGACAGTGTCATGTCACGATTATGTCGATAGTAAAGTGTTACCCTATATTATTATGATATAATTTGATCTGATCAACTCTCAGACTAATCAAAAGTTTGACGGTTGGACAAGGTCCTCCATGCAGAGAAGCGTAGATTGAGGATTGCTGGGAGGACTGTTGCTATTTACTACTATGTGTGTATTTAGAATCCGCCAAAAGATTACAACTGTATGTTCTTGCTTGCTGCTGTATTGTTATTATTGTTATTGTATGGAAAAGAAAATGGAAAAAAATGATATTGCTTAGTATGAACCAGTGCGGAACAATGTTGACCTGCAATAAACTTGTTTAAAAAAAACTCCCAGATTAATTAGTCTTGTTTGTTTCAGAGCTAGAACCCTGTTTCAGCCACCTACTCTAAAGTGAAAAAATGCTCACGTGGCATTAAAAATGACTCTATTTACCTCCCTGCCCCACCACCCCCCCACGATGTGTTAGCTGTCCATACCTAATTTCTGCCTCAATTATTCAGCGTGGGTAATCTAAAGAAGAAACGTGTGAAATACGTCAGCGTGTGTGACGCAGTGACTAAAAATAAATACTGTATGCAGTATTAGTAAAGAAGTACAAATTTCACTAAACCTTCTCTACACAGATCACAGATTCTGTGAACAAGGCTCACGCCTCATGTCCACTGGATGCGGCTGTGTCTAGTTCCAGTTGCACCACATCTCCAGAATTTCTCCTTTGTAAATCAAATGTCCATCCTTTCATTCAGTAGCGGCATGTTAATCAGCACTGTAAAGGTTTACTTTGTCAACCTTTTGTGTTTTTCAGTCATGTTGACCACACCGTTGCAGCTTACACTTATGATCGAGGTGGCATATCAAAATAACCTATTTTCAAGTTGCAACTCTTTATTTGTGCACAACAATTACAAATGGAGCTCTCGTTTCGCCCATGTTCAAAAGTTGTTTTAGTTGTGCGAGAGAAAACTCCGATTGGACAGATAGTCTAGCTAGCTGTCTGGATTTACCCTGCAGAGATCTGAGGAGCAGTTAACCATAGTCCTCACAAATCCACCGGAGGTTAGAACGCCAACACAAAGAAAGCAGAAGGTACCGGACATCCGGCCGAAATGAGTGACATCCGGCGGAATTTGTCTACACATGTCCTAATCGGAAAATACTAGACTCAGAAAAAGGCCTTATTCAGGATATCCACACGGTTGCAGCGCAGAGGCAATCCTAGCTTGACTTCCCTGGCTCCCTATCTGTTTAAAAATTGATATTAAGATTTTACTGATCACTTTTAGGCTCGTCAGGGCCTGGACCCCCGACTATATCTCGGAGATGCTTGTCCCATACGAGCCTGTTCGCAGCCTTAGCTCCTCGGACGGGGGCCCTTTTAACCGTTCCGAGGCTCAAAGCCAGAGGTGATCGTGCCTTCTCCATCAAGGCGCCTCGGCTTTGGAGCGACCTGCCCAAGGAGATAAGGCTGGCTTAATCAGTGACGTCTTTTAAATCACTTCAGGCTTGCTTTTATGTGATGCCGTCTTATTTATCGTCATCCTCATTTCATATTTTGTGTTTATCGAATCATGATTCTTTTTCTGTCCTTTACTGCCCCATCTCCTGTTTTCACTATTACAGTGTTGTGTACGTATTAGAGTGCGGATCGAGTCGCATTTTTCTGTCCGACCCCGGCCCGCGTCCAACAGAGCAGTAACCGAACCCGGCCCGAGCCCGACAGGCATTAAGATATTTATGTCAGAGCCCGACACAGTTAAAATCTCGTTTTTTCTCATGCTAATGACACATGTACGTTTGTTTGTGTGGAAAGCCCGCTTTTATTAAGCAACTGTAGGAAGACATTCGGAAATTTCAACAGATGAGCGCATCAGCGCACACGTTAATACGCTTTTTTAATTTAAAATGTTCAATGCCTTATTGCGCTGATGTGACCGAGGCCGACCCGAACCCAAACATCATTTCTTTTGTTTCCTCTGTAGAAACACTTTGTAAACTATTGTTTTTGAAGGTGCTATACATATAAAATTATTATTATTATTATTGTTATTGTTATTATCCAAACGGAATACGCTGTTTACATGACCTGTATCAAATTTGGAATATTGTGATATTCTGAATAATAGTGGAATATAAGTGTGCACCTAAACGTACACAATGCTACTACAAAAGGTAGAAAAGAAAAACTAATCCAAGACACATGACATAAAACACAACATTAGTGCATAAGAGGATATAAGAAACACACAGAAGAAGGAGCACTAATGCATGTGATGCCCCTTCGGGGCCCTATCTTGCACCCGACGCAAGTGTCTTTGCTAGTTTAAGACCGACGCAGTTGTCAATTTCCCATCCAGCGCCCACGTCATTTAAATAACAAATGCACCTGGGCTCATCTTTGCGCCCATGGGGGGTGCTGTTCTTACAGGGAGGTGTGTTCAGGTGCATTCTTGGCGTATAGCTATCTAGAGGCAGCGGGAAGAGATCGCGCCATTGACCAAAAAAAACCTGGTCTAAAGTCAAACGCGCAGCACTTCATTGTTATTTTAACAGCGCATTAAATGCGCCTAGGCTTATGCACAGTGTGTGCACACCATGCTTGTTACACACACACAGGGAAGCGCAGCAGCACACAAACATGCAAAAGATTACAAATAAAAATATTACGGTGCAAATCTGCAATCATAATAGCAATGCGCCAAGGTCCAAAGGCGCATGGCTTTTAAAGGGAATGGGAGATGACACTCTGATTGGTTTATTGCATGTTACGCCCAAAACACACCTATGAATTAATGAAGACACTAAATACAACCCTTTTGAACCATGCGCCCGGCGCACAGACCCTTTTTTCCGTCATCAAGCTAGCAAAAGTGGATTTGGACACGCCCTGAACGCACCTGCGCCATGCGCTTCACACCATGCGCTTAGATCGTTAAAATAGGGCCTTTGGTGTCATTTGAGTGTTTTTGCTGTCTACATGGTGGAGGTGTGTCCTAACTTGTTCCTCTTGTTTGCAAGTTACTAATCAGAGTAACTCAGCTCATCTGGGTCTGGTGTGCTGAGGCTTCTTTAGCTGCAGTATCCTGTTTCTCTCCCCTCTCACTCTCTCCCTGCTGTCTCCACAGGCACACCAAGGTTTGGTTAGGTTAGGCTATGGTTGGTTATGTTATCCTAGGTTTTGCTGAGTTTACACTGTACACAACACCAATACTGGTGTAGGGTCACCACGGCCTCCACTGATTTCTACATCTCATTATTTATATAGTTAATTTGGTCTTATTTGGTTCACTTTGGTTTAATAAAGTATTGTTTAAAGTGCTCATATTATGCTCATTTTCAGGTTTAAAATTGTATTTAGAGGTTATATCAGAATAGGTTTACATGGCTTTTCAAAAAACTCCATATTTTTGTTGTACTGCACATTGCTGCAGCTCCTCTTTTCACCCTGTGTGTTGAGTTCTCTGTTTTAGCTACAGAGCGAGGCATCTCACTTCTGTTCCATCTTTGTTGGGAGTCGCACATGCGCAGTAGCTAGGTAAGCACTACTAGCCAGTCAGAAGCAGAGTATGAGGGCGTACCACGCTAGCAGCTAGGCGAGCATTATAACGTGTGTTACAAAGTGACCCACGTTTGTCTCTGAAGTAAAGGCTGGACTACAGTAGAGCTGTTTGGAGCAGTTTGTGAACAGAGTTTTCTGTTGGAGATGGTAAGTCCCTTTGGGGGGAGACTTTGGGCTTTTTCACTTTGTAAACCTATGACGTGCACAAAAAAAAGATATATGACACAATAAAGCTAAAGGGAAAAGCCAAAAAGCATAATATGAGCACTTTAAACATTTGACATGGTGTTGTCTCCTTCTTTGTTATGACCACCTGAGCCAGGTCATGACATGCAGGTAATCGTCACACGTTGGTCATATGCCTCCGTTATGTAATTCCACTGGCTGTATACTGTATGTGCTATGCTGACAGCTACTGTATGACTGCGAGGATGTTCTATCACATGCCTGCCCCTCCAGCCACAGACCTCCTGACACCTCCATGGCTGGGTGTACAGGCTTGTGTAGATGAGAGGCCATTAAGTGATTCATGAGGCTTGTGGGCTACAACCAATCATACACTCTCGAGCCACTCTCATCTGCTGAGGTTAGACACCTCTGTCCATTTGTTCCTACATAATGACTGTGGAGACATGCGCACACACGCATGCACTCAAGTCCCTGATCAAAAACATTCAGCTTTCATTCCTGTTGTTTTTTAATGTTGGTACACAGTACATCACCCACAGTGAGTGCACCTGTTCCTAGAAATACTGTCTCTCCGGTGTTGCTAAAACGGTGCCAGTGCCTAAAAGGTTCCTGAATCAATACTTTAAATAAGATTATATTTTGTTAATTTTTTAGACAACGACAGCTGCACGCTGTTGTACGTGCCGGTGTTGGAATCCTCTACAGTGAAATACAGTCACACTTTACAGCGTTTAGCTGTCAGCGTTTTAGCCATGTTTAAGCTAGCTGCTAGCTAACGGTAGGCTAACGTTACCTGCTGTCAAGTATAATGCTAACTAGTGCCACATGCAGCGATGCCTCTGTTTCCTCTAATGTCTGTTTCGGAGCATCAGAGGGCAGCGCAGGCAGTTAAGTGTCATAGAAATGAGGCACTAAAATCTGCGTTGCTATCCGGTCCGGTAGATACCGATCGTTACGGCACCGGTGTCGTATTAGCACCGGGTCTTCGTACCCAACCCTAATAACCACATTGTATGCTGCCTACCCTGCACCAAATGGTTGCCAGAAAAAGTTAGCAACTATCTGGTGGATCGATCAGCAGCTATAGCCACGTTTCCCTCGGGAGTTTCTGGAGACTAAAACGGTAATAAGGAACATTTGACTTACACTGATCAGGTGACCGGATAAAAATGAATGCTAATGTTGCTCCGTATCTTCGCAGTATGTAAATACGCAAGTGTTTGCTAACTTTTTCGCAACGGTATAATTATCTGTTGTTACGCTGCCAACAAGCGCCCCCAAAAGAAATCCAATTGATGCTTTAATCTTGCAAGACTGAAGAAACAGGATGGTGAAAATAAGGAAAGAGATACAGTCAATTGCTTTATCAACAAAAAAATAACTTTTTATACAGCACTTGTAAAAATCAGCATTCCATATTGCTTTACAAAAAGCAGCATTAAACTATAACATTGAGTGAGCTCCAAAACAGTAACAACACAGAAACAGTCACAAGAATAAAAACAGGTCAGCACAAACATTTAACAAATTACATTTATAAGTATTGTTTTTGATCTTGGCTGGGATATAATTTAATCCAGTGCAAAAAAAATAAGACGCATGTGATTCTCCATTCCTATCGAACATTTCCTGGTCATTTAACAGAGGCGCAAACAGCCTACTGAACAGGTCCTATTGCCCCATGCTTAACCAGCAGATGCCATATAAAAACCTCTCTGCAGCTAGTGGATGAGGATCCCTATGATTTCTGTGTGATGTGTGATGCGTCGCCTCATGTTGCGGTCTCAGTGCGCTGCCGTGAAGTCCCACTTCTCAAGCAAAACAATGTCAACAGGAGCTCCAGCGAATGGCTGAGTTGGCAAAACTGTGTCGTCATTTAGTCTGATGTCTCAATCCTCACCGCTTTGCTAACAGCTGTTTTCTTAACCCTCCTGTTGTCCTCGGGTCAAATTTGCCCTTTTTAAAAGGTTTCTATAGCAGAAATTTGGGTTTTCTTTCAACCAAATTGCCCAAAACTAACATGGATGGTTCCATGACACGTTCTTCACAAGTCAACTGAAGGATCGGTTCACTATCATTGACTTTTGGGTGTTTTATTTAATTTTATAAAATTATTCAGACTAAACTTTGACAGTCTGTGATTGCCCATCAACAGCCTCTGATCTTAAATATTAGTCTAAATAATTCAAACTTTCTGCTTTTTTAACTCAAAAATTTTATGTCATTTTAATATAGGCTACATGAGGTTTATTGAACATAAAATCCAAAAAATGGGTGTAAAAATAGTGGTAATAAGTTGGTGGTAGTGTATACTGGTGGTAGTGCGAAAAATAGCACAGAAAAATGCTACAAAACATTGGAAAAAACGTTGAAAACAGACAAAAACTTTCTTTTTAAAAGTGGCTTCCCATCTCTTGTGGGTGATTACTCTAGCTTATGTGCTTTAATAAACAGTGTTTCAATGGCTTCCTGTGTGGCAGGTGTATCAGTTTGATAGATGTGGAACACAAATGTCTTGCTTTTCTGGGTCCATTTTGTTGTTGTTTGTCTGCAAAGATAGATTTCAGCAAGAAAAGCTTGATATTTTGGGATACACTTATTACACTTGAGTTGGATGCCCTTCCTTTTCATTCTCTATCAGCAGACTAATCCAGCTACTCTGGTGTACTGTAAAGATGTAAAAAAAAAAAGGGGGTGTTTTACGTTATAAAAATGGGCTTTATAAGCTCAAATCAAACAATCAAATCAATATTAAATATTTCTAATCTGACAGCCTGGATGCTGAGTATTTATATGCTCAGATTAACAGATGGATGTAAGCGGAAGGACACTTTTAAATATGTTTATTTGCAAATTAAATAAAACATACTGATCCTTTGTCAATGGGACTTTAGCTGTGTTACATTTACCTCGGATGTCGGAGGTCGGAACTAAGAATGGCATCCCACCGAATTGACCGCGTTCCAGAAACAAGTCCCAAAACTATTATATTTAACAATGTGATAGGACTCTAGCCATGTTAGCCATTGTTAGCAAAACCAGTTGAAAATAATGCATTATGCGGTATTTTGCGCGCACGAAACCCGTAGCAACTTGTCCACAGACTTAAGGACAGTACTATGTTTACGGCTGATTTAATAAAACACAAAAAAAAGACAGAAGTGCTAATAATCATACAGCTTTCACTACTTTTGATGCTCGGAGCTTCAGGGGGCATTCCAGTTTAAAGGTTAACTTTCGGTATTTTTCTACCTGTCAAAGTGACTGATGGGAACAAACAGTTTTTGAAATTGCTCCAGTAATAAGCAAGACCGCTGCAGTCAGCAACGCCAAAGCAAGCTGCAATGTTACATTAATGGGCAGTTGCGCACCATCAGCTGTCCACTAAAAGTGCTTGTATTGCTTACTTAAATGGAGTCTGGTGAGTTTGGTGATGGCGATTTTGCTGTTTTTAGTTAAACAAAAAAAAAGTCTATCTCTGTAGGCATCCTTTCTATAATGTTGTCAGACACTTGGAATAATAAAAATACCAAAATGATCCTTTAAATTTCCAACTGGGAACTCTGAAATTCCAACTTCCTCGTTAAACCGGAACACACCATTTGACTTTACCAAAACTCACTCTTTAAGGCTACATTTACATTGCTACGTTTTGGTTTTCAAGCCGAGTTTTGAGCCAAAAGCGATCGCCGTTAGTAGCTTACTCTCAGAGAACAAGACATCATGAATGATGAGAGCAAATCAGGTGGCGAAACATTGGCGTCAGCGTCGGGGTTGCCAAAGGTCTCTGTTTGCGGCCGTTGAGACTGCAGCACAACCCCGGAGGCTCAAAAACAAAACTGTGTGAGTCGAGTGCAGATGTGAGTTGCGCGCGTCACTTTGCGACAAGTGGCCTACAAGAACCTGCTAACGAGAGACTTCTGTAATGTCAATACAATACATAACGAAGTTCGTTCACTGCTAGCTACAAGTTAGCAATCAAACACAACAAAGGCTGTCACTTGAATGGCATTTTGAGCTAACGTTAGCAATCAAACAATCATAGATAGCTAAAACGTTTTTGAAATGACTGCTGGCTACAAGTTAGCAATCAACCACAACAAAGGCTGTCACTTGAATAGCATAACGTGTCATACTGAAATTTGTGAAATCCATAAAATAATAAACTTTTCTCATTACAAACAATAACCAAAGATGGAAATCATTTAAAAAATGTTTTAGCTATCTATGATTGTTTGATTGCTAACGTTTAAATCTGAGCATGTGCAACTCACATCTGCACTCGACTCACATCGGGTAGTGACAACGGGGCCGAAGCCTGTCTTCCTGTCATCTGTTGACATCAGAAAGCACTGCAAGTAGGATAATAAGAAGAGGATTGGAAACTTTCCTCGAATTAGTATTGAGACTACTTCCATGCAAGACAATTGCAAAGTGACCTTTGGATAATGCATTATTCTCATGGAGTGATGATAGCAGGTCAGAAGATTTACGCTTAAATGTCAGACCACATGAGCTGACATTAGGCTGACACTAGGCCTTCTACATGTCATGATGTACAGCAGCTGCTTGGGACTTTTTAATGTCAGCGTATTACATGATGTTCCCTCATGTACTGCTTTGAATGAAAAAGCCACTTATCTGTCATTTACTGAAAGAACCTATGAAAAAAAAAAAGATGCTTGGACACTGTAATTAAAGGGAGTGTCGGATCTATAGCAAAGGTCACTGCACTAACACTGATGGTTGCTCGGGAGCGCTGGCGTGTGATGCTGCTAGTCATTTAACTGCAGTTTATGTGACAGTTTTACGCACAATTTAGAAAGACTGTAACTGAATAGAATAGAGCAAAGATATGGGAATGTGCAGATAAGGAATTTATTTCTAGGAAGATGGCATAGTTTGAATGCAATTTTCAGTAAACATGGAACTTTTCCTGTAATTTTACCGCAGTTTATCAGTGTGACAGTTTTACGCACAATGTAGAAAGAATGAAACTGAATAGAATAGAGCAAAGATACGGGAAGGTGCAGATAAGGCATTGATTTCTAGGATGAAGGCATAGTTTGAATGCAATTTTCAGGATACATGGAACTTTTCCTGTAAACTACCAACTGTATGGATTACATTCAAGGTTTAATTTCCATATACATTTTTTCACTAAAAAACTGCATAATTTTGTCCATGCACATTATTAATACTGGAAAGAGAGGAGGATAAAGTGATGTCACACACATCATAGTGACATCACGCATCAATCACACACAGCCTGTGTGATAACTATGTGCATAGGGCTCATTACTCTGTTTCTTCTCATTTTGCTGATAGTGTAACTCTGGGAATTTATGTTGAATATTAAAGTTCTGTTGAAAATTACATTGCAGAAACATAGTGGCTTTCAAAATATGCACTATATTTAACCATACTTATGTTATTATTTTAGTTTCTCCCCTACTAGACCAAATTCTACCGCATTCCTAGCCATCTGGAGGCATGCCAGGCTCAAACAAAGCTGATAATGGGGTTGATATTATTCATTATTCAGTCTGTTGGGACTTGTCTTCGCTGGTTCAAGTCTTCGCACAGATTAAGTATGGAGTGTTGATTGGTAGCTGAAGAGCTGCCAGTTCACCCTCAAAGAGCTGCCAAAAAAAAAAGACATTGATGGGTTGGTCCCCCAAAAAAAAAAAAAAAAAAAAAAAAAAAAAAAAAAAAAAACACATCTTCCCCCCCCCCCCCCCCCCCCCCCCCCCCCCCACCCCCCCACACCCAAAAAAAAAAAAAAAAAAAAAAAAAAACAAAAAAAAAAAAAAAAATTTATATAATTTATTTTTATATAACTATTTGACTGAAATGCTTATCAGAAATAATTTCAGAAATGATTTGTTATTTAAAAAAAGACTAAAATGTTTTGACTAAAACTTGACTAAGATATATCTAGTTCTCTTTTGACTAAAACTAGACTAAAATGACGAGACTTTTAGTCGACTAAAACTTGACTAACAAAAAAAGATATGTGAATGACTAAATATGACTAAAACTAACAAGGACATTTGGCACAAGACTAAGACGAAGACTAAATTAAAAATAGGTGACAAAATTAACACTACTACACTGCAATTCTTAGAAGAGCTTTATTGTAGTCTGAGTCAGTACATAGCCCTAGATGGACCAGTACAAGACAGGGATGGACTGTGGAAAGTGTACCATCCCCATGTGCGTGTTAACTGAAACACTGGAAATTACATTAGTACTGAGGAGATATGCCTCAGGGAGCTATCAGTCTAGGAAAAGGGGATTTTTTTAAGTAGGCCTAAGGCTCACAGTAACGCTGATCATATTTTCTTTACAGTCAAATAACGTACAGGGCAGTCCTTTGAAGCAATGATTTTTTTGTTGAGAGCATAACAGCAGAAATGTGGCTTCACAATGGCTTTTGTCACAGATGGATGCAATAACGCATGATGTTCAGACAGACACCATATGTATAAATACTTCTAGGAAATCATGTGTTTTTTCCCCTTTAAACACATGACAACAAGAACTGCAGATGTTAAACATGTTAAAGCTGACTTTTTGCCCTGGGCGTAGACTCCCACTGCAGCAACGAGAAGTGATTGAAATTCCGTTTTAACAGCAGTAACAGTTAAGTAGCTTGTTTATTTGAACCGGTAACTGCAGAACTTGAGAGGGCCCCCAGCACGCGTGAAACCGCTTGGCTTATACTGCTAATTTCCATGTGTTAAAGCTGTCAACATGGTGTGAAACATGTTGCTCCAAGTGTGACCGGAGAGGCATGACTGAAGAAGCCAACCTGCTGTCAATTTACCATAGAAACACAACATTTATATCACATACAGTACAGGCCAAAAGTTTGGACACACCTTCTCATTCAATGCGTTTCCTTTTTATTTTCATGACTATTTACATTGTAGATTCTCACTGAAGGCATCAAAACTATGAATGAACACACATGGAATTATGTACTTAACAAAAAAGTGTGAAATAACTGAAAACATGTCTTATATTTTAGATTCCTCAAAGTAGCCACCCTTTGCTTTTTTATTAATAAGGGAAATAATTCCACTAACTAACCCTGACAAAGCACACCTGTGAAGTGAAAACCATTTCAGGTGACTACCTCATGAAGCTCATTGAGAGAACACCAAGGGTTTGCAGAGTTATCAAAAAAAGCAAAGGGTGGCTACTTTGAAGAATCTAAAATATAAGACATGTTTTCAGTTATTTCACACTTTTTTGTTAAGTACATAATTCCATACGTGTTCATTCATAGTTTTGATGCCTTCAGTGAGAATCTACAAAGTAAATAGTCATGAAAATAAAGAAACACATTGAATGAGAAGGTGTGTCCAAACGTTTGGCCTGTACTGTACATTGCTTTGCGCACATTATGTGTATTTGACTAAGCAACACTAACCTGACTCCGCCAGATGGATTGCTTCACATTTGCTTGGCATATCCATCTGGGGACTTTCCGTTGGAGAACTTTTGGGAAGGGGTGAAAATACCGGTTAGCTGATTGGATAAACCATCTGTTTATTACCACCTGTGTTGGCGATAGACGGGCCAAATCAACCAATCAGATCAAACTCTTGCCGGGAGAAGAGCAAAAACATCTTTTCCTCAGAGAAAAGCCTCCAGTGCCGTTTTTTTTCTCTACTTTCAATGAAGGAATACTTTCTAATTTGGATAAAACTTGCATGATAGCTACGCTCATCTCAAGCTGCCACGTTGTTTAGACTAACAGTCGCTTCTCGTTGTGTCACACCTAAACCCGTTTCAAAACCAACGCTGATTGGTCGGTCGTTTGGCGAATGGCTCCAAATTTACTCTATCTCAAGATGCCAGACTGATCTGGGAGTAGAAAACTGGAGATCGCGAGATCAGGATGGTCTCACAAGGCCAAAGCAACACACTCTCACTCCCAATATAGGTCACTTACGGCCGTCTACCGAGTCAACACAGTCGCAAGGCTGATTTATGCTTCTGCGTCAACACCGTGGGTACGTACGTAGGTACGTGGAGATACGGACCCTACGTCGTAGCCTGACGTGCACCTCTTAAAAAATTTAACTACACGTTGTGGCGACCCACGTCGCTTGGCCATGGCTTGGTAGCATTGCATTTCCCCCTATTTCCGGGTTCTCCTTCTCCATAAACAACATGAAATATTTCTATCTAGCACACCAACGCACATAAATAAACTTCAGGCCACTTACGTATGTGGGCTACGGCGAAAGCTCTGCGTGGAGCCTCCGCGGAAGCTTAATTCAGCCTTTGCTCCCAGCTCTTGGAAAACCGACGCTTGGTCAGGGGCCTTTGCTGTTAGTTACTGACGCAAAAAGTCTCCTTTATCAATATTTGAATGATTTCGACAATGTGGATGAGGTCATTATAGTTCGATGACCACCTGTATTCATTTGAGCAAGAGTATACGACAACCTGTTCATGTCTTTTAGTAAGGTTAATAAGGCTGTGTCAATTTGCATATAAGTTTACATTTGGGCCACCAGAAAAGTACTTTGGCATCCAAATTTGGAGGCATGGGGCCAGTGCATTCCTGTCCAAAGAGGAGGAGATGTGTTTGCCAGTTGTGTGTCAGAGGTGGTGTTGCAACACCATAGCCATGACTAACCGAACATTTCATTAGCACCTACCCGAGTGAGAAAGCAAACTATTTGTAACTTTTTATTGGAAAAAACAGCATGCTGACTTGGAGCATTGATTTCCCGTGAAATGCATTATCTCCCGTCAGTTAACAAAATCGAGTGTGCTTACGTTTCTCCGTGGCCCGTCTCATTTTTAACAGGTCACCACATAAGAGAGCTTCTCATCTACTGACGCAGAATCTCCAGCTCCACGCAGAGCGAATAGGCCCTTACAATTGATGTTTGTTTGTTCTCCACTCGAGGAAAGAGAAATGTTTGTCTGGACTGTGGTGCACACAGAGAGCCTTGCATGTTAGTGCCGTGATTGAATGATTTGTGTGTGACGTTGGCACATTCTGTCATCATCACACGACATGCTCTGTTCATTTTCTCTCACGCACACTCTCAACTGTGGAGAAACACGTGTAGTTGGCTTTCAAAGACAACTTTGTCTGATGGTCCATGATTGCGAAAACAAAAGCCCACTGTAGATGTTTCCCCATAAGCTAGGCTTTATTACATTTAACATTATGTTAACGGGGGTTTTCCTACAACAGTAGGAAGCAGTTTAAGACCGGATTTGCCTTGTATCAGTCATTTGTGTATTTTAACTTATCAAACAGACTTTTCAAAATTCAATCAGTTCTTTTGATTAATGTTTCACAATGCACAACTTGGATTTATTGAAATCACATTTTATAAAAAGTTAGAAAATAAAAGGATGGAATATAATAATAAATGGCCAAAAAAATGAGACACCCTCCTCTCTGACAGTGGGCTGCAGAAGAAGCCATGAAGGAGGAAGGGCTTTAAACTCAAACCTTACAGACACACAGAGTACACCTATACTTACTTTCAGATATTAAATATTTTGACCGATTTTTTTGTGTTATCATATTGACAAGAGATTACTATAAATATGATCAGGTTACGCCCTGAAGCAAGAAACTGGTTGACTATTAAAAAATAAAATCCCAGATTACAAAGGCATATTGGAATTTGCCTCGGTTTTGTCAGTTTGAAAGTCAGAAACAAGGACAGATGACAGCCCAAAGAATAGCCTGACAAGCCAGACCCACATCAAGATGTTGGGTCTGGGAACTCACCATTGACAGGGCTCAATCTGAGTTGCGGGATAAACGGTTGTCTTTCAAATTATCTCTGCACGCAATAGGATAGCACTACAACCAACAAGAGCAACGCTAGTTGATAGAGTAAACTTTTACCGTATCCGGTCGGCAAAACTCCGAACACATCTTCCTTTTTTAAGAATGACTTCAGTGCTGTTCTTTGTTCTTTTCTCAAAGAAAAGCTTAACTCCAAGTCTTCCGGAGTCGCAGGTGCGGCCAAAGCCGATTCGAAGCAGCAGCAGCAGCAGCCATAAGCCCTCCCACTGACTCTATACACAACCTGAGTGGCACGGCCAGAGTTTGGTTTTTCCAGCTCGCAAGCCAACCTGGCTGCAAATTGCATTTGCTAGGGTGCGTCTAGATTTCTAGGCTACCCAAAGAAGAGAATGGTGTAGAAAGTGTTTTTATTGATGACTGGGCGAAATAGGGAACTACCAATCATCTAATACTCGAAATGGCATCTGTGCCAAGCCAATGCCTGTTGAATACTTTGTCCTTTGTCCTCTACTGTAATATTCAAGGAATGTGGTGTAACAGAGTTAAAAATGTAGTGTATTGTTATATATGATTTTCGCCAAGAATGAACACCCTTGTTTAATAGTTGTGAATGGAGCCACCTTTGGCCGTATGGTGTACTACAAATCTGCTGCGTGTAGTCTCGCGTTACTTCCCAACCCGATCAGAGAAGCTGTATACCTTTGATCGGGTAGGTTCAACGTACAAAGTACATCACCCAGTGTATCAATTTTCTAAAAGTAAATTGATTTAGGTTGATAACTTCAATGTATCTAATGTGTTATATTATTCCCATGCACTGTAACGATCGTACTGCACTTTGCATGGTTTGACAGAAAGTTTGTTTGTTCTTTTTGACCGTGAGTTTCTGTGTACTGAGGCCAACGTGGCTAACGTGGCTAGCCGTAAACTCCGCTAGTCACGTCCATACATTGTAACAACAGTGTATGTTAAGCGAGTATTCCCAAACGTTAATTAGTTGTCGTTCCATGTGTGTTAACATTCTGTCTGTGTGCCTTGCTTGCTAACAAGCACTGATAGTGTACAATGGGATATTGACGTAGTACATGTAGCCTATGTAACGTAATGCATTCTTTATATTTTGCTTGTGCAGATGCTGTAAATGTGTACACCAAAGTCTGAAGACAATGTTCTGATTTATTTTCCAAAGGTATGTGGCTCCATAATGTAATTAGGTTTTAATGAAGTGTTATAACTTTATGCATTTAGGCTGTAGTCATGCCATTCTATATGAGAAGTTTAAAAGTTATGATTCAGATGATGGTTTTGTATGCATTTTCTATTGCTGAAAGAGTGATTGGCAGAGAAGCTGTATACTTTTGATCGGATGCTCTAAATGTGTACACCAAAGTCTGAAGACAATGTTCTGATTTATTTTCCAAAGGAAAAATAAAGAAGAGAAGTTCAACATTTCGCCTCTGTTCCCCTGATGCTTGACAATTGTTACAGTCGCTTTTAAACTTAATAACGTCACAGAGCGTGGCTCACTGTCAGCAGTCAAAGAGTGGATGCTGCAGAGGCGGTGAGTAATTATGAAAGCCGAGACAAGAAAGGAAAACAAAGAGGAGACAGATGGCGGGAGGGGTGAGGAAGAGAAACACAACACACTCTGAAGCTGTGTAGGTGTGAGCTTGATCTGCGCTAAACTGTTACAGCTGATTACAATCATTGTATATCTTTCACACTTTCCCTGTTGCCGGTATTGAATAGTAGCTTCCCGCTGATCAGTTTGAGTCATACTTGTGGCACATACCGTACTAACACCATTCTTTAACCAAGAAGGTGTTTCGCTACAACAACAATTCATAGTCACTAATTGCCTTTCTTTACAGAATGTAAACATCAGAATGTGGGTTGTAGGATATCCTGTCCCGGCTTGTAAAACCATCCACCTGCACCTACACTATTTACTAAGGGAGCAATACCAAACTAAGAGTTACTGATTAATCACAGACGATCATTTAGTTATTGACAACTACACT
Organism: Perca fluviatilis; assembly: GCF_010015445.1. Lineage (NCBI taxonomy): Eukaryota > Metazoa > Chordata > Actinopteri > Perciformes > Percidae > Perca > Perca fluviatilis. The sequence continues at coordinate 23,413,402 of NC_053132.1, read as the reverse complement.
GGAACATTACCGAACAACTGGAATAACACACATATCTGGACAAACAGAGAGCTGCTGGAAACAGGCCCATGGTTCTACATATCTTATTTCATTGTAAAAAAAAAAGAAGCTTTATTGTTTATATTACATATACTTTACTAGGGATTTGCCAAATAACTACACTGCATTACAAATCTCAAATTTTCTTCAACTAATCTTGACTTTGAAAAGTGAAAATTTTCATTTGAAAGCATATATCTAAAGGACAATATTTGAATGTACAACAGAGAGTAGTGGAAGAAGAACTCTAAAAGCAGCACCACCACAGTATTAAAGTACTCTTACTATTACTGGACTGGAAGCTGTGGAATTAATTACTGTTGTATTGGTGTCATGTAATTCCGTGTAGAATAGGCCACTTATTGGCATGACACGTAAATAAAAATATCAATCAATCAATACTAACAAGTAAAAGTACTAAATATGCTGAATGGTCCCTTTAAGATTGATATATTATATTTAACATATTATTGAGTTATTATTACAGAGGTATTATTTTATACATTTGGCATTTTAATATATCTTTTAATCTTAATCAGCTCAATAACCAGTAAAATATGTACTGGAGTAAAACTCTGAGGTAGAGTGGTTGCCCCTCAACCACAAGATTGGCGGTTTCATCCCAGGCTCCAAGTGTTGCTCAGTTCAGTGTCCCTGAGCAAGACACTGATCCCTGACTTGCTCCCCTGATGCTGTATGTATAGCTGTCGACTGCTCTTAATACTTAGGGCCCTATTTTAACGATCTGAAACGCAAGTATCAAACGTGAAACGCAAGTAGCTTTGTGGGCGGATCTCGACCGCTGTTGCTATTATACCGGCGGGATAAATGACTCTTGCGCTCGACGCAAATCTAAAATGGGTTGGTCTGAAATAGCTAGGTGTGGTTTGGGCGTAATGTGAAAATAACCAATCAGAGTATCATCTCACGTTTCCTTTAAGAGCAGGCCTGCTTGTTCCATGGCGGATTGCTATTATGACGGCGGATTTGCCTGGCGCACGCCAGCGGGAGCTGTCCGGGATGCGGCAAAGTAATAAATGCCTGTCTTGGCTGGGTGCCGATGTTTCTGCAGCCTCTTGGGCGCATCTCCTCAAGTCTGGAGAGGATTGCTGCAGCCATGGAGTGTGGGCCTCCAAACGCACCACCTGCACCTGTTGTGCCCCTTCCTCCTCCCCCCCACTCCATCTCCGTCCACCCGATCCACCAGAATCGCATCGAGTGTCCAATCCCACCGTAGTTCAACATCACTTCTCCTTAAGTCCTCTAATATTTCCTCATTTATGTCATCAACACAGCCATGATTCATGGAAATGTTGTGTAAAACATAACAAGCCACAAAGAATGCTGCGACTTTTTGAGGACTGTACTGTAAAGTGGCTCTTGACCTATCCAAACACCTGAAGCGCATTTTCAGTAATATTTTTCTTTTTCACGCTACATTATGGCCAAGCACGCGCCCCTAAAATAGCATCTGAATAACGCGCAACTGACTTTAGACTAGCGCCACTGACTTTAGACCAGATTTTTCCTGGTCAGTGGCGGAATTGTTTTCTGAAACTGCAAAATAGCACCAGGGAACTTTTGCGCCCGAACACGCCTCCTCTTTTTGCTGAACCGCCCCCGGGAGCGCAAATACATTCCCTAATTTACCGACGTGCGTCTGTGGAGGGAAAAGTCCGCTGTGCGTCGGGTGCAAAATAGGAATGATACATGCGTCGGTGTACAAAGGCAATTGCTCTGAGTGCAAGATAGGGCCCTTAGAATGTAAGTATGTTGTAAATACCCATTCCCCTGTCAGGTGTTTGTTTGATCCATCCACCCCCTCGACCTACCTCCTCATGCAGAACATGGTGCTCTTACACTATATCCAACTAATTCCAGCTTTGCTCCCCTCATATTTTTTTTACTAAACTAAAAACGTTAATTTGAGTCATAAATGCTGCTTGAACAAATGACCTGTAGGAGTTTATTTTTATGTTTTATATATTTGGTTAATAATGATAACAATGTGTACTTTATCATAGTAATTGTTGTTATATTTTTATGGTCATTTTTATATTCTATAGTTATGTTCATACCCAATTTCTTTATTCCATTAATGTTAAGTCTGTAATGATTTTGTATACGGCGCGCTGTTCATGGTGGCTAACATCGCTAGCGCTAATGATCCAGGTCTTCTGCATATTCCTAAAAAGTTATAAGATGGACATTTATTTCTATGAAAATACTGCTATATAACTGGTATTTACAACCTTATCTGGCACTTTGTTACATCATGAATCAGCCGAAAAGAGAAAAGCCTTAGTGTGCTTTGGACTGATTTCTGCAGTTGAGTACTATGTTCTGTTTGCACATGCTGTGCAGGTCATCATATCCAAGACAGAAGGAACAAAACGCAGTGACCTCAGAGGTGAAGTCAGATTCCTATTTAGGTCAAAGCTAGTCCACCGAATGATCGAATGTTTTACACCACATTAACATTTACATTAGCTTTAAATGAAGACACCGTGTTTAGAGCAGGTTGTTGGTCAGTTCCCTGCTATCTGCTGTTAATCCTGGACGTCCTTTCTATTTCCCTTCTTTCATCCCAGGTGTGAAACAGACCATGATTAGATGGTCTGAACCCATCAATATGGCTTTATGTCCAGGGGAGCAGGGTGTAGACATATTATAAGTCATCTCTAGTACGTCAACAATGTTGGCATACCATGTGTGATGAAGGTCTGAGACCGAAACCCATCAATACGGCTTTATGTCCAGAGGAGCTAGGTGTAACATATTATAAGTGATAGATATACACCAAAATCATCTCTAGAACATCTACAATGTTGGCATACCATGTGTACAATATGTGCAAATATATAAAATTAATGAAGTATTGTGCTGTGATGGACATCTGCAAGCATCCTTTCCTGTGTGAGCTAATGGGTAATTGACAGGGCCACATGAAATCTTTATCGCACCCTGCTAATTCTGGTAATGGACCTAGTATCGGTCTTGCTCTCCATAATATATCATTTCATTTTTATTTCATTCCTGGGTCTACAGGCTGTATGTAATACAAACCATTATTCACATTTTATAAGCTTAAAGTTCACTCTTTTTGGAATGCTGTTTCCACAGTGTCACTACACTAAACTGTAAACAGGGAGCAGAGAAGCAAATCATATACATACAGTATATAATAGATGTTCTTGAAATGTGTGTTATACAACAGCTCGCTGTGCTGATTTAAAGAAATCAAAGCAGAAGTAGAGAACGTGTTCTACTTCACTTCTTTGCTTTAAAAGAAAAAAAGCAGCCCCGATCGAAGAACATGCAGTTGAAGAGTTCATTTTTAAATGTTTTCCAAAAAAATCATTTTACTCAAAATGTTCCAGTCCATGAAAGTGCAATCATTCTTTTAAGCAAGGACTTCATTTAATCATCCATTCACACAAAACCTTTTCAATTTATCATCATCATCATCATTACTTAGTTGAAGCAGCGCTTTGGAAGAAACTGTCTCGTTGTGAGTTAAAGCTCTAATATGGGGACCAGGATCTACCAAAAAACAGCATATTTTACAACTAAACTGTAGTAAATCAAATATAATTAATTCAATAATGCGCTGTGATGAACATCTGCAGGCATTCGTTCCTGTGTCAGCTGACGGTAACTCTCTGCAGAACTTTCCGTGTATTTTTCCGCATTTTTAAAACTCACAATGTTAACAGATCTCCGACCCAGGCAAACAGAAGAATGGATCACCGCTGAAAAAAAAGAACATGTACTTCACGGCTTTCTGTTTTACATATTTGGTTAATAATGATAACAATGTGTACTTTATCATAGTAATTGCTATAGTTGTTATATTTTTATGGTAATTTTTATATTCTGTATTTACACCCAATTTCTTTATTCCATTGATGTTAAGTCTGTAATGATTTTGTATATGGCGCGCTGGTGGCTAACATCGCTAGCGCTAATGATCCAGGTCTTCTGCATATTCCTAAAAAGTTATAAGACGGACATTTATTTCTATAAAAATACTGCTATATAACTGGTATTTACAACCTTATCTTGCACTTTGTTACATCATGAATCAAGCGGAAAGAGAAAAGCCTTAGTGTGCTTTGGACTGATTTCAGCAGTTGAGTACTATATTCTGCTAGCACATCATCAGTCATCAGAGCCATCTTTAAAGTTGCACAACTGTGTCCCAGTAGCAGTCGACGTGTATGTGTGCAGTGCCCGGAAGCAATTCGTTACATTGCGAGACCTGATATAATGCAATACTTCCTGACGCTGTGCCCGGCGGCTCGCTGGCCAAAAGTTGCAAGGGTGGTTTTTTCCGCTCACTGGCGCTAGGGGGAAGCAAGACGACCACCATTCATCCTGAAAAAAGTCATATAACCATTCCAATGACTCCGAAGCTGTTCAGTTAAGGTCAATTAAGCTACAAAAAACTGCATAGTTCCCCTTTAACATTTTATAAACTTAAAGTTCAGTCTTTTTGGAATGCTGTTTCCACAGTGTCACTACACTACACTAAACTCCTATTATACCAGCGGGATAAATGACTCTTGCGCCCGACGCTAATCTAAAATGGGTTGGTCTGAAGTAGCTACATTACTCATAGGTGTGGTTTGGGCGTAACGTGCAATAAACCAATCAGAGCGTTATCTCACATTCCCTTTAAAAGCAGGCGCGCTTGTTCCATGGCGGATTGCGGATTGCATGGCGGATTGCACGTTCTTAATATGTCCATGGACGCACGCCAGTAGCGGTTCACATCCGAGGAGACCGACGTTTGCCATTCATTTTTCTTTTTGACAAAATGTAAATAAAGAAATGTCACAGAAACATACTTTCCGATGTTTTGGGCTCACTCTCACTGAATCACGAGGTTATGAATGCATGGCGATATTTTTGCAATGTAGTCTAACATTAGACTGAGATTACCTCACTGCAGACGATGCAGCTCTTGTGTCTCTCCTCTCTCGTGCTGCTGCTGGGGCATTTGGGTTAAGTGGCATCGGCACATGTAGTTCAACATCACATCTCCTTAAGTCCTCTAATATTTCCTCATTTATGTCATCAACACATCCATGATTCACGGAAATGTTGTGTAAAACAAGGTCATACGTTTCCTTGTAATTATGTATGGTTTGCAAAAATGGGAACTGCTGGGTCCGTGTAGATGAGACAAGCAAAGTCTATGCGCACTACATTATGGCCAAGCATGCACCCCTAAAATAGCATCTGAATAACGCGCCACTGACTTTAGACCAGGTTTTTCCTGGTCTGTGGCTGAATTGTTTTCTGAAACTGCAAAATAGCACCAGGGAACATTTGCGCCGCAACACGCCTCCTCTTTTTGCTGAACCGTTCCCGAGAGCGCAAATACATTCCCTAATTTACCGACGTGAGTCCGTGGAGGGAAAAGTCCGCTGTGCGTCGGGTGCAAAATAGGAATGATACATGCGTCGGTGTACAAAGTCAATTGCGCTGAGTGCAAGATAGGGCTCAAAATGTTCCAGTCCATTCTTTTAAGCAAGGAAATTTTTTTAATCATCCATTCACACAACACCTTTTCAATAACACAGTGACCTCAGAGGTACGCAACAGGTGACCCAGATTCCTATTTAGGTCAAAGCTAATCCACCGAATGATCGAATGTTTTACACCACATTAACAGAGAGGTGCCAAACACAGATTTCTAAACAAAGAAACCATGTTTAGAGCAGGTTGTTGGTCAGTTCCCTGCTATCTGCTGTTAATCCTGGACGTCCTTTCTATTTACCCTTTTGCATCCCAGGTGTGAAACAGACCATGATTAGATGGTCTGAACCCATCAATATGGCTTTATGTCCAGGGGAGCAGGGTGTAGACATATTATAAGTCATCTCTAGTACGTCAACAATGTTGGCATACCATGTGTACACTGTAGCATATTGTACAATATGTACAAATATATAAAATTAAATAAATATTGTGCTGTGATGAACATCTGCAAGCATCCTTTCCTGTGTGAGCTGATGGGTAATTGACAGGGCCACATGAAATCTTTATCGCACCGTGCTAATTCTGATAATGGACCTAGTATCGGTCTTGCTCTCTATAATATATCATTTCATTTTTATTTCATTTCTGAGTCTACAGGCTGTATGTAATACAAACCCCTATTAACAGTTCAGTCTTTTTGGAATGCTGTTTCCACAGTGTCACTACACTAAACTGTAAACAGGGAGCAGGGAAGCAAATCATATACATACAGTATATAATAGATGTTCTTGAAATGTGTGTTATACAACAGCTCGCTGTGCTGATTAAAGAAATCAAAGCAGAAGTAGAGAACGTGTTCTACTTCACTTCTTTGCTTTAAAAAAAAAAGCAGCCCCGATCGAAGAACATGCAGTTGAAGAGTTCATTTTTAAATGTTTTCCAAAAAATCATTTTACTCAAAAGTTCCCGTCCATGAAAGTGCAATCATTCTTTAAAGCAAGGACTTTATTTAATCATCCATTCACACAAAACCTTTTCAATTCATCATCATCATCATTATTTTGTCAAAGCAGCACTCAGCATTCTCGTTGTGAATTAAAGCTCTAATATGGAGACCAGGATCTACCAAAAAACAGCATATTGTACAAATAAACTGTAGTAAATCAAATATAATTAATTCTATAATGCGCTGTGATGAACATCTGCAGGCATCTGTTCCTGTGTCAGCTGACGGCAACTCTCTGCAGAACTTTCCGTGTATTTTTCCGCATATTTAAAACTCACAATGTTAACAGATCTCCGACCCAGGCAAACAGAACAACAGTCAGACTTTCTTTCTGGATCACCGCTGGAAAAAAAAGAATATGTACTTCACAGCTTTATGTTTTACATATTTGGTTAATAATGATAACAATGTGTACTTTATCATAGTAATTGCTATAGTTGTTATATTTTTATGGTCATTTTTATATTCTATTCTATTCTATTCTATTCTATGTTCCTACACACCCAATTTCTTTATTCCATTAATGTGAAGTCTGTAATGATATGTTTGTATATGGCGCGCTTGTGGCTAACATTGCTAGCGCTAATGATCCAGGTCTTCTGCATAGTCCTAAAAAGTTATAAGATGAACATTTATTTCTATGAAAATACTGCTATATAACTGGTATTTACAACCTTATCTGGCACTTTGTTACATCATGAATCAGCTGGAAAGAGAAAAGCCTTAGTGTGCTTTGGACTGATTTCAACAGTTGAGTACTATATTCTGCTTGCACATGCTGTGCAGGTTGTCAGAGCCATCTTTAAAGTTGCACAACTGTGTCCCAGTAGCAGTCGATGAGATGGCAGACCTTAGTGTTGGTCACTGGCGATAGCTGAAATCCTGCTTTGATAGAAGGAACAAAACGCAGTGACCTCAGAGGTACGCAACAGGTGACCCAGATTCCTATTTAGGTCAAAGCTAGTCCACCAAATGATCTAATGTTTTACACCACATTAACAGAGAGGTGCAAACCACACCATTTTCTAAATTAGGCTACTGCAAGCACTTTAAAGGAAGACACCGTGTTTAGGGCAGGTTGTTCAGGTCAGTTCCCTGCTATCTGCTGTTAATCCTGGACATCCATTCCATTAACCCTCTTGCATCCCAGGTGTGAAACAGACCATGATTAGGTGTTCTGAACCCATCAATATGGCTTTATGTCCAGAGGAGCAGGGTGAAAAATATAAGATAGATAAATAGATAGATATACACCAAAATGATCTCTAGTACATCAAAAATGTTGGCATATCATGTGTACACTGTATCATGTTACACAATGTGTACAAATATATAAAATTAATTAAATATTGTGCTGCGATGAACATCTGCAGGCATCTGTTCCTGTGTCAGCTGACGGCAACTCTCTGCTGAACTTTCCGTGTATTTTTCCGCATATTTAAAACTCACAATGTTAACAGATCTCCGACCCAGGCAAACAGAACAACAATCAGACTTTCTTTCTGGATCACCGCTGAAAAAAAAAAGAACATGTACTTCACTTCTTTGCTTTAAAAAACCAAACAAAAAACTGAAATGAAAAACATGCAGTTGAAGAGTTTATTTTTAAATGTTTTCCTAAAAATCATTTTACACTGATAATAATAACCAGAGCTGCATCACTCAAAATGTTCCAGTCCATGGACGTGTAATCATTCTGCTAAGCAAGGACTGTTTTTGTTTTTTTTTCCAATTTCTTTTCAATTTATCATCATCATCATCATCACCACCGTCATCATCATCATCATCATTTTTGTCAAAGCAGCAGTCTTTGAGATGACACTGTCTCGTTGTGGAATAAGTAATAGCTCTAATATGGAGACCAGGATCTCCCAAAAAAAAAACAGCATTAACAGAGCTGCAGAGCGACACAGCAACATGCGGGCCCGGTCGGAACATGCACCACAACAAGGCAATTAAGCCCTTCAAACCCTCGATTCATCGCCCACCACGTGGTACATCAAATCTTTCACCAGACCAGGCATGTTTACATGGGAGGAAGACGCCTGTCATATTGTTTCTGTTTGAGAGATGTTGTGCGTCAGTGCATCGGCCCTCTCCCAACACACACACACACACACACACACACACACACACACACACACACACACACACACACACACACACATCAGAAGGATCTTATCCCCTTATGTCATCCGTAATCGAATCGTCACTCCTGCATCTTGTCTGCTCCATCTAAAGCCTTTGTAGGAGCAGATTATCCTCTCTCACGCAAGACGCACAAATCATCTGTTTCTTATAAAATGCCCCTCGTCAAACAAGCCCCAGTTGTCGGATGCCTGCTGCTCTGCTGCTCTTGATCCAACAACTAACTACAACTGCAGCTAGAAATTCTGCAGGAACAGACAGAACTTCTTCGAGACATTTCTGCCTGATAACCACCAGAGTGAAAGGCAGTTCTTACTACACCTGCAGGCGGTGGCGTTATGTTATGGCAGGCCCCAGTGCACGCTATTACTAGTTATGAAACACGCACACATCCACCCCCCTATATAGCTACTGTATATCCTATCCTGTTATCACATGATCAAATCTTGACATTAGACAACATCAACATACCAATTAAACACAATAAAAAAGAAAATCAATTATTATTTTCAAAGGTGCAAAATTGTCACCTTTCAGCGAAAAATGCCATTTTGAATCCAAAAGATTTGTGGGATTCCTGTTGATCCAATGAGTTTATTTTTTCCAAGTGCCCTGAACAGGGGTTACGTTCAATTTCAAAACAGTGTGCACCGTTTTTGCTACAGTTTCCGGGTTGAACGACAAAGTGGGTGATGCACTCACCACTTGTCACTTGTGCTTGTTTGTCCATATTTATATTACACACTGCTCTAGTTATTTTTTTATATGGTATTCATTTCACATATAACCACTGTTTAGTTTCAGTTAGATTTATTATGTTGCAGATTTGAACAGTGAATTGTTTGGTTCTTCCTAATTAACTTTTCTTTGTTCCTTTGTTTGGTCAAACATGCAGAAATGGGGCGGGGGGGGCGCCCAGCAGCATGGTGTATTTCCGTGCGTTCATGGACATCGGAAAAACATTTTTCCCAGTGAAAACTTTCACATAACTTCCTGTAGGAATCAGAGATGGGAAACTGGATTTTGCTAACTGAGTTTCCCAGTTGGTGACGCGTTGTTGACAACTGATGTTTGATGTAGGCGATTTTGGTTCACTGAACATATTTCAATGACAAAATTGATTGTTGTGGAAAAATGCCTCTGCCAAGAAACATACACAGACATAACATGTTTCAAATTATTCATAAATAGGCCCATGTATAAAAAAACAAACACCTTATCCGTGTCCTTTCCCGTTGGTTGTCCTGCAGATAACACAAACAAACGCCTGTCCACGTGCTGTTTCTGTGCTCACATAAGAAAACAGCAGCAAATCTTTTGTTATTGTGGCCTCCATGTTTTCACACACCAGGGGTCCATTCCAGGTAGAAGGTTTAACACACTCTGAGTGTAACCCTGATCTCTGAGTTGATTTACCCTGAGATGGGAAACTCTGAGTTTTCGGTTCCAGAACAGCTGATTTGAGTTGGTTCAATCAACTCGGGAGTATGTTCACGCGCGTGCACCACCACAATAAAAAGGCAGCATGAATGGAGCCATGATTCTACGATTCACCATGGTAACAACCACAAACAAACTGGTCGGCGGAAATACTCATGCGCACAAACAGCGAGTTTGAACATGCATTTCCTTAAAAAAGCAAGACAGAGGCTGCTGCTGCAAAAGAGAGAGAACATTGCCACTTGAGTCAATGCGTAAGCATTAACAGTGTATTAATTTAATATTTAATCACAGTTAACTTATGATATTACTGGTGAAAACTGGAATTGTATTACACCTATAATTTCATTTGGGTGCAATTCTGTGGGCGAAAAAGTAAGCTACTACTATATCCCATTCTGAGGCTGGGTTATAGTTCTGTTAATGATCATGGTGCTGCGCAGCACCATGATCATTAACAGAACTATCATTTATAATCATTTATTTCTTTTTAATGGCTCTCACTGGTTTGTGTCCAGGGAACACTACAAAAAAGAGCCAGTCACACTTTTCTGATGGCTCTGCATACAGTGGCTTTAATATTACAGTATGATCCGTATACACACCAATAAAGAAAACTGCCGTTTGCAAAAAACGTAATGCGACTACATCTATACATCTACATCATCCTACATCTATTCCAACAGAGTGGCAAAGAAGGCCCAATCCATATCAGCTGACCCTAGCCACCCCTTGTCCTGCCAGTTTAAGTTACTTCCCTCAGGCCGTAGGTACTCCATGCCCAGATGCAGGTCCAAATAGACTCAGAAACTCTTTTATCCCGACTTCTATTTCCATTTTAAACAATTTGCCAGAATTGTTTTAAATGTATGTATTTTATTATTGTGGTTTAGATATTGTGGGTATTTTATGTTTTGCTGTTTGTCTTGTCTTTATGTTTGTCTGCTGGCTGTACAAATAATTGCCCCTCGAGGATAATAAAGTTACCTTGACCTTGACCTTGACATAAAGAATCTGCTGGGATGTTAAAGCATGTCCACGATGGTGGATGTTAGTGATATGAGGACGGATAAGGTATCTACATATCTGATGGACTGTGAAAAAATGTGGAAATGAAAATACATTTAGTCGGGACTCAATATCATCTCCCGACGTAAACTCTCTGTGAATTAATACAGTTTTTTCATCAACGGGATCGTCGACAAAAGGTCATGACATGTTTGAGAAAAAAACGTTTTATAATCTGCCTAACAATAAGTTTTTTTTATTCATGCAGATAACAAACTGCATTAAAATGCGCCTGATACAGACTGAATGAATGAATGAGGAAATGAGAGCGAAGAAACCTTGAGTTTCTTGAAGAAAACCTGCTCCCGACCAGGTTAGGTTCACAGGCTCAGTTACCATAGTAACTGACTCCGAGGTTAAGTGAAAAGGAAAACCCAGAGTTTCCCTCATCTCAGGGTTAACAAACTCAGAGTTTTCACTAAACCTGCTTTCTGGAACGGACCCCTGATGCTCTGGGCTACAGCCAACCGTTGGTGGCAGTCATGCAACAAGTTGTTATGCCAAACGCCAATATAACAGAAGAAGAAGAACACGCATTCCAACCATGTGAATGCTGCCAGTCGGAAAAACAACGTGATCACGGGGGCGGTCCCTGTTATTCCCAGGTGGCATGAACGTGCCATATGTTACTGATGATGTCATCACTGACATCAATGGACAGAACCAAGTGGGTTTTCGGTGTGTAATTCATTTTCATGTGTTTGGGGTAATGCAGTGGTTCCAAACCTGGGGTCCGGGCACCCCTTAGGGGGGCGGCAAAGATCACAGGGGGTGCGCAAGTCTTTATCTGGTTTGAGGTTGAGGTAAAAAAATATATATATATTTGCACATGTTAAACAAATTATGACTAGAATATGAAATGTATACAGAAGTCGGTATAAAAACTATATATTTTTGTTCTCGCTTAAAATTGGAGGCAGGCTACTTAGTAGGCCAAACCTCCGGGACCTCTTAACCTGGGACCCTTGCTGTCATCAGGTCAGCTGCTAGCTGCTATCATCCTCGTCTTTCCTGTCGCCATGGCATCACTATTTTATGAATGAAACATGGCGGAGAAATGTAAAAGTCCTGATACCTGCTCTGTATCAAAAAAGAAAGTTAGGCTCTATCTCGAGAGTTACCTTAACTTTGGTTTCGGGGGGGGGGAGGCCTCAGCTTTTCTTAGACATAAGTAAGGGCGCCAAGGAAAAAAGGTTGGGAACCACTGGGTTAATGAATTTGAAGGGTAATTGATATGAGTTACTTCCCACATAAGGTTTTCTTTATTTGTGTAAAATTAAGTGCACACTGTGTCTAGCCTCCAGAATGTGGTAGAAATGTTTGGTAGACTCACCACTGGAAGACAGTGGTGCAGTCCATGGCTGATTGAGAGCCCTATAAAGGCAGTGGCATGTTGTGGCTTAGGTAGAGGGAAGCTGTGCTGATACAAACATGGGCTTAGGAAAGATTTGAGTGTTTAGTTGTACAAAGAGAAGGTAAGAGCAGTGCTGATATAAACACAAGCTTTATCAAGTTTTGGGGACATACTATTGGAGAAGCCTTGCTGCTCAAATGCATGATGTTTCTCATTTTATTGATAGTTTCAAGTTTTGTATTTTTTGTATTTTTTTTTCAAAATGTTTACACAAATCCCTGCAAATAAATCTGCACTGTTTGGAATTCAAGAAGTCTGCCTGCCTATTTTTGCACTCTGGCTAAGCTACACTGTGTGCAACATGTTGTGTCACTATCACCTGACTGCCACACCCATCCACACACCTGTTCCCAATTCACTAATCAGTTCTGCCTGTGTTGGTGCTGTTTACATGACCTGTATCAAATTCGGAGCCCAGGAAGCAGAAGGACTCCAGTGTTGCTGTGGAGTCCCCCAGGGTGAGTAGGGTGGGTAGGGCTGCGTCCGTCTCCACTGTCTTCAGAGCGTTTAGCTCCAGGTTGCTCTGACTGCACCAGGTCACCAGGTGGTCAATCTCCCGCCTGTAGGCGGGCTTATCCCCACCAGAGATGAGTCCAGTGAGGGTGGTGTCGTCTGCAAACTTCAGGAGCTTGACAGGCTGGTGACTGGAGGTGCAGCTGTTGGTCTACAGAGAGAAGAACAGTGGGGAAAGGACGCAGCCTTGAGGGGAACCGTTGCTGATGGTCCGAGAGTCAGAGACGTATTTCCCCAGCTTCACACGCTGCTTCCTTTCAGAGAGGAAGTCTGTGATCCACCTGCAGGTGGAGTCAGGCACATGCAGCTGGGTCAGCTTGTCCTGTAGCAGAGCAGGGAGGATAGTGTTCAAGGCAGAGCTAAAGTCCACAAACAGTACCTGGCATAGGTTACTGAGGAGTCCAGGTTGTCGGAGGATGAAATGAAGAGCCATGTTAACAGCGTTGTCTACAGACCTGTTGGCTCTATCGGCGAACACAGGGGGGTCCAGAAGTGGGTTGGTGAGGGTTTTGAGGTGAGCCAGAACAAGGCGCTCAAAAGACTTCACAACCACAGAGATCAGGGCGACAGATCCGTAGTCAGGCCTTGACCAACTGCCACTTTGCTCGTTTGAAAGCCATGATGTCTCTCTCTCATGGGTGGGCCAAAAGTCTCTGGGGGGGCAAAGCAGAGAAAGGGGACGTAACCTTGCTCCTTATGACCTCATAAGGAGCAAGATTCCAGATTCCCATCTGAGCTTTCATTTTCTCAAAGGCAGAGCAGGATACCCAGGGCTCGGTTTACACCTATCACCATTTCTAGCCACTGGGGGACCATAGGCAGGCTGGGGGAACACATATTAATGTTAAAAAAACTCAAAGTGACATTATCATGCCCTGAGAATTTTAACTAGATGAAATTGTGGAGATGTTGTGGAGAAACCCTATCAGACACGAATAAGCAGAAAAAGCAGAGTTGTGTCTTATGTCTGGATCAGATATCTTAGCCCATTCCTTTTAGACTTGATTCAATTACTATTACTTTTGTCATAGTAAGTCTAGACGCAACAATTCCACCAGTTTCATTCGATCTGATAAGTGCTATGAGAAGACTCTTAACGAGACCATGTGAGGCACCAAACACAGCGTCCCGATCTCATGCTGACTGGCATTTAGATTCTCAATCTGCCTCAAATTAAACCAGCCAAAAAACCATCTATGTACTGTATCAGCAGCAGCATTTAGATGCCTGACACTGTCACGAATCTGGACTGAGACAAACATGCAGAAGTCCTCTACACACACACAGACATACAAATTGTAATTTCCCCACTGGGGATCAATAAACAGTATAAATTATAAATTCAACATCAACAGACAGCACAGCTGCAATAATATTAAATTTGTGAGCAATATTACGTGTTTGCTGGTGTGTGTTTTGTACTACTGCATGTGTTGAGGTGTGTCTCTGTGTGAGGGAAAGAGGGAGACAGAAAAAAGCATTTTGCATTGCATGCTGTAGATATTTTGAGTTTTAATAACACTACCTTCTCACAGATACACATTTTTACAGAGCCCCTAAAGAGACATGGGGAATCATTTTTTTCTCGCGCACAAGATACTTTTCTTATGAGCACGCGAAAGTATCTCGTGCTCAAGAATCTAAGGCTAGCAAAATTATGCTAACAAAGCTAACATTATGTAGCTAAATGTAATATTTCACATTCACAGCATAAAATCGGTTCATCTTTACGTTTGTTGGCGGCGCTATCGGGTACATTTCGTTGCGTTTTCAGGAAGATGAATGCTGCTCGGTTACGTTGTAACCTTGGTTCTCTGAGTGAAGAGACTATCTCTCCAGCTGTAGGCTGCTCAGAGATGGTTCCGATCAAACTATCAGTGATTCCACGCCAGCACAGGTGCTTTATAGGGCGTGGCCGGGCAAGGCGGTGTGTCTTAAAGAAGTATCCACGTACCTGAACACAGGGGGATCATCCCCGTACATATGGAATATGTAATGGTGGAGAGATACGATAGCAACATGGCATCATGACTTTGCGTAAACATACATGGCACTTTCCTAAAGCCAAATGGCGTGTTATCTGTACGCATTTTGAGCTATCCACGTGTATGTCTACGCTGTATACAGCAGATGTAAACATACAAACCATGTGGCATCGCCACGTTGTGTGTTATCGCGAGAACGTGAGATACGATTGCGAGAACAACGTCACACGCGTGTAAAAAAAGGTTGGGTTTAGGAAAAGAACACTGGGAAAGGCTTAAAAAAAAAAAAAAAAAAAAAAGCTGAAAATATCCACACGCGGGACACAATCCCTAACCTGACTCCACCAGATGGATTGCTTCACATTTGCTCGGCATATCCATCTGGGAACTTTCCGTTGGAGAACTTTTGGGAAGGGGCAAAAATACTGGTTAGCTGATTGGATAAACCATCTGTCTATCACCACCTAAACCCGCCTCAAAACCAACGGCAACGTTGGCGAACGGCTCCAAATTTTCTCTATCTCAAGATGCCAGACTGATCTGCGAGTGGAAAACTGGAGCTTACAAGATCAGGACAGTCTCACGAGGCTACACAATCCCAGCTCTCCTGGGTGAAAGTCCTGCGTTTTACCCATCTGCCACCCCAACCATCCACTCTCTGCAGATTTACGTCCCTTTATACTACGCGCTACGGCGCTACGGCGCTACGGCGACAATTCACTCGTAATGTAGGTCTATGGCAGGCGAATTGCGTTGATAAACACGCTAAAAAGCGATGATGCGTCTTGATCACACGCCAAAATGGCATACAAATTGCCGTGTCATACATACGCCACTTTATGAGATCAGTCTGACGATAGAGACCTTCTCCTCGGCAGCCAAATTCTGAAATAGTTAACTGTTTATCACGAGAAAAAAATAATTATTCTGCAAAAACAAGATTCATCCTGTTATTTTGATATTAAGAAAACAAACAATAAAAAAAAAAACGTGGCTGTTCCCGGCTTCAGTATAAATGTGACAATCAAGTTACTAATGTTTATTTCTTTGTGGTGTTTCCGTTTCCTTCTGTGGAAATCAGGTGAATGACAGGAGAATGGGAATAATGCATTGATGCACTGATGTGCACTGATTCCTGATGATACTTACATACTGTTAAGTAAAGGATCTGAATACTTCTTCCACCACTGGATAAAACATAACATTTCTTCTGTAATGGATTATATTGCTCCGTGGATGTATTTTTTTATTCTGAATAAAAAGTTTGACTTGTTGGTCAAAAAATTGTTTCCCTGTTCTGAATGAGGGAAAAAAAGGCCTGATGTTGTGTAATTCATTTTGCCAAATATATAACTAAGATAACTTAAGAAACACCCTGATGTTACCTTTTAACTAAATGACTTCCTGTGGCTCGCTTACATCCTAACTAAAGTCCACTTGGTCGTAATGCGCCTGTATCCCGGAGGAGCCTGCATTCAGTTCCGATGCTTATACATGAGGGTGGCATTGACGCTCTTCCTGTTTACACTTCCTGTTTAACTTGTAAGGTAATACTAACTACTGATGAAATCACTGCTTTAGAGGTGCAAGGTTTAATCTGCTCTGGAGAGCATCGCTGACGTATTGAGCATGAGAAGTTTGATGCAAAGTCATTAAAACTGTTTGTGCATTCATCTCTGAATCAATACAAAAATCATTGATGGATGTGGAGATTTAGAATCCCAGGCTTATGAATTGCTGGTAAACTGTTTAAAAATGACATCTATTTTGGATGGACACATTATTTTTTACAATATGCATGAAAAACCTACTACCTTTTAGGCATGGATTTGTACACAAACATGTTTAGTCTCTAATAGGATATTTAATTGTATTCCTAGCCTCAGTTCTTATTATCAATTAATCCATCTTGATTGATTGATGACTATAGTCTATGAAATGTCTGGTTCATACGTATTTGGGGTTTCAACTAGAACATGTTTACATGCTTAAATGTTAAAAAAAACATTATTTTTCTTATGCTGTCAGTCTGAATATTCCTGTATTCATCCTTTGTCTGAAACGTTCCGTTTAAGCGCCTGTCTCTTTAAGAACCCCTCCTGGAAAAAATGCGTTCTGCTCTGATTGGTCAGCGTTTTTGGGTCTTGCGCATCTGCGCTCACTTAATCTCTGCACCTTCATTGCAGCCGGGGAATGACTGTAACGTAACGGCACTGTAGCAACACTAATGTACAGGAGAGTTGTGACATCACAAGCGTATGGAAGTCCTGACGGCTCGTTTAAAGGCACCGTTTCAATACGGGCTGTGTGTATTTCTCTGTGGATTGAGCTTTTTGATACTTTCACAGTATTTATATAGCACCTCAACCTTCTTTATAATGAAAAAAGACATGGAGATCTCGCTTTTTACAAAATGGGACCTTACATTTGTCGCGTGACTAGAATTGCTCTACTGCAGTGACTCTACAAGACTAAATAAAGTCTAAATTTATCTTTCTAAAGGTCCCATGACATGGTGCTCTTTGAATGCTTTTATATAGGCCTTAGTGGTCCCCTAATACTGTATCTGAAGTCTCTTTCCCGAAATTCTGCCTTGGTGCAGAATTACAGCCACTAGAGCCAGTCCCACAATGAGCTTTCCTTAGTATGTGCCATTTCTGTGTCTGTAGCTATTGAGGAGGTGAGAGGGGAGGCAAGGTGGAGGGTGGGGGTGTGGCCTTGACCAACTGCCACTTTGCAGTTTTTTTGCCACCTTTAAAGCCTCAGATATGCATCGTAGTATTCTGTTGGCATTGTCTTTACTTGCTAGGTAAAATGCAGAATGGAGGAAAGAATATGGAGAGAGGGTAAAGAAAATACCAGAAACATCTCCGATTGAACCGCACCACAAAATGAGATTGCCTGACAGAACTGGTGATATTAGATGATTCTGCAAAACCAATATGTTCAGTGACACTGATTTCTTTGTGGCCAACACCAACATTTACAAATGTCTCACTTTCTGTAGTACTTTTTTACATGGCAAAGCTCCATTATAGTTAGGGTTGTAATGTAACGGAGTACAAAATACTTCGTTACTGTACTTAAGTAGAAATTTCACGTATCTGTACTTTACTTCGCTATTTAAATTTATATCAACTTTCACTTTTACGCCACTACATTTCCTAGATAAAATGTATACTTTTACTCCGTTATATTTCCACTAAGCATCTTCGTTACTCGTTACTAAAAAATAAAATTAGAAGAAATGTGTGCAACTGCAATAAGGGAGGTTTGGGGAATCACTGCTCCTAGATTGCATTACGCACGCTCCGCACGCCGCGCGCTCTATTTCAGCGTTTGTTTGTTGCTAAAGGAGGAGGAGGACGCACAACTGAAACTGCCATGGAAGCCCGAGCACCTACTGGAGGACCTCCCGTTATCGTAGACGAGCACCCTGACGATAGTGGTGAACAGGGTAGTGGTGAAGATAACGTCATACACCCGTGGCCGTATTTGCAAGAAATGTTTCTGTACATTGATGTCAGCTCTAAAAATATGCTATTTGTTCTTTGAACTTAAGAGAATTGTGCCTGAAAAGTCCTAGAAAAGAATGTGATTTTGATTTGATGAGTGAGATTAAGAAGATATGGGAACCCTTAATATAAAGCCACAATAAAGTTCACAATAAAAGTTCTGACCGCTTGCTTTTAAATAAAAAAACAAACATTTTTTTACTTTTACTTCAAATACTTAAGTACATTAAATATCTGAAAATTACTTTTGATACTTAAGTACAGTATATATCAGATACTTTAAGACTTTTTCTTAAGCAATATTCTGAAAGGTAACTTTCACTTCTACCAAAGTCTTTTTCTAGTACGATACTTGTACTTTTACTCAAGTATTGCTTTCTAGTACTTTATACAACACTGGCGTAAGTCACTGTGTTATAGGGGCCTGTCCTATCAGTTTGATCTCAGCGTGTCTGAGCCATGTCTAAGCCTGCTGTGGTGCTCTGCTGAAACATAAATACATTACGGATTAAGACTGATGCTGCCAGACACCGGGCTACTCATCTTCCCTGTATCAGTCAATCATTTTGTGTAAGAGGTGACAGTTTAGGGTAACCACAATCAGCCTTGTGTTGTGTAATATAAGAGTCCACAGGCTGTCAGACCAAAACACAAAGGTCTCTTCTTCCTCTGCTACAAAATTTTCAAATATAAGAAGGACAAGATGACTAAAATGCTCATTTCTTAGAAAGCTGCTGGTACATTTATAGCTACTTGTTGCTAAGATGACTCATAACACAGAGGGCTCAAAGGTTACTGAACATTCTGGATTCATTTTTATTTAATTATGTCTCAGTGACAAATAAGGGTTGTAAAGTTTTCCTAAAGTCTGCTAGTAGATTTAATTTGTGGCGGTTGCTAATGAATAGGAAAATGCTGGATAGTGATGTCACTATTGTTGTCACTGAAATCAGACCCAAGTTTTTTCAATTTTAATTTTTATATTTCTATGCTTGGAAAATAAAGTAATTCTTGTGATTTAAAAAAAAGAAAAATTCTATTAAATGATCCATTGCAGTGCAGATTTCTACGCTCATCAAAGCAGAACTAGACCAGAATGTAGTTCTGCTTTATGGATGCTTTGTTTCTATATTATGTTTAAGCAAAATCTACAGTACTGTGCAAATGAATATTGTAAGGGTTCAGAAAAAATGCAACGTAAACGATCTGAAATTCATGTTTTCTTGCCTTAAAGTAGCTCTGCCACACACAAAAAAAGGTTTCATTAAAGGTTGAGGCACACTGACCAGACGGCCGACCCTTGGCAGAAAAGTCAGTCGGACTGATCAGTCTCCCCGAGTGGGTCAAAAAAGTGCCTCGGAACACACCAAAGCGACGCCGACTTGAGTGTATGTTCTGCGCGTGCGTAAGACGCAATACACCTCCATAACAGCAGGCGGCGCTAATCTGTATTGTCGGCAAAAAATGAAAACCGGCACCTGATTGGACGAACGCGTCACGTGGGTGTCAGTACCCGATCCGTTCCACCGAACGGTGTTAATGGACAGCAGACTGTAGATGATCTGTAATCTGAACGGATTTAGTCTCTCTGACGACTAAATGTCACTATCAGCCACACAGCACGTGTTCTGGTAACAGAATAAATCTTCAAATCAGACAAATATCAATCGAAATCTATCCACTTCATAAACACCAATTTTGAACCAATCAGCAACGTTTGAGCAACTGAGGCGCCTGTCTCTAAAAACTGCGACCGCCTCGATCTCGTGAGGTTATCGCAACCCGTTCTCATTCATTATATTATACATTATCGCTGTACATTTCATATTTTATATATTATTACTGTATATTTGTTTTTATTATATATGTTTAAAGTATTGATAATATATGTTGTTTTTATTTGTTGTTTGTATATCTGGAGTGGTAACGAAAATAATTTCCCACTGGGATTATTAAAGTATTTCTGATTCTGATTCTGATTCGGAACTCGTAAAATACGAACGTTTGGACAGTGGCTGTCAGCGTCTGAAGCGACGAAAAAGGCGTCCTTCAGCGTGTTTGTAGAACGTACCGGGGAGAGCAGGCAGCTACACAAATCTAACCGGCATGCATTGGGCGGCGATCGCCAGCGATCGATTCTGCGCAGGCCTGGCTCATCTCGAACAGGCTTAATTATTGCAGGTTTGAATAAAATACTATTGACTTTATTCTGGTAAATTGAGCGATACAATGGTGAAATAAGTAGAGCATGGCTATCATTTTGTAGACATGACCCATTTCTACATTTGTTATGAAAAAAAACAATCTGGTTACTCATCCCTCCACATGTCGGCGTCATGCTGTTATGTCTGCAAACAGCAGAGTATGACCTGTAACTCTCAGCATGATGGACAATACAATGTGCAATGAATAAGGCATGAAGTAACACCACCTCATAACCAGACAAAACAAAAATATGGGGCAAATAATGCAATACAAGTGACCGTACTGTTCAGAGAAAAACAGTCCACTAGATCAACACCTAGGGTAAAGGAATCACAGAACATTGCTGATAGATACATCTCAGATATGACTCTCCTGAGATTACCAGGTGACAGCGTGGCATCTCGTCTCTGCTTCTGTGTCTCCCAGAATAACTGTGACAACACGGCTGCGTGCGTAAAGCCGTCTCACCTCCCTGGCTAACTTCCTGATGTTCCCAGCCTCGCTGTAACGCGCTTTTGAGAGTCAGTTACGACACCGCGTTGCATAAGCAGGATCCTACGGACCTTTACTGTGTCATTAGTCCCCGATATAGCAATTACGTCTCACTTCTCTCACCCCGTGTGCCTTTGATGACGTACGTGAGACTGATCGTTGGCATTTGATTAAACTGCGAGCAGCTGGAAACATTTAATGATGGCTCTTCATTATATTTCTCACAAGTGGAGGTCACAGAGGTTTGAGCAGTGAAAATCAAAGTGTCTCCTGGTACAGTATAGGCAGGTATTGTATATGCAATGTACAGTATATTCGAACCTCTGTGGTTTTTTTCAAACGAATATTCAAACGTCATTTCTGGCCAGTTTTGACAGCACTATAATATATGCATTCAGGGGCGTAATTTTGATTTCAAGGATGGGGGGGGGGGGTTTCAGTTAGTACAAGCAAAAATACAAATACTTGCTGAAAATGTAAAGACACACACAAATACATGTTACTGCTGAAACAATAGAGGGGGTTCCCTTAAAGCAAAATGTGTAGGTGTAAGTGAGGCATAAAATGCATATACGATATAGGTGGTTTGTTCCTATCCTCTAATATGACCCACAGGAGTGTTTTCCGTCCTCATATCTAAACCAAAGAACGTCGATCGCAGTTTTGAACGTAATGGTTGCGCTTTTGAACACTTTGTCAATCAAAAAGATTGTGGTGACGTTATTTTTACTTTTATTTTAATTTAATTTTCAAACTGGACTCAAACCCTGCTCTCCTGGCCGAAAGTTACGTTCTTATTTGACCCATCCACTGCCCCTACCGGCCTCCTTTCTGAAAAACGTGACGCTAGGGCTGGGTACCTAAATCAATACTTTTTAGGCACCGACCGAGTTGCTTCTATAGTATAGAGTATCGAAAAATGCCTCGTCATTCGATACCAAATTTCAAAACCTAAGGAGTAAATCCCATCAGCGTCGCTGAGCATGCAGCATGCTTCTACCTAGCCTGGCTCCGCCCTTCTACGTACTTCCGCTCAGTTTTAATTTTCCTTCAGTACTAGGTCTGGGTTTGCGGTTATATTCGTGGGTTTTCTCCGGTCAAATCTTTACCGGTCCAATCAGCGAACAGAGGGCGTGGCTGAGAACGATGACGTTGAGGTCATGCGCTAGCCTTAATGGCGGCGGAGCAAGATGCGAGCGAAGCCATTCGGTCCGTTGTGGCAACGCCGCCGAATATCCAGAAGTTAAAGCCCGAGCAAGAACAATCTTTGCTGAGTTGTGTTGGTGGCCATGATGTTGTTGGCCCTCCTCCCCAACGGGGTTCGGGAAAAGTTTGATTTTCCAGATTGTTAGCGGTGAAGGAGTTGGCTAAGGCTAACGCTAGCGATGCTAAGCCGACGTCACGACCAAATGTCAGCGATTGCTTATGGCAGATCCAACAGAGTTGTCAATGGAGAGTGGCCAGACTCTCTGGACAAATGAAATGTACGAGAGTCTGGCTAGCTTCTACCAAGATCTAATAATGTTTGCGATTGGCTGTCTGACGTTACACGTTGTAGAGACTCGCAGGAAAAACTCTACGTTACGCACAGTGACGGGGCTCACATAGTAGGAGCTGAAAAATAAATTTAAAAAAGATTGTAATGTGTAATGTTGTCATTTCTTTTGTTAAAATTGATTTTATAAAATTGCTATCAAAAAAAGTATATAGAGAAACCGGTATCAAAGTCACGGTATTGGTATTGGTATCGGTATTGACATTTTTTGAATGATACCCAGCCCTACGTGCCACCAGTGTCGCACCGCCGCATGCGTCATCAAAACAAAAAGCAGCGTGGAGGTATGATCATTTAAACCAGTTTTATGACAAAGGTCGGTGAGGATGGGAAAAATGTTACATTTCTGTGCAAACTTTGCCCGCCGGCTTTCAAAAAATAAATCCGCACTTCAGTCACATCCACAGCAAACCTGAAACGGCACATTGAACTGACTGGATATGAAGATGAAAACTGACGCATAGTTTCAGTGTTAAAACTGATAAAAAATAATAGCTCGCAGCAACATATGGAAAAAAAAAAGAACTATGAACTAGTTCACTTTTGGAACTGTGAACTTAGTTCAAAATGTTGAAGTATGATCTATGAACTGAACTAGTTCATTTTAAAATTTGTGAACTGAACTTTGAACTATAGTTCATGTAGAAAGTGAACTTTCCCAACGCTGCGTTATCTAGCAGAGACTTTGTCAGGCCATCCTTCAACTGCGCCAGAGATATTACGATTGAAACATTTTCCGATACATTATTTGCCGAGACATTCCATGGAAGAATTCCTGCACTGTAACCCATACTCCACATCCTTTACATCCTCTGCTGCTGTACTTTACACCCTGTACTTATTTACACTGTGACGCTGGCCTTCCTCTATCCCCTGTGACGCTGGTGATACAAATGTTGACTCTTCTGCCATTTGGGATGGTGATGGCGCTGAATTGCTGTTTGTAAACCTTGTACACCGGGATCTTATTAAATGTCATTTTTCTATGTCTTTGGAGTGGACCTGAGCTAAGGGATCAACACACAGGTTTCTTAAGGAGAAAAACAAATGTTCAGCTAACAGAGACAATGATGCATAACAATAATGATGTATTTTTATTATAATTTTTTTGTAATGAATGCACCAAGGAGTAGAGCACATCTTGTTACTGATTAGTTGGAGGGCAGTGTCACAGTACACCGCTGTGTGTCCCTGACTCCTTACACACTTTCTCACACACGCAGGAGAATGTTCTCTCTCTGTGTGTGTGTGTGTGTGTGTGTGTGTGTGTGTGTGTGTGTGTGAACAGAATACAGTATACAGGATTATTGCTGATAGCGTCGAGCCGGCACATCACACAGTGCGAGAGAGCGAAAGAACTGTACAGTGTGTTTCTGGTTCATCTCTGACGGTGGGGGGGGGTATAACGTGGTGCAAATAATGTAAAATTATAACCACGTTGACAACAAACTGTGTGTTGCGTTTGGAGCTGCAGGTGGGTAATAATTCTCCAGCGTACTGTGTGTTTGTTTTCATCTTGTACAGCCTAGGGAGCGGACTCATGGATAAAGAGGCCTAATGTGCCAAATCATGCTCGGCTCATCACGTTTTTACTAAATGTGGAGTCACAGTGGTGCAAACAGATCGGATGTCTAACCCTTAGCTGATACCAATATTATGGTATGTCCAAACAACCATAGGCCTGCTTTCTCAGATGGTCTAAGCCAGTTTCCCTGTGCTGTATTTTCTTTATTTGATGAATGTTATTACTGTTTGGATCCGGGTGCACCCAGTCTGTAGTGCACTGGTCTGATCTCAGGATGTTTGTGGATTTTTTCTGTCATATTCTCCAATATAGCTGGACATTTGAGACTTTTGCATCCGTTTCACAGCAATGAGACACACATTTCTGCATCTGGTCTATTATTTGGCCCACTGATGCTTATTCTGCAGAAGTGCACAAAGCAGGGTGCCTAAGGGGTTAGAACCTGACAGCAGTGTCTGTGTGTATGTCTGTTTGTGTTGTGTGTGTGTGTGTGTGTGTGTGTGTGTGTTTGTGTGTGTGTGTGTGTTCAGTGCATGGGGCTTTTGGTTACAATTAAGTGAATAGCAGGGGGTTGTGGGTCTGTGTGTAAACACTATATAATTTAAAAGTTAGGATAGAAGGAATGAGAAACAATGCAAAACAAGTTTTAGTTGATTTTTTTTTTATTATATTACGACTTCTTTGCAAAAAATTGATATTGACAATAAATATACTGTACATTCACAATAAAAAAAAATTTCAGATTGCAACGAAACATTCAAGTAGCCATTATAAAATATAGGATACGATGTAAACGTTAACTCCAGCCCCTGAGCCTTAGAGTCTCTTTTCTCCCCTCTGTGTGATGCATGTGTACACGGCATGATTTCACAAAACACATTTTACGCACCGATGCACGAGTCTCACAAAGTATAAAGCCACGCCACACATTGAGCTCTGATGGACAGAACAAGCAAACATTATCACATGTCTAGTGGGCAATGGTTTTTTTAGCAGTTCAAGCGGACTCGCGTGTCCAGCAGTGTCCTTGGAGACGGCGCCAGAGCGCGCGGCGACAGCGGCGGCGGCGGCCCCGGTGTCTCCACACCACACCTCCCGTGTCAGTTTGAGCGCACACGGCCGCACTGGTCGCGTCCCAAGCTGACGCACCTGCATCTTCTTCCAAATATTCGAGTTGAGTGTGCCTCCCAGTCTTCTTAACTGATCACACATCTCTCTTTGTCTTTGCTCTGGCCGCCTCCTATCGCCTTCTCCTTAATGTACATGAGGTCGCTGTGCACGCTGGGTCTCCGCGCGCACGGGTTCACCATGCCGTACGCCTCTCCAATGTCCTTCATCTTCTTGCTTTTCATGGACTTTCTGTGCAGCATGTCGCAGTACTGCACGGACACTTTCCGGTGAAGGTCGGGGCTCATTTCGTGAGGTAGTTTGGCCAAGGTAAACAGAGTCTGGAACATCTTGTCGACGTTCTCGTTGCGCTTGGCGGAGATCTCGAAGTACGCGCACTTCTCGTCCCCGGCCACCAGCTGCTCGATCTCCTCCTGCTGCACCTCGCGGTAAAACTCTCGGTCGCCCTTGTTCCCGCAGATGACCAGAGGCACGTCGATGTTCTCCTTGATTTTGTTCTTTAGGCACGACTTGGTCTCGAATATCTGCCGCTTGAGCCGCTGCACCTCCTGGAAGGAGTCTCGGTTATCCAGACTGAAGACGAGAATGAACACGTCACCTGCAGGGAGAGAAGGATGCCTTTGGTTAACTTTTTGGCTTGCTTTTTCGACAACATGCAAAGAGTTGCAACATGTGTGTTTTCTAACCCTAACGCGCACCAGTGCACCCTGCTGCATCCATGCGCCCTAGGCGCACATTGATCTTATGTTTGCAACATATAAATGCACCCTATTTTTGCACGATCATTATTGATTTCTAATTCTCTATAACTATTCTGCATGCAAAAACACAAAGGCACACATATGCGGATAAGTACCTGTCAGTATGGATAGCCTCCTCATGGCGGGGAACGGGTGGTTCCCTGATGTATCCAGTATGTCCAGCTGGTAAACGTCTCCCTTGATGCTGTACAGTTTCCTGTGAAAGTCCTCGATGGTCGGCGTGTACTGCTCTTCGAACCTCCCGTTCAGGAAACGGGACACGATGGCTGTTTTCCCAACTTTGGTGGATCCCAGTATCACCATCCTGTAGCAGTTCTTGGCTGGGATGTCAAACTCGCTTTCGGACGGCGACATTTTCTTGATCATAATTACACCTGAGTGCGTGGACTGCTTTTTCCCCTCTGGAAACGGTTGTGCGTAAAAGGCGGTGGAGAAGTCTTTAGTCAGTGGAGATGCTACTGGTTGCTCTGCTGTGTGTTTCTGTCTCAACTCCGGAGTGGAGCCCGTGTATTTAAGCGCGCGGCGGACACCTCCTCCCGCCCACGTCACAGCTCGGTAAGTAGGAACTCTGGGCTTCACTGAGCGCTGGGAAAAGCGGACCATTTGCCAACCGGTGCGTCAGCATGCCATTTCTAATGGAGACAGGACGGGTGCGCTGGGACCAAACAGGGAACATCTGACCCTCCAAAACAGTACATTGTAACTTTAGGGCGATGGGACAAAATAAGAACTTCCATCGAAGTGCACTAATAAATAGTTGACGCTATATTCTGGCAGTGACCCTTCGACATTTTCTTAAAACATAAACATTCTGCAGCGGATGTGAGTTCGTCCAGAATTTAGAGTTAGAATTGCTTGTCCACCCCCCCCCAAAAAAAAAAATCATGATATACAGCCTATGTTGGTATAATATTAGCATATTGATACTCTAAATAACAATTAAAAGTAAGGGTAATCATGTGGACATGAATCTGAATGCCGATACTCAGTACTGGTGAGTGCTGGCCCAGTTCTGGCACTGTTTATGTTCATTTTTGTTATAACAAGGGAAAACACTGAACTCTGCATCCAGTTTTTCACACGCAAAAGGACAACATATGCAAAATAATACACTAAACACATATTTGCTCCACAAGATATGAGCAGTTGTGTATCCACTACATATGAGGATATGAATGAATCAATAATGTATTCATTCATATCCTCAGTAACTGCAGCAGCTTCTTGTTACCAGGCAGAAGGGCAGTTACCAAAGTGACCAAAAGGGGGCACTCAGGGTACCTGTATCCAGATGAGAATGGCTTGGTTTACCTGAGGAAAAAAAACTGATTGTGTGTGTGTGTGTGTGTGTGTGTGTGCGTGTGTGCATGTGAGCTGAATATATGCAGTTTTTGTGTCTTTGTTTAGGACTGCCTTTAGGAGAATTGTATCTCAGCTGGTAAATGCAAAACAACTGCCAATTTCCATGGTCATTTACCTGTAATGAACACCAGTCATTACTACAGAAAAATATGTGTGTTTAAATACTTATTTTTCAGTAGCGCTTCATAAAATTGAATGGAGTTTCTGCAAAAGGAAGAGGGGGAGGCAGTTTACCGGGTTAAACTGAACACAGGCAGTTGATTGAAACTCGTTGATTCAAAAATGAGCGTTTGCTTCTTCAATGTGGCTCATTCACTCAGGTGTAGGGCTCAGGTGTTCAAAAATAGTCGTTACCGGTAGGACTGGGCGATATATCGATATTATATCGATATCGTGAGATGAGACTAGATATCGTCTTAGATTTGGGATATCGTAATATCGTGTATATGACATACGGGTAAGTGTTGTCTTTTCCTGGATGTAAAGGTCCCATGGCATGAAAATGTCACTTTATTAGGTTTTTTAACATTAATATGCGTTCCCCCAGCCTGCCTATGGTCCCCCAGTGGCTAGAAATGCTGATAGGTGTAAACCGAGCCCTGGGCGTCCTGCTCTGCCTTTGAGAAAATGAAAGCTCAGATGGGCCGATCTGGAATCTTCTCCTTATGAGGTCATAAGGAGCAAGGTTCCCCTTTCTCTGCTTTGCCCGCCCAGAGAATTTGGCCCACCCATGAGAGAGAGACATCATGGCTTTCAAACGAGTAAAGTGGCAGTTGGTCAAAGCCACCCCCCCACTCTCCACCTTCCCCTCTCTCCTACTAATACTAATACTAATACTAATACTAATACTAATACCTACAGACACAGAAATGGCACATCCTAAGGAAAGTTCATTGTGGGACTGGCTCTAGTGGCTGTAATTCTGCACCAAGGCTGAATTTCGGGACAGAGACTTCAGATACAGTATTAGGGGACCACTAAGGTCTATATAAAAGAGACTTCAGATACAGTATTAGGGGACCACTAAGGTCTATATAAAAGAGACTTCAGATACAGTATTAGGGGACCACTAAGGTCTATAGAAAAGCATCCAAAGAGCACCATGTCATGGGACCTTTAAAGGCTGCATTACAGTAAAGTGATGTACTTTTCTGAACTTACCAGACTGTTCTAGCTGTTCTATTATTTGCCTTTTTTAGTCATTATATCCACATTACTGATGATTATTTATCTAAAATCTAAGTGTGAAGATATTTTGTTAAAGCACCAACTGTCATCCCTAGAATATCGCCGCAATATCGATATTGAGGTATTTGGTCAAGAATATCATGATATCTGATCGCCCAGCCCTAGTTACCGGTACTAATACCAATACATTGACTTTGATATCGCTTCCTAAGCGATACTTTTTTTTAAACTAATTTTATATAACAAAAAGAAATTACAACATTACACATTACGGCACAAATCTTTAATCTTATTTTATTCAGCTCCTACTACGTGAGCCCCGTCTCTGTGTGTGACGTAGAGTTTTTCCTGCCTGCCCCTGCCATGTGTAACGTGAGACAGCCAATCACAAAACATTATTAGCGTGCTTATTGGCTCACTGACGCTGATGAGATTTACTCCTTAGGTATTGAAATTGGGTATTGAATGACGAGGCATTTTCCAATACTCGATACTTTAGAGCAGGGGTGTCAATTT
Organism: Perca fluviatilis; assembly: GCF_010015445.1. NCBI lineage: Eukaryota > Metazoa > Chordata > Actinopteri > Perciformes > Percidae > Perca > Perca fluviatilis. The sequence continues at coordinate 23,384,055 of NC_053132.1, read as the reverse complement.
CAACTTCACTAAGGGCCACACTGGAAAATAAGAATCACAAGGGCCAGACATGTTTAGTTTATTGACATGCTTTTATTTAATCGAAAAAGTCCAATATCTTTGACTGTCTTATTGCATGTGTCATATAGTCCCTGTTACACACTTACAGCTTGGTTGACATAAAATCCTAAAGAAGTCAGAAAAAAGTTCCTCAGCCATGATAGAAAAAAAGCGCCCCAAAAACGTTGGAAAAAGCGTCCAAAAACGTCGGGAAAAGTGACAAAAATGTCGGGAAAAGTTACAAATTGTCAAAAAAAATGACAACAATGTCAGAAAAAGCGACAAAAACTAGGTGGGCCAAAATGTATTGTGAACATAAATTGATATGCGGGCCGGATCCTAATCTGCGAGGGGCCGGATTTGGCCCGTGGGCCTTGAGTTTGACGCATGTGCTTTAGAGGCAATTCGTAGCCATGATTCAATTCGATTACAAATTTTCCTGTCAACAATTCGAATCGATTCGATACATCGGGATGCGTCACCTCCTCAATAATATTATATATTGCTACACATGGTTTTCATCAACAAATTCAAGCAGTCAGATATATATGAACTCCCCTTTTTATTGTATCTTAATCTTAAAAAAAGCCACTTCCTGAATGTAGCGGAGTCTGAATACAGCAGACAACAGACAAAAGGCAAAGACAAAAACAAAAAGCAGCGAGCAGAAAATCAACAAGTAACAACAGCAGGCAATAATCGATTATGGTCTGTCACCGCATCGATGCAATGGTTAATTTCAACACTCCTTAGGAGCCATTGTAGTGAACCCAGCAGAGGAGTGGTGTGGGAGAACTTTGAGAGGTTGGATAGAGACAGGCAGCAGCGTTCTGGATCAACAGTATAGAGGTCTGGTGGCAGATGCAGGAGCTCTGCTGAGGAGGGCAGACGCCAGATGACAAGTACCTGGATTAGCATCTGGGCTTAGGTGGGAAAGTTGGTGTATCGATAAAAGCGACAGCAAACAGACTTAAAGTGCTCATATTATGCTTTTTGGCTTTTTCCCCTTTCCTTTATCGTGTTATACAGTATATCTTTTTTGTGCATGTTATAGGTTTACAAAATGAAAAGGCCCAAAGTCCCCCCCCCCCAAAGGGACTTACCATCTCCAACAGAAAACACTGTTCACAAACTGCTCCAAACAGCTCTACTGTAGTCCAGCCTTTACTTCAGAGACAAACCTGGTCACTTTGTAACACACGTTATAATGCTCGCCTAGCTGCTAGCATGGCACACCCTCATACTCTGCTTCTGACTGGCTAGTAGTCCTTACCTAAGTACTGTCAGGGCACGCCCTCATACTCTGAGGGCTAGTAGTCCTTACCTAGGTACTGTCAGGGCACGGCCTCATACTCTGAGGGCTAGTAGTCCTTACCTAGGTACTGTCAGGGCACGGCCTCATACTCTGAGGGCTAGTAGTCCTTACCTAGGTACTGTCAGGCGCGCCCTCATACTCTGAGGGCTAGTAGTCCTTACCTAGGTACTGTCAGGGCACGGCCTCATACTCTGAGGGCTAGTAGTCCTTACCTAGGTACTGTCAGGGCACGGCCTCATACTCTGAGGGCTAGTAGTCCTTACCTAGGTACTGTCAGGGCACGGCCTCATACTCTGAGGGCTAGTAGTCCTTACCTAGGTACTGTCAGGGCACGGCCTCATACTCTGAGGGCTAGTAGTCCTTACCTAGGTACTGCGCATGTGCGACTCCCAACAAGGGAAGTGCGATGTCTCACTCTGTAGCTAAAACAGAGAGCTCAACACACAGGATGAAAAGAGGAGCTGCAGCAATGTGCAGTACAACAAATACATGGTGTTTTATAAACCATGTAAACCTATTCTGATATAACCTCTAAATACAATTATGGATCTGAAAATGAGCATAATATGAGCACTTTAATGAATAAATGGCGCACGTGAAGCAAATGTCAACTCAAGCTTCCGCTCCACTGGAGAGACGAAATCATCCGATCTGTGCGGAGCCATGAGGAGACTGTAACCTTCCTTAAATTAATACATGAAATAAACACAAGTGCCATATTTGCATCAATATATATTCACATATACATGTTTTTTTAATTGTTTATTTATCAAACTAGCGTTGATTTATTCATCTTAGAATGGCTTTTATCTGTAATGGTATATGCATCTGTTGTCACGAATCCCGCCTCCTGAGTCTGTTTTCTGCCTGTAGTCTGTCCTGGAGTCTGTTTTCCTAGGGTTCCTGAATGCATCTGTTCATTCCCTCCCACCTACTCACCTCCGCCGCCTGCTCCGACACCTGGATTCTTCTGCTTCCACATGCAAATCACTGAATAAATACTCACCTTCATTCAACTCACCTTGTCCTGGTCTTCTTCTGGGTTCCGCTTTAGAAAATCCTGACATCTGTACATGGTAGTTTTACTTTGTAAATTACATGTACATATATGTTTTTCTGTGTTTATTGTTTATTTTATATTAATGTTTAATATGTTTGTTTGTTTACGTATGCACCTTTCACCAAGGCAAATTCCACACAAGTGTACTTATTGTGGCAATAAATCCTTTTGTGATTCTGATTGTTCTGCTTTGTTGTTCCTTGTTTTTAGCTGTATGTCTATTTTTTTTGTGGCACAGCAAAACCAGAGTCAAATTCCTTGTATGTGCGCACATACTTGGTCAATAAAGCTGATTCTAAGATTCTTTTTTGGGGCTTTTCCGCCTTTAATTTTGACAGGACAGCTAGGTGAGAAAGAGGGGGGAGAGAGAGGGGGAAGACATGCAGGAAATCGTCACAGGTCGGTTGGGCCTCTGCGTCGAGGCATAAACCTCTCAGGACATATACGCCTGCCAACCCGGCCACTGATTCTACTTCTGAATCCGTTATCGGTACCAATACTAACCTTATTAAGCAAATCCATCTTAGCAGTTAAACCACAGTCTAATCTTTTGTCGGCTAAATTTAACTGTGAAGACTGCTGGCCCCTGAGCCTTTACACTCCGGGATAATCAGATGGTGTATTGGTGAACAAATTTCATAGGATGCATCACAGGGTGTACAACGCTGCTCTTTAAACTTTACTGTAATGTTAAGTGTTTGTTCCTGAGGCGTCTCCACACTGACCTCTGTGTCCCATGACCTGGCTATCTATATGGTTATATTGTTATGATATGATATTTAATATATGAGTCATGACACTTTTAAGTATGTGTATATGTCTTGGGGCTCCGCAGGACTGACATAAAGGAGCAGGAGAAATTATATATGTGTGTGTGTGAGAATAGTTACTTTCACCAGTGTGTAACCCCCAATAGAAAGACAGAGGAAAGGCACAAACAGTTTACGACAAAAAGTGGACGAGGGGCTCATTACAGATCTTTAACAAATATGCAATGAAGAGAAAAAAAAGAAAAATCACCACATCTCTTTTCCTTCCATCTCAGGAACATCAGACAGAACAAATTATGAAAGACCATTTGCAAGTGTATTTTTAACCCTGTGCATGCACAAGTAATAAGGAAGAGGTGGCAAACGGTGGTCATGTTTGGCTGGCTGATTGATAATAGCGCCGTGGAGCAGGAAATGCAGAGAAGAGTGGAAAAACAAATGATGCAGATAAAACAGCGAGCAAATACGACTTCTGCCGGGCAGCAAGACAGAGTGGGAGATATAGTGATGTCATTAATGAAGTCAGAATTTTTTGAAAAAACTGTATTTTCATGAGACAGACTTAAAGGTGAGAAAGAGGAATGCAATGTAGTCAAGGCAGTTGTTTCATGGTGTAATTAAAAAGTTAAAAAAACAACATATTCTTACTACTGTATGAAAAATGGAGAGATTGAGGACAGAAGTGGTGGGCATTAATACATATATACACAAACTGCCACAAAAACTCCAAAAATGGCTTTACATTTCAGTTTGTGTAACATTAAACATTAAAAAAGTGATAAAAAGTCATAGTATAGTATGTTGATAAAGTGATAAAAACGTCATAGTATTATATTATAAAAATAGTCAAAAAAGCAACAGTGTTGTATTTTGAAAAAAGCCATAGTATAGTTGTCGAAAAACTTATATTAAGCCATAGTATAGTATGTCGAAAAAAATGATAAAAAAACCATAGTACACTATGACGGAAAAACTATTTCCCCCTGGGATTATTAAAGTATTTCGGATTCTGATTCTAATAGTATAGTATGTCGAAAAAATTATGAAAAAAGCCATAGTATAGAATGTCGAAAAAAATTATAAAAAGCCATAGTATAGTATGTCGAAAAAATAAGAGGCCATAGTATAGTATGTCGAAAAAAATGATAAAAAAGCCATAGTATAGTAAGTCGAAAAAATCCATATTATTGTATGTCCCAAAAAATTATAAAAAGCCATATTATTGTATGTCGAATAAAATTATATAAAGCCATAGTATATTATGACGAAAAAATGATAAAAAGCCATAATATAGTATGTAGAAACAAATGATATAAAGCCATAGTATATTATGACGAAAAAATGATAAAAAAGCCATAATATAGTACGTGGAAACAAATGATAAAAAAGCCATAGTGTATTATGTCGAAAAAAAGCCATAGTATAGTATGTTGAAAAAATTATAAAATGCCATAGTATAGTATGTCGAAGGAAATGATGAAAAAAGCCATAGTATTGTATGTCGAAAAAATGATAAAAAGCCATAGTATAGTATGTTAAAAAAAATGATAAAAAAGCAATAGTATTGTATGTTGAAAAAAGCCATAGTATAGTATGTCGAAAAAACTTAAATTAAGCCATAGTATAGTATGTCGAAAAAAATGATAAAAAGCCATAGTATAGCATGTCGAAAAAAATTATAAAAAACCCATAGTATAGTATGTCGAAAAAATGATAAAAAGCCATAGAATAGTATGTAGAAATATTTATATAAAAAAGCCATAGTACAGTATATCGAAAAAAGCCATAGTATAGTATGTCGAAAAAAGCCATACTATAGTATGTCGAAAAAATTATAAAAAGCCATAGTATAGTATGTCGAAAATAATGATGAAAAAGCCAGAGTATAGTATGTCGGAAAAATAATAAAAAAGCCATAGTACAGTATGTAGAAAAAAGCCATAGTATAGTATGTCGAAAAAATTATAAAAAGCCATAGTACAATATGTCGAAAAAAGCCATGATATAGTATATCGAAAAAATTATAAAAAGCCATGATATAGTATGTTGAAGAAAATGATAAAAAAGCCATAGTATATAGGTATGACGATAAAAATGCGAAAAAGCCATAGTATAGTATGTCCGAAAAAAATCCATATTATTGTATGTCGAAAAAAAATATAAAAGCATGGTGTAGTATATCAAAAAGCCATAGTACAGTGATCTAAAAAGCCATGAGTATGAATTGTCAACAAAAATTATAAAAAAGCCATAGTGTATATTGTTGTCGAAAAAAATGCCATATAGTATGTCAAACAAAATTAAAAAGCCATAGTATGTATGTCTAAAAAAATTGTAAAAAGCCATAGTGTAGTTATGTGAAAACAATGTATAGTATGTGCGAAAAAATGATATAAAGCCATATTATATTATGAGGAAAATGATAAAAACCATAATATAGGTATGTAGAAACAAATGATAAAAAGCCATAAGTGTATTATGTCGAAAAAAGCAATGGTATATTATGTCGAAAAAAAATTATAAAAAGGCCATAATTATAGTATGTCGAAAAAGAACCATAGTATATTATGTCCGAAAAAAATTATAAAAAGCCATAGTACAATTGTGTTGCGAAAAAATTATAAAAAGCCATAGTACAATTATGTCGAAGAAGACATATTATAATGGTATGTCAAAAAATTATAAAAGAATATAAGTACAATTATGTCGAAAAAATACATAAGTATAGTGTGTCGAAAAATCCATGTTTTTATGTGCGAAAAAAGGTTATATAAAGCCATATTATATTATGTCAGAAAAAAAAAAAAGCCATGAGTATAGTATGTCAAAAAATAATAAAAAGCCATAAGGTATGGTTGTAAAATGATAAAAAAGCCATAATATGGTATGTAGAAAAAAAAAATAAAAAGCCATAGTACAATTATGTCAAAAAATGATAAAAAGCCATAATTGTAATGGTATGTCGAAAAAATCCATGTTATTGTATGTCCCAAAAATTAAAAGCATAAGTATGGTATGTTGAAAAAAATGCTAAAAAGCCATAGTATAGTGTGTCAAAAACGCATGATATAGTATGTTGAAAAAATATTATAAAGCCATAGTATAGTATGTCGAAAAAGTAAAAAAGCCATAGTGCTCTATGTGGAAAAGCCATAGTATACTTTATGCGAAAATGATAAAAAGGCATATTATAGCATGTCGGAAAAATAATAAAAAGCCATAGTTGTGTATGTCAAAAAGCCATACTACAGTTGTGTGAGAAAAATATAATTATAGTATGTCAACAAAATTATAAAAGCCATAGGTATAGCATTGACAAAAGGTTAGTAAAGCCATAGTATGGTGTGTGAGAAAGAATATGGTATGGTGTCAAGTTTTTTTTAAAAAAGCTATAGTGTGTGTGTGAAAAAGGAAGTATGTGAATATTGTCAGGTTATAAAATACATGGTGTATGTCGAAAAATGATTAAAAAAGCCATGGTTATAGTACGATAAAAATTATGAAAGAACGAGTGTACAGTGTCGGAAAAAATGATAAAAAAACATAGTACAATTATGTTGAAAAAAGCCATAATTTATGAATTATGTCGAAAAATACTATAATTGTAGCCATAGTATAGTATGTCGAAAAAAATGATAAAAAAGCCATAGTATAGGATGCCCAAAAAATTATGAAAAAGCCATAGAATAGTACGTGGAAAATAATGATGAAAAAGCCAGAGTATAGTATGTTGAAAAAATCCATATTACTGTATGTCGAAAAAAGCCATAGTATAGTATGTCAACAAAATTATAAAAAGCCATAGTATAGCATGTCAACAAAATTGTAAAAAGCCATAGTATAGTATGTCGAAAAAAGCCATAGTATAGTATGTCAAATTTTTTTATAAAAAAATATGAGTATTATTATGAAAAAACCATGAGTATTGTATGTCGAAAAAATGATAAAAATATGTATAGTCCGATGCGAAAAAAAATTATAAAAAGCCAGAGTATAAGTTGTGGAAAAAAAGTTTATAGCGTAATTTGTTAAGTTAAAGCCAAAGTACTATTATGTCGAAAAAGCCATGAAAAAATTATAATTATGTCAGAAAAAACATAGCTATAGTATGTCAAAAAAATGATAAAACATAGTATAGTATAGTATGTCGAAAAATGATAAAAAAACCATAGTATAGGATGCTCAAAAATTATGAAAAGCCATAAGAATAGTGCGTGGAAAATAATGATGAAAAGAGCCAGGTATAGTTATGTCCAAAAAATCCATATTACTGTATGTCGAGAAAAAGTTATATAAAGCCATAGTATAGTATGTCGGAAAAAATGATAAATAGATAATATGGTATGTAGAAAAAAAAGATAAAAAAGCCATAGTATAGTACGTCGAAAAAATTATAAAAAGCCATAGTATAGTACGTCGAAAAAATTATAAAAAAGCCATAGTACAGTATGTCGAAAAAAGCCATGATATAATATGTCAAAAAAATGATAAAAAGCCATAGTATAGTATGTCGAAAAAAATGATAAAAAAGCCATAGTATAGGATGCCCAAAAAATTATGAAAAAGCCATAGAATAGTACGTGGAAAATAATGATGAAAAAGCCATAGTATAGTATGTCGAAAAAATCCATATTACTGTATGTCGAAAAAAAGTTATATAAAGCCATAGTATAGTATGTCGAAAAAATGATAAATAGCCATAATATAGTATGTAGAAAAAAAAGATAAAAAAGCCATAGTATAGTACGTCGAAAAAATTATAAAAAGCCATAGTATAGTACGTCGAAAAAATTATAAAAAAGACATAGTACAGTATGTCGAAAAAAGCCATGATATAATATGTCAAAAAAATGATAAAAGGCCATAGTATAGTACGTCGAAAAAAATGATAAAAAAGCCATAGTGTAGTACGTCGAAAAAAATTATGAAAAAGCCAGAGTATAGTATGTCGAAAAAAAGTTATATAAAGCCATAGTATATTATGTTGAAAAAAATGATAAAAAAGCCATAGTACAGTATGTCGAAAAAAGCCATAGTACAGTATGTCGAAAAAAGCCATGATATAGTATGTCGAAAAAATTATAAAAAGCCATGATATAGTATGTTGAAGAAAATGATAAAAAAGCCATAGTATAGTATGACGATAAAAATGCTAAAAAGCCATAGTATAGTATGTCGAAAAAAAATCCATATTATTGTATGTCCCAAAAAATTATAAAAAGCCATAGTATAGTATCTCGAAAAAAATTATAAAAAACCATAGTATAGTATGTCAAAAAACGCCATAGTATAGGATGTCGAAAAAAATTATATAAAGCCAGTGTAGTATGTCGAAGAAAGCCATAGTATACTATGTCGAAAAAATTATAAAAAAGCCATAGTATAGTATGTCGAAAAAAATTATGAAAAAGCCAGAGTATAGTATGTCGAAAAAAAGTTATATAAAGCCATATTATATTATGTTGAAAAAAATGATAAAAAAGCCATAGTATAGTATGTCGAAAAAAGCCATAGTATAGTATGTCAACAAAACTATAAAAAGCCCTGGTATAGCATGTCAACAAAATGATAAAAAAGCCATAGTACACTATGTCGAAAAAAATTATAAAAAAGCCATAGTACACTATGACGGAAAAAGCCATAGTATAGTATGTTGAAAAAATTATAAAAAAGCAATAGTATCATATGTTGAAAAAAAAAATAGTATAGTAACTCGAAAAAAGTCATAGTATAGCATGTTGAAAAAATTTATAAAAAGCCATAGTATAGTATGTCGAAAAAATAATAAAAAAGCCATAGTATAGTATGTCGAAAAAAACCATAGTATAGTATGTCGAAAAAATGATAAAAATCCATTATATAGTATGTAGAAAAAAATGATAAAAAAGCCATAGTATAGTATGTCGAAAAAAATGATAAAAAAGCCATAGTATAGTATATCCAAAAAAGCCATAGTATAGTATGTCAACAAAATTATAAAAAGCCATAGTATAGCATGTCAAAAAATTATAAAAAGCCATAGTATAGTATGTCGAAAAAAATTATAAAAAAGCCATAGTATAGTATGTCGAAAAAAATTATATAAAGACATAATATAGTTATGACGAAAAAAATTATAAAAAGCCATAGTGTAGTATGTGAAAAAACTCCATAGTATAGTATGTCGAAAAAAATTATATAAAGCCATAGTATATTATGATGAAAAAATTATAAAAAAGCCATAATATAGTATGTAGAAACAAATGATAACAAAGCCATAGTGTAGTATGTCGAAAAAAGCCATAGTATAGTATGTCGAAAAAAGCCATAGTATAGTATGTCGAAAAAAATGATAAAAAAAGCCATAGTATAGTATGTCGAAAAAAATGATAAAAAGCCATAGTATAATATGTCGAAAAAATGATAAAAACCATAGTATAGTGTATGTGCGATAAAAATGATAAAAAAGCATAAGTATAGCATGTGAGAAAAAAGCCATAGTATAATGTAATGCGACAAATTATGAAAAAGCCATAGAATAGACATAGCCATAGACATACTATTCTATTGCATTTTCATAATTTTTAATTGCTACTATATTTGTTTCCTGTACTATGGCTTTTTTATACTCTATACTATGGCTTTTCATTAATTTTTAGACATACTATACTATGACTTTTCGATTTACTATACTTAGACTTTACAAACCTATTATGGCTGTTTTATACATTTATATACACTTTAATTTTAAATACTATACTATGACTTTTTTGATTTACTATACTATGGCTTTTTTTGACATAGTGTACTATGGCTTTTTTATAATTTTTTTGGACATACTATACTTTGGTTTTTAATCATTTTTTTCAACATACTATACTACGGCTATTTTCGACATATTATACTATGGATTTTTATAGTTTTTTTGGACATACTATACTATGGCTTTTTCATCATCTTTTTCGACATACTAGTCTGTGTTTTTTTTCACCATTTTTTGGGGCATACTACATAATGACTTCTTCTTTAGCTCAATTTGTTAGAAGACTGGTTGGGGAGTATTAGGCTGGGAGTTTGATTCCCCTCAAGAGCTAATCCTTTCTTTTATGTCAGATGTCCAGAGGAAAGTCACACTATACTATGGCTTTTTTATAATTTTTTTCTACATACTATATAATGGCTTTTTATCATTTTTTCGGCATACTATACTTTGGTTTTTTTCGACAAACTTTACTATGGGTTTTTATCACTTTTTTTGACATACTATACTATGGCTTTTTTCATAAATATGTTAGACATACTATACTATGGCTTTTTTCATAAATGTGTTAGACATACTATACTATGACTTTTTTTAATAATTTTTTGGGAAATACTATACTATGGCTTTTTATAATTTTTTCGACATACTATACCATGGCTTTTTTTGACATACTATACTTTGGCTTTTTAATCATTTTTTTGACATACTATACTATGGCTTTTTTATCACTTTTTTCGACATGCTATACTATGGCTTTTATTGACATACTATACTATGGCTTTTTTATCACTTTTTCGACATACTATACTTTGGCTTTTATTGACATACTATACTATGGCTTTTTTATCACTTTTTTCGACATGCTATACTATGGTTTTTTCATAATTTTTTTCGACGTACTATTCTATGGCTTTTTCATCATTTTTTTGGGCATACTATACTATGGCTTTTTTCGACATACTATACTATGGCTTTTTTATCATGTTTTTCGACATACTATTCTATTGCATTTTCATAATTTTTTTGGGCATACTATACTATGGCTTTTTTCGACATACTATACTATGGCTTTTTTCATTAATTCTTTAGACATACTATACTATGACTTTTTTCGATTTACTATACTTGGGCTTTTTCAACCTACAATACTATGGCTTTTTATAATTTTTTTTACATACTATACTATGGCTGTTTTATCATTTTTAGCGACATACTATACTATGGCTTTTTTCTACATAGTGTACTATGGCTTTTTATCACTTTTTTCGACATACTATACTTTGGCTTTTGATTCTCTTCGACTATTTCCATTACTTAAGGGTTTTATCACTTTTTGGCAACATGACTATACTTCATTTTTTCAATAATTTTTAGACATACTATACTATGACTTTTTTGATTTACTATACTATGGCTTTTTTTGACATAGTGTACTATGGCTTTTTTATCATTTTTTTGGACATACTATACTTTGGTTTTTAATCATTTTTTTCAACATACTATACTACGGCTATTTTCGACATATTATACTATGGATTTTTATAGTTTTTTTGGACATACTATACTATGGCTTTTTCATCATCTTTTTCGACATACTAGTCTGTGTTTTTTTCACCATTTTTTGGGGCATACTACATAATGACTTCTTCTTTAGCTCAATTTGTTAGAAGACTGGTTGGGGAGTTTCATAAATGTGTTAGACATACTATACTATGACTTTTTTTATAAGTTTTTGGGAAATACTATACTATGGCTTTTTATAATTTTTTCGACATACTATACCATGGCTTTTTTTGACATACTATACTTTGGCTTTTTTATCATTTTTTCGACATACTATACTATGGCTTTTGTATAATTTTTTCAACATACTATATTTTGGCTTTTTATATATTTTTTGACATACTATACTATGGCTTTTTATAATTTTTTTGGACATACAATACTATGTTTTTTTTCGACACACTATACTCTGGCTTTTTTATCATTTTTTTCGACGTACTATTCTATGGCTTTTTCATAATTTTTTGGGGCAAACTATACTATGGCTTTTTTCGACATACAATACTATGGCTTTTTTATAATTATTTTGGAATATACTATGGCTTTTTATAATTTTTTTGACATACTATACTATGGCTTTTTTTGACATACTATACTATGGCTTTTTGACATACTATACTATGGCTTTTTTATAATTTTTTTCGACATACCATACTATGGCTTTTTATACATTTTTTGGACATACAATAATATGGCTTTTTTCGACATACTATACTATGGCTTTTGTATAATTTTTTTTCGACATACTATACTATGGCTTTTTATAATTTTTTTGGACATACAATACTATGGTTTTTTTGGACATACTATACTATGGCTTTTTATCAATTTTTTCGACATACTATACTATAGCTTTTTTTGACATACTTTACTATGGCTTTTTTATAATTTTTTTCGACATACTATACTATGGCTTTTTATACATTTTTTGGACATACAATAATATGGCTTTTTTCGACATACTATACTATGGCTTTTGTATAATTTTTTTCTACATACTATATAATGGCTTTTTATCATTTTTTCGGCATACTATACTTTGGTTTTTTTCGACAAACTTTACTATGGGTTTTTATCACTTTTTTTGACATACTATACTATGGCTTTTTTCATAAATATGTTAGACATACTATACTATGGCTTTTTTCATAAATGTGTTAGACATACTATACTATGGCTTTTTTCATAAATGTGTTAGACATACTATACTATGACTTTTTTTAATAATTTTTTGGGAAATACTATACTATGGCTTTTTATAATTTTTTCGACATACTATACCATGGCTTTTTTTGACATACTATACTTTGGCTTTTTAATCATTTTTTTGACATACTATACTATGGCTTTTTTATCACTTTTTTCGACATGCTATACTATGGCTTTTATTGACATACTATACTATGGCTTTTTTATCACTTTTTTCGACATGCTATACTATGGTTTTTTCATAATTTTTTTCGACGTACTATTCTATGGCTTTTTCATCATTTTTTTGGGCATACTATACTATGGCTTTTTTCGACATACTATACTATGGCTTTTTTATCATGTTTTTCGACATACTATTCTATTGCATTTTCATAATTTTTTTGGGCATACTATACTATGGTTTTTTTGGACATACTATACTATGGTTTTTTTGGACATACTATACTATGGCTTTTTATCAATTTTTTCGACATACTATACTATAGCTTTTTTTGACATACTATAATATGGCTTTTTATAAATTTTTTGGAGATACAATAATATGGTTTTTTTAGGCATACTAGACTATGGCTTTTTTATAATTTGTGTTGTTGTGTATGTGTACGTCATAGTATAATATGTTGATAAAGTGATAAAAATAGTCATAGTATAGCAAGTCAAAATATAGTATGTAAAACAAAACTCATAGTATAGTGTGACTTTCCAATAGACATTTGACTAAAAAAAATCAAATACATCTAATGGGAATCAAACCCACAACCTGAGGACTCACAAGCAGACTTCTAACACACCATGCTATAAACCAAGACATAGTATTCTGTGTCCAAAAAAGTATGGTATGTTGAAAAAAGTCATGGTACAGTATGTCAAAAATAGTCATAGTATAGCATGTCGAAAAAAGTGATAACAAATCACAGTATAGCATGTCGAAAGAAGTCATAGTATAGCATTTCAAAAATAGTCATAGTATAGCATGTCCAAAAAGTGATCAAAAAGTAATAGTATAGTATGTCAAAAATGTGATTAAAACGTCATAGTATTATATTGTAAAAAATAGTGATAGGTTAGATGATAAATAAATCACCTGTCGAAAAAGTGCTAAAAACATCATAGTATAGTATGTAAAAAAATAATCATAGTATATTATGTAAATAATAGTCATGGTATATAGCATGTCGAAAAAAAGTGATCAAAAAGTCAAAGTATAGTATGTCGAAAAATTGATAAAAATGTCATAGTATAGTATGTAAAAAAACCAGTCATAGTATAGTATGTCGAAAAAGAGATAAAAAAGTCATAGTATGACTTTCCTTTAGACCACTGACTTAGAACGTAAATAGCTCAGTATAATAGCGCCAGTATAATATGTAAAAAACAGTCATAGTATGGGATGTCCAAAAAAGTGATAAAAAAGTCATAGTATAGCATGTCGAAAAAAGTCATAGTATAGTGTGACTTTTCTTTAAATTAATAGCTCCAGATGGGAATCAAAATCCCAACCACAAACTCCCCAACCTGACTTCTACCACACTGAACTATAAACCAACTGAAGTCATTCTATCTGAAAAAAGTCCCAAAAAAGTCACAGTATAATATGTTTAAAATAGCCATAGTGTAGCATGTCAAAAAAAGTCATGGTATGTCGAAAAAAGTGATCAAAAAGTCATAGTTTAGTGTGACTTTCCCTTAGACATTTGACTAAAAAGTTAAGTAGATTCTGATGGGAATCAAACTCCCAACCTTAGACACCTCAACCTGACTTCTAACACACTGAACGAAAAACTGAATAAAAACGTCATAGTATAGTATGTCAAAAAAAAAAGATAAAAAGTCATAGTATAGCATGTCGAAAAAAGGGATAAAAAGTCATAGTATAGTATGTTGATAAAGTGATAAAAACGTTATAGTATTATATTGTAAAAAATGTCATAGTATAGCATGTCGAAAAAAGTGATAAAAAGTCACAGTTTAGTATGTCGAAAAAAGTGATAAAATAGTTATAGTATAGCATGTCGAATAAAGTGATAAAAAAGTCATAGTATAGTATGTAAAAAATAGTCATATTATAGTATGTCGAATAAAGTAATAAAAACGTTATAATATAGTATGTCGAAAAACGTCATAGGATAGTATGTCGAAAAGTGATAAAAATGTCACAGTATAGCATGTCGAAAAAAGTCATAGTATAGTGTGACTTTCCTTTAGATATTTGACTAAAAAATGTACAGATGCAGATGGGAATCAAACTACCAACCATAGCCTTGCCAACCTGACATCTAACACACTGAGCTATAAACCAAGTGAATACACTCAGTTTGAAAAAGGTCCCAAAAAAGTCACAGTATAATATGTTAAAAATAGCCATAGTGTAGCATGTCGAAAAAAGTCATGGTATGTCGAAAAAAGTGATCAAAAAGTTTAGTGTGACTTTCCTTTAGACATTTGACTAAAAATTTAAGTAGCTCCTAATGGGAATCAAACTCCCACCCTTAGACACCACAACCTGACTTCTAACACACTCAACTATGAACCAATCATGACACCTTGTTTGAAAAAAGTGATAAAATCGTCATAGTATAGCAAGTCGAAAAAATTATAAAAAAGTCATAGTATAGCATGTCGAAAAAAGGGACAAAAAGTCATAGTATAGTATGTCGATAAAGTGATAAAAACGTCATAGTATTATATTGTAAAAAATGTCATAGTATAGCATGTCGAAAAAAGTGATAAAATGTCACAGTTTAGTATGTCGAATAAAGTGATAAAAAGTCATAGTATAGCATGTCGAAAAAAGTGATAAAAAGTCATAGTATAGTATGTAAAAAATAGTCATAGGATAGTATTTTGAAAAAAGTGATAAAAACGTCATAGTATAATATGTTGATATAGTGATAAAAAAGCCATTGTATAGTATGTAAAAAAAATAGTCATAGTATAGCATGTCGAAAAAAGTAATTAAAAAGTCAAAATATAGTTTGTAAAAAAAATGTCATAGTATAGTGTGACTTTCCAATAGACATTTGACTAAAAAAATCAAATAAATCCTAATGTGAATCAAACCCACAACCTGAGGACTCACAACCTTATTTCTAACACACCAAGCAATAAACCAAGACATAATATCTTATGGCGAAAATAGTCATAGTATATAGCATGTCGAAAAAAGTGATAAGAAATCACAGTATAGCATGTCGAAAGAAGTCATAGTATGGCATTTCAAAAATAGTCATAGTATAGCATGTCGAAAAAGTGATCAAAAAGTAATAGTATAGTATGTCGAAAATGTGATAAAAACGTCAATATTATATTGTAAAAAATAGTCATAGATTAGATGATAAATAAATCACCTGTCGAAAAAGTGCTAAAAACATCATAGTATAGTATGTAAAAAATAGTCATAGTATAGTATGTCGAAAAAAGTGATAAAAACGTCATAGTATTATATTGTCAAAAATAGTCATTGTATAGCATATCGAAAAAAAGTGATCAAAAAGTCAAAGTATAGTATGTCGAAAAAGTGACAAAAATGTCATAGTATAGTATGTAAAAAAATAGTCATAGTATAGCATGTCGAAAAAAGTTATACAAAAGTCATAGTATAGCATGTCGAAAAAGTGATAAAAAAGTAACAGTATAGTATGTTGAAAATAGTATTAAAAAATATTATAGTATGTCGAAAAAAGCGATAAAGAAGTCATAGTATGACTTTACTTTAGACAGTTGACTTAGAACGTAAATAGCTCAGTATAATAGCTCTAGAATAATATGTAAAAAACAGTTATAGTATGGCATGTCCAAAAAAGTGATAAAAAGTCATAGTATAGTGTGACTTTCCTTTAGACATTTGACTAAAATAATTAATAGATGCAGATGAGAATCAAACTCCCAACCATAGACTCCCCCACCTGACTTCTAACACACTGAGCCATAAACCAACTGAAGTCATGTGATTTGAAAAAAGTCCCCACAAAGAGACAGTATAATATGTTAAAAATAGCCATAGTGTAGCATGTCGAAAAAAGTCATGGTACATCGAAAAAAGTGATCAAAAGGTCAAAGTATAGTATGTTGAAAAAGTGACAAAAAAGTCATAGTATAGTGTGACTTTCCTTTAGAAATTTGTCTAAAAACTTAAATAGCACCTGATGGGAATCAAACTCCGACAAAAGTGACTAAAAAGTCAAAATATAGTATGACAAAAAAAAAGTCATAGTATAGTGTGACTTTCCAATAGACATTTGACTGAAAAAACAAATAAGTCCTGATGGCAATCAAACCCACAACCTAAGGACTCACAACCTGACTTCGAACACACCAAGCTATAAACCAAAACATGACATTATGTGTCAAAAATAGTCATTTGACTGGTAGGTGAATAGATACGTGATTACAGTGGAGGAGATGTTAATTAAGTTAGAAAGATGTTTTTTTTTTGCTTAGACTTGTAGACATTTGATGGGGCTTACATTTTTTGTAAAAATAGTATGACTTTCCTTTAGACAGTTGACTTAGAACATAAATAGCTCAGTATAATAGCTCTAGTATAATATGTAAAAAACAGTCATAGTATGGGATGTCCAAAAAAGTGATACAAATTCATGGTACAGCATGTCCAAAAAAGTCATAATGAAGCTCAGAGTAAGTTCTTACAGGAAGACTTCAAAAATTCTTCTTTCAACACTCCTAATTGATCAGCTGTTCCATGGCATTCACTTGTCAGCAGACAATCGGATTCAGCTGTTTCATTGTTAGTGAAACCAATCAGATTCAGCCATGTGTCACAAGCCAATCACAGCATGACATCCTGTTTTAAATCTTCTCTCTCCTCTGCGGTCATCAGCTGTCGTTTCAGGAATAGAGTGCGTCCCGCCTCCTCCCTTCATCCACCGGTCGTCTCACCCGCGCACTCCGTGGATCGTCAGCTGGATGGCTATCTTGATTGGTTCCTGGGCGCCTTCATCACCACCGCCAGTGTCTGGACTCCATTGGGGGATATGTTTGGGTTCACTACCCCTTTTATAACATATGGATTCGATGGAGTCTAATCTCCAGAGATTTTTTTCTTTCTTGTACAATAAACATGTTCATAATTGCAAGGAAGTCTCTCCTGATTGAAGTATAGTATGTCAAAAATAGTCATAGTTGAGGAAAGTGATAAAAAAAAGTCATAGTATAGTATGTGAAAAAAGTCATAGTATAGTGTGACTTTCCTTTAGACATTTGACTGAAAAAAAATAATAGATAAAGATTGGAATCAAACTCCCAACCACAGATTGCCCAAACTGACTTCTAACACACTGAGCTATAAAAAAAGCCAGGTCATTCTGTTTGAAAAAAGTCCCAAAAAAGTCACAGTATAATATGTTAAAAATAGTCATAGTGTAGCATGTTGAAAAAAGTCATGGTATGTCAAAAAAAGTGATCAAAAAGTCAAAGTATAGTATGTTGAAAAAGTGACAAAAAAGTCATAGTTTAGTGTGACTTTCCTTTAGACATGACTAAAAACTTAAGTTTCTCCTGATGGGAATCAAACTCCCAACCTAAGACACCTCAACCTGACTTCTAACACACTGAACTATGAAACAATCATGTTACTTTATTTGAAAAAGGTGATAAAAAAGTCATAGTATAGCATGTAAAAATAGTCATAGTATAGCATGTCAAAAAACGTGATAAAAAAGTCATGGTATAGTATGTCAAAATAGTCATAGAATAGCATGTCGAAAAAGTGATAAAAACGGTATAGTATAGCATGTAAAACATAGTCATAGTATAGCATGTCGACAAAATGATAAAAAAGTCATAGAATAGTATGTCGGAAAAAGTGATTAAAAAGTCATAGTATAGTATGTCAAAAAAAGTCATGGTATAGTGTGACTTTCTAATAGACATTTGACTAAAAGAATGAACAGCTGCTGTTGGGAATCAAATGGATTCACAACCTGACATCTACCACACTGAGCTATAAACCAAGATGTGGTATTAGATGTCGAAAAAAAGTAGAATAGTATGTCGGAAAAAGTGATTAAAAAGTCATAGTATAGCATGTCAAAAATAGTCAGTATAACATGTCAAAAAGAGTCATAATATAGCATGTCGAAAAAAGTGATAGAAAAAGTCATAGTATTATATTGTAAAAAATAGTCATAGCATAGCATGTCGAAAAAAGTCATAGTATAGTATGTCGAAAAAAAGTGAAAGAAAAAGTCATAGTATAGTAAGTCGAAAAAGTGATAAAAACGTCATAGTATTATATTGTAAAAAATAGTCATAGTATAGCATGTAGAAAATAGTCATAGTATAGTATGTCGAAAAAAGTGATAGACAAATTCATAGTATAGTAAGTCGAAAAAGTGATAAAAACGTCATGGTATATTGTAAAAAATAGTAATAGTACAGAATGACGAAAAAGTGATAAAAAAGTCACAGTATAGTTTGTAAAAAATAGTCATAGTATAGCATGGCGAAAAAGTGATTTAACCGTCACAAATAGTGATAGTATAGCATGTCGAAAAAAAGTGATAAAAAAAGTCATAGAATAGTATGTTGATAAAGTGATAAAAAACTCATAGTATAGTATGTAAAAAATAGTCACAGTATAGCATGTAGAAAAAAGTCATAGTATAGTA
Organism: Perca fluviatilis; assembly: GCF_010015445.1. Classification (NCBI taxonomy): domain Eukaryota; kingdom Metazoa; phylum Chordata; class Actinopteri; order Perciformes; family Percidae; genus Perca; species Perca fluviatilis. Next base: position 23,364,725 of record NC_053132.1, on the reverse strand, counting down.
TGTCGAAAAAAGTGACAGAAAAAGTCATAGTATAGTAAGTCGAAAAAGTGATAAAAACGTCATAGTATCATATGTCGATAAAATGATAAAAAAGCCATAGTATAGTATGTCGATAAAGTGATAAAAAAGTCATAGTATAGTCTGTCAAAAATAGTCATTGTATAGTATGTAAAAAAAGTGATAAAAATGTCATAGTATAGTATGTAAAAAAATAGTCATAGTATAGTATGTCGAAAAAAGTTATACAAAAGTCATAGTATAGCATGTTGAGAAAGTTTTAAAATGATCTTCTCCCCCTCTGCACTGTAGCTGTGACATCACCCCCACTGAGCAGCTCTTAAAATGCAGAAAAGGCCCAAAGAAGCATTACACTAACGCAAAAAACTGTAAAAGATATAATTTTCTAATAGCTGATCGTCTTGTGAATAGAATGACATTTTTAGGCGAAAGTATGTGGTAGGAGTAGTATTTCGAAGTGGAAGAAGCCTGAAAAGTATTTGAAGGTTGCGCCATTGACTTTCAATGTAAATAGAAAAAAAGTATAAATGGTAGAAACACATTGAATACAAGCAGAAATTCCCTTAAAGAGCTGAACATTTTGATATTCTAATGGTTTTGTAGACTGAATCCGTTAACAATACTGTGAATGCTGCTAAATCAGCATTCCAATCACTAAAGCTAACAGATTAATATAATGGAGTAAACAGCACAATATTTCAAAGAAAAGACTCAAGTAAAGTACAAGTACCTCAAATTTGTACTTAAAGGTGCACTATGAGTTCCTGCATGGTTTCAGTGTGATTTAATTTTTATCTCTGGGAGGGAGGGGGGTGGGGGTTAGTGCGTCTTTTACACTGAAATTAAGGCTGCTGCTCTAAAAACCATCTTGTCGGTGATTGGCTGGAACGTGGTTTGTTGTATTTTGGTGCACAGCCTGTGCCCCTAGTGTTTATTTGACGTTTACAATCCCTGTGTTGTCTCCTGAGACCGGGCTTTTTCACAGTGGATTCAGGGGGGCAGGCAGCTAGCGGCTCACGGAGAGATGCCTACGATTTGAGACAAATATGAAATTGCCCTGAAAACCATGCAGGAACTCATAGTGCACCTTTAAGTACAGAACTTGAGTAAATGTACTTAGTTACATTCAGCCATTGTTCCTGGTACTTTTTTGTATCACCTCAGTCAAGGTTCCGAGTGAGCTGAGCCGACATTAGAAGGTGGAGTTAAAACACTGCCGACCACTGATTGGTCAGGGAGAGACCCATCACGGGACATCATTTAAATAGCCATGCTACCGTCAATAGTCACTGCAAATGTTTTATTTATTCAACCCAGATTCGAAAAAGTGGCAGGCCGCAAAAACCACACCGAGGTTAACTGACGAAGTGCAGACGTTCCTCTGTTTGGTGGCATCGTGTTGAAGATGATGTAACGGCAGTTCAATCAGGAGAGACTTCATGTCAGAGTGAAAATAGTTGAATAACATGATGCATAATAGATATGTTGATATGTTATAGTCTTTGGTAATTTGACTCCATTGCAATGTTAAATTAACAAGGGTTATAGTATATAGTAGGTTATATAATAAGAACCAGAGGTGAATGGGGTAGCTTTTTATTGTCATTCAACTGTACATATGAACGAAAAGTTCTACTTTAACTAAAAACTAAAAGTTTAAAAAAATAAAATAAATAAATACAAATGCTACAGAGTGTTATTTTAACATTTAAATATGACATTACAAAAAATAAAAAAGGAGTGTGAAAGCAGCATTAATATTATTATGGCACATATTAATTGGCAGCTTATACAGCTTTGCACATAAGGTATTTTTTTAATTAATTTTTTTACCTTTATTTATTCAGGGAAGGTTCATTGAGAGGAAGTCTCTCTTTTGCAGGAACACCCTGATCACATTCGCATGGTCGCACATTCATACCTGGCTTCACGAACAACTCAGTGGTGGTTATGAGGGAGGGACAAGTGCTGTTCTTTCACTTTCCCCACCCATCGGTCTGGGGGTTGAACCGCTGACCTCCCGGTCATAAGTTCGATTCTCTAACCTTTAGGGAACAACTGTCACTTGAGGGTATTGCACGAGGAGGGTTGCATCGATTTGTCCTAAAATGACAACGGTCAGCAGCAGGGGGGAGAACAGATTTAAAGGCCCTGAACACCCATACAGGGGTTTTCAGTTAATCGTGCGAATTCGACCTCTTCCCAGGACTGCGCGGGTGTGTTTAGACTGATTGATTAACATCTTCCTGAGTCTCCTTTTAGCTTTGTTGCACCTCTTTAGGGCGGGACAAATGACAGCTGTATCATTCTTATTGGTAGAAAAGATTTGTGACCTAATAAATTCCCATCTAAGCTCCGGCCCACTTTAAACCTGAGCAGAGGTCTAATCAGCCAGAGTAACTATACTCATCTGCGTGGGTGATCAGAGGCTTTAAAGTTTGAATGCAACAACGCGACAGCTCACAGAGATCGTAACTAAATCTGGTTGGCACAACTGAGAGAGTGAACGCCCAGAGTCAGCTGATTAGGTTCAGGGAGAGGGAAAAAAAAAAAAAAAAAAAAAAAAAAAAAAAAAAAAAAAAGAGAGTATGACTATGAGGGTGGCAGGAGCTCAGTCTATAGGGAGTTAGGTCCATCTGTGCATGTATAGGTCATGAGCATGTGTGTGTATTTCAGGCCTGTGTGTAATGTGTGCTCTAACAACAGAGTGAAAAAAATAAATAATTGTAATTTCCTAAGATTCTACATTGAGGGGGGACTATCTGCAGATGTACATCTATTGTAATTAAAGGACATACAGTATCTCTAGAATTAGTCCATTAGGCTGAAAGGATTTCCACTGCTTCCACTGAGTCAGACCTTCAAAGTTGATATTTTTGGTATGGCCTCTGACTAGTCTTACTGCTGCCCCTATGTTGTCCTGGTGATGTTCTTTTCTTTAGTTGATTTTTGCTTTTGTTGTCCACTCAAAGAAAACCTTTCCCATGTAGCCGAACATTACCTTTGTACCTCAACTGAAAACCATTCAGACTCATCTCTTTTATTTTTCTCTCTCTATGTCACTGAATGCTGCATTCACGTTTTTATACTCAAAATGCTTTTATGTTGGCTGATTCATTGCCATGCAGGTTCTGAGCACAGAGAGTAGTGACGCGAGTTGCTCATTTAAATGCTGTAGACTTCGCAGTCTGATACCGCCATTCAGCCATTTGTCTCTGAAATCAGTCAGTTTAAATGCTAGTGTTTCAGGCTCTCTGTGTTGCTCTCGTCTCTGACGCAAAAAAAAAAATACTACTCCCTGCAGGAGAAAGAAGAGAGGAGTCCAGGAGAGAGGAGACCACTCGCAGAAATTGCTGCCCTTCTAGCTCACTCAAGCTTAATTTTACATAATCGGTGCAGAGAAGGCCAAGTCTGATGGTTCATGGTGGAAAGAAAAAGTAGACTTTCAAAGTGACATATTCACATTGTCTTTAAAATGCTTATAATATTGCCAAGCAAATGTAATAGTTTGGTAGTTATTATTTTCATACTATATATTTACTATACTTCCTCATCTTCTCTGTCTAGTCTGCCTAATCTTCCAATCAATCAACCTCTCAATCAACCAATCAATGAGTTTTGACATGCCCACATTAGCATGTTGACTTGATCTTATTTCTTCCACCTAAGAATCACAAGAATGTAGTGCGTTGTGTCAGTAAATGAAATGGAGATGCTAATACATGCTTCTATCTCATCACGTTTGGACTAGTGTAATTCTCCTTTTACCTCAATCTTTACACCGTTTACAAACTGTCCAAAATGCTGCATACATTGTAACTGCTCTGTGAGACTGTACTTAGGCATGGCGACAATAAAATTGTCCATAGACCTGAAATTATTATTAAAATAGCAGACCCACTTTTTTTGTATTATGACTTACGTGTATGAATCCAGGGTACTTGATTAGAATAATCATAGTCTGGATCAACGGAAGTACATTTCCAGGAAAAAGCATGATTCGAGATCCCTCACCTTCTGCTCTCTGTGTGTTGCCGTTCTCAAACTTTGTTCGTTTTGGGGAAACGACGACAAACTTCGAGCTAGCAAGCTACACGTTTAAAATGGCAAGTTTTGTAAAATATTTGGATGGTGCAACAAGGCAGGCCAGCCTGGCTCTTTCAGTGAATGAGCCGGCAGCTGCCTTCACTCTCCTACCCATCGGCTCTATAGCCTAGTTTCTATTACATTAAAATAGTGTTTTGAAAAAACCAAAGATACATTTGTACATGTAGTAAGCATTTAGCTTCACGCTAACTTATCAAGACTAGACCAACCGGCTAATCCAACGCTAGCCCCATGGCTGCCTCTACACCTGGCGAGTCACCACTCCCACACAAAATCTCATTTTTTAAAAACGCAAACAAAGAAATTGCTGACCTCAAGGAAGATATTCGTCGACTTTCCGAGGACTTAAAGACCAAAGATGCTTTGTTAACCGCCTGCATGGACGTGGCTCATAATCAGTCGCTCCGGATCTCATCGTTCTCGGCGGCCTTCCAGGACACCGCGCTATGGGACCCAACCGCCAGCCAACACCTATCTTCTTGCTTGACACCGGTCATCAAGCCACCCTGGATTGAAGTGGATCGCGAACAAAAGAGAGCCTTGAGTAGGACTCCATCGCCTCCTGCCCTCAGCCTCTCCAAATGTTACATCGCCCTGTCGGAGTCAGAACTAGTAGTGGCCGATGTGGATCGCAAGGCTCGCCCCGCTTCAAAGCCGACTGGCCAGCCGCCGTCACAGAAGAGGACCGCTACCTCAAGGCTACAGCTCCTGATGGACGCGGTAGCCAGACAATCCGGTGGCCTACACTGCCTGGACCGGCCAAACGACAACGTTCCTCAAAAACAATCTCCCCAACCGAATGGTAAGCAATCATCCTCTTCTTTTCCTTGTCCATCTGTAGTGAATCTACACTGAATGTTTCGCTCCAGTCACCGGCCATCCACACCCCCCCACCCCTCGTACGCTCTTCCCCCCAACCACAGTAATTACTCCATCACCAGAGATTTAACGTTTCATAATGCTGTCACACACTGCTTTCCTGGAGCCAAAGTTGCAGACATCCTGGCTAAAGTTGTGGATCTGACACCCTCATTCCCGACCTCTATTAAACGCAACGTGGTCCACTGTGGACACAACGACATGTCCTATCAGGAATGCGAACGCACAAAGAAAGAGTTTACCACTCTCATTGAGGCTTTAAAAAGCACTGGGAAGTCGGTTTTTATCTCGGGCCCACTTACATCTCTAGGTCGCGGATCATGCCTTTTTAGCAGGCTACTCTCCCTTAACACCTGGCTCCAGCTTACATGCAGCATTTATAAACTAGGTTTTATTGACAATTTTAATCTGTTTTGGAAACGTGGCTCCCTGTTCAGCAAGGATGGGATACATCCCAATACACGCGGAAACCAGGTGCTCCGTGACAATTTGCACCACGCCTTGCACACTCAGAACTATGATTGACTGTGCTCCTCTGTGCTTTGGCTCCCTTGTTCTTAATCTTCAACACCCAACGTGGAAAACGGTACAGCCAATTACATTTGTTGTTGTTTACCGTGCACCAGGTCCATACTCAGCATTTTTATCTGAATTCTCTGAGTTCTTATCAAGTATAGTCCTTCAATCAGACAAAGTACTTATTGTAGGTGATTTTAATATCCATATGGACATTGACAGCAATAGCCTCAGTACTGCTTTCAATTCACTACTAGATTCAATTGGTTTCAGTCAGAGTGTGCATGAGGCCACGCACTGTTTTAACCACACCCTCGACCTTGTGCTAGAATATGGAATCAAAATTGAAGATTTAATAGTATTTCCGCAGAATCCTTTATTATCAGATCATTTTTTAATAACTTTCGAATTCCTATTACCAGACCATAAGAAATTAAATAAAAGTCTCTACACTAGATGCCTATCTGAAAGTGCTATAGCTAAATTTAAGGAAGATATTCCAACAGCATTTAACTCAATGTCGTGCCTTAACATAACAGAGGACCGTTATGTTAACTTTAGTCCCTCCCAACTTGACAATTTCGTAGACGCTGCTACGGCCTGCCTACGGACAACTTTAGACTCGGTCGCTCCTCTCAAAAAGAAGGCGATCAAGCAAAGGAAATTAGCACCTTGGTATAACTCCCAAACTCGCAAATTGAAACAAATCTCACAAAAACTTGAAAGTAAATGGCGTTCCACCAAACTGGAAGAATCTCGTGTAGATTGGCAAGATAGTCTGAAAAATTATAGGAAGGCCCTCAGAATTGCCAGATCAGACTACTACTAGACACTAATAGAAGAAAATAAGAACAACCCAAGGTTTCTTTTCAGCACTGTAGCCAGGCTGACAGATAGCCACAGCTCTACTGAGCCATATATTCCTGTAGCTCTGAGTAGTGACGACTTCATGACCTTCTTTAATGATAAAATTATAACAATTAGAGATAAAATTCATCACCTTTTGCCCTCAACTTCTAACAGCTCACCACTGGGTGCATGAGGACTGGAGAGAACAATAAGACCTGATACATACTTAAGCTGCTTTTATCCTATAGACCTTCAACAATTAATGTTAAAGGTCTCTTCAGCCAAGCCAACTACCTGTCTCTTAGACCCCAGTCCAACGAGGCTACTTAAAGAAGCACTACCCGTGATCAACCACACAATACTAGACACGATAAATTTGTCTTTATTAATAGGTCATGTACCGCAGTCATTTAAAATAGCTGTGATAAAACCTATTCTGAAAAAACCTACCCTCGATCCTGAAGTCTTAGCCAACTATAGACCTATATCTAATCTTCCATTTCTCTCCAAAATCCTTGAGAAGGTAGTCGCTAACCAATTATATGACTTTTTACATAGGAATAGTCTATTTGAAGACTTTCAGTCAGGATTTAGAATGCATCATAGCACAGAAACGGCACTGCTGAAAATTACTAACGACCTTCTAACTGCTGCTGACAAAGGACTTGTCTCCATACTTGTTTTATTAGACCTTAGTGCTGCATTCGACACTATTGACCATACCATCCTGTTACAGAGACTGGAACACCTAGTTGGCATTAAAGGAATCGCACTAAGCTGGTTTAAGTCCTATTTCTCTGAGCGATCCCAATTTGTTAACATTAACAATAAACCCTCCAAGTACGCTAAAGTTAGCCATGGCGTTCCTCAAGGCTCAGTGCTTGGACCAATTCTATTCTCCTTATATATGCTTCCTCTAGGCAATATTATTAGGAAACACTCAATTACACTTTCACTGTTACGCAGACGACACCCAATTATATCTGTCAATTAAGCCAGACGAAAGTGGTCAGTTAGCTAAACTTCAAGCGTGCATTAAAGATATAAAATCATGGATGACCTACAATTTCCTGATGCTAAACTCAAACAAAACTGAAGTTATTGTGATGGGACCCAAGCACCTCCGAACTTCATTATCTAAAGACATAGCTACTCTGGATGGTATTGCCCTGGCTCCCACCACTGCTGTCAGAAATCTAGGAGTCATTTTTGATCAGGATATATCCTTCAACGCCCACTTAAAACAAACCTCAAGAACGTCCTTTTTCCATCTTCGTAACATTGCCAAAATTAGGAACATCCTATATCAAACCGATGCTGAAAAACTAGTCCATGCATTTGTTACTTCCAGGCTAGACTACTGTAATTCCTTACTATCAGGTTGCTCAAATAAGTCCCTTAAGACTCTCCAGCTGATCCAGAACGCTGCAGCACGTGTCCTGATGAGAACTAAGAAAAGAGATCATATTTCTCCTGTATTAGCTTCTCTGCACTGGCTTCCAGTGAAACCTAGGATCGAATTTAAAATCCTCCTCCTGACCTACAAAGCTCTAAATGGTCAAGCACCATCATACCTAGAAGAGCTCTTAGTACCTTATTGTTCCACTAGAGCACTGCGCTCCCAGAACTCAGAGCTACTTGTGGTTCCTAGAGTCTCTAAAAGTAGACTGGAGGCCAGAGCCTTCAGCTATCAGGCTCCGCTCCTGTGGAACCAGCTCCCAATTTGGGTTCGAGGGGCAGACACCGTCACCACATTTAAGAGTAAACTTAAAACCCTCCTCTTTGATAAAAATTATAGTTAAGGAGTGAGGAGTTGCAGCGTCCGCCTAACCCGGCCCACCTGCTTCTCTTCGTAGTCACTAGATTTATTTATCATATAATCAACAATATAGTGAGAGTAGAGGGAGGCAGGCCAGTACAGCCCGATCCGGCAGGGGAGAGTTCAAGCCTGATCCGGCACCTCTCTCTAATCTAACCTGTCTCTTTTAGCTATGCTATTATAATTCTAGACTGCCGGGGAAGTTCCTTCCTTCCTGTGACACACTGAGCTGCTCTATCATCTCTGTTTACACTAGTTTCCTTTTGTATGCATCCTGTCCCAGAAATGCTTGTTACTAACCTAGCTCTGGGGAGTTTACTCCCCGGAGTCCTTATGTTTTTTCTCTGCGAAGCTCTGCGATTCCCTGCAATGCCCGGCACGATGTGCCCTGCTATGACATGAACTTCCATGACTACCTTCGAAGTTACTGTTCCATTATCTTTAATGTGACTATTATTTGCCACTGTTCATCACACCCCCAACCAGCCCCATCAGACACTGCCTATCAAGAGTCTGGGTCTGCCGAGGTTTCTTCCTAAAAGGGAGTTTTTCCTCGCCACTGTTGCAACAGCCACTGCTAATGCTTGCTATTGAGAGAATTACTGTAATTGTTGGGGTTTTAGAATTTATAGAGTGTGGTCTAGACCTACTCTATCTGTAAAGTGTCTCGAGATAACTCTGTTATGATTTGATACTATAAATAAAATTGAATTGTAAAGATTTACAAAGAATATGTTTACAGCATTTACTCCCTAACTGGGACGTTTTGGGAATGATTAGCGGGGATTTGCTATGGATGAAGTACACACGGCGATGCACTGGTAAGGGCAAATGCTGTTAACCATGTATCCAACTAATTTAAATAGCCCACGTTACTGTATTGTATGAAAAGATACCTTCATTTAATATTTTATGTGGCGTTTTCTTTTGCGGGCTGCAAATGTTCCACCAAAACAAGTTCCTTCCTGAGAACGTTTTGCAGAGCCACCGTTTTACTGCGTCCAGAGCTTAGCGCCGTCCAAGACGAACAACCCAGAGCAATAAATAAAAAAATTTATCATTTATCACACTCATGAGAAATAGCACTGTCCTAATATTCCTGATTAATTAAATGAAAAAATAATTATGCATGATGCTCCCACATCTGCCTGTAGCATGAGTGCTGCTTTCAGTGCATACATTAGAAGCTGTGAGACACAAAGAGAGACCCGGACTTTATCTTTTATTACATACGGTATCCCATCAAGTACATCACCAGGCAATGTGTATTGTTCAGTTTGGAATGATTTGCATAGGTACAGTATAAAGCTTTTATTGGTATAGCTCCTCTGACATTTAAAAGGTTTCAGTATTTACATGAAAAATTGTGTATAACACTGAATAATGGCTACAACAAGGGCAGTGTTGAAGGCTATTCTAGATTTGTGCTGGTGTTGTATAACCATTCGTTCTGCTTTGACGGATGTTATAAAAAAATTCACTAACCCAAGATGAATTTTTATGAGAGTTAATAAGAAAATAAATGTAGAACTTGTGGCAGTAATGAACTAGTGAAAAAACATCTTGGGAACTATGCTCGCTTCTTCTGTGCGCTTTCAGTCTTTGCTAATATCTTCACATGTCAAGAGTAGCACAGTGTCGGCAAAGTAATGCATCTGGAGAGGAACACAAATAACACAAGGAATGCTATTTACATTACAGAGGTCATTAAAGCCGTGGTAGGTAGTTTATTTTTGGTGTCACTGAGCAGAAGTTCCATAATAATATTAAGCATTATTGTAATTCAAGTGGTCTGAGAGAAAACTAGACTTCTGCACCTCCTCCTTGGCTCTGTATGTAAGCTTTAGGAAATCTAGCATTTTAGAGAGAAAGATTAGATGTTTTCCCAATGCAGATGCACGTGCATGTTCTTTTACATTAGCCAAAGGCTCAGGGCTGCAGCAAATTTGAAGGCTTAACTAATTAACTCAGAAATAACAGACTTTATGGTAAACAATCTATATATATATAGTACAAAAAGGAATGAAATTGTGTCAAAATGTTGTCCAGTTAAGTGGACATTTGCTGTGAACACATTTGAGTGAGCTGGTCCGCAAGGGTTAGCCTTTAGCTTAGCTCGAATAAGGGCTCTGTTTGGTTTCGTCTCACACAGCCTCTGGCATCTCCTTGTTTGGATGGCAGCATTAGCCTGCTACAAGGACCAGAAGGCCGAACCAGTGGCACCACCTAGTGCTGCCATCCGAATGAGGACATGCCAGTGACGGCGTGAGAGGAAACGTCGTCAACGAGCTAGTAATTTAGCCTTCTGCTAACCATAACCGGCTGCAGCTCATTAAAGTTCATGTTTATGTAGCTAGCTAAAGCGTTGAATCACAGTATGTCATCTCATCTCACCGTTTTTAAAAATCTACACCATGCAGCTTTGATGTGACTTTTTCACAGCAGACTTGTTAAACACAGGTGTAATGTTATTTTAATATTATTATGACTTCATTCCATTTTGATGTGTCAGGTGCAGGGTGCTGCTATTGTATTGTGTGTCGTGTCCGGACCAATAATAACCGGAACAGAAATGGATTTGAAAAGTAGGCTTTGTGTATAGCACCTTAGTTAAGGTAGATGGGTTCCTATTTCTCTGTTGCAGATCTTCTTCATGATTTAGTTGGTGGTGGGTGGGGGTGTTTTTATTGTACTCACAGTAGAAATCTAACATCGTACAGTTTTAAAGGACTAATTACCTTATTTTTCGATTTCTTGCCAAGAGTTTAATGAGAAGATGGATACCACGCTTATTAGGGGTGGGGGGAAAAAATCGATTTGCTCAATTCTCTCTTGAAAGATGAATGTGTAAATTAGCAAAACGAGACAAAAACAGACGGGCAGGCGAGTTGTTCTCCACACAGGCGGCCTCCCGTTGCAAATTCAGACCGAGCAAAAGTGTTAATCGCTGTGTATATGAGACCGCACTGCATGCCGTAAAGAATACATAATTAAAGCATGTTGTCAAAGTGCTTGATCCCCGCTACAATCTGCCTTTGTATGTGTTTAACCCGTTTTCATTCCCAACACGTCAAATACGGATGCTTAGTCAGGATGCTTTGGCGTCATGGTCTGGTGCATTCTAATCAGTCCATCTGCCCTGTGTAAACGAGCGCAAGCTGATCAGAAATGGTGAGACTCTAAAGCTGCCTACACATGATCTGTGGTAAAACCGCGGTAGGGTGCCTAGCAGAGAGGCAAATCGAGGCACATAGGAAAACAATGGAACGGCCTTATGAAGCGGCTTTATGATGAAGCATTACAATATGCCAGTATTTGAGTGCCTTAACTCTTACGCTAAGAATTATGGCAAATGAGCTAAAATTGAATGTTTAAAGGTCCCATGACATGGTGCTCTTTGGATGCTTTTATATAGACCTTAGTGGTCCCCTAATACTGTATCTGAAGTCTCTTTCCCGAAATTCAGCCTTGGTGCAGAATTACAGCCACTAGAGCCAGTCCCACAATAAGCTTTCCTTAGTATGTGCCATTTCTGTATATGTAGCTATTGAGGAGGAGATAGGGGGTGCAAGGTGGAGGGTGGGGGTGTGGCCTTGACCAGCTGTCACTTTGCTCGTTTGAAAGCCATGATGTCTCTCTCTCATGGGTGGGCCAAATTCTCTGGGCGGGCAAAGCAGAGAAAGGGGAGGTAACCTTGCTCCTTATGACCTCATAAGGAGAAGATTCCAGATCGGCCCATCTGAGCTTTCATTTTCTCAAAGGCAGAGCAGGATACCCAGGGCTCGGTTTACACCTATCACCATTTCTAGCCACTGGGGGACCAAAGGCAGGCTGGGGGAACACATATTAATGTTAAAAAACCTCATAAAGTGACATTTTCATGCCATGGGACCTTTAAAATCTTTGTAAATGTGAGGAGATGTAAGTGTAAATAAAAAACTAATATAATCACTAATATATATGTCTTTCATTTACATCCCTAATGCTAGTTGAGTCTAACAAAACTAAAAGATAATGGCAGTAAATTAATCTGTTTATTTTAATTATGGCTTATTACACATATCAAGTAGTCATAGAGTGAGAAAAAAACCCAATAATGTATACAAATAAAAACTGTTGATGCAACAAGACGCACAGATATAGTTATACACAGTTATATCATGGCATCACAGCCCACTGAATCAGAATCAAATCGAATTAAGTTAGGTGTTAGGTGCCTAGAGATTTCCACCCCTAACTCTAATGTCCAGTGATATCAATGTTCTCAATGTTGTTGACTCTCAACAAGAAAGAAAATTAGATGATTTTTCAGAATACCAAACTATTATCATAACCATGTGGTCCAAAATGACAATAGAAAAAATGGCTCCATGTAGCGTCCACATTCATTAGATGAGCATAAAAACCAAATCAAAAATGGAACACTTGCAGCTGCAGTGTGAACCTATGAACGTGTGTATCCACACTGGAGGTGGATTAATGGCACCCCTGTTGGTAAGTCTGTCTGTGGTTCAGTTTGTCTGTCTTTGTGATAGGACGGGAATCCTCAGCCAAACCCGGGAGCAGGAAACGCATGGGCGGGAGGTGTTTATTCAAGCTTGCGGCGCTGACTCCTCTCCTGATAGATCTTCTCAGTGAACGGTCTGTAAATACAGCAGAACAAACATATCATGGGACAATAAATCAGAGAATTGGAACGCTGTACCACTCTGTGCCAGGGACCGCATGTTCGATGAACCGCGAAGAAGCCTCAATGTAGTATATGTGTGAATGATAGAAAGATGCCATGTGTGTCCACATGTTGCTGCACTCTGTTGCACATGAATGCACACAGTTTGTGAACTAACATCCCTAACAGGTGAGAAACAAATTGACAGGAGCCCTTGAACAAGCCAGGGATTAGAGCTGTTGTTAGGCTGTTGTCAGGGGGCCCACATTTCGTTAGCGCTCTATTGACAGCAGACCAGTGTGCAGGAGATTGAAGGATGTAGGCTAGTCCTTGTTATTTTTTGTAGGAATATTGTAACATGACAGTACTGTGAAGCCTGTAGTATCTTTTTTATTTTCTATCTTTTTAAACACACCCTTATAACTTTTAAAAGTAGTTAATGACCCATTGTAGCTGGAGAGCTAACTGCTAACACGTTAAGTAGGGACATGCTACCACTAGTCAGTCACAGTCAGGGGTTGATGCAAAGACTGTGTAAGTGAAGCCAAAAAATCCTGATAAGTTTGGTTTTTATTAGTTATTTGATACTATAAAAACGGGGTGAAACCTCATGATTGACAGCTGTGACTGACTTGTGATTGGTCGGCCCGGGGCTATCGCGGTTCCACCGCCAGATCACTACCGCGCAGTAGGGCTGGGCAATATATCGATATTATATCGATATTGTGATATGAGACTGGATATCGTCTTAGATTTTGGATATCGTTATATCGTGATATGACACAAGTGTTATCTGTCCCTGGTTTTAATGGCTGGATTACAGTAAAGTGATATAATTTTTTTAACTTACCAGACTGTTCTAGCTTTTCTATTATTTGCCTTTACCCACTTAGTTATTATATACACAGTAACGATGATTATTTACCAAAAATCTCATTGTGTAAATATGTTTTTGTAAGCACCAATTGTCAACCCTACAATATCGCTGCAATATCGATATCGAGGTATTTGGTCAACAATATCGTGATATTAGTTTTTTTCCATATCGCCCAGCTCTACCGCATAGACTCTGGTTCCAAAATTAAAAGATGGCAGCGCCCGTATCCGGGATATTTTTGGCTTCACTTTTGTAGCCAAGTGTACAAGTGGAGACACGTTTTTTTTACAGTCTATGGTCACAGTAGCTGCCCAAACGTCTTTGTGTTTTCTCTGCACTTAGACTGTTTGACATTTTCTTTTCTCAGGATTGTACATTATTTCATTCAAGAGTTTAATTAAAATGGGGACAAGCTCTCAGAGCTAATGAGTTTGCTAGTCAGCTACACTCTTTCTATGTTTAATACAGTACCAACATCCAAAATTGTAACCAGAGATGGGCGATAAGGAGAAAAATATTTTTGATCAAATACATCAATATCGATATTGCGGCGATATTGTAGGGTTGACTATTGGTGCTTTGACAATTTTTTTTCTTAAGAAAAAGCACAATAGGACCCCTTTAACTAAATGTTTTTTTATTTTTCAAATGTGAACAGGGCTTAAACCAAGAAAGACTTACCCCTCAAATTGTATCGCCACCTTGTAAGACACGGCTACTATGGCAGTCAGGACGAGACCAACCGGACTAGCACCGCTGGAGACAGAGAGGGAGAGAAGAAAGAGCGAGAAAGATGGGTTAGGACACATATTGTGTGTACAACATGTATGTGCTATGCGAACCGCTTCACACTGGAGTACCTTTTCAGGCCTGTTAATATGGCTTAAACATATGTGTAATGATAGGGAGCAAGAGAGGTAGAGTAGTACATAAAGAGAGCGACAGAACAAGGACGGCAGAACTTGAGAGTGAATTAAAAATCATTCTCTTTGTGTTGACCCAAATACATTTTCACCACACTTTCAAACTATACCAAAAATAAAAATTATTTAGCGAAACTGGATTTATTTTTAAGTGAGAAATAATAATAATAAAAATTATTAAAATAAAAAAGACCCTTTAAAAAGTTTGTTAACGGTGTTCAAAAACAGTTTTACCCTGTAGTTCATCCTGGTGGAGAAAAAAAACACACAACACAATGACCTACATATACTGCACCTGATCAGAAAATGGCACAGTGACACAGATTTAAATTGCATCACAAATCACGTAGACACATATTTCATCCAGCGTAACACATTATGGTGGTAATACAGTGGGCATAATTAACTACATAGGCTGTGACTGCTGGCCTAAAGGCCCTCTCGTGTGGATCAGACGTGTGAGTAACAAAAGGCTATTATCTGAAAACACTGTAGACACATACATGCATGTTCTATACACCATGCGTGGTAGAATACCACATATGTAACCTTAAACATTGCACATTAATGATATAATTCTTTACCGAACCACATGTTGAAGCTGACCACTGTCAACCTGTGATTAAGAAAAAGAAAGAAGCATAATCCTGACAATCAGGCTGGCTAAGTGTGACTAATGAGGCTTATGAAACTGTCCACCATGACTTACTCAAGCAGGCAGTAATGGAGGCACCAGGATACAGATAACAAAAAGTCCAGTTAAATTTATTATAATTTCTGGACTTTTTAAGGCTAGTTAGAAAAATATATAAAATCAATCAATCTAATATATAGAGTAGAAATATATAAAAGGAAAATATAAGAACAAATAGAAATAAGAAATATGATAGATTAAGAAACATGTAAACATACAGTATGTACATTCTACTAAAATATGTAGGCAAAGGCATCACCACAAGGAATATTATTCGGTAAAACTTTACCTGAAGGTATCGACATAATCATGACATGACACTGTCATAACTACGACGTGACACTGTCATGAATGTGTCATGAACGTTATAAACAAGTCATAAACGTTTTGACTTCTGTCATTAAGTGTCATTCGGTTTTTGTCATGATCATGACAACTTGAAATTAATCAAAGTGACATTGGCATTGTGAAGGTCTTTACATGCTCAATGCAGCAGCAGCAGAGAGCAGAAGCCAGCAGGCAAGTGTTATTTACATAAACTTCTGGTGTACTTACAAATTTTACAATCCATCGTTTTATGAGTGCATAACCTATTTGTACTACTGTAGACGTTTGGTATCATTTCGGGGCATTATTAGTGGGGTAATGTTAAGAGACACTTCGGATCCATTAGCCTCTGCGCTAAGCTATTCAGCTGATAACGCTACGCTACGCTAACGCTCCCAATGTTCGACCCAGGTGAAAAAAGCTTCTGGGGGGGTGTTTGGCTCGAGATCATGGTGCAAAGGACCCTAGGGTGAAATTACTCCGAACCATCACTTTAAGAGCAGGCGCGCTTGTTCCATGGCGGATTGCTATTATAACGGCGGATTTGCCTGGCGCACGCCAGCGGGAGCTGTCCGGGATGCGGCAAAGTAATAAATGCCCGTCTTGGCCGGGTGGCGATGTTGCTGCGGCCTCTTGGGTGCATCTCCTCAAGTCTGGAGAGGATTGCTGCAGCCATGGAGTGGCAATACATCGCGTATTGCCACTCCCGGACCAGATTCTGCCGGAGTGTCCAATCCAACCGTAGTTCAACATCACGTCTCCTTAAGTCCTCTAATATTTCCTCATTTATGTCATCAACACATCCATGATTCATGGAAATGTTGTGTAAAACACAACCAGCCACAAAGAAGGCTGCGACTTTTTGAGGACTGTACTGTAAAGTGCCTCCTGATCTATTCAAACACCTGAAGCGCATTTTCAGTAATTCTTTCTTTGTAATTATGTATGGTTTGCAAAAATGGGAACTGCATGCGTCCGTGCAGGACTTTTACCCAAGAGAACGGTGTTCATGTCCCATGCGAAAACAAAAGTCAATTTTGAAATCATTTGAGTTTTACCTATGAGCTTTACGGACCTTAGTGCGTGACTGAATGCAGTCCATGACGTCATGTTGCCATGCCCAGACCCTCATTTTAGTAGTTTTACACGACTGATTTTGAGCCAATCCCTGATTTTTTACTAACCCTAAGTATTTTTGTTGCCAAAACTTAACTTGTTCCGTCTCACGTTTACTACGTGTTTAAAACTGCGTGTTGCGTTAAATAGAACGGTCCCATGATTACAGTCACACCATTAAATGTTGTATTTGTCGTTTTAGGAGTCTTTGGAAATCGACTTATAATGTTGTTTAGGTATTTTGTGTTGATATTATATAAATACTTTATGTTGACAGTTGGAACACAGGCAATATTTTGCTTTTCTCCCTGCATAACCATAAACCAGGTCAGGACGTGGGAAGTGATGAAAAGTTAGACACAACCTGTGGTTTCCAAAAATTACGTTCTTTCAATTATTTTAACTGCCTTTGACCGTTTTGAAGATCACGGGAGCCACAGAAAATGGGACTGCACCATGGGCACACACTGGGAGCTTTCTGTTCAGAGATTTAAAAGCGGAGGTCAGTACTTTTTGTTCGAATTTCTTACCTTCAGCTCGAGAAAGAAGTCCTTGATTTTTGTTTCTGACATTTACCATCTGTATTTGCGATCCTTAAAACATTATCAGGGATTTCATACTTGGCCAGCTTTTACATTTCACCCCTAAAAGACACTTAGATGATAAATGGCCCTTTACCAAAACTATTGGGTACTTTTCCATAGGTCACTGTGCCGGAACAACTAATGTGACTCCAAACTGCGAACAGATAGTCGATATCTTGAACAATGATGTCCTAGGTCATGCGACAACACGCCATTTTAAGCCCTTTAAAGTAGGGAACCTTTTGACACTCCTCCTAAAAGACTCAACAGATCCTTCTCAAATTGGGTCAACAGCATGTAAAGACCTTCACAATGCCAAATTGCAAAGCTTCGTGTTTTCGTGGAACGGTGTTACCATTGCAAGGCAGGCAATTTGCATGTTTGCAGTCTTATTCATCACTTTAGGGATGTTCCCTCCAACACATCTATTTCTTTAGATTCATGTACATTTAAGTTTTACGTACAGTTTAACATAGTATGTTGATGGCAGGAGGATGCGAACTAAATTGTTGAGTCTAAACAACTCTTGGGACTTCAGATTTCTGTCTCAGTTCAGTAACAACTGTGGTTACAATCGAGTCACGGTTTTTGTTATCTTTAAATCTGACACAAAACACTGGCATCAGAGAGGCCCTCTGATACATCGATGAGTCACTGGGCCTTGTGTGTTATGCTCTATTTACGACTGACCCATATTTCAACTTGTCCTAATTACAAATAATAGTCAAAACTGGTCAGACTGTCAGCTAACTTGTTTGTGCCAAACTGGTACGTAATTCCCATTTATTAGACAAACACAGCCTGAGCTAGAATTGACCGTTCGCAAAAGCCACGCCCCCTAGTTATTGTTACTACGCCCGTCAAACAATTGAGAACCAGACACATAGCCATGGCGGACCAAGTGATGCCTGTTTCTTGTAGAGTAACTAGCGTTGCAGAAGGCTGTAGTCTTGCGCTTAAGTCCCGTGGGAATTCAGTTGTAGCAGGAAAAGGTAAACAGCAGTGTGCAGATCTAAGGTATAAGAGTTATGTTTCTGTTTATTGAATGCGTTATTCAGTGCAAACATAACCGTGAATGTAGTTTAAACTCAGTAATGATGGTATGTTAGGTTATTACTGTTGCTCTGTTGAAGGCAAGCGTCCCACTGTACTGTCGTTACGCAGATCACGGACATCTGATTGATTTTACTGCACCGTAGTTAAGTGAAAGTAGGTCATGTTGTAAAACCTACCAGCAGGGCACCATTTACAGAGGGCATTTAAATGTATCTCTAATCGTTTCTATGTTAACTGTTGGCCCATAGTAGTAGGAAAAAATATTTATGTAAAGGGGGTAACCTTTCAGTCCCCCACACTGTTACATGATATGTTATATGATTATATGATACCCAGAGAGAAGAGCTGTTGGTTTGGTGTAAGTTACTGAGCATCTGAATAAATGAAGGATGATATAAGGATTATATTATTTTCCATTTTCTGCATTTGTCTAATTCGCACAAGGCTGTGAGTCTCAGTCTGCATGCTGTTGTCTGAATCTGCATCTTTGCACATGACTATGCATCAAGTGTTTCCTTATGTTCTGTCTGTATGAATCAGGCTGCAGATGCTCATATGCTGGCAGCGTGAAAATGAACTACTTGGACAAGGACATTGAGCACATGTCCTTGTCCATGAGACAAAAAATAAAAATCAGTATTCATTTGCTTAATCACTCAGTTTTGCATAAGAAAGGGTAACAGTATGTGCTGATGCCCAATGTGCCAAAAGTTAGTGCCCTACTTGATTAAGAATAAATGTACACCTTCACAGAAATTGCTACACAAAAAATGGACAGGAAGTGACTAACGTAGCACTGTTGGAAACTGAACGCATTTGAATGCACAACATGCACACTGAAGGTGAGACCTTCATTATATGGCCTGCAGGAATATGTAGGTCAGATGCTCATGTTTGTCATGATGTTGTTTTCTTGTGGTTGTATAGTGTTCAACATTGGAGGACTGCATGCCTACTGATTCAGGGCATACTTGTTGATGCACACGCACGCACACAGATATTATCATACACATTCACAATGCTCATGGAAGGAGTGTGGCAAAACACATCCAATTGAGACATTAACTCAGGAATCTGACACATCTACAGATTATTTTACACATTTACAAATCTGGGGAAACTTTTAAAGACTAAGATACAACTTCACAATTCTTCCCTCAGCAGCTAGTCTCTGCCATTGTTGTATGTAGTCTTAGGTGATATGTCTAAAGTCATTAACAAGTGTTTTCCTATACTGATATATATCACAGTGTAGCAAATGTTTACAAAATCACTAATAAAAAGCTGTTTAATTCAGTTAACTGTGTTCCAATGTTATGCTTTACATAAAAAAAAGACTAATTCATTTTATTAGGTTTTTAAATACAATGTGTTTGAAATCATTACAGAAGGTCTAATTGGATCCATTCCGGTATATTGATACACAAACCTGAAAACCCCACTCTTACAATAAAATGAGACCGTGCCCAGACCCAAATAGAACAAATATAACTTGGACACAGTCTGGCTCAGGTCGACTCTCTATTACCATGAAACAAGTGTACCAATGAAGAACTCTGTTGTGCGGGGTAGGAATGGGCATTTGATAAAATTTTCTTAGTCGACTGTCAGGAGAATTAACGATCGACTATCGATTAATCATTCATATTTTATATTAAAATTCATTATTTATTTTACTTATTATAAATTAAAAATGCAATAAAAATACATGTTTTTCCTCGATGAGATCTTTATTACAAGAAGAACAACTTGTGGCAGTTAAACTGGACGTTCGGTTAGGCTAAACTTGAAGATTTATGCGCTGCGGTGCTCTAAAGAGCCGGAGTTCTTAAGAGACCCTCGTTTGTTTCAAAATAAAAAATAAAAAAAGAATCATGTTAAACAATAACTTAACCAAAAACATAATAATACTTAGATCTGACAGGTTTTGTCAAAATGTTACTCAAAACTATCCAAGGCATGGAGTCGAGAAAGAGGGTGAGAGAGATTAGCCTACCTAACAATTAATTAGGCCTTAACAAAGCCTCATAAAAAATAACTAGTAACTCACATACAACTTGTGCACCAGTCTACTGATTTTTGTTCAGAAAGATAAGCATGTTGACATGTGGTCATATGCGACCGCAACCCGGTGACCGTCAGTCCAGCCGCCGGAAAACACCCGCTCTGAGGGCACTGACGTTGCCAGGATGCACAACTTGGATGCTAACTTGGCCAGCTCGGGGAACCTTATTCCGTTCACTTTCCACCAGTCTGTAGGGGTGCAATCCAGGGGTGGGGGAGTCTTCCTCAGAAAGTTCTGAAGTTCTGCTTCAATGCCAGCCTCGCACTGAGTGGTACAGTGCTCCCCAAGGAGTTGTGCTATAGAAAAGGACTGGGAGGCCGCGACTCCAGTGTTTGCGCTCCCCTCGTCCGTGTCAGGCAACGCAGCCTCGTCTCCCCCAGCCTGTGGGATAGCTGCCCTACCGGTCTCCACTGCCTCTCCCAGTTCAACCAGTTACGCATTACAGCCAGTCTCTGCGTTGGTGTCAGAAAACCCAAGTGCTAGGGTGGCCTCTAGCTCACCCAGTAAGAGCGTTCGCCCCATGTAGGCCGAGTCCTGCAGCGGCGCAGGTTCGAATCCAACCTGCTGCCCTTTGCTGTGTGTCATCCCCCATCTCGCTCCCCCTTTCGTGTCTATCCACTGTTAATATGTCTCACTACATAATAAAGGAAAATAATAATTAAAAAAAGAAGAAAGCCCAGGTGCTTGTAACGAGAGTCCACCTGAGATCATGGGGGCGAATGACACAAGCTCACCAGTTGTGCATCGCAGCTCCTCCGTGCTAACGCCGACTTGATGCTAGGTTGAGACTTTGTTTAAGTGGTACATCATTTGAGTCGTGGCCGTGTTGTACTTATACACGGCATCGCAGAGTTTGCAGTTCGTTGAAAGGACTAGATGTTGCAATCCCTAGCATTTGCACTACCTCAGATTCGGGAGTTTTTTTTTATATAACTAAGTTGTTTTTTAAATCAAAATGGTCCCACGCCACACTTCGCCGTGACCTCTTCATGATTACTTTTTAAATCAAAACAGAAACTCGCAGGTAAGGTGAGTATGGTGTCAAATATTGCCCCCGGTTGGTAAATGTTTAATTGTTGTAATTTCACTGTGCTACCACACAGTGAAATTAATTTCATTGCTTCAAGACTCACACTACGCAACGCAACCTGCATTCGTTTAATCGATAACAAATTAATGTGATCGACGAAATTCTTAATGATCAATTATCAATCGTCGATTAATCATGCCCATCCCTAGATAAATAGACCTAACAGAGAAGGGTATTCAACTAGGAGTCAATGCATCAAATATGGTGTAGCGGTACCTTTACATAACTATTTTTTCCTACTACTTTCCTACTATTAAATGCCCTCTGTAAATGGTGCCCTGCTGGTAGGTTTTACAACATGACCTACTTTCACTTAACTACGGTGCAGTAAAATCAATCAGATGTCCGTGATCTGCGTAACGACAGTACAGTGGGACGCTTGCCTTCAACAGAGCGACAGTAATAACCTAACATACCATCATTACTGAGTTTAAACTACATTTACGGTTATGTTTGCACTGAATAACGCATTCAATAAACAGAAACATAACTCTTGCAGCGCACATGAACAGATGCGCAATATTAGCTCACACATAAAATAGCACCCTCGTGAATTAGCTTGTTGCTTACGTACATTCATAAATCCTGCATAACATCGTCCCGTACCTACAGGACCTCAGACTTACTTATTGATGCATGCACAGAGTAGTGTCGACAAACTTAGTCCAATGAGGGGAGAAAGTAAAGTATGATAGCGCTCCACTTTTAACGCTTTTTTCTCTCTCACTCGAGACCGCTGTGTCCAACGTTAGAAGGTAGAGCGAGCTACAGCTGACAGGGAGAGAGAGAGAATGTATCACTACAGCCAATCTTGTCTTTAGCCCTATTCGCACGGGATAAGTATTACCTGGTGACCTCCAGTCATTTGTAATAATTGCGGAGGTTGTCTGTGATCTTAATCCCGTGCGAATCGGTCATGTCTGTAATTTGTAAAGTAATAATTCCCCCGCAAATGACCTACCATATTTCGCTGAAAACGGAGGTCCTGTGATAATATTAGTCCCGTGCGAATCGGCATCTCTGCTTTGTCCAGGATTTGGCTGGGCTTTTTTGTTTTTTCAAGGTACCTATTTCCTTCTTTTGCGCCTTTTTATCCATCTTTGGCGAAGAATGGAGGGTGCGTTGGAGTGTTTTGACAGTGTTTTGGGTGCTGGGTCATGTCGCTATACATCATATACAATTTGCAGAAAGAGAAAGATGAAAACCACCACAAGTGCGAAGACAAAAAGAATGATTAGATGGCGATGGATGACATGTATAGCAGCATGCGGTAAATATATTTTTGTTTGTATCATACATCTAGAGATAACGACAAGACATCTCCAAGCCATAGCTTATCAAAAATAATGCACAATCAAGCGGGGGCTCACTTCATAATTAGAGGTTAATGTTACAAATAAATCAAGCTAATAGATTTTAACCTGGTGAAATGTTTTGTTTTATCCATCTACCGGACCCTGCTTGACACCACCCGGAGAAAAAGTGAGAGAAAGAAAGAAGAAAGGTCGCGGTTCGGACGATGACTGACTACCCGGTTGAGATTGTGTGCGTGTGTGCCCTCGAGATCTGACCACACACAAACACACGTAGCAGAGCTACCCACACCCATGTTTCTACTGTTGCTTAATGTCAGTAAATTCGAGTAAAATCACAGGCTTCGCTTATCCCGTTCGAATGCGCCAGATGAAACTCAGACGTGGGTGGGTAATTTATAATTCACACGAGGTCCCAAGATAATACTTATCCCGTGCGAATAGGGCTTTTGCTAGTTTAAGACCGACGCACTTGTCAATTTCCCGTCCAGCGCCCGCGACTAGGATTAGTGTGTTTGACCGGGGGGGGGGAAGACACATCACGATGGTTGCTCTCCATCGTGATGTCGGGGGCAGCCATCACGATGGACGATGATATCGTCCATCGGCACAACCCTAGTAAGCGGCAGCTGCCACGGACACAGTGATGCTAATACTTTTCCATGGGTAGTCAGTGTTTTATGTACGCTGCAAAGACGAACGAAATCACCCGATTAATGCAACGTAATCCTGACAACTCCCGGCCATTTTTCACCGCAGAAAGCCGCTACCAGCCAGGCTAAAGCTAACATAGTTAGCCTAAAGAAACAATGTGTCTGTCTCAACTAATGTTATGGTTCGGAGCCGCGACGCTGGAAACGTAACACTAATCTACAACATTTACACTGATTTAAGTGCTCTTGAATGAACAGTTTGTTGCAAGAGTGTGACATGCAGGCTCTGCACGCATAGCAAACCACCAATCATGATCAATTTTAATCAATTTATTAAAACAACCAAAGCAGGCCCCGCTAGTCGACCACAACCTAAAATTTAGAGGAAGCAACATGCATGCATTATTAATATAATTCACTTTAGCGTGGATTGATATTATATTAATACAATGGTGTCATGTCAGTCAACCAGTGTATTTCTTCCTACTTTCCCTCTCCAAAATCACTTCAGAAGAGTAGTCACAGCGCTTACTTGTTTTGGTTTCTGTAAAGCATTAAAGAAAATTTCCATTTTCATTTCTTTTCTCGCCTACAAAATCACTGCAGTAGTTGAGAATGATTTAGTATTTCTAAATAGGGTTATTTACATCTTTTTTTCATATCGCAATATATATCGCACAAAAAATATATATCGCAATGTAAAATTTTACATTTTGTCCACCATTTTGATCAGAACTGAAATATGAAACAAATTTGAAGAGGATTGCCATACATATATTGAAAAAATAAAAACGTATTGTTCCCAAAAGGATTTGGATTGTTACAGATTTGTTACAGATCTTAAAGTCCCCCAGAAAATTTATTCTAATAACTTCTTTGATTGACTTTTTATATATCGCCACCATCACCTCAAAGATTTAGTTTTTTGATCAAATAGCTTTAAAACTTACAATATTACAATCATCCTTAGCTGTAATTTGATTTGGTGCAAATTAACAAAAGTTAGCAATGCTATCATGCTAAACTAAGATGTGAACATAGTAAACATTACCTACAAAACATAAGCATGTTAACATTGTCATTATAAGTGTTACCATGTTGACCTGAACACAGTTTTGCCAAATCACAAAGCTACCGTGTGGCTGCAGACTCTTCTTGTTATCTTTGAGAACAATTTGGAGTCTGCTTGTGCTGAAAACCTTAATTGTCAAAATTGACAGCCACAGACAAGACCTGTATAAGATGTACACAAATTAAACTGAATGTTTTTTGTGACAAATGTGAACAGGGCCTGAGACAAGATTTACCCGTTGAACCTCATCAATACCTTGTAAGCCTATGGCAATTAGGACCAGAGCAAATAGTCCGGCAGAAACGGCACCACTGCTGGTTTTTGATTACAATGAGCTTGGAATCGATCCAGAACGCTGCAGCACGTGTTCTGACGAGAACTAAGAAAAGAGATCATATTTCTCCTGTATTAGCTTCTCTGCACTGGCTTCCAGTGAAATCTAGGATCGAATTTAAAATCCTCCTCCTGACCTACAAAGCTCTAAATGGTCAAGCACCATCATACCTAGAAGAGCTCTTAGTACCTTATTGTCCCACTAGAGCACTGCGCTCCCAGAACTCAGAGCTACTTGTGGTTCCTAGAGTCTCTAAAAGTAGACTGGGGGCCAGAGCCTTCAGCTATCAGGCTCCGCTCCTGTGGAACCAGCTCCCAATTTGGGTTCGAGGGGCAAACACCGTCACCACATTTAAGAGTAAACTGAAAACCCTCCTCTTTGATAAAACTTATAGTTAAGGAGTGATGAGTTGCAGCGTCCGCCTAACCCGGCCCACCTGCTTCTCTTCGTAGTCATTAGATTTATTTATAGGGCTGGGCGATATGGCTGAAAACTGTATCACGATATAAGTGTTTCATATCGGTCGATATCGATAATTATTGATATTTTTTATGACCTATTTAAAATAAGGACCAGGAGAAAAATATATTAAATTTAAACATTTTTATTTTAAACTTAACCTTCCTCTGATTATAATCCCCTCAGTTATAAAAGCAGAAATGTCAACACAACCATGGAAATCACTCAAATAATTAAAATGTAAACATAAGTCTAAAATCACAGTGAAGAAAGAATAAGTAAGAACTGCTTAATAAGGTGTAATAAAATGGTGCAAAGTGTTAAATATAAACATAGAGAAACCTGAAACCTGAGAAGAACTATTTTCTGCAGCTTTAGTGCTAGGTTGGTAACCTGGCTTCTGGACAGTGCTCAGCACGTCTGCCTCCGTTATTTCTTTGTAGTGTTTAGTAAGGCGCTGATGCAGAGTACCTCTCCATGGTGGTCTGCTGCTTGTGCGGTGTAGCAGATGTTGGACGTTGCTGGTGAATACGGCTGTGCTCCAAAGTGTGAGCGCGGCTAAGGTGGTAAAACAAGTTTGCGGTAGTGTTGGTGGGGACGACGGTCAGACTTATAAAATCCCCAAAACTGCCATACTGACTTTTCCTGTTTTATCAACAATTTCCTCGCTCGCTGCGGCACTCACTTTCCACTTATCGCTCCACGCCGCCGGTTCTGTTATTGTAGAATCCAACACGAGACAGCGATGTGGCGCAACAAAACATGATACTGTTACATGATTGGCTGTTAGAGTGTCACTCCCTACGTTGCTAGGTTACCAGAGAGTGAGTGCCTTTGTTAATGCAACCAAACTTGCTTCGCAACTTTTGGTTTCTTCCGAAGAAGAAAAACAAGTTATCGAACGTTTTATCGAACGCATTTTCTATTGATATTGATTACGTGTCTATCGCGATACATATCGTTATCGTTTTATCGCCCAGCCCTATTTATTTATCATATAATCAACAATATAGTGAGAGTAGAGGGAGGCAGGCCAGTACAGCCCGATCCGGCAGGGGAGAGTTCAAGCCCGATTTGGCACCTCTCTCTAAGCTAACCTGCCTCTCTTAGCTATGCTATTATAATTCTAGACTGCCGGGGAAGTTCCTTCCTTCCTGTGACACACTGAGCTGCTCTCTCATCTCGGTTTACACTTGTTTCCTTTTGTATGCATCCTGTCCCAGAAATGGTTGTTACTAACCTAGCTCTGGGGAGTTTACTTTTTTCTTCGCAGAGCAAACCCTGCAATGCCCGGCCGCGTCCTGCTGCGTCCGCCGCATCCACCCATGCTCTGCAGTGCCACGTTACATCCGTAATGCCCTGCTGTGATGTTCATATGCGTAGTTGAGTAGTCAGGATCCGGTATAGGAGACTGCAGTACTCAGTATGACACGATGTGCCCTGCTATGACGTGAACTTCCACGACTACCTTCGAAGTCACTGTTCCATTATCTTTAATGTGACTATTATGTGCCACTGTTCATCACACCCCCAACTGGCCCCGTCAGACACCGCCTACCAAGAGTCTGGGTCTGCCAAGGTTTCTTCCTAAAAGGGAGTTTTTCCTCGCCACTGTTGCAACAGCCACTGCTAATGCTTGCTCTTGAGGGAATTACTGTAATTGTTGGGGTTTTGGAATTTATAGAGTGTGGTCTAGACCTACTCTATCTGTAAAGTGTCTCGAGATAACTCTGTTATGATTTGATACTATAAATAAAATTGAATTGAATTGAATCGAATCATTCATTTAAAAAAACAGTATAGTTTCAAATGATAACATGATCAGATTATATAATCTTGATAGGGTTAAAAAAAAATAAAAAATCATAGAATGGCACCAGTCCTTTTGAATTGAATTATCCAAAAATGATTGCCTTGTTTGGAGGTATTGAGAAACAGAGGTCTGACCAATTTTTGCGTTGTGTTACAAAAACAATAACACCTTTTACTATTATGATAAACGTGGCACTAGTTATGACTTCTAAAGCCACTATATGTCTGCAAGACATATAGTGGCCTATCAGTGACCTAAAGTCCCTGATCATAGGGTAGTACTTTCTGAAAGTACAGTAACCTTCGAGGCAGGGTTTGCACAGGGATGAACCTCGCTGATTGGTCAAACACACCCAGTGTGGCTGCTTCAACTTGCCAACTGCTTCATCCATTAAACAGCAAATTACTCATATCAATGTATGACCATTTTAGGTGGAGGGGAGAAGATTTCTCTTTGTTTGTTAACTTTAAAAGTAAATTTAGGCTTTGCCTTCGGCTTTTCCCGACCACAAAAGGCAAAGAGAAAGTGACAGATAGTCGCGAGCCAGCGGCCACACTGAACTGCCAGCTGCAGAGGTGTGTCTCAGGCGAGAGAGAAAGCCAGCGGTGCTGTGAATGAGAGAAATAAAAAAGAAAATTGTTTTCTGATGGTTTATTAGCGGTTCAATCTAAAGCATAGTGAGACAAAATCTATGTTTTGGGCTATTTTTTAGATGAAATGGGCAGGCACACTGAACTGCAGGCAGCAGATTGTGTTGGTGTGTTTAACTTGCGACCACCAGCAGCCCACATCCTTTCCATCTATTTTGCTTTATACATCAGCAGAATGATTTGCCTAATCTTCACAGGTCTTTAGACCGCTGTGGAAACGCAGACAACATGGGCCGAAGAACCCTTCCAAATCCTTAAAAAAAAATTCTGGGGAAGTCCAGAACCATGAGTTGAAAAGCGCCTTAAGTTGCAATATGTGCATTGCTTATTTATCCCCGTTACCATCTTCTATAAGCAAGACTTTGGACTAAAACTGGATTACTAACATGGATCCAATTTCATACTCTCCTCATAGCTCCCACATAAATCCTTCCTCATTGACAAGCAGCAGACAGGTCGAATGTGCTTTATGCCGATCTTACACCAAGCGACTTTTCAAGCAATTCCATTGTTGCAGACTATTTTCCATTATATTAATAAAATCACGAGAGTCTTGCTAGAGTTGGGGCGTGCTCCCGTCGTCTCAATCATTTGGTGTAAGGTGGTCATAAAACTCAGTCCGAGTCAGTCTTTTTCCCGTCTCGACATTCCAACAAAATAAAACGTGTTTGATATTATCGTAAGTTTTAAGTCTTGGTAGTGAAGTTAAATCATGTGAACAAATGGGTGCGCTCCCTTCGGCACCAAACAGGAAGCAGCAAACGGCTAGAGCCAGTGTTGTTTATTGTTGCTAAATGCTAAAGAGGGAAAGTTGCCGATTTTCAACCCTTCTGAAGAGTGTCATCCACGGAAGTTTTACCGGCGGATAAACATGGACCTTCAGGTACTGCTGCCCGTCATGTGCATGTACGGCAGACCAGAAAATCCGCAAACTTTCCCTTAAGTTACCAGCTAACGCAAGCTGTAGCTAGCTAGCTTGGTTACATTTTTCAAAATGAATGAAAATTTGTGACCCTGCAAGATCCCCAGTCTTGACATATTATGACAGTCTTTAATGTTAGATGTGAGATGGTTGTCTTTAGATGTGAGATGGCGTCAGACTTCAGTCATTTCAAAGTCTGTTCAGTCTTATATGGTATGCATTATGTGCAGAGCGTGTGATTCCCTGTTGCCTGTGCTGATAATGATAATTTATCTGCCCTCCAGCAATGGCGATGCAATCAGTAGAGAACCAAAACACACACAGCAATCAGCGTAATGATCGCTTAGTGTGTGTGATCTGTGTTAATGAGAGCAATTAAACACTGACCTATTTTTAAGAAAAGGGAGAGGTAAAACTAACCTTGAACCCAAAACACGTCCACAGGACAGATGCATCTCATTTCATCACTTTATCCTATCCCTCAGTCCATTCAGAAACCATTTGCCCTTTGGTGTATTGAATGAAAATAAGATGTGATTGAAAAATAGAAAACATGACATGTTCTTTTTACGTGGACTGAATGTAGAAAAGTGGTGAGGAAAACACCAGCATGATGGAAACCTACCAAATATGTATAAAAGTGTCCTTTTTCTAGTATTTGTGAGATTTAGATCGGCAAATCAGTTATTTACTAATTGTACAATTTTAAGGTGCTTGTACTTTACGGTACTTTAGTAGTAGTGGTATTTATTTAGACAGCACTGAATCTGCTTTATTGAGAGTTTTAAATGATATTTTGCTGTCTCTTGATTCTGGGGACTCTGTCATTTTAATTCTCCTTGACCTGAGCGCAGCGTTTGACACTGTTGACCACAGGATTTTACTTAAACGCCTTAAAAAGTTTGTGGGCATCCGAGGAAATGCTCTTAACTGGTTTAAGTCCTATCTTACAAACAGAACCTTTTCAGTTGGTATTGGAGATTCTGTTTCGTCCGTAGCTCCACTTACATATGGCGTTCCACAAGGTTCCATTTTGGCTCCTACTTTGTTTTCTTTATATATGCTACCCGTTAGGATCAATCTTTAGGAAACACGGGGGCTTTCTTTTCACTTATCGCAGATGATACACAAATCTATCTGCCATTTAAGCGCACTGACACAAAAGGCCTTGAAACCCTATCCGCGTGTTTAAACGACGTAAAATCCTGGATGGCCTTGAATTTTTTACATTTAAACGAGAGTAAAACCGAAGCTATTGTGTTTGGCCCTGTTCTGGGAGATGGAAAAATAACTTTTAATACTGCAGACCTGTACTGTGACATTAAACCTACTGTCAGGAGTCTGGGAGGGGTTTTGGATTCCACTTTAAAGCTAGATAAACACATAAACACAGTGGTGAAATCCAGCTTTTATCATTTGAAGCTGTTATCCAGAGTTAAGCATTTTCTATCACCAATAGAGCTTGAAAAAGTTATCCACGCTTTCGTTCTATCCCGTTTGGATTATTGTAATTCTTTATATGCAGGACTGCCCCAGTTCTCTATTACAAGGCTTCAAATGGTCCAAAATGCAGCCGCCAGATTCCTGACTGGGGTTCGCAAACATGAACATATCACTCCCATTTTATTGTCTCTTAACTGGCTGCCGGTGCGCTACAGAGTTGATATGAAAATAATGCTGTTTGTCTTTAAATCTTTAAATGGTCTTGCACCAGCTTATTTATCTGAACTGTTAGATCTGAATGTACCTGGTAGGTGTCTACGGTCCTCGAGCAACTACAATCTGTCCCAGCCACGCTCGCGACTAAAGTCAAGAGGGGACCGTGCTTTCGCTGTTGTTGGTCCAAAGCTGTGGAATAGCCTCCCCGTCTCCTTGAGATCACTGTCCTCCTTATATGAGTTTAAACTCAAACTAAAGTTTTATCTCTTGGAGCGTGCATTTCTTTAAATTCTTATTTTTTATTTATGTCTTTCTGTTGTCTGACGGATGTTTTATTCCATTTTCTTATCTGACTCTTGTTATGTGAAGCACAGTGGTCAACTTCTGTTGTGTTTACTTGTGCTATATAAATAAAATGAAATGAAAAATGAAAAAAATGTAGATGGACTAATCGGCAATGAAAACAATCGTTAGTTGCAGCCTTAAAATAATGTGCTTTTTATTCCACTATATTTATTTGACACCTGAGCTACTTTCCAGTTTGCAGTTTTACATACAAAACCTAGACTCTTATATTCATTGTTATGGATGGCACTATCAAAGTAGAGAAGTAGTTAAAATTAATCACACCTCAGCCATCTGAAATTCTGCTTACATAGTCACACAACAGCAAATGATGAGTAAATGATCAATATTGTATGTATGAATGATGATGAACATTCTACATACATCCTTCCATTTCCATACTTCTAAGATTTTAAATTCAGGACTGTGGTAATTGTACTTTTACTTAAAGCTGTATTAATTTTTTTCTAACTTTGCATGTCTGCAAAGTTATGCTTGGCGGATAGTGTCTGACCTTTTACGCCGAAAACAGCTGCCTGCTGCGGCAGAAAACAAGGTTGATAAGAGCGCTGAGAGTGTAACAAAACAGTAAAGTTGCAGCCTGTTTAACCACAACAATGTGCTTAAAGGCGCCGAAATGCTCTGTGGAGCCAAAGGGGAACTCGAGAGTTAGGTGATAATTCTCTGTGGGTTTGTCACCATGAGCGACCCCTTTTATATACAAATAGTCATTTGATATGTCGTTATTGTAAATATATTTGTAATTGCAGCTTAAGGGCATCGTCAAACATGCACGAATCGAAGGCGAGATGACCATCGCTTCCCATTGCAATATTCGTGCTGATTGTGGGCAGTGCAGCATTTACCTTGCACCACAGCGGGATTCTCGCGACATCACATATCACGCGAAAATCCATCTTGTTAGGCTTCAAGTAATGCGTTTGTTTCTGAACTACCAGCTTACCGAACCAATCAGCGTCCAGTTAGGAGCTTCTGGAAGAGTGGTTTAGGTATGTGTGACGGCGATGGTTGTTTGTTCAAAACAACAATGTGGAACATGATAGACAGATGTTTTATCCAATAACCTGCCAGGTATTTTTTTTTTTAAAGTGCCTGCCCTTTTCCAAACGGTTTCCAATGACGACTTCTCGGATGTTTCTATGTAAGAAACCATCTGCTGCACAAGGTTAGGGCAGGATGTGATGCACATGGAAATCAGTTTGCTGTCTTGTGGTCCCTTTGAGTTGGGATGGGGTCAACCACACACATTTCTTTACTATTGGTTGAGGCTGCAACTTCGCCAGTCAAAGTTCAACTCCACGCGACGCGAAGATGTGAATTTGCTTTGCCACCGGAAGCGAATGTCTTATTCGCCACTTCGCTCGCATAGAATGGAAATGAACGGGAGGCAAATATTCGCACACAATGCATGTGTGACCGTGCCATAAGAGTGAGCATGATAATGTTAGCATGTAGCACAAATCACTGCTGTTCCTAAGCATCACAAAGCCACTAGCTAGCATTTGATCTATTCATATAAAAAAAGCTGCATATTAATCTTGCAGGCTGTAGACAATCCTTTATGTTCTTACTGCATACAGATGGCTTTTGCTCCCTGACATTTGTCTTTAAGGCATTGCCTCCTCCTAGGCAATGATTGTATTGCTCTAAAACAGCACCATGCCCAGAGCTTTGTTAAATATAAATGTAGGGAACAAAATGACATTACTTTGCTGTCATCCCCACAAGATTTGCGATAGACAATGCTACGCTACTGGGTAAAAGATCTGTAAACCTAACGTGGCTAACTTTAGCTTTGATCGTCCGTTTACGCATTTCCCAGTCTGATTAGAGGAGAATATAAAGATCATGTGTCATGTTTAGGAAGAAATTTCAACCGGGGCTAGAATTTGGTTTGTTAATTTACTCAAACAGTAATTAGAATACCCTATGAACAAATGATGCCCACAGGGAGTGGATACTATTCTCTGTGATCTAACATACAGCTGGGAGATGCAACTTCCAATTTATTATAAAAGCATTGACATGTAGGTCACGTAAGAGATAACAGTACAGTGCGATAAACTGAGTGGGTCTGAATGACAGAGGAATCGTTGAACAGCACTTAAACATTCTGCAATTATCCTCCTACTGTGTGTATTGGGGGGGGAATGTGAAAGTTCAGAGAGTTTGATGTGATTTTGAATGTGTCCTGGAAAATAATTGGGTAACTCATTTAATTAAAATAAAGAGGTAAAAACATATAAATATGAATGAGGCTGCACAGAGTAAAAATTCGAAGAAAGTAAAACGATAAGAATTAAAGGAAAAAAAAAAATCGTTTGACCTCGTTTCGTCTCAAACATAGACCGCTCCAAATATGGAATACTGTGATTAACAGTTCATTAATTAGCAAGTTCAATGTTAGAGAATAATGACATGCCAGCCTCTGTGTAATCTTAAAGTGCTCTTAATCAACCACTGATGATTAAGTTGCCAGTCCTATTTCCACAGCGCTATGGAGTAAGGTCTGGCTCCTTCACAGATACTTTCTGGGATAGGAGAAATAAAACGCTTGGGGTTGTTTGCATTTCTATAAACCAATCACAATCGTCTTGGGTGGCCCTAAGCTCCAGACGCAGCAACCCTGGCCCTGCTAAATGGTCTCGGGAAGGAACTTGTTTTGGTGGAACATTTGCACCCCGCAAAAGAAAAAGCCACATAAAATATTAAATGAAGGTATCTGTTCACACAAAACAGTAGCGTGAGCCATTTAAATTAGCTGGATACATGGTTAACAGCATTTGCTCTTACCAGTGTATCGCCGTGTGTACTTCCTCCGATCCCACCAATCGGTCCCAAAACGTCCCAGTTAGAGGGGAAATGCCGTAAACATATTCTTTGTTACAATCATCTACATTAACAGAATTGCGTGATACTATTGCACTATTGGCCCAAGAAACATCATTATTTAACATTTTGATTGATTGTAGGCACACATTAGTTTTGGCAACGGTTTAGTCTGCATTTGAGGACTACTTTTGGTCTACCGGGTGCGCCAGATCAGATAAAGCTCTTTGTGCTTGTATGAGTACAGTACGCTCAAATATTGGCTGAGGGGAGAGGTTTTCAGTCCTGCCGATCCCCTTCATGGCAGACTGTACCAGACAAGCAAGTTTAGATTTTAGCAGAGCAGAGAGTTTACCAAATCACGCCGATATGCCGTACCTGAGGATGCTCTCCAACACAGCCTGATAAAACAAAAAACATTACATTACATACTTTTGATTCACACCGGCGGGCGGCTGTGGCTCAGTGGTAGAGCGGTCGCCTGCCAATCGAAAGGCTGGTGGTTCGATCCCTGGCCCTGCAGTCCCATGTCGAAGTGTCCTTGGGCAACCCCGAGTTACCCTGTGTGTGTGTGAATGTTTATCTGATGAGCAAGTGACACCTTGTACGGCAGCCTCGGCCACAGTGTGTGAATGGGAATGGTTCCTGTACTATGTAAAAGCACTTTGAGTAGACGTTAAAACTAGAAAAGCGGATACGGCGAAAGCCCTGTGTAGAGCTTCCGCAGGAGCATTGATCCCTCTTAAGGGTCTTACATAAAAAAAAAATGCAGTCTTTGCTCTAAACAGGAGCACAAATAATCAACATGTACTTGACTTGTGACTGAACTCTCCCTAGGTCAATGCACTCTCCACATATACACACTGAGGGATCAGCCACAGCCGAAGAACAGGGTAGGGTTCGCCCAGAGCAGAGAGAGACCTTTTGAAAGTAAGAGCGTTGTTGTTGTTTTTGCAGTTGTTGCTGTGTCTCGCTCAAAGATACCGCTCCATCCCAAAAGCACAGCACATGATAACGGTACGTGATGTAGCTGAAGGGCAGCATTTCCCAGGCTGTCAATTTTCTGCTAATGTTATGCAAGTAGGTGAGTTGAAACAGCTAAATAGCTTGCTTATGCATTTGCTACACTGCTTGAAGTTATAATTCTTAAGATTTTTGATTGGATGTATGGACATTCAACGTTCTGTATTTGAATTCAGCAGTTAAATCATCTGTATATAGTTTTTGTTGTTACTGTTCCAATTGTACACTATTCCTGTGTGGAATTCATGTCGCATACTCACACACAAGGATTTTACAGGAAATAATGAAACGCACATTCTGGATGTGAAGCAAAAGACATGAGCGGGTGCTCGCGAATAATTTCAGGAAATGTGAATACGGTAAATAAGAATAATAATATATACTTTATTAATCCTGCAGGGCGAGATTACAATGTTTCACTCTTTTGTGATATATATTCACACACACACACATACACACACTCACACACACATGAATGAACAGGAGCTGTACAGTACACATGTAGCATGTATGGAGAGATGTAGAGCAGGGGGCTGCCTCAGAGAAATGGAATCTTATGGATTATAACTTGAATACGTTCTATGCTGAAAGTCTTAGGACACTTTCACACCTATAGTTGGTGTTTGGTGTTTTAAGCCCCCAACGTCGTCTTCCAGGCAGCGCTACCTGGAAGCGCTGCCTGGAAGGCACTAGGATTAGGCAATGGTTAGGGTTAGGGTTAGGGTTAAGTGCGATCGAGACGGTCACTTGTTTATTATCCGAATATCCAAAACTCGCCGACACTGGTCTCAGAAATAATGGAGCCACACCAAATTTATAACGTCTTGGGTTTTCTGGTTCTGCTTTAGTGTTTCTAATATTTTAGAAGAAGGCGAACAATGTGAAAGACGATGATGTGTTGTCACACAGACGACCAGTGATGTGTGCTCAGAACAGCTTATGGATCTGAAAGTTATCATCGCTTAAATCATATATCTCAGATTTCACACCAGCCCAAACAAACCGGACTTTCCGACAAGACGCTCCAGGGTTCGTTTTAAATGCACCAAATGAGGTAGGTGTGAAAGCAACCCTAGTGTCATTAAGTCGGAGTGCCTTGGCAACAGAGTGGTTACAGAGCGTGCCATGTAATCGCAAAGTCCCTGGCCGATTGACCGTTGCCATCTTGTTCTTTTAAAACCAAACGTGACGATTTCTGGACAAGACGGTGGAGCTGGGGAGGGTGGAGATAGGGAGGATGACGAGGCGAAGCAAGTGTTGTGTATGGTTGCAATGGCGCTGCACTAAGCTAAATGGTAAAGAGGGAAAGTTGACGATTTTCAAACCTCCAGGCAGAGTGCGAACTACGGGGGTAGCTAGGGGGGGGCTCGGCTCCCCTTAATAAAGACATGGGCTCCCCTGAAAAAGTGATTTGTGAAATTTTGGGGGGTCTCTAAAAATATTGACAATATGTCATTTTGACGTGCAATTTCTGTTTTGTGTAATGTGATCATCGTGGATTATTATGTGTACTAGTGCAAAAATATCATTCATTCATGCATGATGATGATTTAAACCTAATTCACTTCAATAAAGATAACTATACATGCTATTCTTGTCATGAGCATCAAGGTGTGCCTGCACTGCGGTGCAAATTCAACTCATGTTAACTCAAAGATTTGTAGAAAAAATATAAACGTTGGAGGCCATTAATAGGCGCACAAAGTCCTTGAAATCTATTCTGCAGTTAGCATCATATAGCCATGGCAAAAAGAAAACAAGGCAGTCTAATAAATTTTGGTTTTACTAAGAAATTGTGCAGCGATGACGTTAATAGCACGACCGATTCACCTGCTGCAAGCCCTGTTAGCACACCTCCCGCCGGGGTGACAACGCAAGAAGAAGCGATAAGAAGCATCAATAAGAGAAGTAGTATTGATAAAATCCTAACGATGGCATGTGAGGGGTTAAACCACAGGTCTATTTTTCCCCCCAGAGCTTTTACCGTTGATCCAGAGGACAACAACAACCAACAGCGAAGGGACGGAGACTGAAGACAGCAGTTCAGGTTGAGGCAGAGGCTGCTACTGTATCTCAACTCAACAAAAGAGGAGGGGAGAATCATAGAGGTGAGTGGAGGGACACTGATGAGGCAGTCACTGGTTTGATCACTCAAAGCTGGCAGCACAGAAGATACACGGCTGAACGTCAATTCATTTCAAAGCCGAGAGAAAATGGGGCTAAATTTGTCAAAACGAAAAAGGACTGTAGAGACGTAACTGTGTGTGAGGAAAAACGGGGGGCTAATAGCTTTTACTGGCGGCTGGCTCCCTGGAGCGCTTGCCTAGCAACTACGCACGCCGGGCTCCGAGAGATGTGGTCACAGTTGTCATAGAGACGATGCACACGTAAAAGTTTTTACCCTCCCAACCTTCAAGAGGGAAGTGATTTGCAACTCGGAGGAAACAACATTTTCCATTTGCAGGCTGCAGTTTATCATCGGTGCCGCTTCTGCGTGCCCTTCCTTTATTTAGAATGCCGTTTGACGTATTTTAGCACTTTAACAGGCAGTCAGCGAGTCATTTTACTTTCACTTGATTTTACTTATGTGTTAACAACTCCTCGAGGTAATGGTTAATGACGAACCTGGTAAAAATAACTTGTAGGTTTTTATTTTTCTCGAGCCAATCTCAGCTACAGACCTCTGCAAAGACATTCCGATTCAAAATACACTCTTGTTGACCTCAGATACAGTCGAGAAAGTGACCTCTCCTCCTTTCCAGTCACACACACACACGCACGCACGCACGCACGCACGCACGCACGCACACTTACATGAGTGCCAGGCCGAGGTAGTTGGCAGTGCTGCCCCAGTACATTGGGTTCTCTATGATGTTGAAGGGAAAGCCTGTCACCTTCTCATCCATCAGGATGCCAAAGTAATCACCTGGAAAGTAAAAAAAAACACACAAATACACACAGACACACACACACACACACACAGACAGAAACACACACACGCACACACACACACACACAAAGTGAGTTAATGTTTGTTTGACACAACCACATCATTCCATAACTAAAACCTGTCCATTTCATTTATATCACTTTTCCTGTTCAGCGATGCAGTAGGCTGGAGCACATCCCAGCATGCACTTGGCATTAGCAGGGAACATCTCCGGAGGCGTAACGCTCATCTCCAGGCACCGGTTTATCAACTAGTACAGGTCGACAGGGATTCAGAGGCAAACCTGGTGGACTGTTTCACAGTGTTGCCATGGTTACAACAGATCTTTAGACCAGTTGTCATGCTACACTCATTTTTGACATGTTTCTGACAAAACAGCAGACTCTGAAGTCAGAGTGAGGATGCGCTGCCAGGGAACACGGCTTTGGCAGCACACAGCCTTGTTAATGCGACAGTGTCTGGCTGCCCCCCCCCCCACCATCACCTGGCTGCTACTGATGTCAACATATGAGCACATGGACATGACCTCATGGGAAATACTCCAGAGTAAAAGTTTGACTATTGTACCAACACAGAGATAATAATAACTGAACGGAAAATTGAATTCACAGAAATATAAATTATATTATGTATATTTTTAAGAGGATTTTTTTAGCAAATTCTTCTTTTTTTGACAGATTTTACAAAGTAAAAAAAATGTAAATGTACAACGTATCTTTTATAAAAAAAAACAAAGGGCACATCTTACACCCTAACCCTAAACCCAACTGTACCATGTCCCGCATGTCAGTTAAATGTACATGTTTTAACCCCACCCACGATCTTTCCCTAACTCCCTAACAAAGTGGTCGTACCCTGCACGTTGAAAAATGACGCCAAATCGGTCCCGACCCAGAGCATCAAAAAGTGACGCCAAGAGAGCCGACTAAGTGCATCCAAAGAGCACCATGTCATGGGACCTTTAATAATCAACGAGCTAAGCTGCTTGACTCTGATTGGCTAACAGCTAGCCAATGAGAGCCTGGCTATCAGTATCACTTACCCAGCGCAACTGGGCGAGCTCATGAACAGTAATGAGCTCAGGCAACACCACGTCAGACTGACCAGTTTTTGTAATTGGCCTGATTTCTCCGCTTATTTCTTTACAGTGGCTAGAGCTGACGGATGAGGTAGCAGTTCATTTTCACATTCACGACACACAAACACAAAAACGGTTTTGTGCGGCAGGTCACCTTTAAGAGCTACAGTTAAAAAGTGAGGTTAAAGTAGTAAAGTATATATATATATATATATATATATATAGGACACAAAGGGTGACAGTCAGCTTCATTGAGGCACACTATGGAACTGCAGCTTCTTTATAAGGTCAATAAGGGCTTGCCATACTTTGAAAAATGTATTTGTGGACCCATTATATGCATTATATGCTTAATTTTTTCATGTTTAATGAACTGCAAAACATCTCTGATCCAAGCCTCCAAAGATTGGGGGCAGGCTGTCTACAAACTAAGTAGTATGAGCTGTCTTGCTAGTAGTGTTGAGACAGCCACAAGGTCTGCTTTGATTTTAAGTAAGGCCTCTGTGGATAGCAGAACAGGGTGAAACAGATTGCTAGGAGACCTGCTGTCAACGTATGTGGTGTGCTGCTGACTGGAAAAACATCAGACCAATATTACAGTATAGTATTAGGAGAGCCGGGTACGGCGACGCCACTCGGCCTTGGTGCCAAATCCATTTAAGCTGAGTCTTAGAAAACTGATGACGGCCGAACTGTAAACAAAGTCAATTATTAATGAAGCTCAGCGTAAGTTGATTCAGGAAGACTTCTGTGCTTTTTCATTCTCCTCCTCCTCTCTCTCTCTCTCTCTCTCTTACCCAGCCTAATCAGCTGATTCTGTGTGTTCACTCTTTCAGTTAAAGAGCCTCTATTATTCTCCTTTTGGGGTCTACTAGAATATGTTTATATGCTTTGGTGTTGAAAAAACATTATGTTCCTCATACTGCCCATTGTGGCAGCGACTCTGCCTGAAATGCTGCGTCTGAGCCTGAGCTCTTGCCCCCCCCACACTTTTTTTTTTCCCCCCTTCCTGAAAAGCCCATTCTGTTGTGATTGGTCAACCAAATTCAAACAAGCAACTGTGTGGGCTGTGCTTGATCAGGCAGCACTTCTGGGACAGCACATATGAAAAACTGGGCACCGGTTCTGAATCAGTGACATCACTGATTGCGGAACTTCAAACAGGAATGTGGGCGATGCATTTTTGGCAGTTGAGAAAAAGTGCTGTCTGTGGGAGAGAAAGCTCCATTTGGAGTGAAATGTGTTTTTTTGTACTTTATCTATTATATATTGAAAAAAAACTATAACACTAGCCTGGAAATCCAGACCCAAATCCGAAAGATTAAGGGTCTGGCTATGAGTAAGGAATATGGCCCAACTCGAGGGTCGGCACCAA
Source organism: Perca fluviatilis (assembly GCF_010015445.1). Classification (NCBI taxonomy): domain Eukaryota; kingdom Metazoa; phylum Chordata; class Actinopteri; order Perciformes; family Percidae; genus Perca; species Perca fluviatilis. The sequence continues at coordinate 23,324,640 of NC_053132.1, read as the reverse complement.
GCATGCATTTGAAAATATCACTGCACGCAATTGAATAACACTACGACCAATGTTTACTGACTGATTCCGGACTTCGACACAATTGGATAACACTACGACCGATGTTTACTGACTGGTTCCGGACTTCGACGTTGCAACGCTGTCGTCATCGGTTTTGCTCGCCTTTGGCCCGCCTATATCAGATACACCGATGTGATTGGTGCAGCACGGTTACAAGGGCATGGGTAATGAGCATCATTACTGAATGCCAAAGTGACTTGCTGAGCAAATTCAAATTGTTTTGAATTTCCAGGTTACTATAACACACTAAAAGACGGGAAAAAGGGGCAACATGCTCGCTGGTTGAGATGTTTTTTCGTTGCTCTGCATACGTCATCTCCTTCATCGCTCTGATTGGTTTTTATGTCGGTACAATTGCGCCCAGAGGCATTTGTGCGGCGTCCGTTGGTGACGCCCCTTTGGAAATGGGCTGTGAATGAACCTTCCCCAGACCCCCTCTCAGTTACAAAGATGTGGTGTCAACCAGGCTATAACAGAGTAGCAATAGAAAACTATTTTTCAGGGCCCACACACACAGTTGCACCAATCAAATTACAGCACCAACAAAGTCAGTCGGTACCAAAAAAACATGCTCCCTGGAGAACACTAACGTAGGGAGATTTGACACTGCGGAACAATGAATACAATTTAAATTTCTTCCTTTTTTTGGAATCAAAATTTTGGATAGTATAGAAGTAAAACACGAAAAAACAAGGATAGGTTTACTGATGAAAATTCAATTTCAGTTCAGCACCAGTAGAAGTAATTTTAGTATGTTTCTTTGGTTCTGGAGTTTGGTGGTAAACAATAATTGTGTTATGATCATATATTTATGATAATTGTGTGTGTGTGTGTGTGTTTGTTTACTTGTGCAGTGGGAGTCTTTAGCAAATAAAAAATTGGGGGCAGCTGAACTACTTGCAGGACACGGCACAATGTAACCTGCGCACTAACTATTGTTGTTGCTATGTCATAAGTTCCTATATTGTGTACACACAAACGCACACACACGCAGGCACAGTAGGTACAAGTGACCTGCTGAGTTACACATGTGGTGCTGCTGGCCCTGTTTTCTGTTAAAGAGAAGCTGTTAATGTCCAAGTTGTATAACGATTTTCATTATGTATGATCATTTAAACACCACAGGTGGGGAAGGGTGAAAACGAGTTTTGTTTTTTTGGTTTTGAATAGAAAACCAGTTGACCGGCCCTCAGAAAGATTTTCTAAACTTATTTTTGACCTCCAAAGCAACTACCGGCAACCCATTCAGATTTAAAAGCCAAGCACAAATTTTTTTGTGTGTGTTCCTGCATCACGGTTGTTTCATTGTGTTGTTTTTAGAAAAAGAGCAACCTGGATTTGTTAAAGACATGTTATTGGCAGTGTTAATGGTAGCTCAGAGAAGTGGGTCTGTGATCAGTAGGTTGTAAACAGATCCAGGTCAAATCTTTGTAATTTGATTGGGTTTGGATCTTCATTTCTAACCCTGGGCCATCAGTTTGAATCATCAGGTCACAGTGACTTAACGGGCTTAATATAAAGCGAATTAGACACATCAAATTACAACACACACCCACAGGCTATATCCTCTAATGTGTGTGTGCTTGTGTGTCTGTGTGCATGTGTGTGTCTGTGTGTGTGTGTGTGTGTGTTATATGTGTATAAGAAAACACGGTGCACGTAGATTGTGGTGAGGCACAAAACCATTCTCACATACGCAGGACCATTAGGGATGCAACGATTATAATATATATATATATATATATATATATACACAGTACAGGCCAAAAGTTTGGACACCTTCTCATTCAATGCGTTTCCTTTTTATTTTCATGACTATTTACATTGTAGATTCTCACTGAAGGCATCAAAACTATGAATGAACACATATGGAATTATTTACTTAACAAAAAAGTGTGAAATAACTGAAAACATGTCTTATATTTTAGATTCTTCAAAGTAGCCACCCTTTGCTTTTTTATTAATAAGGGAAAAAATTCCACTAATTAACCCTGACAAAGCACACCTGTGAAGTGAAAACCATTTCAGGTGACTACCTCATGAAGCTCATTGAGAGAACACCAACGGTTTGCAGAGTTATCAAAAAAAGTAAAGGGTGGCTACTTTGAAGAATCTAAAATTATTAAAAAGTAAATAAAAGTACATAATTCCATATGTGTTCATAGTTTTGATGCCTTCGGTGAGAATATATATATATATATATATATATATATATATACTGTATATTGTTGGTACGATTATAGTCTGAAGAATAATCACGGTTTCATGATTATCACGCATTATAATGCATAACAATGCGTGAATGCATGGAAATTTCACTACTAATGTATAATCACATGCACACTCTAGATTTTAATGTTATTTATTGCTGCCAATTTGAAACAGAAATAACACAGTTACAGTTTTAAAAATGATTACATGATCAATCATCAACCATTTTATTGATATTCATATGAAAAGATTAGAGACTAGAGGTGACTCAGTCACGCCCCAAACAAAGGCCAAGTTGGCAACGACAGTGCTGTCCTTCGGGCCCTCCAAAAGTTACAAACGGCCCTGCTAGCTGCGGTTTCTAAAAGTTGGAGAAGCTGCTGGACATGCTTGTCCTCTAATCTCCAACATAACCTGCTCCCTAGCAGGTTAGGTGTTCAGCATAAGTTACGATTTAACCCGGTAACAAGTGATCCACCGTTGTGATACACAAAACCCTGAGTTGAACCTGAAGTTACCTCGTTAACGCAAAATCTTGCTCTGGTTATGTGTCATGTTATTATTTTCCAATGTTCTGGGCATCCTGATACAGTTTACATAACTATTGGACAGAGCATCCCAGTATAAATACTAAAGAGAGACTGCATTCACATAACTCTCTGGATGAATAAAAGTAACTACTCTGCGCTGCAAAGTAATGTCTCCCTCTGGAGATATTGAACATTTTGTTATGTATCACTTTTACAGCAACAGGCCGCAACAACTCGTGTTCTCCCCAGTTTTCTGCGCTACCGTTATCGGTTTACTGCCGTCTGTGTCTGCGTGCCGAGGAAACTTGACTTGAGGAGGAACTTTGCCTGATAGACTTTAACGTTGCTGCTCTAAATGGTCGAAGGAATCATTGAATTAAATATTATTTTTATTTAATACAGACGATGCAATTCAACATAGTTCCCATACAGACCATAAAACTGATGTGCTGCACAGAGTTTACAGCTATTGCTAATGTTCAACTCTTGTCCCTAGCTGAGCTTCTACATTTACAGTCTAATTAAAATATACAGCTTTCTGTTTAAAAAAAAAAAAAATTGGGGAAATACAATAAAATACACATACCTGAATACATGTTAAACTAGCTAAAAATGGGTACAGCTCTGGTTTGTTTTTAGTCAGCACTTACTGTAACCTTTTTTTTTTTATATTTTCTATCTGAAATTAATTGGATTTAGTTAGTATTCTCTGTGTTCCAGAGTTGCGAACCCTTTATGGAGAAAGCTGGTTGCCCAAATTTAGATCTACAATGTGGTATTTTACAGTTGCCGCTCCCTTTGCTCCTAGCTACTCTGTGTCTTGTCTTTGGATATATATCTGGGAAGAGGCTCTGGGGCATCATACATGCCAGCAAGCAAGCAAGCAAACAAACAATGTATTTATATGGCACCTCTCACAGTCACCAGTCACATAGTGCGTCACAGTCAAAGAAATAAAATCTAATAAAATCTAATAAAATCTAATACAGTCAAGTCAATAAAGCAAAGGTAAAACATGGAGAGAAAAGACATAAGACACAAGTTTAAATTAGGGATCGACCAACTATCAACCTGGCCGATTATCGGGGTCGATATTTGGCAATTTGCAGATTATCTGTATCAGTGTTTTATTTGACCGATAACCGATAAAGTTAATGAATTAAAAAGTGCGCTACTTTGGTTCTGCTACAGCTCTGTAAGCCGCCTGCAAAACTGTAATAATCGCTTAAAGCACTTCTACAAACTTTTGTCCTGGAGTTTGTAACATTCCAAAATGTTTATTTTGACTAAAAGATTTTCATTTTTACTATAAATGCATATCGGTCCCAAATATTGGTTATCTGTTTCATACAAATAATTGGTATCGGTATCGGTATCGTCCCTGAAAAAACAGTATCGGTCGACCACTGGTTTAAATCACATGCTACCTCAGTGCTTGTCTGAACAGATGGGTTTTTAACTGCTTTTTAAAAAAAGAGTCCACCGAGTCCGATGGCCGTAAGCTTATTGAGAGACTATTTCAAAGCTTAGGGGCTGCAGAGAGAGTGATTTTTTGTTGTTGCTCCATCTGCATACAAAGGAGACGCCTGTTCATACAGACACAAACACTCACACACCCTCCTGTTGGCCCTGCTGCCCCCCCCGTCGACACAGTTGGAATGACGTCACACTCGAGTTGACTGCGTTCCATTTACAAGTGGAATTTTTTGGTTTACATGCATAGAAAATGAGCCAGGCTCTGTACAGTAAATTGGCACAAAAGTGTCTGGGTTATGTGTCATTCCTCTGTAAGTGCATGTTTTTTCCTCCCGTATGCTCAAGTCACATATGATCCCCAAAGATTCGGTGTGCATGTATTTATGTCACCTTATTAAATAGTCATAATAAATAAATAAAGGTTAAATAGTACATCATACACAGAATATATTGTAGGTAGTATGTAGAAAAACATAAATAGGGATGTAATTAAGACAACAACAAGGCTAAAGAGAAACTAGTAACTATAAATGGGGTGGTGATGGCGCAGTGGATATGACACATGCCTTTGGTGTGGGAGACCGGGGTTCAATTCCCACTGCGATACATCAACCAATGTGTCAATGAGCAAGACACTTAACCCCTAGTTGCTCCAGAGGCGTGCGGCCTCTGACATATATAGCAATTGTAAGTCGCTTTGCATAAATTTGTCAGCTAAATGACATGTAATGTAAAAATATATAGTTTTAAAAATGGTTTAATTCAAGTGGATGATGGAGTCGACGGCAGTCAAAACAATACGGTTGGGATCACTTTCAGAGCGATTTAACTTACGATACAGTGACAGCCAATCAAAATACATCAACATTTACAGGACGTCACAATCAAACTCTATAAAATAATAAATAAAGTGTACTTAATGAAAAAAAAATATATATATATACACACACACACACACACACACACACACACACATATATATATATATATAAATAAATATAAAAGTAATTTGGACAGCACTCCAAGTGATACTTTTTATTGCCACACAGACTTGTCGGGCAGGATGCCCTTCTTCAGCGCGTTTCACCGGCGATAACAATTTCTTTTGTAATTGCCGTTGAAACACGCTGAAGAAAAGCGTCCTGCCATGAATGGCAATAAAAAGTATTAATTGAAGTGCTGTCCAAATTACCTCATTAATAAGAATAAAGACAAATACAAGCTAGATCAAGTGCTTTATAAATGCTGTATCTGACATTTCTGACTACCGTTTTTATGTAAGCTACTCGATGGCCTTTAGGAAATACGATGATGCAGAAGACGAGGAGCTCTGACCCAGCTGGAGCGGGCAGCGCGTGCTTGGGGCCACGATTTAGAGAAACGTTATCGTTCATCAGTGGTGATGCTCACATCATTATCGTTACAATTATCATTATAGTTGTAGTTCTTGGTGTGGACGGTCCTTAAGAGTCTACAGCCATGATAGTCTCGCATTGCAAGACCTTCCTCCACAGAGCTGCGGAGGGGGGTCTGGCTAGTCCACACAGCATTCCGGGATGGGAGAAAAACGTGCTCTGGTTTATTGGCATTTCTAATATAATATAAATATATATATATTAATGATATGATAAATATAAAATATATACCAATTCACAATCTTCTTAGGTGGCGCCAAGCGCCATACGCAGGTATGGTGCCTCTGCAAAATAGCCTCGGGAAGGAACTTGTTTTGGTGGAACATGTGCACGTAGAGAGGCGAGCATACATAATTTGATTGTCAGTTTTTGCTCGGAGGATGTTTCCCTAATCAACGGTAGTTTAGAATGCCAACACAAGGAAAGCAGAGGGTGAGGGACATCTGGCGGAACCGGAACAATACCGTAGACGAAACATTGTCGATTAAGACTACAGCCATGCCAATGGCTCTGTAAGGCTGTACTTACACCATGCTAACATACTCACAATGACAATGGTAACATGCTGATGTTTAGCAGGTATAATGTTTACCATGTGCACCATTTTAGTAATGTATCAAATTTGATTCCAAACCATCCAATAGTGGTGGAGACATTTTACCCAAAGTGCAGTGTGGTACACATTCAAATCAGATAACAGCCAGCCAGGAACTATACTTTTTCTCGGTCAGTCAAGCTGGGCAAAATCCTGTACTCCTGTGCTTCTCCGGAGGTCTGATGTTTCTGCATCGCCTCGGTTGACCATGTTGATGGTATTCGTCTCTTTGAAAGGATTCATATATTTTTGACTGCTTTGGTTGTTTTTTTTGGTCAGAAATTTCACGGTGCTTGGAAGTGAGTCTTGCCCAAGTGGCTACCTCCGTTGTTGAAAACTGATGCCAAAACATAAGTGCCAGATTTAATTTGAGAGTGACCAAACAACCCAATAACTAATATATTGTGTTAAATACTGCCAAATGTGACAGCCCCTTGTTACAACTGAGTCCTGCCCACTTCAAACCAATGAGAAGAGCACTGAGAACAGAAGGAAAACAGAAATCTCTTAAGTTAAACAACCAAAGCCATTATAACTTTGGCAAAAAAAAGTGTGTTCATGTAGGATCCTATCCCTCTTATAAGAAGCTGATTGGAATAGTACTCTTTTTGTGTTAAGGGACTTGCGGACAGCATCAACACTGGATCCTACACTTACCATGATGCAACTCTCTTTCAAGTCTTTTTGAAACACCACAGAAAACTTGAGTACTACTTCCTGTGACTAAAAAAATACCTGCCCCTTTAATATTTAACAGTGTGTTTGAGAATCAGAATCAGAAAACTTTATTGATCTCCTTAGGGAAATTATTTAGATATAAATTGATTTTGACACCCACCTAGGAAGGTGCCAACGAATCCCAGAGCCAGGAAGCTGCCGACCACCAGCACAGTGCCCAGCACCATGAGAGCTACGCCAGCGTAGAAAACATCTGTCCTGTCCATCACCTCCCACCTGGCCTGGGCCTTCATCGCCACTGTCATACTGCAGAAAAAAACAAAAACAAATCACAACCACGTTTATTTTTTTCTAGTTTTTATTGGTAGTGCAAAGAGCACTGAATGCAGAATTCAGAAGACCTTGACTGTGGATTCAAGTGGTAGGAAATGAGTCAGAGATATAAAAGGGGACGAAGAAAAGAAATACAGAGAAATGCTGGGCACTGAATTCCAATAGACGATTCACATCTGACCTACTTTAAATCAGATTCATTTAATGCTGATGTTAGGTAACGCTGACAAACAGCGTGTCACAAAAAAGTGTCATGGTTGTGCTGTTGTGTTGCTACTGATGAAGTGCCGTTATTGAAATATGACAAGATTAATGATTAGAATAGCTTCTTCAAACTTGCAGACGCAGTTTAGAGTGGAAAATTATATTCAGGGTTCATATGCATTTTAAGCAATACTTTTCCATGACTTTTTCATGACTTTTCCATGACTTTTTGGCAAATTTCCATGACTATGTGTTCCTGAAAATGTCAGTCGATATTATACAATAAGAATAAGAAATTTTCTGGGTCTTTTTATGTTTCCAAAACCATAACTTTTCCAGGTTTTTTCAAAACGTATGAACCCTGTATATTGTAGCAGCAATTGTGTGAATGGGCAAAATCTCTTAAAACGGCAGGCTTCAATTTCTTGACCCTTTGTGATAATTGGTCAGTCAGAAAAGAAGACACTTCACAGTCATCTGGATTTACGTGTTTTTTTGTCTTTTGAAAAATTTCAATTTTTCCAATTAAAATAACTTGTGTGAATACTGTCCTTCTTGTTTACTACATTAGTGCCACTGTCGCACTAAATGCTTGCTCTTGGGGGAATTACTGGAATTGTTGGGTCTTTGTAAATTATAGAGTGTGGTCTAGACCAACTCTATCTGTAAAGTGTCTTGAGATAACTCTTGTTATGATTTGATACTATAAATAAAATTGAAGTGAATTACATCTGAATCAAACAGATCACTGTAATTGAAGATGTATAACTCCTCGTATCTCTGCTGTTGTGATGTAGAAATGCAGAAAAACGTGTGTGTTGTTTGGCCATACTTTGGCAATAACCCCAATGGTCTTGTTTTATTTGTTGTAGATTCAGATATTTGATTATTTTTTTCTTCACAAAGCTCTACAATCCTAGCTCAAACAGTAGTTAACTGCTGATCTAACCACAACTGCGGCTTTTGTTTCGACAAAAGAATGATACGCTAATAGCTCTGAGGCTCTACTTCGCACAATGCTGCTTTGTTTACATCATCATGCTATCATGTTAACACTGACAATGCTAACATGTTCATAACTAGCACTATTATTACAATTATTACCTAGCCTATTTCAGCATCTAAGCATTGTAACATGCTAATTAGCACAAAACACAAAGTACAGCTGAGGCTGATGGGAACGTCATACATTTTGCAGGTATTTGGCAAGTGGCAACCGTCAGTTCATCGAGTGGCCAGTTGAGGCTAGCTCTAATAAGGAGATCGTCAAAATGTTTAATCCTCTGGGGTCATCCAATAATTGTTGAGATATTTCAGTCTGGACCAAACTGGTGGACTGACCCACCGACAGGCCGATATTTCCATCCATAAAGCCACGCTGCTAGCATGGCTAACAAATTAGCCATAATGCATCGACTGTGTGTTTTTTTTTTTACTTTCCCTGACGTCACACAAAAGCAACCTGCGCTTACAGACACTTTGAAGGTTGTGCGTTGCTCAAGTGTGGTCTTCAAGTAAAAGCATTTTCATTTTGTATCCAGTGTGTTATCTTACAATGTTTAGATGAGGAGTTTCTGGAAGAATGAGCATCACTCATAAAAAGATGGTACAGAGTGCTGAGGAACGAACAAATACATTTCTATAAAGATGTATCGATTGGCTATAGTACTTGAGTCTGGACTTGCCTGTGTATAAAAGATGGTACTTACAGAGTGCTTGAGGAACGAACAAATACATTTCTATGAAGACGTATCGATTGGCTGTACTATTTGAGTCCAGACTCAAACTCAAACTGAACTCATTGGTATTTGACCTTGGACTTGTCTCGGACTCGCCAAATATTCTAGTTGGCCTCGTCCAAGTCCGGCAATATATGCTTTTTTTCTTAAAAGTGACTATATGTCACTTCTAAATGTTTCTGAAACTGTATAATTGTTCCTCTGATGATCATAAATGAGCTGTAACATCAAACGACACTAACAGTGAAAAGAAAGCTAGTTTAATATAGTTTTTATTAATGCCTTTCACCGCAAAGTCACAGAATGATTTGCGGCAGGTAGACGGCGCTACAGAGCACACATTCTGACGGGTCACAGATTTTGGCGTAACACCGGAAAAGCCAGTGTTAGTGAATATCGAGCCAGGTAAAAGGTAGCAGGAGATGTCTTTATATAGGCCAAATTGTATTTTAATGTTATTTTAGAAGTTATCTGTTGTAGTTATGGCTGATACTGGGAGAGGACCATCACAGGAAAAAAGGAAATAAAATGAAGAACTAAACGCTAAAAGGGAAAATGAAAGATGACGGGCGAAACTGAGTCACACTCTGTCTGGCTTTCAACAGATGGAGACAATTAGGGGATTGGAAAGGATTAAAAAACGACCCCAAATTGGCCCTGAGGTATGTAATATGTCTATTTCATTAATAAAATAACTTTATATTGTGCGATGTGGTTGTATATCAGTAGCCGACATTAAATTATGCCCTCCTTCTAAGTATTTTGCGCCCGGTTTTTATTCCTTTTAGTCCGTATTTCTGTTGGCCTGCTATTTTCTTTTCCCTTGTCCCCCTGTACTTGTGTAAAGCGCCCTTGGGTCTCATGAAATGCGCTATAATAATCTAAGTTATTATAACCTCCTAATGCTTTGGCTCGTGACACAGTGACAGTGATCCCCGGTTTAGCTCACGATACATCCAGGCTAAGTATGCAACATTTGAAATGCAGTGATGCATCTGTAACTTATTCTCTTATTGTAAACGAATGTTTTTCTGTCTGAGGATAACATTCATCGTGACTACATGACCTCCTGGTAACGCTAACTCAGTAATCTACAGTGGGCAATACAGCACCGTAAAGAAAAGACCTTTACGAAAGCAGGTATGGTAAAAACACTACCGCTATTATCCAAAGGGGCCGCTGGAATCAACACAAACTGAAAGTTACTATATAGCCACTTTAAGTAACTTCCTCCTTTAAAACAAAACCACTGATGAAGCGTGCTTGTTTAGAAAGCAGGTATTAGTTTAATTCAAAGTCCGTCTAGAACAGGCATTGCCATTGGTCGCCTGGTATATGCCTGGCTACGTCATATGTCTCAATCATCAGGCATCGATCATTTAAATTTTGGCCACAGACATAATGCCAGTAAGCACTTTGTACTATGGATTCTTCAGGCCCAGTAGTAAGTTCAAGAATGTGAACGTTTAGTGACACCTGTGTTGCTTTTTATGTTCCATCAGCAGTCCAGAATGTTCTTGTTACACCAACAACAACAAAAATACTTTTTGCACTTCATACTTATGGGACTTAAGTGAAATTGTCATGCTTAAAGTAAAACATATGGTCTAATTTGATCCTACAGTGTTGTATTCTGCACTTGCTTTTTGATTATTACAAATAATAAAGCAAAATTCTCATCTTAAAATAGAAGATAGACTGTCTCTCGCATCACATAAAGTATGAACAATTAAGTAAGTGGTGGATTCTTTTTTTTTTTTTCTGTCTCGGTCATGACTGTCTCTCATTTGGACTTAGGGCCCTATCTTGCACCCGGCGCAGCGCAGCGAAAGCCCGACGCAAGTGTCTTTGCTAGTTTAAGACCGACACGGTTGTCAATTTCCCGTCCAGCGCCCACATCGTTTAAATAGTAAATGCACCTGCGCCCATCTGTGCGCCCATGGGCGTGCTGGTCTTACAGGGAGGTGTGTTCAGGTTAATTCTTGGCGTATTGCTATCTTGAAGCAGCGGGACGTGATCGCGTCATTGACCAACAAAAACCTGGTCTAAAGTCAATAGCATGTCATTGTTACTTTAACAGCGCATTGGTAACAGCGGGGGCACACTATGCTTGTTACACACACACACACACACACACACACAAGGACGCAGCAGCAGCACACAAACATGCAAAAGATTACAAATAAAAATGTTACGGTGCAAATCCGCCATCATAATAGCAATGCTCCAAGGTACAAACGCGCCTTTTAAAGGTCCCATGGCATGAAAATATCACTTTATGAGGTTTTTTAACATTAGTATGCGTTCCCCCAGCCTGCCTATGGTCCCCTATTGGCTTGAAATGGTGATAGGTGTAAACCGAGCCCTGGGTATCCCGCTCTGCCTTTGAGAAAATGAAAGCTCAGATGGGCCGTTCTGGAATCTTGCTTGTTATGAGGTCATAACAAGCAAGGTTACCTCCCCTTTCTTTGCTTTGCCCACCCAGAGAATTTGACCAACCCATGACAGAGAGACATCATGGCTTTCAAATGAGAAAAGTGGCAGTTGGTCAAGGCCACACCCCCACCCTCCACCTTGCCCCCCCCTCTCTCCTCCTCAGTAGCTACAGGCACAAAAATGGCACATCCTAAGGAAAGCTCATTGTGGGACTGGCTCTAGTGGCTGTAATTTTGCACCAAGGCTGAATTTCGGGAAAGAGACTTCAGATACAGTATTAGGGGACCACTAAGGTCTATAGAAAAGAATCCAAAGAGCACCATGTCATGGGACCTTTAAAGGGAATGGGAGAAGACACTCTGATTGGTTTATTGCATGTTACGGACAAAACACCCCTATAAATTAATGAAGACACTAAGTACAACCCTTTTGAACCATGCGCCTGGTGCACGGACCCTTTTTTTCCACCGTCAAACTAGCAAAAGTGGATTTGGACACGCCCTAAACGCACTAGCGCCAGGCGCTTGTGCGCCGTGCGCCTAGATCGTTAAAATAGGGCCCAGGTCTTGACTCGGTCTCGACTTGTCCTGGTCTTGTACTGAGTGAGTTCAGTTTTGTTTGGAAGTTCAGAATAGTACTACTTAAAAAGGTCAAATCACAGCTACTTATTATTGATTATTTAAAAAAGTATATATAAAATTCATCTTTATGTAATATATATATAGCTAATTAATGCAAGTACCTTTTATTTTTATTTTTTTTTATATTTCTAGCTTGTTTCATTTGTATCACTCAGGCATTATTTTACTTTAATTTGGTAAACTCTTAAATGTGAATTTCCTCAGCATGGGATCCATACAGTTGATATTACTTTATATCAAATGTATTACATGTTTGTTTATTTTATTTGTGGTAAATGCCATGATCACCAAGTCCAAGAACCCAGAATTAGCTGGTTTTGTGCAACTAAAGGTCCCAAACAAAAAAATAAATAAAAAAAAACTGATAAAAAGCTGAGTGATGGCATTTGTAAACTCCCACATTTTGGCTCCAACATGAATGCCCCATTCGGACTAATTGAGACCCATTATTATTATTATTAATTATACCACAGAGTTCATAAGATTAGTGTTTACACTGCTGAAAGTGTAGAGAAGAACAGAAGAACACGCAGTGTGTGTGTGTGTGTGTGTGTCTGTGTGTCTGTGCGTACATACTCTGTGCTGTCTGAATGCGGTGTACTTCCTGCAGACAAAAATAGCTCCCAAATCAAAACCAGGTTTGGGGTTAATAAGAGAAAACTGGGTCACGGGGTCTCTGCTGTGTCTCTTATGGTGTTCTTCCTTTGTCAACGGAAGCACAAAGTGAAATGTGATGCCGCTTGTTTTTCCGCCACGTCAATCACAAAGAGTGAGTGCCGGGCTCTCTGTTAAGTAAGGTGGCCTACTGCTGGGATTTGGCTTAGAAACGAGATGTGAAAAGGGGGTCTGGGAAACGGGAGATAAGGTTAGGGGGTTAGTGGGTGTGAGGGACTGACCGCGTCGCTACACACTCTGTAGCTTCTAGAAATAAAAGAAAACCTTCTTTTGGAAACTATCAAATTGTTGTTTTTCTGTGCATGCCTTTAGTTATTTTACTTCTGTATGGTGTTATGGTATAGTGTAGCATATTCATTGTGTGTTATATGTGACTTTGCTGTCTGTGCGTGCAGGGATGATGATATAAAACGGCAAGATATTAAAGACCCACTCCTGTCAAAGCCATGCATCTGCCTTGTGTGTACCTTTCGGAATATGAAATGGAAGTCTGAACAAAGAAAGGAGGAGGAAGTAAAGGGTCAGGGAGGGAAGGCTTGGTGTGGGAGTCAGACAACGTCCCTTTTAATAATGAGCCGCTTTACAGCACAGCAGAGCTTAGAAACTCAAGGCTGGTGATTTCGCACAACCACACTTCAGTCTTAGAATCTGGTGTTGATTCTATCATTTCAGACACAGAGCTTCACATTCTCATTCTATATTAAATATTGGGTATGCAGTTGTTCAGACCCATCGCTTGATTTGACATTTGCTCCCATTAAATCCTGCATATACTTGGGAGTCTTGTAGGACAAGAATGTTACAAACAGAACAAAAATGGGAATGTGTCACGGCACATGCTGCTCCATCCTCCCCCTAATTTCCTACTCTTGTCTTTCCGTCTCCAGTTCAACTGCACCAACGGAAACATGAATTTGGCAGTTTGGGCTGTTGGCACGCTTGTAGTGCGGACAGTTTCCAAACACTGATCATATTTCTAAATGTGTGTTATGGTATATTCTTTGCTTGTTTTTTTAGCGTTTAATATCTCCTGAGCATGAACCGAGAGCCTAAAAGCCTAACATCCACAACATTCCATTTAGTACTTCTAAATGTCCAAAGGCCAATCCTCCCATCTCATTAGGCTTCCTGTAAATAGCGAGGGTGCCAATTAAATACACACAGTTAATTTAAATAAGACTTGTTGTTAGAGCCCTCGCAGTCTATTATTATTGAACATAATCAGTGGAGAGCATCACTGCTGCGTGCTTGGCACAAGAAAAATACGCACTCTGAAAACCTCTACATGTCTACATGTCTCTAAAGCAGCCTGTAGATCTGCAGTGGAGCTATGAAAAGAAGTGGCAGTCAATCAGCACGCCACTGAATCCGTCAATGACAACACAAAAAGCAGCACAACAATGGAGCGGTGGGGTAATTGCTGTAGTCTGCGAGTCAAGTTGCAGATTGGAAACAGCAATGTGTTTTTCCACAGCCTCGCTGTAGGCGTGCTGCGTTAAGCGGCGTCAAAACCACAGGCGTTTCTCCCGAGACTGTACAGCGGGAGACTTGGACTTTCGACTTTCTATCAAGGAACCGCATATCCGTCAAAAAACGGCCGTTCGTCTTTTGCACGGATGATTTGAACCGAGGAAGTTTCACGTCCAAGACGAGTGCCAAATGATACTGTCTACGGGGGAAAAAACTCATGGGAACGGTAGGAAGGTTAAATATATGGAACACCCACAGTGAGCTGTTTGGATGAGGAGCTGCGGTATAGGGATGCATGCAATCGCGATTTCACTCTGTGCGATCACGTAACAGCAAAAATTGGGCAATTTAAGTAAACAAAAAGGTGTGCGGTGTGCGTGACACTGTGTGCACTGCAGTCTTCACGTTGTAACACCTTTCCCTTTACCAGAGGTGATCGTTCCTTTGCCATTTAAGCGCCAACCCTTTGGAATCTTCTCCCTCAGTCTGTTAGGTCTGCTTTATCTCTGGACTGTTTTAAGGGCCTTTTTAAAACCCACCTTTAAAGTGCTCATATTATGCTTTTTGGCTTTTTCCCTTTCCTTTATTGTGTTATATATCTTTTTTTTGTGCACGTTATAGGTTTACAAAGTGAAAAAAGCCCAAAGTCCCCCCCAAAGGGACTTACCATCTCCAACAGAAAACACTGTTCACAAACTGCTCCAAACAGCTCTACTGTAGTCCAGCCTTTACTTCAGAGACAAACGTGGTCACTTTGTAACACACGTTATAATGCTCGCCTAGCTGCTAGCATGGCACTCCCTCACACTCTGCTTCTGACTGGCTAGTAGTCCTTACCTAGCTACTGCGCATGTGCGACTCCCAAGAAAGATGGAACAGAAGTGCGATGCCTCACTCTGTAGCTAAAACAGAGAGCTCAACACACAGGGTGAAAAGAGGAGCTGCAGCAATGTGCAGTACAACAAAAATATGGAGAAAATTAAACCATGGAAACCTATTCTGATATAACCTCTAAATACAATTATGAACCTGAAAATGAGCATACTATGAGCACTTTAAACATTAGCCTTTGTGTAAAAGGCTGCACCCCCCCTTTATTTTAAATATAATTTGTATTTTGTAATGTTTATTCTTATTTATTTCTTCATATGTATTGCTCATGTGTGTGTGAAGTACTTTGTAACTGTGTGTTTTTAAAAGTGCTATATAACCGATTGACCGATACTGTCTTTTAAAGACCGATACCGATACCGATTATTAGTAGTTCATTAGTCCATATCCACGACCTTCCACTTCCGGGATTGCTAGTGCCGCCGGAAATTCGGCCGGATGTCCTTTTCGGCCGGATGTCCGTTACCTTTCGCTTTCTTTGTGTTGGAATTCTAAACTAGAGGACTATGGTTAACTGCTCCTCAGATCTCTATAGGGTAAATCCAGACAGGGTAAATCCAGACAGCTAGCTAGAATTTTCTGTCCAATCTGAGTTTTCAACTAAAACTACTTTTGAACGCACTCATGTTCCACCAAAACAAGTTCCTACCCGAGGCTATTTTGCAGCGGCACCGTTGCTCCGTGTGGCACTTAGCACCGCCAAAGATGATTGTGATTGGTTTAAAGAAATGCCAATGAACCAGAGCACATTTTTCTCCCATCCCAGGAATGCTGTTTGGACTAGTCGGACCCTCCTTTGCAGTGCTGTGGAGGAAGGTCTGGCAATGCGAGACTAGCAGTTAATGAAACCGATATTTGGAACCGATATGCATTAACAGTGAAAATGAAAATTCAAGTAAAAATCTTTCAATACTTTGTTTCAATACTTTAGCCAACCACACTATTGTCAAGCCAGCCAAGAAAACTTGGTCCACACTCCTACGAAGAAATATGGACAACGTTCCACTGTCGAACGTCTTGCACTTGGGGCGGGTACGGGTGTAGAGGCAACTTTGCCTAGGAGTGTGCGTTTCGTCGCACGCCAAATTTCTTCCTGTGCTTTCGACGACGTCAAGCTTGCTCTGGCCCGCCACACGCTGCGCCAACGGCATGAAAACGGTACACACTTCCTGTCTCCTACATGGCCGTGGCCTCGTTTAAAGTGTAGTCAACGTCATGTGGACGGATGAAGTTACATTTGCATGAATTCATACTTTCTGCATCTGTGTTGCCAGATCTCGCGAGAGTTTGTTTCCTGAGACAGAAGCAGACAAACAAAGTAAAGTCTCTCCTGATTTGACTCGTCTGAAAAACGCCATTTTAGTGTCAGAATGTTTAGGGGATATGTGGTTTGTGAAAAATGGGTCCAATATTTACTTTGGTGACCATGGGTGACCAAAAATCGGTCATAGTCTGTGTTCACGTTCACTTCTCCCATTGGAAATAATACACGTAGGCTCGGCCGCCAGTCTCCTGATAAGGCGTGGCGGTGGAGAAAAAACACGTGACACAGATACAGGAAATGACTCAGAGTTGGGGCGTCTTATACAGTAAACCTGCTCTACTACTAGAGCTGGGCAATATATCGATATTTATCAATATTGTGATATGAGCCTAGCTATCGTCTTAGATTTTGGATATCGTAATATCGTGATATTACATAAGTGTTGTCTTTTACTGCATTACAGTAAAGTGATGAATTTACCAGACTGTTGTAACTGTTCTATTATTTGCCTTTTTTTAGACATTATGTTCACATTACTGATGATTATTTATCTAAAATCTAAGCGTGAAGATTTTTTGTTGATTAATTGTCAACCCTAGAATATCGCCGCAATATCGATATCGAGGTATTTGGTCAAGAATATCGTGATATCTGATTTTCTCCATATCGCCGAGCCCTATCTGCTACTACTACGATTTTTTAGTTTTAGTGTTGATAAACATTCTCTTCAGAAGCAGAAAGAGAAAACTGGCAGGACAATGCACTGCTCCGAAGCAGCTTGATCCAACGTGTTGTTGCCCGGGAACAGACACCACAGACATCCTTTGAGAGAGGAAAAAAAAAAAATGATCTTCTGACCCTGGCGTAGTGTTAATGGGTGATTTTTGCTGAGGGTGCCCTGTCACCGTGTTGATGCCCAGTGGGAGTTGTGGCAGCGTGTACTTCCACTGGGCGCAGCGTGATGGCCGGCGTGGGGGGACACTGGCACATACAGAAGGGTGGGCACAGGTCAGGATGGGAGGAAGGAACAAGTGCTAGTAGGAAAGACAAAAAAAGAGGACAAAGAGGTGGAAGAAAGAAGAATAGGAAGTATAAGATGAAAGGGCAACTGAGAGAGAAACGGGGTGAAAGGGTAAGAGAGTGAGGGCCCTATTTTTAACGATCTAAGCGTACGGCGTGAAGCGCCTGGCGCAGGTGCGTTTAGGGCGTGTACGAATCCACTTTTGCTAGTTTAACGGTGGAAAAAAGGGTCTGTGTGCCCAGGCGCATGGTTCAAAAGGGTTGCACTTAGTCTCTTCATTAATTCATAGGGGTGTTTTGGGGCGTAACATGCAATAAACCAATCAGAGTGTATTTCCCAATTCTCTTCTTTTTTTTTTTTTAAGATAATTTTTTGGAGAGAGAGGGGGGCATCCTCACAGGTCGGACTCGAACCCTGGACCTCTGCGTCGAGGCATAAACCTCCAAGTATATGTGCGCCTGCTCTACCCACTGATCCAACCCGGCCACGTCTCCGATTCCCTTTAAAAGCCAGGTGCGTTTGTACCTTGGCGCATTGCTATTATGATGGCGGACATTGCACTAGTCCATATTGCGATTTCAATAAAATCACGATTAATTGTGCAGCCCTACTTAAGAAGAAACAGCTGTCTCCACCGAAATGATTTACAATAATGACGCAAAAGTGTCATGGTTAATCATGAAATAATGTGTTGATCATAAATGCCTCTAATAAAATTTTAATTGATCAAAACGGAGCTAATTTGCAGAGGAATGAAGGATAAAAAAATAGCAATGAATGGAGCAGGGGAAAGGAGACAAGTGTGTGCTTCACCTGTGACTTCGGTACACGTTGAGGAGAATGATGACGAAGCCCAGGCAGTAACAGGCCAGGTAGGGGCCACCAAAGAGCCTGGAGAGTCTCCGTGTTCGATGCTCCCATCTCGCCACCTGACAAAAGAAAGAAGACGTCAGGAGATGACCGTGTTTAGGGCTGTACCGAACACCATTTTTTGAGCTTCGAAGCTTTCGGTGCTTTTCAGCAGCGAATATTCGAAGCTTCGGTGGCAGTGGCGGTGGAGGTGGCGGCAGCAGCGGGGGAAACCAACATTTCCGACCACACCTGAAGGCAGCTTTGTTTCACGGAAAAACAGAGGAAGAAAAGAGACGAAGCGAGAGATGAAGCGACTTTGCTTTGTTGTTGCAGGAAACGGTCACCTGTTGTTACACAAATTTAGTTTGGTGCTTGTGTTTCATTTTTTTTTTTTGGAGATGGTAAGTCCCTTTGGGGACTTTGGGCTTTTTCACTTTGTAAACCTATAACGCAATGCGATTGGTCACCCTTCACGTCTGTCTGTGGGTTTTACTAATATATAAACAGTGACCAGGCGGTTTCATGGGATTTTGTCAGTAAATATCTCTTTAGAATGTGCCTTTTTTCATTTCCTGAAAAGCTTAGGACATGCAATGTTTACGCCCGACATTGACGCCACAAAACCTTCAAAAGTATTTTGTTATTAGGTTGACATTATTTTGTTGTTGCCTCTACTCTTTCTGATTAAAGCCTTGAGGAAAGAGCCAGTACGCTATTTTCTTTTTTTACTTCAATTACCTCTAAAAGATGGTCTTCTTGATGCTTTCACCCTTTTCATTTGAAACATTGGGGCAAACAGTGGGCTCTTTTTGTTCCCATCCTCTGAAGCCTGTCATCCCCTTCATCATTATTCCTCGCTTCAGCTTTTAGGGAACACAGTAAACTCAGTGTTTAACCCTCTGAGGTCTAAGGGCATTTTGACGCATCTTTTTAAATTCACCTTTTAATGGTATTCGTACATTGAGTTACATTGATTGCTTGCCGTTATGGGTTGTAGGTCATGTTTTGTTGCTCTGATTGGTTGTCGGTCTATTCAATTGCGTGCAGAGGCATTTTGGTCTGCACAGTTGAACGTCTCTGGGAAATGGAAAATTAATGAAAGCTTCCAGACTATTAACACATTTTCTTCTTTTTTTTTTTACAGCTGCCAGCGTCTGTTTTACATTATAACCCTTTGGAGTAAATCGTGTTAAAAAAAAAGTCCTGAGCGCTTTTTTAAAATGCCACTGCCCACATTTTTTTGTGCAGCTCAGTGTCTTTTTGAAGTTGAAAAAAGTTCGACTTTTTCTAAAAAATAAACGCTCTACGTCAAGCGCTTCTTTGACAGCTGACCAATGACAAGCGGAGTAGCCAGACCTGTCGTTTCCATAACAGCAAGAAAAAAAATGGAGAAGGTGCCAATCGATAGACTTGTGCTAGGGTCGGAGCACAGCGAGTTGTATGATATGACCAGGTGCTCACTGTTCAGGGAACTCGCTTTGTTTTAGGGCTGTTGGAACGAATTCCGAAATTCTAATATAATTCGAATATAAAAAAACAAAACAATACTATTCGAATGCTAAAATTACTATTCAAATATTGCTTTTTAATGTATTCTAAAAAAAAAGATATGCAATCTTGCCTTTCTCGCCGCCTTGGCCTACACGCATGTGAAAATTAAATGCTTTTGTTTCGTCTGATAAACAATAATACAAGATCACAAGCATTTAGGTACATGGAGTGCTAGCGAAAAAGCTAACGCTAGCATAAGGCTAACTTCAAACTTCATTCATTTCTAAAGCAGTGTTTTTTCAGCAATGTACACATTAACGATGGTATTACTATATTTGTACTAGGTAATTTGTTATCATATCGAAGAGAGAAATTGACATTTACCTCACACAATAATGAACCGCTCCCATAATTTTTGCCTTTTTGCTTCACGGGGGACTTGTGAAATCTTTTGCTGCTTCCCTGTCTTTCATTGCAGCCAAACGCACAACAGTTGGGCATTTTTTCAGTGATTTATGCCATTTTTAAAATAATTTATTACATTTTTCCACTATTCCCTGCACTATATCAATGGGAATCAGATGAATGTTGGTATCAAACATGGAGTCCATGAAACACGTGACCACCTCGGAACCAATCGCAGAACGGTATGCTCAGAATATTCGATTCCCTAGTTGACCACACTCTCTAAATATAGGGCACTATGTATTGCAATGTTAGACGTCCCTCTAGTGGACAGAACGTGTAACAACCACATGCTGATAGTGGCATTGGCGATCCATAAGCCTGTGTAATGTCGTAAATATTAATAATAGGATGAATTTGAGCATTTAAAAGGTACTCTAAGCGATATCACTTGTTTTTTTAGGCTACAACATTTTTTGTCACATACAGCAAACCTCTCGTCACTATCCGCAAGCTGCCGGTCCCCTAAACACACTGTAAAAAAACGCCCAGGCTCCACAAACACCAACAAAAACAAAGTGGCCAACCTGGACCACAAAAACATAACAAACGTGTTCCAGCGTTCCAGCCAATAACCGACAAGAAGGATTTGGGGTGGGGGTTGGGGGGGGGGGGTTAGTTCGCTGAAGCACGGAAGGGAGGAGGAGGGGACGGGATGAGGAGGAGGGAGGGGCGAGCTAGCCTCGATTTTTTTGAAAATGCTTTGAACGTCAACAAGAATAACGTCTCCCAACATCGCTTAGAGCACCTTTAATATTCAAACATTATTTGAATATTAAATAATATTAGGAATGGAATTCCAATAGTATTATAGAGGAAGGTTGACAGCCCTACTTTGTTTTATCTAACGTTAGTAGCGGCACCGCTCCCTCTCTCTGTTCTTTCTCTAGATCGCTCAACCACTTTGTTTTATCTTGCACCGCTCCACATAGCACTTTGGATACTGTAGCTGTAGTTATAGCAGCAAAAGACGCTCTCGGCTGCAACTACAAAAGCCCCTCCTAGTCAACTTTTTCTTGTCAAAAAAAGCGCCAAATCTGATCATGGCTATGCCAGGCTAAAATAATTGAAGCTTAAATTCTTCTACTCTGTGGCAAGTTGTGTCAGTTGGGTGACAGGGAAAAAATACTGCTGTTGGTGTCTGCTCAGAGGGAATTCTATTGTTCTTATTGCAGAGACAGCTGGTACATGGCAGCTGTTTTCTCTTGATGGAGCTCCTAATTGGTGTTCGTTTACAGTTTTCAGCTCTCCAAGTTGCCCCATGCATATAGGGACTCACTTACCTAAGTGGTCACAATTAACCGCTGTTGACTTCACACTTACAATAGAAACTATACAACTCTTGTAGTTTACGCAACATACAAAGCGCGTGGCCTGTCTATCGATATGGTGAACTCATACGCCTGTGGCAGTACTGACTGAAAGAGCTGACCTTGTACGGATTCAAAATGACTGGCTGTTTGTGGGCTGAGGAAGTGCACTGATGGACTGTTAAACAGCAAAAAAAAATGTTGCCATGGCAACACTGTTTCTATGTTCAGGAGAGGAAAGATAGAGAAAATACAATAAAAATTAATAAAAGGTGAGAGGAAACTGTATATATGGTGTCTCAAAACGATGCTGAAAAACTAGTCCATGCATTCGTTACTTCTAGACTAGACTACTGCAATTCCTTATTATCAGGTTGCTCAAATAAGTCCCTTAAGACTCTCCAGCTGATCCAGAATGCGGCAGCACGTGTTCTGACGAGAACTAAGAGAAGAGATCATATTTCTCCTGTATTAGCTTCTCTGCACTGGCTTCCTGTGAAGTCTAGGATCAAATTTAAAATCCTCCTCTTGACCTACAAAGCTCTAAATGGTCAAGCACCATCATACCTAGAAGAGCTCCTAATACCTTATTGTCCTAGTAGAGCACTATGCTCCCAGAATGCAGAGTTACTTGTGGTTCCTAGAGTCTCTAAAAGTAGACTGGGGGCCAGAGCCTTCAGCTACCAGGCTCCGCTCCTGTGGAACCAGCTCCCACTTTGGGTTTGAGGGGCAGACACCGTCACCACATTTAAGAGTAAACTGAAAACCCTCCTCTTTGAAAAAGCTTATAGTTAGGGAGTAAGGAGTTGCAGCGTCCACCTAACCCGGCCCACCTGCTTCTCTTCGTAGTCATCAGTTTTATTTATCATATAATTAATAATATAATGTGACTATCATTGCCACTGTTTCATCACACCCCCAACCGGCCCGTCAGACACCGCCTACCAAGAGTCTGGGTCTGCCGAGGTTTCTTCCTAAAAGGAGCCACTGCTAATGCTTGCTCTTGAGGGAATTACTGTAATTGTTGGGGTTTTTGGAATTTATAGAGTGTGGTCTAGACCTACTCTATCTGTAAAGTGTCTCGAGATAACTCTGTTATGATTTGATACTATAAATAAAATTGAAAATTGAAATTGAAATTGTTTAAAAGGAAGGCTTTCTACACCTACTCAAGTGGCATTCTCACTGGTTATTCAGCTGTGTGGGAAAGGATGAGCGTTGACAGTCTTTTCCACTGCAGTGTTTTACTGTTGGTCACTAAGCAGCCTGTGGCAATGATAGGAGCTTAAGCTCCATGCTCAAGTGGAGTGCAATCAGAGGTAGTTGATGAAACTTTACTTTTACCTTTGATAAATAAATAAATTCAAGAGGCTGCCTTTGGTTCTTCAAAATAACTGACCAAAGAATAGGGCTGGGCAATATATCGATATTATATCGATATTGTGACATGAGACTAGATATTGTCTCAGATTTTGGATATCGTAATATCGTGATATGACATAAGTGTTGTCCGGTTTTAAAGACTGCATTACTTTTCTAAACTTACCAGACTGTTCTAGCTGTTCTATTGTTTGCCTTTTCCCCGCTTAGACATTATGTCCACCTTACTGATGTAGGATACACGTAGGGTACAGATTTGATCATTGGCAAATTATCAAAGATGTTTTATCAATATTAATAAAGTTATGAATATGGTTATTAATAACTTCGTCAAATCGACAAACAATCAAAACGGGGCACCACCCTGCAAGTCAGGGACCAATAATCAAACTGTGGAACAGTCTCATTTCTGTAGTAATCCTTTAAAAGGAATTAAAGGAAGGGGTGATTTCGAGCGCTGACCCGTTCGACCAGCAATTATCACAACAAGTACACAAATAATCACCAGCAACTGCTAATCAAGTATAATCGAATTTATTAACGTCACAATTATCAGTAGCTAATCAATAATCCTTCAATAATAAAACGTATATACCTTTTACAATATCACAACCAAACAAAGCAAAAACAAAAGCAGCATGTCATGGACACGTCTGTGTGTGTGTGGGCATGTGTGAGCGAGAGTGAGTGTGTGTGTGTGTGTGTGTGTGTGTGTGTGTGTGTGTGTGTGTGTGTGTGTGTGTGTAAGGGTGAGTGAAAGTGGAGGGGTGGTGTCGAAATGTAGTTCTAACACAAAAACGACTCCCAAAATGGCTACTCCTGTGAGCTGCACAAACTATTTAGCCTCAAGAGGGCGGTAGTGGTGCTGGGTGCACGAGGAGGGGTTGAAAAGGTTGAGGGGGTTGCTAGGGTACGCGCATGTTTAACCCAGCCCTGGTCATGTGTTTTAGCTCCGTACAAACGTAAGCAGACCCCACGTGGTTAAACTAGCAGCGTTAGCTCCGGAGCTACGTGGCTAGCTTGTGTCCGTGTGGATATGTGTATATAATCAGTAAAAGAAGAGTAGAGAAGAAGTGTAAAGAAAAGAGGCCCTCTGATCTTAGTTATCGATAACGGCCAGCTCAGTGGCTAACAGCTGATTTCCGCGATTGTCTCGCAGACAGTAACTAAACTCCGTGAAAGGAGTGGTTTAGCAGGTAGCGCTTATGGTTTTAACCAGCTACTTAACACAACATAACCAACGGTATAATGATCGATTATACATTCACAGAAACAGATTAATAACCAGATATGGCCAATACATGATTACAATCACCTTAATGGCACAAGCGTTAGCGAACCCTTTGCTCATTAATAAACAAAACAAACACACTAGTTCTAACGTCTGCCCAGAACTGTGTAAAGCCTTACTGTGTGTGTCATTTGTCAGTTAATCTCTCACCAGAGTTTAACGATCTAGCCCGGACTAGTGTGCCTCCTGTAGTAACCTGGGTCACCGTGGAAAAGTGAAGAAACACAAGCGCCGACAGCTTTTATCCTTCCTACACCTCCTAGTGGCGGGGTGGTGCATTCGAAGGCCCGACAGCCAATGGGAAAAGCGCAACCTTATCACAGGTGTGAAGCAGTTCTTTGTCTCACCACCAGTCTGCCTTGCCCTCCATGGGCCCTATTTTAACGATCTGAAACGCAAGTATGAAACGCAAAACGCAAGTAGCTTTGTGGGCGGATCTCGGGCGCTGTTGCTATTTTACCGGCGGGATAAATGACTCTTGCGCCCGACGCAAATCTAAAATGGGTTGGTCTGAAGTAGCTAGGTGTGGTTTGGGCGTAACGTGCAATAAACCAATCAGAGCGTCATCTCACATTCCCTTTAAGAGCAGGGCGCTTGTTCCATGGCGGATTGCTATTATAACGCGGGATTTATAATATTATAATATCGATATTGAGTTATTGGATCAAGAATATCATGATATCTGATTTTCTCCCTATCGCCCAGCACTACCAAAGAACTACATCTTCAGGGCAAAATAACGGATGCATAAAAGGGTCTCTGCAGGTTTCCCCAAGTCAAATTTAGGACTTTTTAAGACTGTTTTAAGACCACCTATTACCTACTGTATATCACAACATCCACACAAAATAAAATGTCAGAGTTAGATGTCAGAGTCCAGAAACATTGGCTGAAACACAACTGGCTGATGGCTGTCGTTTCACAGCTGTAAGATGTTTCTTACTTTTTGCATGAGACTCCAGCACCCGTCCACCCAACGTTCCCAGTTTATTTGTCTTCTTGCATAAGAAGCAGTGGGCTTCAAATACGTTGATAGTAACTGGCTTAAACCAAGCCCTAAATTCAGCTTTTTTCAAGCAGTATCGCTAAACAATCCACTTTCCCATAGTTTTAGACATAGTTTTATGTCTGTGGTACAATCCAGAAGAGACTTGCGCCAATAACACATAGGGCCCTATTTTAACGATCTGAAACGCAAGTATGAAACACCAAACGCAAGTAGCTTTGTGGGCGGATCTCGCAAATCTTAAATGGGTTGGTCTGAAGTAGCTAGGTGTGGTTTGGCGTAACGTGAAAATAACCAATCAGAGCGTCATCTCACATTCCCTTTAAGAGCAGGAGCGCTTGATCCATGGCGGATTGCTATTATGACGGCGGATTTGCCTGGCGCACGCCAGCGGGAGCTGTCCAGGATGCGGCAAAGTAACAAATGCCCGTCTTGGCCGGGTGGCGATGTTGCTGCGGCCTCTCGGGCGCATCTCCTCAAGTCTGGAGAGGATTGCTGCAGCCCCTTCCTCCTCCCCCCACTCCATCTCCGTCCACCCGCTCCACCAGGAGCGCATCGCGCATTACTCCAGATTTACCAGATTCCGCCGGAGTGTCCAATCCCACCGTAGTTCAACATCACGTCTCCTTAATTCCTCTAATATTTCCTCATTTATGTCATCAACACATCCATGATTCATGGAAATGTTGTGTAAAACACAACAAGCCACAAAGAATGCTGCGACTTTTTGAGGACTGTACTGTAAAGTGCCTCCTGACCTATCCAAACACCTGAAGCGCTTTTTCAGTAATATTTTTCTTTGTAATTATGTATGGTTTGCAAAAATGGGAACTGCTGTAGATGAGAAAAGTGTATGCGCGTTGTGCACACGCTACATTATGGCCAAGCATTCGTCCCTAAAATAGCATCTGAATAACGTGCTACTGACTTTAGACTAGCGCCACTGACTTTAGACTAGGTTTTTCCTGGTCAGTGGCGGAATTGTTTTCTGAAACTGCAAAATAGCACCACGTAATGTTTGCGCCGGAACACGCCTTCTCTTTTCGCTGAACCCCGCCCGGACGCGAAAATACATTCCCTAATTTACCGTCTGTGGAGGGAAAAGTCCGCTGTGCGTCGGGTGCAAAATAGGAATGATACATGCGTCGGTGTACAAAGGCAATTGCGCTGAGTGCAAGATAGGGCCCTAAAGCTGATTGGCTGCAATATACAGTAAGTTGCATGTAGCTCTGGGTATCGTTCAAAGTGTTCAATACCGGTACCAATACCAATACAATGACTTTGATACTGGTTTCTAAACGATACTTTATTCGATACCAATTTTATAAAACCAAAAAAATATTTAAACATTACAACATTACGGCACAAATCTTTGCATTTATGTTTCAGCTCCTACTACTCTGTGCGCTGAGGTTTTCCTGCGTGTTTCTATGATGTGTAACGTTAGAGAGCCAATCACAAACATTATGAGATCTTGGCAGAAGACTCCTTAGGTATTGAAATTGGGTATTGAATGACGAGGCCTTTTTAGATACTCAATACTTTAAAGGCAATTCGGTCGGTGCCTAAAAATAATTGAATTTGGCAGCCAGCCCTAGTTACATGTTGGTCTCATTTAAATACAGCAAATTATATTTAGAATAGCGAAAGAAAGAACTACACCAGGGAATCAAAAAGAAAAAACATTGAACATTGAGCATTAGAGGTAGCGTTACATGGATATAGGAAAAATAAGACTATTTTGATTTTAGATATTTAGAATTTTTTAGACTTTTTAAAGTGATGGTTCGGAGTAATTTCACCCTAGGGTCCTTTGCACCATGATCTCGAGCCAAACACCCCCCCAGAAGCTTTTTTCACCTGGGTCGAACATTGGGAGCGTTAGCGTAGCGTAGCGTAGCGTTATCAGCTGAATAGCTTAGCGCAGAGGCTAATGGATCCGAAGTGTCTCTTAACATTACCCCACTAATAATGCCCGAAATGATACCAAACGTCTACAGTAGTACAAATAGGTTATGCACTCATAAAACGATGGATTGTAAAATTTGTAAGTACACCAGAAGTTTATGTAAATAACACTTGCCTGCTGGCTTCTGCTCTCTGCTGCTGCTGCTGTTGTTACTACTGGGCAGTAAGAGTGCTTAGGGACATCTACAAATTACAACACCGAAAAGAGATGCAACAAAAATATTTATTAATTTAATGATTAAATAAGGTAATGTCTCCAAACTTACCTCAATTATTACTTGTATCCTGCTAGTTATACTACAGCACTTACTTTAAAAAATAAGTTAAATTAAAAAATATTTTTGTTGCGTGCCTCTTTCGGTGTTGTAATTTGTAGATGTCCCTAAGCACTCGCCTTACAGCAGCAACAACAACAACAGCAGAGAGCAGAAGCCAGCAGGCAAGTGTTATTTACATAACCTTCTGGTGTACTTCTACAAACTTTACAATCCATCGTTTTATGAGTGCATAACCTATATATACTAGTGTAGACCTTTGGTATAATTTCGGGCATTATTAGTGGGGTAATGTTAAGAGACACTTCGGATCCATTAGCCTCTACGCTAACTCTCCCAATGTTAGACCCAGGTGAAAAAAGCTTCTGGGGGGGTGTTTGGCTCGAGGTCATGGTGCAAAGGACCCTAGGGTGAAATTACTCCAAACCATCACTTTAAGAGCCCGCGGAAACCCTGGTAGCAGCGGTGACATCACCCATTGATTTGTGGACTGCATTTTGTGAAGCCTCCCTTAAGTTACCAGCTAGCGCTCGTGGTAGCTAGGTAGCTTGGTTGGCAGAACAATTATTTTAAATAATATTTTAAAATAAACTGGACCATAGTTTACAGAATGAACATCATGCTGAATTGAAGAAGACTTGAAAGTAGCAATTGAGGCCATGAACTCATTATGATTAGGTTTACTGAGGTAGTAAATCAAGTGAGAAGAAGGGTCATTTCCCCATAGACTTCCATATAAACGGAGTTCTTTATGCAACCAGTGGAGTCGCCCCCTGCTGGAAATTAGATAGAATTGCAGGTTTAAGGCACATTGCAGCTTCCAGCATCCTCTTCCTTAAATGTCTCTTTCATCCCTATTTCCTCTTTGTCTCAATGCCAAGAGAAGAAGACTGCTGTGTAATTAAAGCCCAACAACTTAAGCTTGTCTGTGACTCACACTAAGGTTACGTCCAAATGTTGATTACATCACAGTCTGCTCTGTGGGACACTGGGACACAGCGAGCCAGAGGGAAACAGAACGGTAACAACAACAACGGAGCTGGAAGGAATTAGCCTTGCAGGTAACACGTTTGTGAATGCAAAGATCACACGATGACGTAATGCTTTTTCATGTAGCAATTTAAATGTGACACCTAATATAACGGCACATACATATGTCATCATCCTCTCTTATTTATTCATAGCAAATGTGTTTGCAGGTGTTCATTTTCGAAACTGGCGGAATGCCAGCCTGAACAGCTGACTGAAGAGGTTACTGACAGCTGGTGATTAACCTACTACTGGCCACTACAGCACAATATTTCTTATATGGCAGACGTTTTATAGGCAAGCCTTTGTGTGTAATTTCACGCTGTGTTGAGAATGTTAAAAATTCTGCAACGTCAAAAATGAGGAGGTGCATCAGGTTACTATGCTGCTTAGGCTTTACCTGAAAATAAAAGACTGTGTGGAAATAACATAAAAAGGTTGGGACAAACAAACAGGTCCAACAAACATGTGGCGCATAGACCCACGTCCATGTTAACTCTGAAACGCCAGGTGTGTCGTACATTTTCTTTTGCAATGTGAACAGCATAAAGTGAACATTAATGAGGATGACTGGGGAACTGAGTGATTACAGCGTAATTGACCATCAAAATGCAATGTGCTTATGGTTTTGCAATAAAATGCTCATCTGAACATGAATGCAAGCGCACTAAACAAATGTGGGAACATTTTATTCTCTGCGTGCATCTGTACCTGACTTAAGAAGGCTGTTTTGTAATTAACCTAAAATGCTTGACAATGCACGGGCTAGTGTAAACTCCAAAAAGGCCTGCTTTTCTTCTTCAGGGGTTTATTTAGAGAAATACATGGGGGTTCATTTAAAAACCCAGGAACACATGACAATCAGGGTCCACCATCCACATTAGCAGGCCATTTGTGCCTGTACGCTCTAGTCTAAGCAGCGATGGGACTGCACCATCCCAACGATCATCCAACATGATGAACCACTGGGCAGTGGGCACTCACTAAACAATTAAAATACTGTGTGTTTTGATCTGCAGACAGACTACTGATTCTGTTATCAAACCCTCAATTAGGCCATGGGAATCACAGAATGCAGGGATGAGGAGAGTACAGCGAGTGGCGTCAGCTTGGCAGAACTAACAGCTCTCGAAGACAAATTCAATCAAGGCTTGGGTAACAGGCTCCTCCTGGTTCCCCATCTGCCCACTTAAATCTCAGATACAGGCACTTGAATGGGCTTGAAGACAGGACAAAAGGAACACATCTCATCTGACATCTGATTTTCCCAAATGGGAATCCTCACCTCACCCTCAACACATCCCTATCCACAGGCCAAGAACACACTTACTGGCGACTGAACCAAATGTACAACTGTATGTAATACAATGTACAACTGTATGTAATACACTGTGGGCTAGATTTACTAACACTAGCGCAGTTTGCGCTGCGTCCGTTTATGCGAGTTCGGTAATAGCGCACGCTATGCTTCCACAGTTTGCGTAGTATTTATCAACCCTGACACCCATCAGGCAATCAGCGTCTTTCTCCGCCCACTATACCGTAAATTGCGCTGTAGCAAAGCGGTACTGGTGCTATGATATGGCTGGAGTGCAGACTGCGATATTCCCACTGCTGATGCTATGACTGTTTGAAATGATCCTGATGCCAATATTTGTAATGTAGCGAGGGTTTACGCTGAGTGGGAGATTCAATTTCATCTTTGATTTCTTCCAGTAACTCTAATATTGCATGTCTGCTTGATCTGTAACGCTAAATAGTAGCTTTTTATTGTGTTCACTGACAAAGTGTGATTCTTCTGTTAAAAATATTTTCAGGCCTCGCCTATGTCTTCGTCTTGCTCAAATTGCTGTTGCCATTTCACCAGCGCATAAAGGTCTGAGGAAACTTCGTTGCGGCTGGTTTAAAGAGGCGGAGAATTTCCCCGCAGAGAATACCTCTTACTGACAGTCTTTGTAAATACCACGGAATATATAATTAGGTGCACTTTGCGCTTATCCTCCCACCTTTTTGGGTGGAACTCCCACTTTCCCCACGACCCTCCCACGAACGCATATTGAAAGCGCAACTTGGCTCTTCTCGCTCATGTGGCAGACAATCTGCGATTTTACCCAAGTGCGCCCTGTTTGTAAATAGCCCGCATCGGTTACGTCCGTCTTTGCGACCAATTAGCGCCTGGAAACAGGCGCAAACGGCTTGATAAATCTAGCCCTGTGTGTGGTACTTTGCAGAGCCTTGAGTTAAGGTAACTTTCAGTCCCTCCAGTGTAAAAGATTCCAAAATATATGATAACATATGATAATATGCGATAACATTGAATATCGCGATAACGATATTACTTGCGATAAATAAACAGAAATTGAAGTCTACTCAGTTCTGCATGTCTGCTGCTTTCAGCATTCCGCTACAATACAACACATTGCTTGTTGAATTTAAAACAAATGAAAGGAAATCATTCCCAACATTCTTTTATTGAACCAATTGAACACTGAATTGAACATAAAACGGCACTAAAAAAAAAGAATAACGGTTACATTTTAAAGTGCAGTTTTCTACTGATATTTTTCTTTCAACTAACACAAACGATCTCTGAGTGTCTTTCGCGATATGTCGCAGCCTTTTTGCTGTGATGTGTATATTGCGTCAGTTGATACTGCGATGCCAATAACGATATATTGTGCAGTCCTAGCTTGGACTGTGAGTCTATCAGCCTAAACAGCAGCTGGTAGTTGACCCATTGTATAGTACAGCTGTTTGATGGAGGATAACATGTACACAGGCACAGATGCAGACACACGCACAGCCAAGTGCATTAATGCGAGGATGTGTGCTGTCCTGGAGTATCGAGGAGAAAGAGAACAAGAACATAGACGGATCACATGCGCATCGGCGAAGCCCTGATTAAATCCTCCTCAATTTAGAAAACAATAATTAAAGATTGAAATATCTGGGGATTTGTGGACATTTTGTCCCAAAAGCAGCGGAGCAGATTCTGGGAGCACGTGTTTAACAAAACAAACTAAATGTAGATATGGATAAAAATGGGGGAGAACGGGACACTTTATTTTTTTGATCTCAGTGTGGCTCTAGGGATGGCAATGTTGTCTATTAGAAAATAGGGGGGGGAAAGTGCTGCACACTCTGGCTCCGTGTGCATTTCTCGTTTTTATTCAGATGATGTTTCGGCCCTCAGGCCTTCTTAAAAAATCTGTCAGTTGTTATGCGTCAGTCCATCCCTTTGTCCAGACTGAAAAACAAATATCGGATAGATTGCTATGAAATTTTGTACGAACATCCATGTTCCCAGAAGATGTATACTGAGGACACAACCATGAGGTTGACATTTGCAGTTTTGAGAGAAATATTATGTAACGACTATTCAATGCTAAATACTAAAAGGCTAAAGGCTCATTAATACAGATTCATGTTCCCCTGCAGGATGAATTGTAATAACTTTGACTTATCATCAGAACATTTCAGTTTGTCCAATAGTTGGGTTCATGACCAATTACCTGCAAAATGAATGTACATTTAGTGCTAATAAGCAAATTTTAGCATGCTAACACAATAACGGTGACTTTGAACAAAATATCTTGGACATTTTGTGTTCCCAATGGATGATTCCTCATGTCTTAGTGACTCAATCAGGTCAAAATATCACCATCACTCGCATTTTGGTCCATGAAGAGGTATTAGTTATCCAATTCATACAGTATTTGCAGTTGATCTTCATTGAACATTGTTTTTGTCCAAATGTTCACTACAAATCATGTCCCACTCAATTCATGCTTCTCAGAAGCTGAACCCTTGCTATTTTGGACACTTGAGCTCATAAGCTTTCCTTTCGGGATTGTTCAGATGCTGCTGGAAATGTCTTTCATTTCGGCCGGATTTCCGTTATCTTCCGCTTTCTTTGTGTTGGCATTTTAAACTCTGGTGGATTTATGAGGACTATGGTTAACTGCTCCGCAGATCTCTGCAGGGTAAATCCAGAACGCTAGCTAGACTATCTGTTCAATCTGAGTTTTCTGTTGCACGGCTAAAACAACTTTTGAACGTACGCATGTTCCAACTAAACAAGTTTCTTGCCGAGGCTATTTTGCAGAGGCGCCGTTGCTCCATCCGGCGCTTAGCACCGCCCAAGACGATTGTGATTGGTTTGAAGAAATGCCAATAAACCAGAGCACATTTTTCACCCATTCCGGAATGCTGTGTGGACTAGCCAGACCCTACTCCGCAGCGCTGTGGAGTAGGGTCTGGTCAGCCTTATCCTAAAGGAATACCCCTTTCACCCTTAACCCAATGACCTTTCACCTATTGCCACTCTCAAGTTAACTTTTCAGTTGCATTGCACAATGGCACATTAACTTAATATCACTAATTAAAAGCTTACTTATTCACTAAATATCTTTATGGCCTTTTGAATGAACTGATGCACATTACTGGACTGGTAAAATACAGTCGTTTTGTCATCTTGCTCTCCAATAACCATCGTTTAATTCTGCCCTTAAAGCATCTCTTTCATGTTGGCCCAATGAGATTATGACCTCTGTTACGATTGCATCTATTCCATCTCAAAGCAGAGGCAGAAGGTCGAACCTACCACTGTTGAACTGTATCTGACCCAGATTATGTCATCAATGATGACTCAGGTGAAATAATTTCAGGCAGCAAAATTACTAAAGTAATTAATGGAGATGTCAAAATGCTCTCCCTGTAGCAATTTTACAGAGGACATAAAAATTAACGGGATCAAATAAAAATACATTAAAAGGAAATTAGTGTTGGAAATGCTGAAAATGTACTCTATAGCAACCACAAGGGTTGACAGGTCTCAGACTGTGGCGTGGTTGTTATTGACACAGTTATATGACTATAATCATTGCCCCTAAGGTACAGAAACATCTCAGTCACGCTGTGATTTGGCTTCTTAGCACTAGGCTCAGGACATACACACCATTTAACGATCTGTGGCTAGCACAGTGTTTGGCATGAAAGGCATCTTTAGATTTTGAAGAGCATGAAAGCCTTGACCCTGAAGGGATAGACAAAGAGTTATGCAACATATGGTCGTACATTGAGGGCTTTGTCTTCTACTATATCTATTAATAGTGTGCACTGGGTAGTCACTTACAGAACTAGGTTGGGCAATATGATGGTATCTACTGTCAGACATTATATATAGATTTGTTTTGCCAGACAGTGGTAGCGCTCCCTTTAATATCTAGTATATTAGGTCATTGTGAGTATTGTTGCAAATCAATAAGCTTGACTAAAATGGATTATTTCAATATAATAATAATAATAATAATAATAATAATAATAATAATAATAATAATATTGTGATGTTTTTTTCTTTTTTTTTATAGATAGTCTGTGGAACAGTTTCTCCATACTCCATCCCTACTGGCTGTGACTTTGAAGTTAGTTAGGACGGCTGGACATACCTGTTGAAACCCACTGATCGTCTGGTGGAAGGGTCGTCAAGGCATTTTGTTTTAAACTGGGATTACTTTCTCTCTTGCCAAAGGAAATAAAGATGGTGACAAATACATTATAAAGTAAAATAGTTCCAAAAATGAGTCAATCTATGACTTGAGGTATCTCTATCTTAAAAACATCTGAAGAGTTGCATTTTTGTAAATACAGTAGACATGAATGTAAAGTAAACATTTGAATATTATTAAATGTTCATATAATATAAATAGTTCTGCATATGAACAGAAACTCAAATATACTGCTAAAAGCAGATTACTCATTATAGGTTGAATTCCTGTGGATAATAGTGCCCATAGGGGTGATTCCAGGGTTTTTTAAGTGGGGTGGCACAGAGGGGGGAACCAAGAATCATTAAATTTAAACAAATTGTATATCTGTATACAATAACCCTTTTCTATAGGCTCAGTCTGCCACTTTACAAACAAAAACTATTCCATTGCTGGTCCAATGGTATCAGAATTTTGGATAGTAGTAGGAAACATTACTTGGTCATGTGACAAAGACTGGGAAGATTGGCAGAACAGGCAGCCAAGTGACAAAACCCGCCCGATGGATTGGGAGGGGCACCAGGGGGAGTTAATCATATTTTAGGGGGTGCCGGTGCCACCACGTGCCTCCCTGCGTGCACAATGGTGTTTGGTGTTATTTGCCCCCAACGGCGCCTTACAGGCAGCGCGGCAATGGTTATGTTTAGGGTTAAGGTTAGGGTTAGGGTTTCTTATCACAATGATCCATAGAGTACCTAACTGTTGTTAAATACCACCATACAGTAAGTCAAGAATAAAAACAAATATTAAAATAAAATAAAAAGTTTAGTTCAATCAGAGCTCACTGTTGTACTGTATATGCAAAAATGGTTGCTGACCTTAGTCAGACCATTTAATGATAAAAATATCATTAAAACCATGCTGTATACATGTTAAATTAAATTAAAAAATAGGGGTTTTAAATATGGAACATTTTGAGTTCCCCCTCCCTTGCATCACAGTGGTTTAGTCCACTGCTTGGTTTCGCTGCTGGGGGATTTACAGTCCACAGAGTTCCAGTGGGACTCGTGGGAGGGGTCGAATTGTGTCAGTAAGTAGGCTTTTTTTTTTATTTGATCAATTTTAAATGGAGAATCCATTTTTTTTAACCCAGCCCTACTCAATTGTCTGACTGTACGTACATCTAAGGACCTTAAAGTAATAGAAGTCACTTCTGAACCCTGAACCAAGATCAACAAGAGCTCAGGCTTGGCAAAAACATTCAATTCACAACTTTATAGTCACTTGAGGTCCAAACTACAGCTACAGCTGGCTCTTAAGAAGGATACCACCCCCCCCCCCACACACACACACACACCAGCATCTAAACTCTGACACCATAATGCACAGTCCTCAGCTGTCGCAGTCTTGTTAATAATTATGCTAAATATAACTCCATTAATTTTGTTCTAAGACAAAGACTTTATGCTCCCATGTGCGCAACACTCGTGCGTCAGACCATGAAAATAATCAGAATAAAAGTTGATTGTTGAATTTCATTGTGCAAGAAACTGCCATGGCTAAACTGAAGGGTTTCATAACAAATAAAAAAAAGCATACAGATACATTATTATTATTACATTATTAAACTCAACAGTTATTTACTGTATGACTGTCTGCACTTTGACACAGGAAATCTAAGAGTAGTTGTCAATTTTCTTCTGTTATAGAATAAAGTTCTTCAACAGAAAGTAAAAAACAAAGTTCACTGACATCAGCGTCACTTATCAGGAAATAACGGTATTTCAGTAAATGTTGCAGAGATGGTGACAATGACGGCTCCTGCACACTGGCTGCGTGGCGTGGAAAAGATCTTTTATCACCTGCTTCTCTAAGTAAGATCCATCAGTCCTAATGCTCTTTGCCTGAATAACTCCCATAACAGCCACTTAGGCCTCCTGCACACTGGCTGCGTGGCGTGTCCGTTTTTATTTTGGCTCCCATGTTAACAGGTCTCGAGCCAGGCCGAAAACACGTGCATACTAGAAATAGGACCAACGCCTATGTGTTGGAAGCGTTTCCAGGGCAAAAATAGAATAGGAAAAGATGTTTATATGTCATTTTGACACAAATACATTTAATAAATGACATTTTGTTGTTTGAAAGTCTCTAGGTTTTGACATAAATGCAGATATAAATGTAATTAAAAAAAATAATAATAATTATCGATTTTTTTGCTGTCAATACTGCCGACGTTGTCGTTGATGTAATAAAATCAGTATATCTGTTGAACTCCTTTTTAAAATTGTATTCCAATTGGATTCTGATAAAACAATAACATGGACTTATGTGTGTATATATATATATATATATATATATATATATATATATATATATATATATGCAAACAAATGTACAAACAAAAATATTGACAAAATAAAGTTGAAGAACACACTATTATTTAATTTTATCAATGGGAAACATACATGTGTACAGACGAGGCTAGCAGCAGCAGCGCCGCGTCAGACACGTTTCTGCTGTGCAAAGACATAAAAAAGCCACGCAACAGGAACGCCACGCTCACGCCACGCAGCCAGCGTGCAGGAGGCCTGACACATCCTACAGTATGAGCAATTCATCACACCTTCTTTCACTCTTACACTCGCAGGTCTTTCTCTTATATTTCCCTCCTTTACTCTGTACTTTTTAAATTAAATATCCATTCAGCTATTGGTTGTTTTTTCTCTCCATCCTTTTCTTTCTTGAGTTTTGGCTTATTTTCATTTCTCCTTTTCACTGCTCCGATGTTCCCTCAGTTGAATTTTCACCTCAGTTTTTACACATTACTAAGTTGCTTGAGGTGCCTCTGCACGGTTTGCTTTTATTCCCTCTAGTCTCTATTTAGACTCGGTAAATAATCGGAGATGCACTGCAGGGTCACGTTGACATCATGTTGCGCTTTCCCCCTTTGTTCACTTCTTATACTTCCCGTTTGGAGTTCTGTTTTTATTTAATCTTGCCACTCCTCTCCTCTCTCCTGAGGCTTCTGCGTAGCTTAGCTGTTCCTAGGACTGTGCTCTTCACTGCCAACGACTACTTCGGTCATTGTTGTGAACATGATAGATAAAGAACCCTGAACCTCGAAATATCGATTATAGCCAAATGGTAAAAAAGTTTTAATTATTGGATAAATGGTTGAAATAGTTAGCTGTTCAATTTTATAAAAACAAAAAAGGATTGAAACAATATCCACCCGTATAGTGTGAAGTAACATCCAGTTCAAAACCAATTCAAATAAATATATTTCCTTTCGAGCCGCAATTACAGCGAAGACTGTAACCAAACGGTTGCAATTACAGAAGTCAAAGTGAGTGAAATCACGGGTGAGTCAGCAGATTAGGCGCTGCATACACAGCGTCAGTGACGTGGGGCTCCTATGTTTTGCTCCAACTCTCAGGGGACTTAGCTAGGGCTTGAGGAGTCATAATTCGGCCTTGGGCAGAGCAATAACAACAGAATGACTTATCTGTGTTTAGATGGGCTGAAGCAAAGAGAAAGGAAAAGGTGTTTCATTTCATCAGGAGTGCCAAAGTCAGACTCCTCAAGCCCCCAGATAAGACCCCTGAGAGTTGGAGCAAAAGATAGGAACCCTACATAGCTGACGCTATGTATGCAGCTCTCAATCTGCTGACTCCCTCGTGATTTCATGCGGCGTTGCTCTTGATTTCTGTTATTGTAGACGTTTGGTTATAGTGTTCGCTGTAATTAGGGCTCGAAAGGAAATATATTTATTTAAATTGGTGGTAACACTTTAGTTGAAGGTGTCGACATAATCGTGACATGACACTGTCATAACTACAACATGACACTGTCAGGAATGTGTCATAAACGTAATAAACAAGTCCTAAACTTTTATGACTTCTGTGGTTAAAGGGATACGCCACCGTTTGTTGAAATAGGGCTTATCACGGTCTCCCCTAGCTGTAGATAGGTGGGCCAACGCATTTTTTGTGCATGCATCATTTCAGTCCGGTGCAACACCGGCAGCGCCGCTGCTAGTTAGCTTAGCGTAGTGAATAGAATCCTATGTTGCCGGTTAGCATGTTGTGAGCAAAAGTGAGCCAACAAAAGACAAAAAAAACAAACAAAAAATGCGTTGGCCCACCCATCTACAGCCAGGGGAGACCTTGATAAGCCCTATTTCAACAAACGGTGGCGTATTCCTTTAAGTGTCATTCGGTTTTCGTCATGACAAGTTGACATTGTTTGGGGTTGTCTTGATTATGACAAGTTGACATTAATCAAAGTGACATTACCAGAAGTTGTCTTGGTCATGACAACTTGACATTAACCAGGATGACATTACTAGAAGATGTATTTGTCATGACAACTTGACATTAACCAGGATGACATTACTAGAAGATGTATTTGTCATGACAACTTGACATTAACCATGATGACATTACTAGAAGATGTATTTGTCATGACAACTTGACATTAACCAGGATGACGTTACTAGAAGATGTATTTGTCATGACAACTTGACATTAACCAGGATAACGTTACTAGAAGATGTATTTGTCATGACAACTTGACATTAACCAGGATGAAATTACTAGAAGATGTATTTGTCATGACAACTTGATATTAACCAGGATGACATTACTAGAAGATGTATTTGTCATGACAACTTGACATTAACCAGGATGACATTACTAGAAGATGTATTTGTCATGACAACTTGACATTAACCAGGATAATGTTACTAGAAGATGTATTTGTCATGACAACTTGACATTAACCAGGATGACATTACTAGAAGATGTATTTGTCATGACAACTTGACATTAACCAGGATGACATTACTAGAAGATGTATATGTCATGACAATTTGACATTAACCAGGATGACATTACTAGAAGATGTATTTGTCATGACAACTTGACATTAACCAGGATGACATTACTAGAAGATGTATTTGTCATGACAACTTGACATTAACCAGGATAATGTTACTAGAAGATGTATTTGTCATGACAACTTGACATTAACCAGGATGACATTACTAGAAGATGTATTTGTCATGACAACTTGACATTAACCAGGATAACGTTACTAGAAGATGTATTTGTCATGACAACTTGACATTAAATTTATTTGGAGTGTCCTTATTAAGACAACTTGACAGTAAACAGGATGACATTATGTCAAGTTGACATGACAAAGACATCCTGCAATACCGATGCTAAAACTATACTTTTCAAACGGTGCGGGTGCCTCAACGGTGGCTGAACTGAATCTTTAAAAAAAAAAAATAGAAAAACAAGGAAGAGCATTAAATGGCATTCGCCGACAAAGAATGGCTTGTTTATATATGGCTAAGGCCATATGATCAAAAATGTAATAACAATAACGTATTAGTGTTGACCAAGTCTGTTGCGTCAGCTCCACCCTCTCTGGTGGACCACCCACTGCTGGGTGATGGAAAACGCGTCACAAATTATGGCTATTTTTCACACACTCTTGATCACAAAATGTAGTTTTCAGGTGTGAATCAACATGCCGACACATTTTTTTCAATGAAATTGCAATTCCTCCATTCTTTTTAATATTAGTTTAGCAGTCTCATGTACCCCCTGGCAACTGCAGAAGTATATAGACTGGGGTAAAGGGGGGTTAGGAGACATCATGTCAAATTCTCTCCATTTTGCAGTCATTCTTCTTAAAACTTTTCCATTGGGTTCAAACTAGACTTTACACATTTTTCCAACAATTTATTCAAGCTATTAATGCTGCACTGGAGCATTATTTTGAAGGTCAGCAGAATAAGGCTTGTACAGCAATCTTCTAGTAACACAGTTAGTTCCCACATCCTTTTATCTAAATGCTAGCCGTCATGTCCACGCCATTCCAGCTGGGATGTCAGCCTAAGGATGTGTATAAAACAAGAAAGAACAGGCTGACCACTCTTCTCCCAGTATCTCAATGTCACTGTGACATCTATCATCATCTTATCTTTCTTATATCTAGAGAATGTGACATGCACCAACAACACAAAGACAAATTCCTTGTATGTGTAAAAAAAACGTACTTGGCAATAAAGCCCTTTCTGATTCTGATTCTGATTCTGATGCAGCCCCAGAGCCGATCTAATCTCATAGAGCAGATTTGACTTTGGAAGACTTTTAAAGTTATCAGGAGAGGCTGGGAGAGGGGCAACATGTTGCTGTCCAGAGAGAGGAGAAAAAGAAACAAGAATGAGGCATCATTCTAACCAACAGTGGGGAGCACCCTCTGAGCAAAGATGTTTATGATCTAGCTTTATTCTCTTCCTGACCGCAGCGGTAACCGTTAGTTGGCTCTGAAATCAGAAAGTGGAGACTAGAGCTGGGCAGTATATCGATATTATATCGATATTGTGATATGAGACTAGATATAGTCTTAGATTTTGGATATCGTAATATCGTAATGTGGCATAAGTGATGTCTTTTCCTGGTTTTAAAGGTTGCATTACAGTAAAGTTATGTCATTTTCTGAACTTACCAGACTGTTCTATTATTTGCCTTTACCCACTTAGTTATTATATCTACATTACTGATGATTATTTATCAAAAATATCATTGTGTAAATATGTTGTGAAAGCACCAATAGTCATCACTACACTATCTATTACTACAATATCTAGTAATAGTGGTGACTTCGAAGATGAGAGGAGAAAGTAATATCAGTTTCCCACACAAGCCCCTAGAATGATGCAGAAAAATTTAATGCACACATATATAAAAGACTACAGTAGTCATTAGGGTTGGGCATCGAGAACCGATTCCTCAAAAATTACGATTCCATCGGAATCGTTTCTTTATTGGAATCGTTCGGAATCGTTTGGAGGATTTGGTTTCAAATCTGATCATAGGTTGCAAATTTAATATGCGCAAGTTTTGGTTTCCGTAGCAGCTTGTTGTGTTGGAGCCGTGCAGCACAGTAAGCGGAGCTCTAGTCTGGCTTTATTTTGCATTGTAAAAGCTGTAAAACTGCAACCCACCTATGAATCAAAATAAAACTTTCCTCTTATTTGTGAAATAAGCATCTAACCCGTTTCAACTCCACCACTCAAAGAATCGGAATCGAGAATCGATAAGAACCGGAATCGAAAGGAAGAATCGGAATTGGAATCAGAATCGTTAAAATCCAAACGATGCCCATCCCTAGTAGTCATTGGTAAATACCTGACCACTGACTCACACCTTGGTGTGCATCTGTGCATATCTGCTACGACAGCTGAGGCAGAAATACTCACTTTATTTATTACATCCTAGAAATCAGTCATTTCAGAGGCAAAGGCAGAGGAACAGGCTAATCACGAGGGTCAGAGAGAGGGAAAGACACTAATAACCCTTTGACTTATGTCATCTCGGCCACA
The DNA here is from genome assembly GCF_010015445.1 of Perca fluviatilis. Classification (NCBI taxonomy): domain Eukaryota; kingdom Metazoa; phylum Chordata; class Actinopteri; order Perciformes; family Percidae; genus Perca; species Perca fluviatilis. The sequence goes on along the minus strand of NC_053132.1, from coordinate 23,283,049 downwards.
AATTAAGTGCGTCTCCACGCATGCAGTGCTCGGACATCGTTCCAAATTGCTCAATAAGTAATAGTTATCAAAAAGACTGTAACATTATCACTGGCCTCCATGCTGCTGTTTACTGACCTTGTTTTCCGGCGCGTTCGTGACATGGAAACGTGAAACAGCAGGAAGGAAAAAAACTGAAAGGCATACTTGTCTACTGGGTATGGGAAAGGAGTCAGAATCGGCTATTTTCAGCGAGTTAACCTACGCATTAAAACATGCATATGCACGCTAATTTTGGAAAAAGGATGAAGGATACGTAGGAAAGAAAATTCATGGAGATCATGTGAGTATATGAGGTAAGAGGGGGCAAGAAGACCTGGTCATATAGGAAAAATACAACAATGTGATTCAATAACCCCGCTATGACAAAACCATTGGTAGTGAGAGCAGAAGGGCACGCTGAAAGGAGACAACAGCAGGGGGCAAAGAGAGAAAAATGGTGCAGAAGTGAAGTGAGAAAGACCTGGTCATGCAGGAAAAATACAACAATGTGATTCACTAACCCCACTATGACAAAACCACTGGTAGTGAGAGCAGAAGGGCACAGTGAAAGGAGAAAACAGCAGGGGGGGCAAAGAGAGAAAAATGGTGCAGAAGTGAAGTGAGAAAGACAAATGATGTAAAGAGCCGGAATATAGGGCCTGGCCTTGGCGGAGGTCTGCTCTCTCCGAGTGCCCTTAAAGTTCAAGATGAAACGTTTCAGCCTTTTTGAGCAGTAACATGCTAAACCTTCAGCACTATCAGGAGCACGGCACCAGCACAACACATGCAGCACACAGTGTGCCATGAAACAAGGCGACAGTGTGACATTATGTGCAAGAAAAACCTGAATACATTTCATAAATTACATTTTGATGTTTGATAGTCTCTAGGTTTTGACATAAATGCAGATATAAATGTAATTTAAAAAAATAATAATAAATAATTATCAATTTTCAAATATTGCACCTGTCAACACAGATTTTGCCGCCAATACTGTTCTCTGCATGGTGAATCCGGACAGCTAGCTATCTGTCCAATCTGAGTTTTCTGTTGCACGACTAAAACAGACCAAAACAAGTTCCTTCTCGAGGCTATTTAGCAGAGGCAACGTTGCTCCGTCCGTTGCTTAGCGCCGCCCAAGACGATTGTGATTGGTTTAAAGAAATGCCAATAAACCAGAGCACGTTTTTCTCCCATCCTGGAATGGTGTGTGGACTAGTCAGACCCTCCTCTGCAGCGCTGTGGAGGAAGGTCTGGCAATGTGAGACTAAGCGCTGAGCGATGTTAAGCGGAGCGGCCTGGAGCAGCTTTGAGCGGGGTGAGTGGAGAAAGCGAACAGCTCCGTGAACAAGGAACGGAAAATTCTCACCGCTCTACTTCGCTCATATGCTCAGCTTCCAGCAAAATGCACAAAAAGGGTGATTTGGGATCATGTGCAAGGCCAAGAGCACCTCAGTGACACTTGCTTTATTATGATGGCTTTTCTTTGTAAGGAGAGAGCTACTGCATGATGAGAATGTGTGCTGCCTGCCAGTGCAGGTGTGATGACTTAATGGTAAAATCAAACACCATTTCAAAAAGCAGCAAGTAAATTACGCCAATTTTAGCCAAATGATCCTACAGCCTAGCAATGTTATCAAATCTGGAAATCAGAGCATCTGGTAAAGAGGTCTCCAGGGGGGTGGATGATGCAATTTTGACATTAATGGACCTTTTGCACAGCTTGAGAAACCAAATACTCATGCTAAGATTCTATTTGTGGACTTTTCATCAGCTTTTAACACCATGCAACCTGAGATTCTTGCAGATATTTTAGCCAGTGAATTATATCTTAATACAGGTATTATTTGTTGGATCATGGACTTTCTTACCAGTAGAGTCCAGCGGGTCAGAGTGGGCTCATTTCTGTCTGATGCGATGACAACATCCACAGCCTCTCCACAAGGATGTGTTTAATATCCTTTACTATTTATTTCATACACAAATTCATGCGCTAGCTCTTTACAAAACAGGCACTTCATTAAATATGCAGATGACACAGCTCTAGTGAGTCTGCTACAGGATGGGGAGGTAGATCAAGGGCCAGTTTTAGACTCCTTTTTAGAATGGTGCAATAAGTCACACTTAATTTGAAATACCAATAAGACCAAAGAAATGTCCATAGATTTTAGAAAGTCACAGCAATCCACCGACACTGTTATCAATGGGGAGACTATTCAGGTTGTTACAAACTACAAATACCTTGGTATTGTACTGGACAACAACCTTAAATGGGACTCATGGACTGATCTTTTGCACACTAAGACACATCAAAGAATGTACTTTTTAAAGAAAGTGCTTGTTTTTAAGGTCAATAACAAAATGCTCCAAATGTTTTATACTGCTTTTATTGAAAGTGTTTGAACTTGCTGTGGTATCTGCTGGTTTCGGAAATGCCACTGAATCACAGGAAAAGACAATCAGAAAAACAGTTACAACTGCCAGCAAGTTACTTGGGATAACGCTACCGAGCATTGAACACATTTACAAAGACAGACTGGCCAATAACATAGCATGTGACTACACACAACCCCTGGCATTTCATTTTAAACTACTGCCATCTAGGTGTCGTTTCTGCCCACCCCAAGAACAGATCCAAATTCTCTTTTGTACCACAAGCCATAAAAGCCTTAAATCAGTCAAAAAAAGCTAGATGTCCAGCTGGCCTGGTCATACTCAAGGGTGTATAGTGTATTGTAGTGTGTGATGATATATGTTCTTCATGTTATGTCTGTCGGTGTCTGATGTAGGGACTATTTGTTTGTATCATATGTCTGATGTCCTGCGATGAAGTGCCTTGCGACTGTGCCGCAAACCCAACTGCCCCACGGGGACAATAAAGTTATCTACTACTACTACTACTACTACTACTACTACTACCAAGCTACCATCATGATTCCCTTTTCACCTGCATAGACCGTCTACAGCTGGTTTTATTTGTATTTCTATTGTAATTTTATTCTTTTTTTTTTCTACTGGTTTTTGGTCTTATTTTCAACAATTTCCCTCTTGAAGCACCTTGTGACTTTGGTCTGTAAAAGGTGCTATATTAAATGAACTTAACATTTAAATAAAAAATGTTATCATATTATTATTATTATTATTATTATTATGTACATGTAGTAGTAGTAGTAGTTAACATCATAACTAAATAAAATATGTCAGATGGAACACATTGTTTCAAATAGAAACAGAATAGAAATTCAACTGCAGTATACCTGTTGAACATCTTGCCAATTTGAATGTCTTTATTTATTCACAGATTTTCTTTGTCGCATTAGTGCTTTAAAAACATTTAACATTTTCAATTCATAGCTTTTTAGTTATGAGCAAGTACATTATAATTATAATGGTGCACTTTGACCCTGTTTGACAGCAAAGTGCCACATAAAGAGTGTGCAAAGTGCCACATAAAGAGTGTGGGGGAGTACAACAATAACATTTCTAACATGACTACTAAATGAATTGCAGTGTTATCTAAAGCTCCACGCATAATTAGACTAGAGTGTTGGCATGATTCACACAGTAAACCCCATCACCGCACAAGATGCGACTTGAAATGTACTGTATGACTCAAGGCTGCATAGCACTAGTCCATGCTTTAGTAGGGCTGGGCAATATATCGATATTATATTGATATTGTGATATTGAGACTAGATATCGTCTTAGATTTTGGATATCGTAATATCGTGAGATGACAAGGTGTTGTCTTTTACTGGTTTTAAAAGCTGCATTACAGTAAAGTGTACTTTTCTGAACTTACCAGACTGTTTTAGCTGTTCTATTATTTGCCTTTTCCCCACTTAGACTATATGTCCACATTACTGATGATTATTTATCTGAAATCTCAGTGTGAAGAGATTTTGTTAAAGCACCAATTTTCAACACTAGAATATCGCCACAATATCGATATCGAGGTATTTGGTCAAGAATATCGTGATATCTAACTCCATATCGCCCAGCCCTATGCTTTAGGATTGACTCTTTTACAGTGCATTGCAATCAACACACCCCAAACACATTTGTTATCGCCTCATATTAAAATGCAATTTTTTGCGATTTTTAGTCTTTTAGAGATGAGCTATAATCAGTCTTGATTGTCTGATCATTATCCTAAAATTTTAAGATAAGATATCTGATAAATCTGTGAAATATAATCTAGAGCTGCAAAGATTAATCGATTAGTTGTCAACTCTCAAATGAATCGCCAACTATTTTGATAATCGATTAGTCGGTTTGAGTAATTTCTTCAGACAAAAGTAAAAATTCTTTGATTCCAGCTTCTTAAATGTGAATATGTTCTACTTTCTCCTCTCCTCTGTGACAGTAAACTGACTATCTTTGAGTTGTGGACAAAATGAGACATTTGAGGACGTCTTCTTGGGCTTTTGGGAAACACTGATCCACATCGTTCACCATTTTCTGACATTTTAGAGACCAAACAACTAATCGATTAAACGAGAAAAAAAACAACAACAGATGAATCGTTAGTTGCAGCCCTAATATAACCCCCTTTGTGATAGACAAAAGGGGCAGTTATATCAGGCTCAGACACTGTGGGGACAGTTTTCTTTGATTTGACAAAGACGGATCAACAGTCAGCATTGGAGGCAACTTCATTACTATAAATCATTGATTCAAATTCCTTTGCATCGAGGCTACGTATAACCCATTAAACTCCATATACACCTATATACATATAAAAATGGGTGTGTTTGGGTTTGTGTGTTAAAAATGTGGAGTAGAAGAATACTGATACCGGTAGGAAATGTATCCAGTTTGGAGTGTGAAATTACACAGTATGTTGATATATGTATTGCTTCTTGATGGAAATAATAAAAATAATTATGAAAAAAAAAATAAAGAGAGGAAGAGGAAGAGACAGGCCAGAGAAAACTACAAAAAGTGCAGTGATTTGTCTAGCCTTTTTCTTGCAGCGCCTGGTGAAAATATCCTGCCGGCAGGGTAGGGCACCACCTATTCATACCTGTCAAGTATCCCGTTTTGGCCGGGAAATTCCCGTATTTTACCCTGCGTTATTAAAAAATAGCCCGGGTCCGAGCGGAGTAAAAAAAAAACATTCCCAATCTGAGCTCTGTCACGAGCCTCACGATAACTTCCACCTGCAGTAGGCAGTCAGATGATGAGTGACAACGCGGGGAAAAAAAAGAAGAAAAAAACAGAGACGGATGATGGACGCTACGACAGAGACGGTGCGCTGCCAAAACTTATGAAGGCTTTACTATGCATTCCCCATAGCAATGCAAGTTCAGAAAGGGTGTTTAGCATGGTACGAAACTAGTGTGGTTTTATCAAAATACTTAACACAATTCACAAAACCACACACCCAAACTGCAAAATACCATATATATCCTGTAAAATGAAGCACTGCAACCAAAACTACATATAGCATTATCAAAATCAAACTTTTGCACCACATGGCACACACTTCATTCATATTACCAGATTTTTGTCTAACCAACTACACACTGTTGGGCATAATGAAAAGCACTCTCATCTTTAGAATGCTTTGCCATAATACTAAAATAGTTCAAATTGTATAAAATTCGTCAGATTGTTCACATGCACAGACCTTATCATGGTCATTGCACAGACCTTATCATGTCATTGCATTTCTGTGCGTGATTTTTATTTTTATTTTTATTCTTATGTATGTGTGATATATGTGTGTATATGTGTTTGTTGTGTTACAGTAAGGTTGTCTAAGCTACTGGATCCTAAAATTTCCTTCGGGATGAATAAAGTATCTATCTATCTATCTATCTATCTATCTATCTATCTATCTATCTATCTATCTGCAGATACACACACATGATGTTGAAACATTTATGTTTGAATTTTTAACCAAACAAGTCAGTGCAACATATGCACAGCAGATATATTTACATAGGACTGAACAGAAATATGCTCACAACAAACAGTAAACTGAAAAAGAAAATTGCAGAAAAAATATATAGAAAAAAAAGAGGTGCTCACATGTGGTCTTTTTATAGTGCTTACTTTATGATTGAAGTGGTAACAATAAAGCATTGAGGTGTTTGGCCAGGTGGCACATATGTTGGCCAATTAGCTCATGTAGTGTAATTTTGAATGGCAGTGTTTGATGTTCAGTGCATTTAAAAAGGGCCATTTCGAATTGCAAAATGTGTGTAAAGCAGAAAATGTGTTTAGACTTTTGGAGACTTGAGAAGAGGTTTTGCTCTCTGCGTGTCAGTTTAAATAATTGTGCTATGCATGTCCTTTTAGTGTGTTAGCAATTGGAAAAAACTGTAACCACTCTGGCCCAGCCCACAAATACACTCCTTCCAAAACAGTCTTAAAGAATGCAAAGTCTGCAACAAATTTGTACAACAACTCACTAAAAGAGTAAAGAAAAGTTATGTGAAATGTGTGGAATGAAAATAAAATGTAAATGTAAAGACAAGCAATGTTATAAATTGTAATGTTTTCAGCATTCTGCATCAAGTGGTGATTTTATCTCTTTCTTGTACACCTGTCTTAAAATGTAAGGGATACTGGAGCTTGGTTGGGGTGGTGGAACTGCTCGCAGTGGGCGCCGGAAAATTTCCCTTATTTTCAAATCCAAAACTTGACAGGTATGCGGCCTATTGCGTATTCAACCAAACAAACCACTATTTACTATTGCTATTTAATAAAGCAAAAGTACGTCTTATCCAATTACTCAAATAATCGATGGGACTCGAGTACTAAAATAAACCATAGCTGCAGCCCTAAAATGCTCTATGCGGTGCACCCGACGGAGTAAGGCTTCAGGAGGAGGACGTAACTGAAGTGGAAGTTCACATTTTCCCCATCCACCAGGTGCCCCAACCAACCAGTAGGAGTTAGTATTGCAGCAAATAGGACAAAATACCTCATCAGCTTCCCACCAATAAAACCCTGGTGTGCATCTGGCCAAGCCAGAAGCACCACTGCTGGGGATTCATTACATTTCTCGAGTTAATGAACACAAACAGTGATTCACTGATTAGCTTGTTAGGCTAAGTGCCTGCTGATTACTAACAGCCACAAACAGCAGCAGTGTTGCTATTGTTCGTACATGGCTGCCAAAAACACAGACTGCTGTTTCAGCAAAGTTGGGTATAAAGTAGAGATGGCCCAATACCATTTTTTGCTTCCCGATAACGAGTACCGATACTAGTCATATATTTTATTAGGTTTTAACAATTGTATACTACCTGCATGGATGTGATATTATTTCTATATTTGTTGTCTGTCTGGCTCAGGTTAAACTCTTTGTGAAAAAGAAAATAAATAAAACTACTTTAAAGGGGTGATAGAATGCAAAACCGACTTTACCCTGTCATAGTTGAATAACGACAGTTCGGTGGGTAAATAGGACATACATAGAAGCTCAAAATCCCATTGACACCCCTTTACTATGAAAATCTCATATTTTTAAACTGCCGCTGAAAACGGGCGAATCTCAACAAAGCTGGAAGTTGACGTCAACCTCCCAAAAACCGGAAACTGCGTCAGCCCTTGGGTGTATTAAGAGAACGGTCACGCCCCAACATTTACATAGGCTACACAACTGACCTGAGATCAGGTAGTCTTCTGAATCTAGCTAGGTCACGCAGATCTCTGCTATTCCATTACAAAATTAACTTCTGAAACTTTTTTATGCAAGAAATCAACTATGTAAAGCTCAAATATGGGCCGCTTTACGAAAATGGATGGCTAATTGCAAATTTTGTCCGACTGTGTGTTGGAGTTCAGCGCCGGTGCTGCCTGTAGCTTCCCGCCCGCCCGCCCTGCCTTCCTTCACAGACCCGGGCGCTGTGAGGTATTCTTGGAGTTCCTGCCACGACTGGCAGCCCACCGCACTCCATACCCGCACGCCAAAGTACGCTCTTTTGGGCTAATGACAACCAAATGCCCCGCCCCTGACAGAGCTCCAGGGCCTGCAACTCCCCTCTTCCTGCTAGCTAAATGCCCGGTGTATGTGAGTGAGAGCGCGGTCAGCGAGCTTGTTACGCCAGCAATCTCTTACCACAGGTTTCAGTTAATCTTTTAATGTGTGTAATTATAATGTGTTGAGTTACTTAAACAAACAATTGGGGAAATAAACACCGCTAGTCCGCGAGTCTCATTGATAGAGCCTGCTGCTGGATGTAGCTCTATCAATGAGAGCTAGCTAGCCTCCTCTTAGAATTCCTCTGAAATTCACAAATATTCATTAACTTGAAATCGGACACCGTTGTTAGCTTTATAAGATATTTAGCTAGATGTTGTATACGTGGCGTGACGAAATTCAAACTGTAAATATACTCGAATTACGACCAAGAATTAAGCTAACTCTCCGTGATTTGTAGCTACACAGGTAGCTAGGATTGAAGGGACAGTTGCAGCTAACGGAAGCCCTACTCTTCACAAATATTCATTAATTTGAAATCGGACACCGTTGTTAACTTTATAAGACATTTAGCTAGATGTTGTATATGTGGCGTGACGAAATTCAAACTGTAAATATGCTCGGAATGACGCCGAAAATGAAGCTAACTATCCGTGATTTGTAGCTACAAATCTACATCCAGCCGCAGGCTCTATCAATGTGACTTGCGGAAAAGCGGCGTTTATTTCCCCAATCGTTTGTTTAAGTAACTCAACATATTATAATTACACACATTAAAAGATTAACTGAAACCTGTGGTAAGAGATTGCTGGTGTAACAAGCCGCTGACCGCGCTCTCACTCCACATACACCGGGCATTTAGCTAGCAGGAAGAGAGGAGTTGCAGGCCCTGGAGCTCTGTCAGGCGGCGGGGCATTTGGTTGTCATTAGCGCAAGCAAGACGGTGACTTTCTTGGCGGGTATGGAGTGCAGTGGGCTGCCAGTGGCGGAACTCAAAGTACCCCACAGCAGGCCGGGTCTGTGAAGGAAGGCAGGCCGGGCGGCGAGGCAGCAACACAGGCAGCACCGGCCGCTGAACTCCGACACAGTCGGACAAAATTTGCAATTAGCCATCCATTTTGTAAACGCGGGCCCATGGCTTGAGCTTTACATAGTTGATTTCTCGCATAAAAAAAGTTTCAGAAGTGAATTTTGTAATGGAATAGCCCGATAAACAATGTATAACTTTGCAGTGTCTGAAATATGAGAGTCTCCCATGTGTTTCTATCTATGAGTTTGCTCAAACCAATCAGCACGTAGCTCATTCGGAATATTAATGAGCATACCATATTTGAAAGAAAAGCTCTTGTTCCAAATAGAGCCATATTCACAGGGTAGTTAAGGGCCTAATAAAACAGCATTCGGGCAATTTTCAGCCCAACCAATGTTACATACCCCATTAGGAGACCTTAAGGAACAGTGTAAAATACCCTATATAATCATTCTATCACCCCTTTAACATAGATTTTCTTTAGGGCTTTATTACGTGGTATCGGATCGGTGCATAAACTCAAGTACTTCCCGATACCGATACCAGCGTTTTAGGCAGTATCGAAGCCGATACCAATACTGGTATCGGTATCGGAACATCTCTAGTATAAAAGGGTGAAGACACGCTGAGCTGCCTGTACACTTTGAATGCTATAGGACATTTGCTGGTATCCAACCGAAAATCAATTTAGGAATATCATTGAAAGGCTCTATCTCCACCCTTTAAAATAAGCTTTTTGCGGAGTCCATTACATCATTAGAAGTCAAACAGAATTCTTTGTGCCAATGTGTTATCATCAGAATGAACAAATAAAAAGAGAACTAATTAAAGTAAGTGACAGATATGGCATCTACAACAGCTACATTAACAGTAGACATTTTACTGCCCAGTTCTGCTGGATCTCTGCAACAATTAGTTGGCTAAGTCACTTAAAATCATCAACAGTGAGAGTTAAAAATGCCATCATTTCAGCCATCATGAACGCTAACGGTTTTTGATTTCGACCTTGCTCCAGACCTCAGTGAACTTAACCGGACCAACCTTTAAATACATATGATAAAGTATACAAGAGGTTATACGTACATGACTATTTAGTAGCTAGAGTATCTAGGAGTATCTCTTACCACATTCCAGAAGAAAGGGTTGAAAATGATGGCGATCACAGCGATACAAAAGCTGGCGTCACCAAAGTCGATGTGTTTTAGGAGTCCTTCCATCGGTGTCAAGTCCATCTGAAAGAAACAGCTGTGTGAAAATAAACATAAATACATAAAAAAAACATAATTTCATGGAAAGATGGAGGGTTATAAAAGTGTGGCCTAAAATACCGTCTTCCATAGCTAGTTATAAAAAGGTGTTCAATATTGTGACAGGTCGCCATAGATTTTTGCCAGATTTTCATCCAAATTTAGAGCAAATTTTAACAGAATTTTTAGAAAATCTGCAAAGGTTGGTGCGAGATAATGTACGTATTTTCATCAACTACTGGTATGTGAACATTAGCAGCTGAGCGCATCAAGATAAACAGCTGGTGGCGCTAATTCACCAGTCAGGTAGCATTCAACCACTGCAGAAGAAGATGACGCAACATGACGGAATTTAAAGAGCGCCGGTCAAACCTGAAACGGTGGAAAACCATGCAGAAATTGTGATTGGAAATATGACGTTTAGGTATGTTTCACGTATGAATTTGAGTCTCCTCGATCGCTCCACACAGATCAGATGTTTTCATCTGCAGCTTTTTTTTTTATCTCTTCAGTGGAACAGACATAATTTTTTTCATTTTCATTTTTTATTTATTAAACAGGAAAAGATTAAAGACAATCGGGCCTGACTCAGTGTAAAACTGATTTTCAGCAGGTTCCTGCTCTGCAGAACATAAACACCACATACACTACAAAAACTCCTAGACAGAACAGTAACAAACACACAGACCAGGAGAATGAGCAACAGGGCAAAGCCATAAAGCTGACTCAATGGTCACAAGTATACCTCTCCATTAAATAGCGAGCAAATGTTAATTTAAATGATCTTATTGACGTTAAAGTTCTGATGTGCTGTGGAATGTCATTCCAGACTTTAGTGAGCACATAGAAAAAAGATCTCTGTCCATAACAGTTTCCAAAAGCCGGTAGAGGCAAAAGTCCATTTATAGCAGATCTCGTAATGCGCTCGGACCTTGAACTGGGCTTTGGAACCAACGTAGACAGAGCAGCTGCAGTGTGACCATTTAAAATTTGATCAGTCACATCAGTGGTTTAGTCTGTTTCCACTGTACTTGCATTGTGCTTTTATCAATACAGCAACTTCTCTGCCCCACACAAGACTTTATTGCAATATTTCCATTTTTGTGCGCAAATTGACAATGCGCATGAAAACAGGTGGATAGAAATGGGTCTGTAAGACTTAAACGTAAATGTACTCAGACTTACTTGGTCTTGAGATTCCTATTTTTATGTTGGACTTTATGTTTAAACCTCAAACTTCTTTGGCTACTTATTCCCATGTTATTTCCCATTTAGCTTGCAGATTAGAGTGCGGATCGGGGCGCATTTTTCTGTCCGAGCCCGGCCCGCGTCCGACAGAGCCGTGACCAAACGCGGCCCAAGCCCGACAGGCATTAAGATATTTATGTCCGAGCCCGACCCGACACAGTTAAAATATCATTTTTTTCCTCACACTAATGACACGTGTAAGTTTGTTTGTGTGGAAAGTCCGCTTTTATTAAGCAACTGTAGGAAGGCATTCGGAAATGTCAACAGATGAGCGCATCAGCGCACACGGGGCAACAAGCGTACATTATAAGCTGTTTTAAATTTAAAATGTTCAATGCCTTATCGCTAGGGTTGGGTATCGTTTGGTTTTTTTTCGATTCCGGTGCTAAATCGATACTTTTAAAATGGTGCCGGTGCCTGAACCGGTACTTTTCAATAAAGTTAAAAAAAAATAGAAGAAGAAAAAAAATAAGGGTAGTAAACAACAGTCAGTGACTTGTTTATTGCTAAGGCCATGGTCAAAATTAAAGATTTAATAATAATGTAATAACTATAACAATAACAATAACTTATTTCACCAGTAAATTGCTGTTGAACCCCAGATGGGAAAAGGGTATTTTACAATTACTGTGAATGCACCACGAGGCTACCTGTTTTAAGTGAATGCACCGTCTGTGTTGTTTAATTCCGACAACGGCAGCTGCAAGTGAACGCACCGTCTGTGTTGTTTAATTCCGACAACGGCAGCTGCGAGTGAACGCACCGTCTGTGTTGTTTAATTCCGACAACGGCAGCTGCAAGTGAACGCACCGTCTGTGTTGTTTAATTCCGACAACGGCAGCTGCAAGTGAACGCACCGTCTGTGTTGTTTAATTCCGACCATATAAACATAGTAGTACTAGTACTACTACTGTATATCTATGAATTGCGACAACGGCAGCTGCTGCTGCGCTGCAGAGCAGACTGTTACATCCCGCTGTTGAAGTCCTCCACAGTGAAATACAGTCACACTTTACACTGTTTAACGTTGGCTGTCAGCATTTTACCGGTGTTTAATCCAGCTGCTAGCTAAAGGTAGGCTAACGTTACATGCTGTCAGTTGTAGTGTAAAGTCAAGCACCGAAATGAGGCACCGAAACTTTCGTTCTTATTTGGTCTTGTTACTACCGTTTACGTCGGCACCGGTTCCCTATTGGCACCGAGTTTCGGTACCCAACCCTACTTATCGCGCTGATGTGACCGAGCCCGACCCGAACCCGAACATCATTTCTAAATCCTCTATTGCAGATACGTTTTAGTTAAACGTTGAAGTACAGAGAGCTTCAGCAGATAGGCTTGCATCATCATTTTCTTGACCTTTAAGAGGCTTTTTTTAATTATTTGAAGTTATTTTTTTTAATTAAAAAGACATGTGCTAGACACTGTTAGTTATAGTCTAAAAGTCCAATTATAACCGCATAATACTGCTTGTGCTTGTGCTGGTGTATCAAATCCCAGTAGCGGGCCTTTAGACAATGTTTTTATTGTGGATGAAAGGAACAAACAGGCAAAATGGGGCTTTTTTAAAATGAAGCACAGCACATTGGCATAAAAAATTATTTATAATCTGATATTCCTTCTCCTTCACACACTGGAGTGCTGTGTGTGGTTTGCCATCTTATGCCTGCTGACGGCAGAGATGAAGACAAATAAAAGATGTTTGTTTCTTTTACAACTAAATAGCTTTTCTAAACTAATACTTTAATATGTTTTTTTAACCTGCATACTGACACAGTTGAAAAAAAACAAATATCTTGGTAACACTTTATTTGAATTTATTTGTGCATAAGACTGACATGGCACCGTCATTATTCTGACATGACACCTATTGGGAACATGAAGGGGGTCATTCTGAGTGTTCATGACTGTTGTCATTAAGTGTCATTCGGTAAATGATGACACTTAACGCAAAGTCAGCATTGTCCGAGATGTCTTTGTCGGGACAACTTGACATCAACGAAGGCCTGTCATGACATATTTATGACTATATATCTATCTATCTAGGTTAATGTCAAGTTGTCATGACACAGAGATCGTTGTCTTCCCTAATGTCAAGTTGCCGTGACAAAGACATCTCAGACAATGCTAACTTTGCATTAAAAGTGTCATGATTTAATTTTAATGACATCCATTACATCACTAGACTGACGAAATCAAACAGAATTCTTTGTGCCAATGTGTTATCATCAGAATGAACAAATAAGAAGAGAACTAAGTAAAGTAAGTGACAGATATGGCATCTACAACAGCTACATAAACAGTAGACGTGTTGCTGTCCAGTTCTGCTGGATCTCTGCAACGATTGAATGATCTGTCTTTGATTTTAAATGTATGTGGTACGGGTTGTGGGGTTGGTGACTCACTAATTAATCACCTTATGTACGCAGATGATTTGGTCATTTTTAGCTGGTCTCCAACAGCTTCTGAGAATATGCACACAGTATGGTGCTGATTTTGATATAAAATACAATGCCAAAAAGAGTAAGATTGTGATTATTAGAAGTAGAGAAGACAGACTTCTATCTGTCTGGCACTGCACTTAGGGTGTGCACTGAAATGACATATTTGGGCCATATTGTTGCAAATGACCTGTCTGATGATAAGGGTATCTATAGGCAGCGTCGGAAGCCGTATGCTCAAGCGAACATGCTGTGTCGTAAGTTTAGCATGTGCTCTGTACCTGTGAAGATCTCACTCTTCCGAGCGTATTGTACACCTTTGTATACTGCCTACCTGTGGTGTCGTTACAAGCAAGGCAGTATTAGAAAACTAATAGTGGCTTATAATGACAGCATGAGGCTGCTGCTGAGAGCTCCAAGAAGCTCCAGTGCGAGCCATATGTTTGTCAGTGTCGGGGTACCTACCTGCTCTGCTGTTTTACGTGACCTGATGTATACATTTATGTGTAGGGTATCTGAGTCACAAAATGACTTGATCACTGTTTTGGCTAACCCTGTTACGCAGTTCTGTCAGATTTTCTTCCACACCGTGGAACCATTGGCGAACATGTCTGTATGTCAGACACTGAACATTGTGGAAGGTTTTTGTATTTTAGGTTATACTTTGTGTGTGTGTTTTATTGTGATATGGATCCACCTAGCTGGGTCTGAAATAAAGCTTATATGTCAATTAGTTGGCTACCTCGCTTAAAATCATAAACAGTGACTACCTGAAATTGTGCATATGACAAGCTGCTTCTGTTATTCACTGCAGAGGGATCATAGAAATATGACTTATTTAGCCTACTTTGTTTTTTTCAACTGTATCAGTATGCAGGTTAAAAAAACATATTAAAGTATGAGTTTAGAAATGCTGTTTTGTGTAATATATATATTAATGAATATATTAATGTATATATTAATGAATATATATATAATATACAATGTATATATTATATTAATGAATATATTATTAATATATAATATAATTAATATATATATGTGTGTGTGTATATAAAACTTGTTTTTTTTTAATTGCTTGGAGCCAACATTTCTTTGCTGTGGGTCTGCAGAAAACCATGCTTTTATTTTGATAAAAATAGACCGCCTGTTTTTCCGGCTGTCACGAGCTCACTGTGCAATCCATAAAGCCGACTGGTTCTGTTTAGGCGGTCAAACCGGGACCGTCGCTGCTTTTCTGAGCCGTTAACACCGCCTCACGTGAAAGTTAGACATGCAGACCAGCCTCGTGTTCAACCGTTTTAGTTTTTACCTTCGAATAATCGACGTTGTTGAGTCCTCCGCAGCAGTCCAGCAGCACCCGTTGGTTATTCCCAGCAGGGTTTTCGTCCGGAGCAGCGCTCATACACACTGAGTGAACACTGGCAGACAAACAGCCCTCATTTAGCTAGCTATATCTGCGGGTTAGATAACGAATATTGCACAATATTAAGTGCAAGGTTCTTATTTTTCGGTGAAAGAAGGGTGCAGTGGCCGTGGAGAACAACACAAGTCCTGATAACCTATAACCCCCGCTCAATGCATCGTGGGAAATGTAGTCCATACTCCACACGTAGGCTACTGGACACAAGCAATTCATTAATGTATCTTACACAGGCCGCCGATATTCCCGCCCAGAAATGAACTCAAATCCTAAACTTGTGGACCTTCTGGAAGACATGATAACCTGTAGGTGTAGTTTCTTCCTGCATTAGTTTCCCCCTTTGTAGTAAATGAATAGTGTGTTTCTCTACAGTGACATCTGCTGGCTGGCAATATTATAGGCCGAAGGCTTTTTAAGAGCGTGGGTGTGTGTGGAGAAGAAACCTCCCAGCAGTATATTTGTTAGACATCTTTTCAATCATCAAATGTATAAGCATAACTAAAGACTTAATGTGTTATGTAGTATGAATAAAACTGAGCTGGGAGTTGTTGTTTTCAAACGCTTTAAAAGGTCTACTTTTTTTTTTACATCTTTGTTTACGAGTATGACTTTCCATCTGTCATCAGCTATTAAACAGCTTCATTTCATCGGGCTGGTTGACATGAAGAAAAATAAAATCATGTCAAAATATCTCATCCCTCTGCCTCCTCTACATCGACTCTCGTTGTTTCTCTTTTCCTTTCTCCCTTCTCCGTTCTTTTTTTCTCCTCTTCTCTCCATCATTTTCTCTTCTCCCCACTTCCCCTTTCTCTCCTTTTTCCTTCTCTTTTCTTATTTCCTCACCTCTTTTCCCTTTTTCTGCTCTTATCCCTTTTCTCTTTTCCTCGCTTATCCCTTATATCCCTCTTGTTCCTTTTTTTCTCATCTCTTCTCTTTTCTTATTTTTCCTCCTTTTTTCTTCTCTTCTCATATAGCATTTATTTCCTTCATATCAAAGTGTGGGGGTCTGGGTGTCCTCCCCCCAGGGTTATTCTGAATGTCAAACACTTAATTTCCTGCACACTTTAATGTACCAATTTATGGTGGGAATACCTTTATCTGTCCTATGACAAGGAAAACACAGATGACATTCAAAATATATGAAAATTAGAATGGAATATATAGCAGTAAGGGGGCTTTCACATCAGGGATCACAAAAGTTGACCCCAAAGCAACGAGGACAAAACAAAGCAGGCTACTTATATTAGTCTTAAATGTGCGGTGAAGGGAGGATGCTGGCGTTGGTGTCGGCGGAGCTTTTGGGCCCCGGTCGCCATGCACACACTATGCACCGCGCTCAGCGGGTCGATGAAAGATGAGAAAGGTCTCTCTGCATGTTCTGCAGTGTTAGGTTAGTTTGCTGTCAAATTACTCAACCCCGTATTTGTGAAGACTATCTGAAGTGAAAGTTGTGTCACAAAACCATGTTGTTGCGTATCATTTCACATTTGTAATTGGGTATATGGAAATCCTGGAGCTTTCTTAGTGGGTATACTGCGTATACCTGCGTATCACGTAGACTACACCGCTGAATTCAAATAACTTTATTTGTTAAGGGGCACAAAGAGTAGCTCATGAAAGGTCGATTCACAGACATGGTACAAATATGATTAAATACAGTACAGGCCAAAAGTTTGGACACACCTTCTCATTCAAATGCGTTTCCTTTTTATTTTCATGACTATTTACATTGTAGATTCTCACTGAAGGCATCACAACTATGAATGAACACATATGGAATTATGTACTTAACAAAAAAGTGTGAAATAACTGAAAACATGTCTTATATTTTAGATTCTTCAAAGTAGCCACCCTTTGCTTTTTTTGATAGCGCTGCAAACCCTTGGTGTTCTCTCAATGAGCTTCATGAGGTAGTCACCTGAAATGGTTTTCACTTCACAGGTGTGCCTTGTCAGGGTTAATTAGTGGAATTGTTTCCCTTATTAATAAAAAAGCAAAGGGTGGCTACTTTGAAGAATCTAAAATATAAGACATGTTTTCAGTTATTTCACACTTTTTTGTTAAGTAC
The DNA here is from genome assembly GCF_010015445.1 of Perca fluviatilis. Classification (NCBI taxonomy): domain Eukaryota; kingdom Metazoa; phylum Chordata; class Actinopteri; order Perciformes; family Percidae; genus Perca; species Perca fluviatilis. The sequence continues at coordinate 23,265,638 of NC_053132.1, read as the reverse complement.
CTAATTCCACATGTGTTCATTCATAGTTTTGATGCCTTCAGTGAGAATCTACAATGTAAATAGTCATGAAAATAAAAAGGAAATGCATTTGAATGAGAAGGTGTGTCCAAACTTTTGGCCTGTACTGTACATAAATAAATACATGGTAATGCATTGCATAACGCTGTGTGTTCTAAAGTGCTAATGTAATAAAAGTCATTCAAACCACAATTGAAAAGGTGCTGTGGTGCAGTTCTTCATTTTGAGCCTGGGGTGGTCAGGGGTGGTAATGGATGCTGGATCGGGGAGGTTGGGAGTTAGGAAGCTGGACTGCATGGGGACAAAGGTTGCCCTTCTCCTCTGCTTCCTGAACGGAGCCACTGGGAAGCGTCCGGTAAAATCCTGCGAGCTAGTTTGACAGTCTGCTGATTCCTCCTTTCCTTCCATTTGTCTTTCCTTTTACTCCTTATTTCCATTCCTATCCTATACCCCCCCCGCTGTTTGTTTGGAGTGGATCAGTTAAGCCGCAGATGCCCCATGCGGTGGGAGACGTAAGGCCTCGCGTCTCCCTGACCGAGTGCGCTGTCCGTTCATCAGCCCGCTGGCTGCCGGAGGCGAGAACTCTTATCATGTAATGCGAGGAGCATGACATCCAGCCAGCAAGTGAAGATTATGGCTGTAATTAAGACGCTTTCCTCCAGCTTCCCTTTCATTCTTGTTCCTTCATTTGTTCTTCTTCCTCTCTTTATCCTGCTGCTTAAGCTCCTGCCCCCCACCCCTCCAGAGGAAAATAACAAAAGGAATATATACCTGAACAGAATTAAATGCAAGTGTGATAGCAAAAAAAGTCAGGTTTAGCCTCCCATAAAAAGCTCTAAAAAGTAGCCTCCCTGCTCTGGCAGAAAGACAAGACAAAGAGACAAAATGAAGCGTTTAGCAGAGCATATTTGACTTAGGCAATGGTGGAGACCAAAAACTGAGCTACAAGAAGAGTGAATATTGGACATACATTCGTCAGGGTACAAAAACACGACTAGAAAAGCCACACAAAAAACACTGGAGGTGTAAAGTGCACACCTTTTTACACTACTACACTTTTATCGTATACATTTTATTGTGATTTTGCCATAACTGATTCAAGGTACTGCGGATCCGGATATTTTTTCTAAAGCACGTTCTGGGTGAATAAAAGAAGGTAAAATTGAAAATATCTCTTTCTTTTTTTAATAATAGCATTGTGGAAAACTCAACATTTGAGACATTTCAGACATCTGGTTGGGAAAATTGTCGCCATCCTCTCTTCTAAATCTGCTAATTTCCCTCAGAACGTATCGCTAACATGCTGTCGTGCTAACTGAGCAACTGCCGATACGCAATTCAAACCTAGGCTCTTATTTCATATAATACCTAAAGAAACAGTTCGACATTTTGGAAAACACACTTTAATCGCCTTCTTTCCAGGAGGTAGATGAAAAGATGAATACTGCTTTCCATGTCTGTACGGTAAATATGTAGCTATACAGCCAGCTGCCTGTTTACTTAGCTTAGCATGAAGAATGGAAACGAGGAAACAGCTAGCCTGGCTCTGTCCAAGCAGCATCCTTTGACGCTCAATGATTAACGCGTTTGTGTCTAGTTTGTTTAATCCGTTCAAACACCTTAGTGGAACAATGACACTGGCATTCATTGAAGTATCTGTTTGGTGTCAGTATTGTTGTCTCTTCCCTCAGTCTCTTCATCCCTATGAGGATGTCATGTATGTTATATGACAGTTGACAAAGGAAGTCATTGTTGTATCCTCCCAGCAGCAGTGACTCCCTCCATTCCTTCTTAGAGAAAGAGAATGGTTTGCAGAGAGGCTGGGTCATTCTAAATTGCATCGTCTTTACCGTATTCTAGGGATGGATGATGGTAGACATCGCTCCTGACATCAGACCCAGAAAGAAGAAGAAGAAGAAGAAAAAGAAGACATTCTACTCCTTTATGTGTCTATTTGTCCACCAAAAACAATGAAGGTGGACCTGCACACAAGTGCCTGCACAAAGACACATACCACACATACACACACACACACACACACACACACAATATTTGTCAGTTACACAATGTCTGTTCAGTTAGCAGGATACATAAACACACCCATTTCCACATACAGTTAAACACACACACACACACACACACACAGCTGACTGTTTACTTTTCCGTGGATTAGACAGGAAGACCATGTGTGTTGTGTTTTCATTCACACAGGCAAACACACGCCCGCCCGCACACACACACACACACACACACACACACACACACACACACACACACACACACACACACACAAACACACAAAGGACCATCCTAAAATGTAATTGCACACACTTTTGGTATATTATTAAATAGAAATAAGGAGGACCAAACAAGCAGAGGCAAATGAAAGACTGTTCATCTCTCGAGTGCACCTTTCTCTGCAGTAAACACGGTTGAGCGCTACACAAATCGGCAGGTTTATCATCAAGATGCTTTTTCATCATGAAATCAAAAGTTTTTGATGCAATTTATGGTCTGCATTTTTTCACACTCAGTGATTATCTCTCTTTATGCAGTAAGTAAGTGTTTATTGCATGGTAGTGTTCATTTCCCATGGGAATTCAGCAAATATAAAATTATAAAAATAAATAAAAAATAAAAATATTGCACAAATTGTATTCAAGGTTGGTGCAAAAGATTCACCATGACCACACTCTTTCTATTCTTAAAGCATTAGTGCCAGTAGGTTCTCATAGAGTACAAAAACATTTTAAAAACACAAACCCACATTACACGCACAGCCAAATAGCCACGTACACACATTCAACACACACGCACACATACACACAAACACACACACACACATGCACACACACGTGGTGTTCCTCACGGGTAAACACTGTCTATCAAAACAGCAGCTCGCCGACATCATTTCCTCCAGCTTTCTCTCCTGTTTACAGTCCGACCCAGGCAGAGCAGGGTTTGCTTTTCCCACAATCTCTCTCTCACAATCTAGCGAAAGCTTTGAATCATCAGAGACAGATGAAAAACAAGCCTGACGTTATTCAAAACCACACCGGCTCTCATGAACACACGAGACGGATGAATTGGAGTCAATCACAACACTCGTACAGTGCCGGTGGCGGTTCTAGGAAGGGTGGCCAAATCCAATGTAGTTTATTGATTTTAGGCCAACTGGCACTAACTAGCCTTTATCAAATATTGGACTTGGATCACTTGTATGACTTCTCTCAAATCAATGCTGTTTTATTGTGAACCGATTGCAACTTTCAATCGTAATGCGAACTGTGAAGAGGATTGGTGAGAAAACACTGCTTCACCCTAAAGGGCCACAAGCTAACCAGGAACCACTGCTATATATACCTAGGGCCACTTGGACTGGAACACTTGATCTTAACATATCATGATCAGTTGATACATACTGTATGCTACTGCTGCAAATGAGTTAAGGCATTGATTGAGTTCATATTAAACTGCTTTGGATTGCTGGTCATTTCAGTTCATTAGACTAAGTCACTATGTCGGCGAAGAGGACACTCTTCCTGTTTTCTACAATTAACGTGACATTAAAAGATTCCAAACACACAGTGAAGCAAATTTTCTAAAAAAGTAGAATAGTGTCATTATTGATCAACAGCCCCCTAACTGATATCAAAATGAAACTGTGCTTATACCGTGTGTGTGTGTGTGTGTGTGTGTGTGTGTGGGAGGACTTTAAGCACATGCATTGTCCTCACCTGTACTCTGAGTTTACTGGCTGCTTGCCTGCCTTAGTCGGTCTGTCTTACGTACTGCAGATGGTCAGCAAGTTCATGAAATTCAAGAGACAAACAAAGAACAAAGCTGCCGTACTGCCAGTACAATGAGCAGACAGGAGAATGTTCGGAGGTTATCGATGTAATCTTCCACTTAGACATCTTTGGCCTGAACACAAGTTGAAGAAAAAAGCTGGCTATGGAAACAGACTTTTTTTTATATTGAAATGCTTTTTTGGCCACTTGGTGGGCAGGAGAACACAACATTGGCCTTTTAAAGTTGATATGGTAAACACATACTTACACATGCAGCAGACATGGAGCAACATTAGCAATGATTTGGAGCCGTGTCTCTGGCCCCCTGATGAATGTAAGTCTAGTATTTGCTAGTCCGCGAAAAGGAGGTTGGTTGGGGTGGTGATGGATGGGTCAAACAAACACAGGACTTTCACCCAAAAGACCGGGGTTCATGTCCCGTTCTTGTCCCCGTTAATGCTTGGATCTTGAGTATAAAATGGCTAGATCGATACTTGGAATACTGGCTTTGAAGTTTCTTAACATCTGATGTTCATTCCTATACAGTTAAACTCAGTAAGACATTGTAGCTGCCCAGCTCTTCTCACAAACTGCAGATTTACCATAGTCTTCTTTTTTCTGGTCACTGCAGCTATTTCCCAAATCAGGAATTCAAACCAGGAATGCAATTTAAAGCTGCACTAATCAATATTTTTATTTTAACAATGGATTAAATAACTATTTCTAAAGTGAAAGGGGTCACACTAGTGACAAACCCACAGCAAATGATCACCCTTCTCTGCCATTCCCCACACATATGGAGCTCACTGTTTTGTTTTTATGGCCTAAAACTTTTGTTATGCTCATTAAACTTGCAAGCAGCTGCGAAACAACTTTATGCTATCTGCTGCACCAAACAGACAAACTAAGCGATTAGCTGGTATACAGCAACAGTGGATCATTTAGCAGCTAAAGAGCCAGATGTTTCACTTGGGAGTTGGTGGAGACCAAAACAGAGCTAAAAGGAGAGTTACTATTTGACTTACATTCCTCAGGTAAACAGAAAGACCATGTCTGCTGAATGTACAACATGTTACTGTGATAATAAGTCAATGTTGTGTTTACAGCTTGTCCCACTTCCTTCAAGCAGCCAAAAATCACTATACACTGCCAAATCAATGCCAGAATAAGATGACTCTCATCATTATACAGCATCAGTGGATTGATTGGAACTCATCTGTTCAAAAGTCATAATAGGTGTAATATATAGGCTTCAGTGTCATATACAAAATTAAATTGTGAGTCTTTGGCTCTGCCCTAGGTTGGACATTAAGATTATTTCCGCCCGCAGAGCAATTTTGCCTCCAAAATGATATAACTAGGTTTCTGCACAGAAGCAACTATGTAGTTAAAAGGAAGGCTGTCATTTGAGCCATATTTAGCATCATTAGCTACCAGTCCATCCATCCCTCAATTTACCCTGCTACCCATGATCCATCCACGCATCCATTCATCAACCCATTCAATCATCCATCTCTCCTTCCATCTGCAACCAGTTCTGAAAACTGATCGGAGCTGAGCTACATCTTATTTCTGTTCTCTTTTCCCAGTGCCATAATGAGCTTTGGCTTGTTGAGCTTCTCTCTGTCGGGCAGTTCATTGAACAGCGTCACAGCACTGCAATACATCTCAATATTGAATCAAATCATGCAGGGCAGGAAATTGATAAGCGCAGCAAATATATCAAACGACACAATAAAGATCATCCTCTTGTTTATGTGTCGGACAGCCCCGCTACCACTGTCGTCAGCTCAACTGAATTAGCACGGATGATGTATGATGATGTGTAATCCTAAAACTCATCACTATTTGGTACTGTGCGACTTGTCCAATGATTGTGTTGTCACCCCCCCGCTGTAATTTACGCAAATTAACTCACGTAGAGAACACATCGATCCCTACATACCAGTGACTGTAACTTACAGTAATATTTGCCGACGTAATATTTGCCAACAAGATGCACTTATAGTGTAAACGTATTCGGGGGCTTCCTGTAATCCAGGCAGAAGAGCGTCATTGGGTTATGCAAATCAAACTTATGATGTGTAGTAACTGATGTTGTTTTGGTGGATGCATGTGCTGCACACACCTCTTTCCTGTTGGCAAGTAAACAAAAACAGAGATAGCTTTATTAAGTCGCTACCTGCTGCTGCAGTGATGGTGTCACGGCTTAATTTATTCCTTTATTCATTTTTATTTAGTCCATTTTGTGAAGGGCTCGTTGCATGGGTGGGAAACTGGACTCCGTCAAAAAAGGTAAAAATGCATGTCTCCTTAAAAAACAATGCAAGGCAAAAATAAAAAAATAAAATACTTACATATGTTTTCATCAGGGTCATGTTTGCAATAACTTACACACCAGTACTGTGGTGCTAATGACTTGAGTGAAAGGATGGCTCTCCACCCATGTGCAAGCCTATTGGTTAAAAAAACAAAACAGGAAGTGACAATAAAACATATTATTTTATTTAGTGTTTAATTTCTTTTAAACAAAACCCCTCTTACCATGAAATAAAGCCATAGAAATAAAGAGCATATACACATTGATGTCACAGTGACAGGTGCATTGGCAAACGCGTCAACAGGACAATTAAAGACAACAAAACAGTCATTTGCATAAAAAAGTACATGAAAACAACATTTAAAGACATAATTAAAAGGACAGTAATAAAAACAGACAGTACAGAACGGCCCAACCTACACTGTTCATGTAGGAGCAATAGGTAAATAAAGTGTAAATAAAGCTTGTATATATATAATATACAAGCATCACTGTGCGCAGCAATTGTCTAGGGTTTGATATTACCTTTTGTGTATATAATCAAGTCCAACACCATAGAGAGAGGATTTTCCAAAGGTGTATGCCATTATCCCCATTTGTAAGATTCTTTGCATCTTGTCCCTTTCTAAAGGTGTGTTCAGACCAAACGCTAAGCGATTTTTTTGCTTTCGCGATTAAACAAAGTCAATGCAAACACACAAATAGATGCAAATTCACACCTGGCGCCACAAATACGCATCCACGCGAGTTGAAATGTTTCAACTTAAGCGAATAATTTGCGTGACGCTGTGTCACAAAAACGTATCAGCTTTGAGAGTCTCCTGACGTCACAGAGAATCAGAAATGGAGGACGCACTACAACTCAACATCACTACTGTACAGGGACAGAACTAAAAAGGAGAGGGCTTGGAGAAAAGAGAGCGAAGCCATAGGACTACATGGTAAGTTCCGAAAATATGTATTTGTTACTTGATTCTAGCTATCGGTTGTACTTCACTACGAACCAAGTTAGCACCAACGTCGTAACATAACTAACATGAGGGCGGATGTTCCCTAGTTTCGAAATGCATTCATACAGTTTGGTCTGAACACACCTTAAGCTTTTTTGGAAGGCCATTTGGGAAAGGTATACCGCTTTTAACATTAGACATGGTGGGAACGTTGCTGCTGTGCGCCACAATTGGTGCACTGGGGCGCTGTGGGGGTGTGTCTGTCTTGTCTCTTCCTGATAAAGTAGAAGGAGAAGGCAGGTGTGGACAGGGAAGAAACGGTGGAGAACAGAGACTTGGGCCAAGGAGGACGCCGGCCAGTGGGGAGGAGCTGGAGAGGAGCGGCAGGCCTAAAGGGGAGCGTGGCCGCGGACGGCAAAGCAGGGAACAGGGCTCACTGACGGCGGTTAGGGCGTGACGGCCGAGGATGCAGAGGACAAAGCCTTCGAAAAGCCGATGGCACGATGCTGGCCTAGGGCCTAGTTGTGAGCAGGCGGATGAGTCGAGGGTCCGGCTGACATCCTGCGGGAGCTGTGAGAGTGACAGATGGAAGGGGATGGAGCCAAGCACACGCAACACATGGCACGCTGCACCCATGGTCTGCTGCGGGACAGGGGATAGATGCTTTGTGGGGAAGCGCAGGGGTGAACTTGCGTGTCATCCCTCCTTCAGTTAAGTCTTTGAATCATAAGCTGAGTACTACACGTGAGGAGGGAGCCACTACTTGTAGTTGTTAACACCAAAATCATCAGAGAAACAGATTTAGTTTGGCTCAACCCTATGTTGTGTATCATAGATTTATGACTGCTGAGTTGTTTTTACCTTTTATGTAGTCTATATGCACGACCTTCCACTTCCGGGATTGATCCGTTGCCACCGGAAATTTCGAAACTTCATTCCGGCGGATGTCCGTTACCTTCCGCTTTCTTTGTGTTGGCGTTAAAACTCCGGTGGATTTCTGAGGACTATGGTTAACTGCTCCTCAGATCTCTGCAGGATAAATCCAGACAGCTAGCTAAACTATCTGTCCAATCGGAGTTTTCTGTTGCACGACTAAAACTACTTTTGAACGTACACGTTCCACCAAAACAAGTTCCTTCCCGAGGCTATTTTGCAGAGCCACCGTGGATCCGTGCGGCGCTTAGCACAGCCCATGACGATTGTGACTGGTTTAAATACAGGCCGATAAACCATAGCACGTTTTTCTACCATCCCGGAATGCTATATAGACTAGCCAGACCCTCCTCCGCAGCGCTGTGGAGGAAGGTCTGGCAATGCGAGACTAGCTTTTATGCCAATAGTTGGAGACTCGAGGCAACGAAGGGAGGAGACCTGTGCAGCATACAGCCAAGGCCGCAAAGGGAGCTAGCTTCGAACCGGTTTGGCCGACCTGTGTTTTTTTTAAAAGTTGCAATAAATGAAGTTTGTTTTAAAAAGCCAATCTTTGGGTCGGCAAAACTCCCCAGTAGAGAAATACAATGAACTCTTGTTAAAAGTCCCACTTCAATCACACAATTTCACTTCTCTCCATTTCTGCTCCCCCCACCGCCCATCCCCCCCAACCTTTTTCCATCTTTCCCTCCTCCATAAACTCTCTCCTCCATCCTGACCCCCCTCCCTCCCTCCCCCGCCATTACAGTGTTAATGAGGCGAGCGGCGATTGAGCTCTGCATGTAAACAAAGAGTTTCCCCGCCACTGTGGATCGATACAGCTGATGACTGTCACGTGTTTGCTGCAGCAGACTGATGGGAAACGACAAAGACGGGACTTCTGCACACATCCCGGCTCGTGTGAGATCATTAACAGAAAGGAAAAAAATAAAGGACTGCGTGCGTCAGTCATAGGCCAAAGCTGAAATGCCCCTTTCCATCAAACTGGACAGAAAGTCAATGTAGCAGTCTTAGGGCTGAGCAATATATCAATATTATATCGGTACTGATATATGAGACTAGATATCGTCTTACATTTTGGATATCGTAATATTATGATATGGCACAAGTGTTGCCTTTTTCTGGTTTAACAGGCTTCATTTCAGTCATTTTCTGAACTTACCAGACCGTTGTAGCTGTTCTATTATTTGCCTTTACCCACTCAGTCATTATATTCACTATACTGATGATTATTTATCAAAAATCTCATTGTGAAAGCACCAATTGTCAGCTCTACAATATCGTCACAATAACGATATTGAGATATTTGGTCAGAAATATCGTGATATTTGATGGTCTTCATATCGCCCAGCTCTAAGCGCTCTTCTACATATTTAACAAAGCATGATTCAGCTAGATTTTGGAGTGCAGTCCTTGTTAAAAAAAAGTCTGGACATTTAACATAGACACTTGTTCATTGAACCTTACAGTTACACACCATCAAATGTATTCTCCCTTTAAGAATGAATGTGAGAGGAGAAAAGTGCTTCAACTTGCAGCAGACGTGCGTCACCTCTCTGTGGGTGGCTCTCTTCAGTCTGCCCAGGAAAGGAGATTAACATGGTTTCCTAATTTGATCATAGTCATTTTATGAGTCTGTCAACGCGAGGCCTGGTTGCAAAGAGGCCTTTCATTTTGGCTGCCAATCTGAGAAAGAGAATGAGTCACAGAGGGAATGCAGAGAGAGAATGTTCAGTTGGCCGGTCTTTGGTGAAGGAGTTAGAACCATCTTTAGCCCTATTTGCACGGGACTAGTATCACCAGAGTTAGGGTTACCCTAACCCTAGTCTCGCTTTGTCAGACCATGCACACGCTGCGGAGCGGAGGAGGGTCTGGCTAGTCCACACAGCATTCTGGGATGGGAAAAAAACATGCTCTGGTTTATTGCCATTTCTTTAAACCAATCGCAATCGTCATGGGCAGCGCTAAGCTCCGCACGGAGCCGCTGCAAAATAATCGTGCAAGAGAAAACTCACCTTGGAGAAATAGTCTATCTAGTTGGCTCAATTTATCATGCAGAGATCTGAGGAGCAGTTAACCATAGTCCTAATAAATCAACTGAATTTAAAATTCCAACACAAAGAAAGTGGAAGGAAACGGAAAAATACATGCATCCGGCGGTATTTCCTGCGGTACCGGAGCAATCCTGGAAGTGGAACGTCAAGGATATAGACTACCCTAACCCTAACTCCCTTTGCATTCACACGGGATAAGCAAAGTCTGTATTTCACTCAAATGTACTGACCGTATCCTCTTTCCGTAAACTTTAATTTATAATTGCCAACGCAGCCAATACACCCCTGAATCACAGTGAAATGGCAATTCGCACGGTACTATTATTACCACACAACCTCTGTGTTTGGCAAAATACAGCACTGCCTGGTGGGTAATTTGAGTGGAATTTTTACTTGACAAATTACTGACCTGGTAGACTAGGACTGGGACTAGGATCACAGGTGTCCACAGAGGTCATGTGATTATATTAGTCCTGTGTCGGCATTTCTGTAATTCAAGGTTTTATTGGCTGCATTGGCAATTATAAAAGGAAAGCCTTGACACCATATTTGAGGAATAATGTCAGAAAATTCGAGCAAAATACAGACTTTGCTTATCACGTGTGAATGCGTTGTATGAAACACAGACATTTGGGTGGGGGGGGGTGGTGTTGGATTGTCAAAATCACATGAGGTCCCCTGGTAATACTAGTCCCGTGCGAATAGGGCTTTAGATACACAATCGCGTACGAAAATAAACACATTAACTAGGCTTTTCCCTTGCTATCATGCTTTGATTTCCCCTGCTAACTAGCTGACGTTTTACTCTCAGTGACTTAGGCTCTCACTCACTCATTGATTCAGTTACTCACCTAATGACTTTCGCTGAATATTCAGTCACTGGCTTTTTCTCTCGCACATTCAAACACTGGCACTTTCCAGCCAGTGACTTCACTAAAGCATGTCTCTTCCTCCTGCTACCTCCCTCCTCTTTTTTCTAGCACACATTACAAAAATCTCTCACTGGCTGCCATGGGCCCGAGAACGAAATGGGCATAAACCTACATGGACACACACAAACGCACGCATGCACACGCACACGCACAAGCACACACACACAGACAGAAGAAGATCCTCCTTCGTCCTAAATCTGTCTAGCCAAGGCAACCTGTGACATCCACATACAAACAAACACTTTGTTCCGATTATGCAGAGACATTACGCAAACTATTTGAAATGCTACAATTGTGCTTCTCCTCCTCGTCAAACTAGGTTGGAAACATATGACTGCTGAAAGCAAAACGTATGCTACATACCTGCGTCAGTAGTGGTTTAGTGAATATGTGTGTTGTGTGCTTGGCAAAGGAGTGGCAGATGTCCCCGTTGACTGGGGGGGGACCTTTTCTGTGGGGAAAAGGAGCTGTACAGAGCCACAATTGTGCTCTTGCATAGCGTGGGACTTATTATGAGAGCCACATGCAGAATGTAGCACAATCAGACAGTGTAATCACACAGGAGCACAAGGAGCAACATGCATGTTACTGTACACAAGCATTACCGAACACTGCTGGATTGATGTGACGACCAGGCACATGAAAGCTGAGTTTAGCGGTGTTTAAAGTAAAATTTAGCCGACAAAAGTTCACTGGAAGCCAGGTTCAGAGCACCGGGAGCTGCCGGCCGTTTCAGCGGCCGCTACGGTTAAGTTTAGCGTAAGTAAAGTAAGCGGCATGCGGCGACGACAGTTAAGTTTAGGCACCAAAACGATTAGTTAAGATTAGAAATAAGATTGTTGTTTGGGTTAAAACACTCTACTAACCCTAACCCACGTTTCCTGGGTGGAAGTATTGTGTTTTCCCGGTTTCCCGTTTATCGGTGTTTAAAGCCCCAATGTCTCCTTCCAGGCAGAACTAGGATCAGGCAATGTTATGGTTATGGTTATGGTTAAGGTTAGGGTTAGGTGCCTTGAAGTCAACGGTCCCAGCACTGCCTGGAAGGAGATGTCGGGGACGTTTTCCCCCGGGACATGGACTCCACTCCCCGGCTTGAAAGCCCTGTTTTATGACCCAGCCATCCACCCCCTGTAGTCCAGTCATTTTAAGCCAAAATAGGGGTAAACCTATTTAAACCTTTTATATGTCAACAAGATTCAACAAGACATTTTCACCTGGCTATACCCAATGTTTAGATCTGTTGTGGTATTTATGCAAATTAGCACAGTCTTCACAGTAATTAGATTATGCACTGTTTGCCCATGTTAAACAATTTCAGAAAACTTGTAATACATTTTTTGTTTGTCTTGATGTACAGTAAGTAATCAACTCAGTAATTTTCATGGTGATATCTGAAGGTTAACATTTTTACCCTATTCACAAGAATGAATAGGCGTATGAATAGGCTATATTGGGGTCTTTTTGAAACTTTCCCCTAATGGGATTCTTCAGGGCTTTTTTTTCCTTACTCAGGACATATTGAGGATACAAAATCAGTTGAATTTGCTTCTGTTGCAATTTGGCCTACCTTTTTTCATAAAATGACTGGACTACTGCTCCCTTCGCCGTCCAGAGCGCTCTTACAGCAGCAGCAGTCAATGTGGTGCATACAACAAAAAATATCTGCAATACATATGAATTACAGTGCTTTACTTTCCATAGCTATATTTATGAATGGTTCCAGAACAGCCTGAATAGCTAAAGGAGCAGCCTCACTCAACACAACAGCTTATAGTACTAAACAGATGGGACTACAATTAAATAAAAACAAAAACAAACATACAGTCAGGTCAGTCAATGTGATATTTGCAGAGGGTTAGAGTTAGGGTTAGTCATGTCATGTATTGTAAAGTAACAACCACCACAAATTACCGATCATATACTTCAGGGTGTGACTTGTGAGGAGGGGGGGATGTTTTTTGATCATGCACAGCAAAACAAAACGTGCAAGAATTAAATCTCCCTTTCAATACCATGGATGTAGTGCCGCTCGGCCAGCCATGCCAAAGACACTTATTTATGAACTTAAATATCAAATGGAAAATAATGTCAAAATGAAATAGCACAACGTGGTGTCAACATTAAACACAGCGCTTTCAAGACGGAGAGCGGAGTTCACTTTGCGGCGAAAACTTCGTTTCACGGGAGTGTTTTAAACAAGATCTTTTTTTCTAAACTTAACTAGTCGTTTTGGTGCCTAGACTTAAAGGTCCCATGGCATGAAAATGTCACTTAATGAGGTTTTTTAACATTAATATGCGTTCCCCCAGCCTGCCTATGGTCCCCCAGTGGCTAGAAATGGGTATCCTGCTCTGCCTTTGAGAAAATGAAAGCTCAGATGGGCCGATCTGGAATCTTCTCCTTATGAGGTCATAAGGAGCAAGGTATTAGGGGACCACTAGGGTCTATATAAAAGAGACTTCAGATTCAGTATTAGGGGACCACTAGGGTCTATATAAAAGAGACTTCAGATACAGTATTAGGGGACCACTAGGGTCTATATAAAAGAGACTTCAGATACAGTATTAATTCAATTCAATTCAATTTTATTTATAGTAACTAATCATAACATAAGTTATCTCGAGACACTTTACAGATAGAGTAGGTCTAGACCACACTCTATAATTTACAAAGCCCCAACAATTCCAACAATTCCAGTAATTCCCTCAAGAGCAAGCAGTGCGACAGTGGCGAGGAAAAACTCCCTCTTGGGAAGAAACCTCGGACAGACCCAGGCTCTTGGTAGGCGGTGTCTGACGAGCCGGTTGGGGGTGTGATGAACAGTGGCGATAGTAGTCACATTAATAATGGAACAGTGACTGGATATAGCGTGAAGCTGCAGGGTTCAGCAGGACGCAGCATGACATTGCAGGGCATCGCTGAGCTCAGCAGGGAGTGCAGCAGGACCACGGCGACAGCTGCAACCAGGATCTTGGTGCCAACGTTCTCCAAGGAAATACGCTGGGGGAAAAAAGCATAAGGACTCCGGGAGTAAACTCCCCGAAGCTAGGATTAGTAACAAGCATTTCTGGGATGGGCTGCACACAAATAGTAATAGTAATAGTAACAGTAATAGAAAGGGAGAGGAGAGAGCAGCTCAGTGTGTCAAAGGAAGGAAGTCCCCCGGCAGTCTAGAACTATAACAGCGTAACCATAACAGGTAACTAAGAGAGACAGGTCATAAGGAGAGGTAGCTTTTTCGGGCTTAGAACTCTCCCCTGCCGGATCTGGCTTGGCTGGCCTGCCTCCCTCTACTTTGTTATGTATTATTAATCTAACAAATATGTAAAGAAGCAGTTGGGCCAGTTAGGTGAACACTGCAACTCCTCACTCCCTAACTATAAGCTTTATCAAATAGGAGAGTTTTAAGTTCATTCTTGAATGAGGTGACAGTTTCTGCCCCCCGAACCCAGATCGGGAGCTGGTTCCATAGGAGAGGAGCCTGATAACTGAAGGCTCTAGCTCCCATTCTACTTTTAGAGACTCTAGGTACCACCAGTAACTCTGCATTCTGGGGGCGCAGTGCTCTAGTGGGACAATAGGGTATTAGGAGCTCTTCTAGATATGATGGTGCTAGACCATTTAGAGCTTTGTAGGTCAAGAGAAGGACTTTAAACTCAATCCTGGATTCAACAGGAAGCCAATGCAGAGAAGCTAATACAGGAGAAATATGATCTCTTTTCTTAGTTCTTGTGAGAACACGCGCAGCATTCTGGATCAGTTGGAGAGTCTTAAGAGACTTATTTGAGCAACCTGACAGTAGGGAATTACAATAGTCCAGCCTGGAAGTAACAAATGCATGGACTAGTTTTTTCCAGTGTCTTTTGTTTTGGACAGGATATTCCTAATTTTGGCAATGTTACGAAGATGAAAAAAGGCTGTTCTTGAGGTTTGTTTTAGATTGGCATTAAAGGATATATCCTGATCAAAGATAACTCCTAAATTTCTAACAGTGGTGCTGGAGGCCAGGGCAACACCATCCAGAGTAGCTATATCTCTAGATAATGAAGTTCGGAGGTGTTTAGGGCCCAGCACAATAACTTCAGTTTTGTTAGGGTTTAACATCAGAAAATTATAGGTCATCCAGGATTTTATATCCTTAATGCACGCTTGAAATTTAGCTAGCTGACTGGTTTCGTCTGGTTTGATTGACAAGTATAATTGGGTGTCATCCGCATAACAGTGAAAGTTAATTGAGTGTTTTCTAATAATATTGCCTAGAGGAAGCATATATAAGGAGAATAGAATTGGTCCAAGCACTGAGCCTTGAGGAACCCCATGGCTAACTTTAGCGTACTTGGAGGATTTATCATTAACATTCACAAATTGAGATCGATCAGAGAAATAGGACCTAAACCAACTCAGAGCAATTCCTTTAATGCCAACCAAGTGTTCCAATCTCTGTAACAGGATTGAATGGTCAATAGTGTCAAATGCAGCACTAAGATCTAGTAAAACAAGAATGGAGACAAGACCTTTGTCTGCAGCAGTTAAAAGGTCGTTAGTAATTTTCACCAGTGCCGTCTCTGTGCTATGATTCTTTCTAAATCTTGATTGAAAGTCATCAAATAAACTATTGCTATGTAGAAAATCACATAACTGATTAGCAACCACCTTCTCAAGGATCTTGGATAGAAAGGGAAGGTTAGATATAGGTCTATAGTTTGCTAAGACCTCAGGATCCAGGGTGGGTTTTTTCAGAAGAGGTTTTATCACAGCTACTTTAAATGACTGTGGTACATAACCTGTTAATAGAGACATATTGATCATATCTAGTAATGAAGTGTTAACCACAGGTAATGCTTCTTTGAGTAGTCTCGTTGAGATGGGGTCCAAGAGACAGGTAGATGGCTTAGCTGAGGATATCTTTAACAATAATTGTTGAAGGTCTATAGGATAAAAGCAGTCTAAGTATATGTCGAGACTAGTCTTTATTTCTACACGCAATGTGCGCTTTAAAGGTGAACCGTTAGAAGTTGAGTGTAAAAGGTGATGAATTTTATCTCTAATTGTTGTAATTTTATCATTGAAGAAGCTCATGAAGTCATCACTACTCAGAGCTAGAGGAATAGATGGCTCAGTAGAGCTGTGGCTATCTGTCAGCCTGGCGACAGTGCTGAAAAGAAAACCTTGGGTTGTTCTTGTTTTCTTCTATTAGTGATGAGTAATAGTCTGATCTGGCCTTTCTTAGGGCCTTCCTATAGGTTTTGAGACTTTCTTGCCAATCCAAACGAGATTCTTCCACCTTGGTGGAACGCCACTTACATTCGAGGTTTTGCGAGATTTGTTTTTAATTCTCGAGTTTGGGAGTTATACCAAGGTGCTAGTTTCCTTTGCTTCATCATCTTCTTTTTCAGGGAAGCGACGGAGTCTAAGGTCGTCCGTAGGCGGAGTAAATCGCCGTCTACAAATGCATCAATTTGAGAGGGACTGAGGTTAACATACAGGTCCTCTGTTATGTTAAGGCATGACATAGAGTCGAATGCTGTTGGAATATCTTCTTTAAATTTAGCTATAGCACTGTCAGATAAGCATCTGGTGTAGGAGCTTTTATCTAATTTAATATAATCAGGTAGTAAGAATTCGAAAGTGATTAAAGAATGATCTGATAATACCGAATTCTGCGAAAATATTATTAAATCCTCAATTTCAATACCATATGCCAGCACAAGATCGAGGGGGTGGTTAAAACAGTGCGCGTCGCTGTGCACACTCTGACTGAAACCGATTGAATCCAGTAATGAGTTGAAAGCAGTTACTAAGGCTGTCATTGTCAATGTCCACATGGATATTAAAATCACCTACAAGAAGTACTTGGTCTGATTTAAGGACTAAACATGATAAAAACTCTGAGAATTCAGATAAAAATTCAGAATACGGACCTGGAGCCCTGTAAATAACAACGAATATAATTGGCTGTAATGTTTTCCATTTTGGATGTTGAAGATTAAGAACAAGACTTTCAAATGAGTTATAATGTAATTTAGGTTTAGGAGTAATTAACAGGCTTGCATCAAAGATGGCTGCAACTCCCCCTCCTCGGCCTGAGCCTCTAGGAATTTGAGTATTAATATGGCTGGGAGGAGTGGCTTCATTTAGACTAATCGTGCGTGTCCCAGCCAGGTTTCAGTAAGACAAAATAAATCAATTTTATTATCTGATATCAACTCGTTTACCAATACTGCTTTAGAAGACAGAGATCTAATATTTAATAGTCCACATCTAATTTTCCTATTTTGTTCTATTGCAGTCGTTTTAATTCCAATTAGGTTGTTAAGTATAGCGCATCTTTTGTTTACCTTTGATTTAACCGATCTGAGCCGGGGGACAGACACCGTGCTTATTAGACTATGAGTGGGCGACTGCTCAGGGGACCCCTAAGGTCTATATAAAAGAGACTTCAGATACAGTATTAGGGGACCACTAAGGTCTATATAAAAGAGACTTCAGATACAGTATTAGGGGACCACTAAGGTCTATATAAAAGCATCCAAAGAGCACCATGTCATGGGACCTTTAACTGTCATCACCGCATGACGCTCACTTTTTCTGGCTAAACTCCACACTGAAAGGGCCGTCATCCGGCAGTGCCTGTAGCCGGCTCGCAGTATAATAACAATTCAGCAGAGGCAGGGATATATAGACCAGAAAGGCACACCCCCTGGAAAATTGCACCCTGATATACTTTATAAACCTTTGTGGGTGGAAAATTACACTGGTTAGTGAGAAAACATGTGTGAGCCTTTGGAACAATTTGGATTCAAATTCAGAAGGCTGACTCGGCTTCTCAGCGAAGAAAAAAAGGGGACGAAAAGGAACACCATCCATCAATCCATCAAAAGGTCAAAGTCTGAGAGGATAATGAGCGACATGTGGCAGCATTAGTAAGGAACATTTTGTGCAAGCTCAGTCTAGACTTCTTGGAGCTACTACTACGTTGTGTCACATCCAGAGATAACCTTTGGGATTTTTGGGAGTCAGCAGATTTGAGTGAAACAGACTTTGCTTATCCTTGGCCAAACCTGAATGAAAAACAGATGTTGTGGGGTAAATTGCCAAAAGCACAAACTGACTCAAGGTAATAGAAGTGCCGCATGAATAGAGCAGCTGTCATTACAGAAAAGAAAGGAAGTGAATTTGTTTTAATCAGATTTAACTGTTTCAGAAAGGTATCCGTCTACGTATACGGTCTGAGCTGCCTTTGTTTTGAACTGCTTTCTGTCTGCACCAGTCACCAAATCTCTCATTTCTACCAACAACACTTCACCTTCAGTGTCTGGCCTTCTTATTGTCACGGTTTCTTTTATTCTTCCTTATTAGATACATAGCTTACTGGAAGTGGTGCTCAGGCAGAGCATGGGTCAGATTAACTCTCACTTGACAAAAAGGTACAGCCATTAGAGTCTTAGAACAGGCTGTTCTCATGAACCACTTGTCCATGCTGTAAACTGTAGCTATGAAAAGTAATGCACTGTAATTTGTGTGTATTGCACAAATGTATTACTGTGTGCACCACGTTGATTGCTGCTGTATAAGAGGGCTCAGGTCTATGTAGTGAGGAGGTCGGGCTGGATAGATTTGTCATAAAACACGGTGCTTTAAAGCAGGGGAGTGGAGTTCAGGGGGTCAGCCCTATGTTCCCACAGCCCTATGTTCCCACAGCCCTATGGTCCCACAGGCCTATGGTCCTATATTTCTAAGAATTCTTTTTTCACTGAAAATTAGGCCCTATGTTCCCACATTTCTAAGATTTTTTAGGGTTAGGGTTAGATTCCATCTGTAGTCCATTGCTACTGGATAATAGGTTGGGTGTGATTGGCTACCAAATTGGGAGAAAGGGGGATATAATCTGAAACAAATTTATGAAAAAGGAAATAGGGCCTAATTTTGAAAAAAGATCTTAGAATTGTGGGAACATAGGGCAGTGGGAACATAGGGCCTAATTTTCAGTGAACATTTTTTTTTGAAATGTGGGAACATAGGGCTGTGGGACCATTGGTGGGCTGTGGGAACATAAGGCTGTGGGACCACTGGGCTTTGAGAACATAGGGCTGTGGGACCATTGGGCTGTGGGAACATAGGGCTGTGGGACCATTGGGCTGTGGGACCATTGGGCTGTGGGAAGATAGGGCTGTGGGACCATTGGGCTGTGGGAACATACGGCTGTGGGACCACTGTTGACCGGTGTGGCAGTTCGCTGAGGCATCGCGTCGCTCGCTGTGGCCGAGCCAACCCCTTTTTATTGCCTTCCCCTCAGCAAACCCCCGGCCCTACTAGTGCCCTCTTTTGCCGTACGGACGAACGCCAGTTGCCCGTCAGCGGGGCGGATGTTTTGACCTATACTAAAAAGGAGTTGCTTTTGACGCTTCCCTGATTAATTTTAGTTTATAGAGACACACACGCCCTCCGTCTAAGGAGAAGCCCTCGCCCGGATCAGGGAACCCGAAGGCGAGACAAGAGGTTAGATACACACTACACCAGACGTCCCCAAAAACACGGGCTCTTATCCCCCTGTATATGACAAGCACTGCCCGAGGGGATCTTTAAAACCAATGATTTTTCTTTAGTACTCACGGTTAGCCGTCCTCCCAGGGTCACCGGAGGTCCCTTCCTTCTCAAGGACGCCCGCCTTGCCCTTCTTGGTCGCCCGACTGAGAGAGGGGGATGCTCAGAGGCTCTGACCAGGCCGCGCGGATAGGGAAATGCACTCCCACTAGGAGATAACAGGAGGTCTGCGTGTCCAAGTCGATCCCCGCCGGGAGGCAACTCTCCACGGGCGGTTAAAGAGGAGTCACTAACCCCCGTAAGGGGGGAAACCCCACCTGCTTGACAGCGGGCGGTACGATCCCAGAGAAAATAAAGAACTGGCAAAGATTGGGTCCCCTAGTCTAAAATCAGACTCAGGTGATTTTTATTATTTTGTGACAAAAGCAGAAATTAAAAGCAAGTGGTCCTTTACAACATAAAACTAAAAATACAAATAAAGATAAAGCCTCCGCTCTAACAGAGGTATTTAAAGCTGCTTCTCTTTTCCTCCTGGCCCTGTCTCTCCCTCACTCATAAACGAGCAGGTAATCTCCTTCTTCGATGTCGAAGAGGGTAAATAAATCTTCCCCACAACGGCCGAAAATAGCGTCTGGGTAAAAACTAAGAGAGAAGAACACTTTTGGCCTCTGTATAACAGAGGTATTCGGGGCCGCTTCTCAGAGATAGTCTTTTTTCTTTTTTCCCTCCCTTACACTCAGCGAAGCAAGGGAACCCCTCTCCAGCTGGGAGAGTGATAATGAATCTTCCCCAAAACACAGAAAGTGCAAGGGTAGATGGAGAAGGCTTCATGGTATCCCGATGCCACGTAAAGCACTCGGTAAAAGAGCCCAAAAGGGTAAAAGGGGCCAAAAGGCACCCAAAAGAGGGGCTCACCCGAAAGGGGCCGCTACTCGGCAAAAACACTCATATTTATACACAAAAAACATTTTACTCCTCCCAAAATTATCAAAAGGGACGTACTATATGTACTTCCCTATCCTTGTAAGGTAATGTAGGAAACACTTCACAAATAACGTTACAGTAATGAACTTCATGAACTCTACAGCTCGTGTGCTGTGTGTACCACATGTGCCTTCAAGACGCACACACACAGCTGCATGCACCCATCAAGGCCGCAGCTCTGCCTGTGCCCTTCTTATCTGTCTAGGTACTTTCCTACACCTTACAGTTTCTTAAAGAAAGCTCTTTCTGTCCTAAAATGCTAAAACAGATCAGTATGTAAGCAAAAGACAGATTTAATATATAAGCAAGATATATTTTTTTTGGGGGTTTCAACACACACACTAAGCAATGATATAGTTTGCTTTTCAAAACACATCTATCTAAGTGATTATATGGTTATCTTGTTAATACTGACAACGCTATATATGTTGTAAAGCAAGAAATGACATGGATTCTGCTATTTCTTTGTTTTTGAGTTTTCATCTGGCCTCGCGGACAACATCCTCCCATGAAAACACGAAAACTATCAGTGTTCAAAGTTTATTATAGTCCAGAATGATGACCAAGGGGTCCTGATCACGGTTCGTCAGGATCAGGAACCTGTTGCTGGTTGCGGTAAACACATGCCAGTGTTTATCGACAGGAATGCACTCTCCGTCTCCATCTGGGAAATCAGAGGTCACCGTCTTCAGATGAGTAGAATTCTTGATAAAGTAATCCATATTTTCTGTGGAAGGTTCTATCGTCCAATTGTGGCAGAACTGTCCCAGTTTCACGTGTGTGAAATATTTCCACATGGCCGGGTCACCAGTTGCACGCGGGTGAACCCTAGTTTTCTTGTGTCTGTCCCCCACCTGACCAAACTGGTAGATCTTGAAGGCTGACTCCTCTGTTGCCTGAGAGTCAGGGATTGGCACAGGGACAGGGGTGTCCATCGGGACGGGGGCATCCATTGATACCTCGGAGTTTGGGACCGGTGTAGGAACAGGATTTCCTACAGGTCCCTCTGGTTCAGTCTGAGTTCCTCTAGACATTTTGGCAGGGAAATTAGAGGGGGTTTGAGTTTGAGTACTTTTTCTCTTCTTCTTGTGTTTTCTGACATGCGGGCGAGTCTCAGAGCTTGCGGGAACAGCAGGCAGTGGTGAGGGGAACAGCGAGGAGGAGGGGGAGCACTGGTCTGGATCTTGCCCACCTGCTACCGGGGTCCCGGCTTGCTGACTGCTCGTGGCCGCCTCCTGAGTGGATTCCTGGCCCGTTCTGCCGGGCCCGGGTTGCAGTAGCTCACCAGCCGCTCCAAGATGCCTCTCCTTCTTGTCCTTCTTCTTGTTCTTCCTCCGGTTCTTTGCATCTGCTGGGTTCACCTCCAGCGTTGTTTCTGTTCCACCCGCTTGTGTCATCTCCCGGGTTGAAGACTGACACGGATAGGGGTCGAACACGACATACGGCTCCGGCCCGCCCTTCGCCAGCATCTTTGTTATCTCTCTCTGTTCTGGAGTCTGCCACCACCATGGGGACGGTAACCAGGGTATCAATGGATTGGGAGTGTATATCGTCAATGGCTGAGGAGAAGATCTCTCCGAGGTCAGTGGGGGGGATGGACTCCTCTCG
Source organism: Perca fluviatilis (assembly GCF_010015445.1). Lineage (NCBI taxonomy): Eukaryota > Metazoa > Chordata > Actinopteri > Perciformes > Percidae > Perca > Perca fluviatilis. The sequence goes on along the minus strand of NC_053132.1, from coordinate 23,243,507 downwards.
GGTGTGTGAGAGGGAGTCCTCACCAGCAGGATCGGAGAGGGCCTCTCCGAAGTCAGCAATGGGGATGGATCTCTCTCGGATGTGTGAGGGGAAGTCCTCACTGGTAGGATCGGAGAAGGGCACCTCGATGCCGAAGCTGATCCTGCCAAGGCTGAGGAGCTGGTACTCTCCATCCTCTCCATCCCCGATGCCAAGACTATTAAGAGTTTGGAGGAATGATTCACCCGAGCATCCATCTCCACCGTCACTCGCCTCTAGCCCTCCACCCTTGGCTGGAGGAACATTTGACAGGTAAACATCCCGTGGCTGGTAATTGTCATATCTTTTGCTGAGGCTACTTCTCCAGTCCGGGTATTGAACACTATCCACCCTTCTCCTTCATCCAGAGTAAACTGGTAGAACAGAAGAGGGCATGATTTTTACTGTGTTCACAAAAATAAACCCTTCTTCTATTCCTAATGTCTATCTACAGAAGACCTCCTACCCCTCCTCTTTCTTATCTTAGAGGGGCCCAGCATCTCAGCCAGGTTTTTATGGAGGTTATTTATGGCCAGAATCCACCTATATTGGACCTGGTATAACTTTGTAATAAACCTCCCCAATTATACATGGGTGAAAATAACCTAAGATGCTTTAATAAGCCTGCCACTTTCCTATTTCTATCTTTACTACATTTATGACATAAACCCACAGATAATTACTGCATGGCCTGAACACAACAAGTGCCAGGTAGTCATAATTCATGGGCAGGCAAAAGCATTCTAAGGCCTACAATGTTTTATAAGTAATGGTACATCTTGCTATATGTAACCTATACAATATACCCTATTGACATTACAAGATACTTCAATAGGTAAATAATAAAATCTTACCCCATTAAGCATGTTCAAACTTTCATCCAACTCTGCAAAAGAGTTGATCTGGTTTGCTTCGTTCTCCATTGCTTTTGAGTAATACATTTGTCAAGGTGCAGTTACACGCTCTAGTCTCCTCACAATTTGGGGAGCAAGTAAAGATGATTGCTTGATGTGTGTAAGCTATTGTCCTATGTGTGGTTATCAGCTCCACCTCCTCTTCCGGTGGTAAGGCCCTGGCCCATCAGAGTTTCTATTCTTCAAGGTCAGGTGCCCTCCTCTGTATCTTATCTTTAAACGGCTTGATCAAGAGCCTTATATTTTCTGCTCTTGCATTTTCGCTGAATCAATAGCCATGTTAGTTTCCAGCTCGCAAACCCAACAGCCATACAAGACAGCAAAGCCACAAGAGCATATAAACATCCCCATAATGCATTACCCACCCATCCCATAACAGAGCCAACTGAGCTCGCAACAGTAGTTACTGTCACCTCTGCAGCCCTTTTTATGTTGGTAGGTAAAGACACCATAGAGTCCGTAAACACAGACAAAAACCTTTTATTTTGATAGCTTGATAAGTGATTCCAGTTCCTGGCAGCCACAATATCAACACATTGGCTGCAGAAAGTAAACATAGCATTACCACTGCATTCAATCCCTGTTTTGGCCACTACCGGTTTCCTTGCTGTGGGCCTGGTTGCTCTAAGGCCTTGCCAGACTATTTCATAGCACTGGATCCCACAGTGGACACAATGTCCAGGTATATAATTTTCCCATTTCAAAATGTCATTGGATCGTTCATCATCATTTTTACCCACATATTGGACTCCTCTAAAGTCGACGGACAGCAGAAATCGGTATCTGGGACGAATCGTAACCATCTTGGGTGTGTCTCTTTCTAAGCTGCAGTTAAGAAATATGTACTGGGTATTTATAACCTTTCAGTACTACTAGATCGTTAGGTAGCTGAAATTGAACTACCAGACAGATATTTCTGTGAACTTATCAAGGGACAGACTGTGAACTGTCCCGGATTTAGCAAGGTTTACCGAGATCCGCTGCAACTCTCAGTTCTTTTTCAGGACTGAGGACCTATTTTTTTGATGTTTTTTCTTTACATAATTTATTTTATCTGCTTTTATATGTTTGACTGTTTTAACTGCTATTTCACATTTCATGTAAAGCACTTTGGATTGCCCTGTTACTGGAATATGCTATATAAATAAAGCTGCCTTGCCTTACCCCCGTACCCTGAAGCTTGATTTAACGCCTGCTTCAGTCCTTGTGTAATCCGAGTATATCTAGACCTCGTCCCCGTCCTGACAAACAGGAGAGGAGTCGGTAACTTGTTTTGGCTTATAATCTACCAGTTTCCCCTGACTCATTCATATATGCCACTCCTGCTGTAAACCCACTTTTCCTACACCGTTCTAAGTACTACGTATCGCTCTGCCCATCTTTTTGACTGGGTATTATAGTTAGCAGACTAATCTGTCCCAGCGGAAATACTGGGCCTTCTTCAGGCTCCATGAGGCCGTCAGACAGCAGGCTATCCCACTGGCTTCCCGTACGTCTGTGTCCAGACCCCGAGGAAGCTGTAGGCCAGCCACCACTTGTCCTTCCGGCCTAGTCATGAAAGTCCCTGAAAGTCTCCACATCCTCCTGATTTTCCTCAGGAGATCCCTGTCCATTCAACCTGTGGGTACCATTCCTTCGGGGCGGTTTCGGGGGTTCCCATCCTCCTGAGCCCCTTAGGGGATCTGGATCTGGGTCACCTCCTCCTCCACCTCCTCCGGCTCTTCCCCCGGATCTACTGGCAGGCACATCCCTATGCTGCCTTTCTACAGATCTATCTCTATGAATACAGCCTTCCTGGTAAAAATCATATCCTTGTTTAAGATATGAGCTTTTCCAGGGTCCCCCGTTTCTTGGCATTGCCAGGACTTCAGGGCCTGTCATAGACTTCTCTACGCATCTTTTTTCTCCCAGCGAGACTGGGTACCAACCCGTTCCCTCCAATATAGGCTCCTCTTCCCAGCCCGAGTCGTACTCTCCCTGCCCCAAGAGCCTGGGATTGTACAGACCTGAATCAGTCTGGTATGTAGGTGCACTACACGGATATTGGTCGGGGTTGTACGGTCTATCTGGTAACGGCTTAACTGATCTCCCCAATCTGCCCCTGGGAGCCCGTTTGGGTATTGGTGGGTCAACAATGGTAACTGATTTCCTCATCTGGTGCCTTCCAGGGGGTATCATTGTCTGAAGACCCCTCGGTTGCTTTCCAGATGTAAACAATATGCCCCTAGGTCCTGTTGTGGGAGAAGTAGAAACTGGTACTGCCCGCGTCAGTTTTTTTTTTTTTTTATTTTTTTTAAAACCTCTGCATTCAGTCCTGACTCCCACTTCCCGACCTCTCTCTAGGGGTACTTTTACATATATACACCTGTCATACGGGTCATATGCATCTCTATAGCCTATCCCCTGTGCAGAGGTCAGACAATCCAGCGCATGAAAGTTTCCTTTCTTACATGCCGGTCTAGCCTGTATCTCTGTGGGGTACTCCCTGCCTGTCCAGACTACTAGCTGTTGTTCATAGTCCGGTAGAGGCTCCCTCCTCATATGTGATTTGAGGCATTCTCAGGCATGCACGTATGTGCCACTATTCTGAGGGCACCCCTCTGGCCCCCTCAGCATGTGCACTACAGCCCTGTGCCCAGCTTCCCCATCTCCGGTTTCGCTGAGTATCTCCCTCCCTTGGCTTCCTGAAGCCTAGGAACCCCCAGATAGCTCTACGGCCCCTCTGGGGTAACTTTGGCTGTTCTGACTCAATCTGTCTGAACCACCATGCTGTTGTCCTGGGGCTCCAGTCCGCTGGCTTGGGCTGTCCCCGCCTGCGTCTCTGGAACTCCCTGGAATGTACACAGTCACTGACTTTGCCGGACTGTACGACCGGGGCTCATGTCTGACGAAAGGATCTGGGCAGATAGGGCCCGGGCTCACCAGGGCTCGCTCTATCATTCCCTTCTCACTTTCAGAACAGCACACCACCCATTCGTACCTCCGGTACTCCCTCAGCATTCTGGCCAGAGCACTTACCCCAGCCTGCATCGGGTACTGGAATAACCTTGTGCCAAACAGGGTTAATCACCCTGTAAGGGTGTCTATCTAATGCTACACTATTACAGAGTATTCTGTAAACGTAAACTTCATCCTCTGCGTCGTAGAATTCTGACGCTAGCCTAGTCTGGTCTGACTTCATGCTAAAACAGCAGTGTACTACTTCCCTGTATGTACCACTTTTTGTAGTGCTATGCGCCTGACGCACTACGGTGCCATCAGGTAATGCCTGCACTGGTACCCAGTCACATGACTGGGGAAATCATTGCTTAAGTGCTAATGCCACACCTCCCCCATGGTTCAGCGCCCTATTCGCTGGGTTGAACCATGAAATTGGTTCTAGCTGATTGGGCCACAGGTCACAGTCTTGGATCCATCCACTGTGGTATCTGACTGATAGATTGTGCGCCAGGCTCTGCAGTTGCCATGGCTCGAGGGGGTTTAATAGATACTTTGCTCTCCGGATTTCTCGTTCAACCAAAATTCCTCTACACTCCTTACCCCTCCTATTTTATATCTAGACGAACTTTCGCGTTGCTTTCAGTTTGGTTTACCTACTTCACCTAACCTATTTAGTAATGGATAGGACTTAGTCCTCAGTATCCCCACTACTTAGGAGATTCCTCTCACTAAGAGCCGGTACGTAGAGATCCGGGTGTGCCTATTTTTCCTAAAAGGCTGTAGCTCCTCTATTTACCCACCCAGTGACGTAAATAGATTTGCGCGGCGCGCTACTTTGAACTCTAGAGTATAAAACGTTGAACTCGGGATGTCTTCTCCCTAAAGTTTGACCCTCTAAGACCGTTATTAGGCTGTATTTGGTTTGCTAAGAATTAATCCGTTTTGACTCTTCTAGTTAATCGGAATTTAACTTTACGTTACGGCGCTTAATTCGTCGCCCCTTAGCACTAAAACTGTCCCATTCAATTAATGAATAAAAAATAAAACTATTTCATTTATTTTTTATACATAGACAACAATGGTCCCATCTAACGTGGTCCCATTCAATTAAAGAATAAAAAATAAAACTATTTCATTTGTTTTTTATACATAGACAATGACAATCTAACGTGGTCCCATAAAAGAACAGATAAAAAATAAAACTATTTCATTTATTTTTTATGCATAGGAAATGGTCCCATCCATGTGGTCCCATAACAGGAAAGAACAGAAAATAAAACTATTTCATTTATTTTCAGTGCACAGAATAAAAAATAAAACTATTCCATTTATTTTTTACACATAGACAATGGTCCCATCTAATGTGGTCCCATGACAGAACAGATAAAAAATAAAACTATTTCATTTATTTTTTATACATATGAAATGGTCCCATCCATGTGGTCCCATAACAGGAAAGAACAGAAAATAAAACTATTTCATTTATTTTCAGTGCATGGAATAAAAAATAAAACTATTTCATCTACTTTTTAAACCTAGAAAATGGACCCATTGGTCCCATCTGGGGTGCCATGTCGACCGGTGTGGCAGTTCGCTGAGGCATCGCGTCGCTCGCTGTGGCCGAGCCAACCCTTTTTATTGCCTTCCCCTCAGCAAACCCCCGGCCCTACTAGTGCCCTCTTTTGCCGTACGGACGAACGCCAGTTGCCCGTTAGCGGGGCGGATGTTTTGACCTATACTAAAAAGGAGTTGCTTTTGACGCTTCCCTGATTAATTTTAGTTTATAGAGACACACACGCCCTCCGTCTAAGGAGAAGCCCTCGCCGGATCAGCCCGAGAACCCGAGACAAGAGGTTAGATACACACTACACCAGACGTCCCCAAAAACACGGGCTCTTATCCCCCTGTATATGACAAGCACTGCCCGAGGGGATCTTTAAAACCAATGATTTTTCTTTAGTACTTACGGTCTGTTAGCCGTCCTCCCAGGGTCACCGGAGGTCCCTTCCTTCTCAAGGACGCCCGCCTTGCCCTTCTTGGTCGCCCGACTGAGAGAGGGGGATGCTCAGAGGCTCTGACCAGGCCGCGCGGATAGGGAAATGCACTCCCACTAGGAGATAACAGGAGGTCTGCGTGTCCAAGTCGATCCCCGTCGGGAGGCTACTCTCCACGGGCGGTTAAAGAGGAGTCACTAACCCCCGTAAGGGGGGAAACCCCACCTGCTTGACAGCGGGCGGTACGATCCCAGAGAAAATAAAGAACTGGCAAAGATTGGCTCCCCTAGTCTAAAATCAGACTCAGGTGATTTTTATTATTTTGTGACAAAAGCAGAAATTAAAAGCAAGTGGTCCTTTACAACATAAAACTAAAAATACAAATAAAGATAAAGCCTCCGCTCTAACAGAGGTATTTAAAGCTGCTTCTCTTTTCCTCCTGGCCCTGTCTCTCCCTCACTCATAAACGAGCAGGTAATCTCCTTCTTCGATGTCGAAGAGGGTAAATAAATCTTCCCCACAACGCAGCGAAAATAGCGTCTGGGTAAAAACTAAGAGAGAAGAACACTTTTTGGCCTCTGTATAACAGAGGTATTCGAAGCCGCTTCTCAGAGATAGTCTTTTTTTCTTTTTTTCCCTCCCTTACACTCAGCGAGCGCAAGGGAACCCCTCTCCAGCTGGGAGAGTGATAATGAATCTTCCCCAAAACACAGAAAGTGCAAGGGTAGATGGAGAAGGCTTCATGGTATCCCGATGCCACGTAAAGCACTCGGTAAAAGAGCCCGAAGGAAGCCCAAAAGGGACCCAAAAGGGTAAAAGGGGCCAAAAGGCACCCAAAAGAGGGGCTCACCCGAAAGGGGCCGCTACTCGGCAAAAACACTCATATTTATACACAAAAAACATTTTACTCCTCCCAAAATTATCAAAAGGGACGTACTATATGTACTTCCCTATCCTTGTAAGGTAATGTAGGAAACACTTCACAAATTTCGTTACAGTAATGAACTTCATGAACTCTACAGCTCGTGTGCTGTGTATGGCCACACATGTGCCTTCAAGACGCACACACACACAGCTGCATGCACCCATCAAGGCCGCAGCTCCTGCCTGTGCCCTTCTTATCTGTCTAGGTACTTTCCTACACCTTACAGTTTCTTAAAGAAAGCTCTTTCTGTCCTAAAATGCAAAAACAGATCAGTATGTAAGCAAATATATATAAATTAATATATAAGCAAGATATATGTTATATTTTTGGGGGGGTTTTCAACACACACACTAAGCAATGATATAGTTTGCTTTTCAAAACACATCTATCTAAGTGATTATATGGTTATCTTGTTAATACTGACAACGCTATATATGTTGTAAAGCAAGAAATGACATGGATTCTGCTATTTCTTTGTTTTTGAGTTTTCATCTGGCCTCGCGGACAACACCACTGGGCTGTGAGAACATAGGGCTATGGGAACATAGGGGTGTGGGAACATAGGCACACTCCCGAGACTTTCACCCAATAAAATGTCTGTGTCCCGGGAGTCCTACTTAAAGGTGTAGTGAGCTGCGCAAAGATTTCTGATATATGAACACAACCCCCACCCCCCCCTTCAGAATCTCCGCCTCTCAGCTGCATGTCAAGCACATTGCAATAGCAACCATTTCCGCTAGTATCTCTACAGACTAAATGAAATATGGCAAAATCAACGTTAGCTGGGTTGTGGATTAGCAAACTGCCGCTACTGCTGTTAAGCCAACCAGTTGGGAGCAGCCATCCCAAACAGTAGCGAACGGACGAGGTTAAACCGACCTATTGAAAAAAAGCAAACGGTGAAACAGCGAAGCGAACGTTATTACCCACTTGTCCATAACGACGAGAGCCCTCATCGGCATTCATTCCTTTGAAATCACGCAGGTTTCTGCAGCGTTGAAATGCCTCACCGATGTTAACAAGGCTCGTCTTCCTTTCCCCGTCATACAACTTCTTTTTTAAATTTTTATTCTTCAGACCTTTTCCTCCTTTGCCATTTCTCTGCCATCTCTTTTTTCTAGGGCTGCTCCCTCTTAGTCGATTAGTCGACTAATCGGTCGTTTTGGTCTTACTCAACTTAGATTTCTTTAGTTGATTAGTCATGTTTTATGCTTTTTTCATGCTACTTTCATTACTTTCATTAAGGCAATTATTTATTGTATTACACGTTTTCTGAAATGTTGTGTTTAAATATGCAAAGGAGGCATTATCTTATTCAATATATGCATCCTTTTGCATGACTCTTTGCGGAGAAACTCAGATTTTACAGATCTGTCGATTTAAATCAACTAATCGATTAGTCGATACAATTGAATGAGTGTTAGTCAACTAACAATTTCTTCAAACGAACACAGCCCTACTTTTTTCACATTCAAATGCGTAATTTCATAAGATATCATACGAATTGGTGTGCATACGTTTTGTACAATATCATCCCAACCTGTTCATTAGAATGCGTTGCTTAGAAATATAAAAGAAACGAGAAAAAATAAAACAAAAGAAGACAGATCACGTAAGAGAGCATTTACATAACCTGACATGAGACATAACCCATCGCGTCTTGATTACTTAAGAGGTCTGAATCACAGGGTGAAGACAAACATTGCTGTACACCAGATCTTCAAGAGCCACAGGATGATACCCTTGCCATCACTGTTGAGTTCCTGTTGCATAACACAGAGTGAATCATGGTGCTGCTGAGAACGCCCACATCAGCCAGGTGAATGGTCTCTGATGATTAATGATGCACTCTCATAAATAAAGTTTTGAAAGAACACTCAGCAAGGCTCTCAGTGTAGTCAAATGCTTCTATTTTACACAACATCACATACATAACATAAACAATAACAAAGTGTCACCTTAGGTCATGCAGTGGCATCTTGGTGTCTAGGTTGAAGCATTAGCTCATGACACCTACCCTTTTTACATTCTATTTTATTATTATTTTGTTCTTAGGTCCCTCAGGATATTATCAATCTTATAAAATGTATTATTATTATTATTAATTTCTGTATTGTATATACATATTAACACACATACTGTATGTGCAGAAGTAAAAAAATCAACAAAACAAAATACATTCTCATTCATATACACATTGCCATTCATGCCTCACTGTTGTATGTGTTTATCATGCTAGACTTAGCAGGTGTCCAGTGTAAAACTGGACACAAAAAGTGGTTGATGCAGACAGTAGACTGTGTTTGTGGTGGCGACTTGCTGTAGGATAGGTCATAAAGCCCGCCCCCCTCCATGTTATTGAATGTGACGTGGACCTAACTAAAAAGTCAAAGTGCACGTCAAACAAGATTCCCCTTAAGATGGTTTCGGTTATTTGGGTAGGTAGTTGTTATCACTCTGATGTTGTGTTCAAGTGTTCATTTTGTTTCGCCATGAGCATCTTAGCTTTTAGCATGTCAGCCAGACCCGGCCTTCACCTGTTGGCCACACAACATCGTGGGTGTGTTTGATTTGGGTCACACAGCACGCACGCCGGATGCTGCGTTAAATTGTTAGGTTTTTATTCCCCACTGATGTCTGGGTACAATAATGCTAACCTTAACCCATAAATGATGTAATTCTTTATGACTGAATGAACCAACATGAGTTACAGGTTACATGAGTCGACCGTCACTTGTGCAGATTGTTAATGCTTTCTAGTGTCACACTGGGAAGAGAGCCACAGAAAATGCTTAAACTGGAGCGAGGTCTACTATTTCAATAAAAATGAGCTGACCTCATTCCAGGTAATAGAAGGTTATCTCCTTGCTCTCCGTGCAGTTGTTAAGTGGCTGGTACACTATTGTAATTCATCCACTTGATAAAAATGTCCCACTCGCAATATAAACAATATTTCAAATGTATTATTTAAAATAAGATGACACAATAGGGACTTAATCAGTGTGTATATGGATTATACTGGACATATATATAATCTTTGTAGATATGTTTTTGGAGAACCTGGGATGTTTATTTCTCCATGTTCCATATTGTATGATTACATTTCCATTTCTGGATGGCAGTCTAAATATAATGTACTTTTCCAATGAAATCATTTGCTGCAGGGATGAGCAAGGAGGGAAAACAAACATTGACACAGACAGGAAGGAAATGTGTCTTTATGACAGTCTGTGGTTCGGCCAGGGCCTGTAGTCTCTGTGCCTTACCCTTGTCTGCTACCCTTGTGTCTCACCTTTAGGTCGTGTTAGGCGGAGTTAGAGTTAATGTTACTGGGTGCTGTGGTGTAGCGATAAACAGAAGTCCCGGTTCGGTTCATACCCCCGGTTTAGGAGTCACAGATCGGTGCGAGTTTGGTACAGCGAGAAAACCCCAAATCTAATACAAGTCTTCTCATTGATTTTGAACAGACAGTTGTGCAAAGACAGACAAAGGCTTGCTGGGGACTGAGGTCAAGTCAAGTAGAACTTTATTTGTCCCCAAAGGGGCAATTGGTGTTTTGCAGCAGTGACCACACAAGATCAATACAAATACAACAATAAATAGCAAACATGTAAGAACAAAAAAATAAAAGAAATTTAAACAAATGCAAACTTAATTCCAATTAACAATTTTAAAAAGGCCATGTTTATCACGCGTGGTTGTGGTCAAGCTGATGTGAGCTTATCCGGTTTAAAGGAACACGCCGACTTATTGGGAATTTAGCTTATTCACTGTAACCCCCAGAGTTAGACAAGTCGATACATACCCTTCTCATCTCCGTGCGTGCTGTAAAGCTGTCTGACGGCTCCAGCCGCATCAGCCCATCACAGAACAGGCAGGTGAATGGTTCTAGTAATCCTACTGCTCCGAATAAGTGACAAAATAACGCCAACACGTTCCTATTTACATGTTGTGATTTGTAGAGTCACAGCGTGTACAAAAAACAACGTAACATGAGACACAGCCATCTTCTAACCGTAAACAAACCGGGAACTATATTCTCAGGCGGAAGAATATAGTACTTGGGTGGAGTGATATGCTCGCAGCAAGCCTGTCTCAGAATATAGTTCCCGGTTTGTTTACTGTTAGAAGATGGCTGTGTCTCATGTTACGTTGTTTTTTATACACGCTGTGACTCTACAAATCACAACATGTAAATAGGAACATGTTGGCGTTATTTTGTCACTTTTGTCACAATTCGGAGCAGTAGGCTAGTTGGAACCAGTTACCTGCAGGATCTGTGCTGGGCTAAGCTAATGCTGGAGCCGTCAGACAGCGTTACAGCACGCACGGAGATGAGAAGGGTATGTATCGACTTGTCTTACTCTGGGGGTTATGGTGAATAAGCTAAATTCACAATAAGTCGGCGTGTTCCTTTAAGTGGAGCAGTGAGATGGCTGAGGGTCTGAAACTCTAGGTGCAGGGGGGGTGGGCGGCGGGCGCTGTGAGACTGAATGGATTCGGCTTTCTTTAACAACTCTTTGTTATACAGACTTTTCTGTTGAGTACCTGTGACGCTGCTACACACCTTGATGACCTTTGTCAATGATTTCTTCTGTTTTATTTTGAGAGATGCATACCAGCAGATAAAAGAAAAGGTTAAAAAAAAACTTGACTCGATGAAAGAGCTATAAAACAAAGTCATCAGAGACGTGTCAACCTCTAACTTAGCCAGCTTCCTCAGACAAAAAATGTGCTGCTGGCTTTTTTCACACACCATATTGGTATGACATTCAAAGGTAAGCTTATTGTCAATTACAGTGCCCACATACTTGTATGTTTCAACTATTTCTACATCCTGACCATTAACCGTGGTCAGGATGATGATGTGAGGAGAGGGGGAGACTCAGCTGAGTCTCACTCTAGCCAGCCGGATTGATATGTTATATATTCAACAGTGCACCAGATGCAGACTGACTGCAGCCAGACACGGATGGAGGAAAAGATCGCTTTCTTCTTTTAAGTGTTCCGTACTCAGTGATCTTTCAAAACCATGATGCAATGGCTGACTGCTGGAAACTCTACACGAAAAATGTGCTTTATATTCAGTGGAGTGATGGACAGAGGAATCACTGCAGTGTTGTGTTCTAGGTTAACAGGTTTACTGTGTTCTCACAGGGTAATCCCACACTGACTCAGGTTACTGGAGAGCACAGTGACATCCACACTGCCGATGAGTGGAATGCGAGTGTGTGCTCTGTACAACTACGGACAAAAAGTCATGGCAACGTCCAGGCTGTTCTCATGAACCATACATTCATATTGCTATGAAAAGTTAAGTATTGTAATTCGTAAGCATTGCACGTTTTTTTTTTTTTGCAGTGACTGCTGCTGTATAAGAACGCGGTTGGCTGCGTAGGGAGCAGGTCAGGGTGGGTCATAAACACAGGATATTAGGCCAGGGAGCGGAGTTCGATTCCTGGGGAAAACAAAAGACTTTCACCCGGGAAATGTGTGGTCCTTGGGAGTGTTTGAATCCAAATCTCGATCTTTACTGTGGAACTTTTTGATATTAATGAACGTCAGTTCAGGCCATTGCCAAATGAGTTGATACAAAGCCAATTAAGACCATCAGCTCCACACAACTCTCTCTGCGAACTCGAGCAAAGATAATGACCTCTTCTGAAGAGTCCATCATGTTTTTTAATCCTCTGCAGGGGCGCTTCTAGGATCAGACCTTTAGGGGGCTCAGCCCCTAATGAGAATACAGTGCCATGCAAAAGTGTTAACTTAACCCCCCCTTCCCGCCCCTCGCTAAATCAGTAATTTCATTAGCCGATAATCTCTGACCTAGCTACTGAACAACGTCAGCTAACGTTTTTTGACACTATTAACACTATGATGGAACTAAACCTGACACTTTAGAAGTCACAGTAATAACGACCAATTTGACACAATGTTCTAACGTTCAGCAATTTTTGTTGCTTACGTTTCAATTTGGCTTGTAATCTGGGCTCGAGCCCCCTAAAAGGGTCTAAAATCGCCAATGACTCTCCGTGTCCTCCTTGGTTACAAGCAACTGTGTGGAGGAGGAGTGGGGTTGGTGCGCGATCACGGAAGGCTTGTACCATATGGATGCGCCGACAGTTTTGTCATTACTTAGAATTCCTCAGGGGCCGCAGAAATGATACACTATAGCATTAACTAGTAATTTTTGTGCCTAAACGTAACTGTCGTCGCCGCATAAAGCTCACTTTTTGTCGCCTAAACTCAACTGTAATGTCCGCCAAAACGACCGGCAGCTTGCTGTGCCAAAGTCACCTTTTATCGGTTTAACTGAACCACCAACTACTGTACCGCTGATACCACGGAGCACCATAACCGGCGTCGCAGAGCTCTGTAGCAGCTAAACACATCTAATAACTGCTGTGTTTTAGACACAGATATGGTGATAATAAACAGTTTAATGTTTTATAATGTGAGGAGAGGACATTCCAAAAATTTGAAAGAAAATGGAATTTCTTTGTCCTTCAGCAGACTTAACAGTATCATCTGCAAACTTCACGATGTGGCGGTTTGCAGTCTCGCTTCGGCTGTCATTAGTGTACAAGATGTACAGGAGAGGAGAGAGGACACATCCCTGGGGAGAGCCAGTTGATTTAGGAGTTAGTCCAGAAAAATGTCCATTCTTACTCTCTGAGATCTGTTGATGAGAAAGTCCAAGATCCAGCCCACAATGTTATTTTCCATCCCAAAATGCTCAGTGAGTTTGTGCCCCAGCAGATGTGGCTGTATGGTATTAAAAGCTGAAGAGAAGTCCACAAACAATAGTCTGGCATGATTTTTACTAACCTAAATTGAGCAAAGTTATAGCTGCATCCTGAACCCCCCCCCCCCTGTTGGTTCGATAAGCAAACTGTGGCGGGTCGAGGTGACGCTCCGTTTTGTCTAGGATTTCCTCTTTTATCAACTTTTCAAATGACTTCATAACTAGTGAGGTCAGGGCTACAGGCCTAATCATTGAGAGTTTTAGGGTGGCTGTGTTTTGCAATTGGAACTATTGTAGATTGTTTCCATAGATCAGGGACTCTTTGCTGACAGAATGTTAAAAATATAAGTAAAAATAGGACCTAATTGATCAGCACAGTGGGACAGTACACGACCACCAATGTTTTCAGGACCAGGGCTCGTTCTCGCTTTACAATGTTTAAAAGGTTTCACGACACTGTGTACAGAAAAGGAAGAGGCAGGTTGACCAGAGTTCTGTAGGTTGTGTTTTAAAAGAGCAGTTTCATTGCTAAAATCATGCACTTCAAATCTTGAATAAAACGTGCTAAACCTCTGAGCGGGAGCCAGATCTGATGAGAAGCCTTCTCAAGCCACCCTTTTCTTAGCTTTGTAATTTAACCCAACCATGGTTCGGACACTGTCCCAGGCTGAGCCTAAACTGTTGTCGCTGTTTTGTTTTTGTTGTTTTCATTATAAAAAAAAGGAACATTTTTAAAAACTTCTGTATTACACTACGGGCACTGAACAAATGCTTCCAAAATGCAACAGGTCACAGTAGGCTATACAACTAAAAAAGTATTTTCTTATGCTATAAAATTGAAAAACACAAAATACGGGTTTGCTTTTACCTTTGTCCTGGTGATTGGCACATCTCGGTGATGTCGTTGATGTCATGCGTTAACATGTTAAAAGTGTTATCGTCCCTGTATGCACAACTCTCTCTCTGTAATGTCAGCCATAATGTGACTGACTCACTCGCCAATCAGGTTGTTGTGCTAACCTGAGCACATGTTGCTAACCTGAGCACATGATGCTAACCGCGTACAAACATTGGTTCCACATTACGTGCATCGATCTACATACTGTGTATTCTGCGTGAGGCTGCATGCGCTGGACCGTAACCCCTGTACAGTAAAGGTTCGGCACCGTTAGATATAAACTTAGGGTGACCGGACGTCCCGGTTTAACTGGAACAGTCCCGATTATGAGTTAAAATGTCCCGGTTTACACCAACCATTATGAAATTGTCCCGGTTGTCAGCAATTACATAGCCGACATGGTCTTATTATAGCCCAATCATTAACTAAACCCATGTAGAAAGACTAATAAAGCGTCCAGCGTATGATTTTAACAATGTATGTGTGTGTGTCAGTCAATCGTAGCGGTCTGCGTCTGCATAATCTGTGCAGCCAGCGTTACAATGTTGCAATGCCTCTTCTTATCGGTCTCGTTTTAAGAGCGGTGAAGTTGGCTGGACGTTTGATATTCGATTTTAACTTCCCCTTCGTTCGAGATTGACAACGCAATTCAGGTCAATGACGTGATCAGGGTAAAAAAAAGAATCAAGAGAAAACAACTACAATTATTATCGCTAGAGATTTGTATCCGACATAAAGCTTCATAGCACTTAATCATCTGTTCTGTCGCTAGGTTCTGTGTAAGGGACCGTCGACAAATTACCGTTTTGGTAGATCGGCAATGACAGTAGGGATGTAAAACGTTGGCTATTTCTTGAAAAAATATTCACTAATAATTCGTTTTCATGATGATTGCATTACAGTTACATCTAAAGTTCAGTTATTATTATTTCTGGAAAATATGAAATAAAAATCTCATTCCCTCATTCTGATTGCTGTAGTAGGCTACTTCCCAATCACTCACTGCTACTTACTACAGGTCAATTTATATGGAAGCAATTTTCTCTGAAAAATATGAATATGTTCACGTTAAAAAGTGTGCGCTCGCACGAGCACTACGGTCACGCGCAAAGCGTCACGGTTTTAGTTCCGGGAAATCTGGTCACCCTGTATAAACTGATACAGCCCTACTGGGTGCAGCGGAGTTTTTATGCTGTCAATATTTTCCCATCATCTTCTCCTTGAAGATGCCTATCCTTGAGTCTTTGAAGCTTTCCTGACAGGCCATCATCGAGCACACATTCGCTGTACAGCTACATGTGGCATTTTCTCTGTCTAATTTGGTTTCGGTATCTTGTATCCATTGTGCATCCTCTTGGTGTCTGTCACAAGCAGATGATTGGTTTTCCGTCTTTTTGTGTTTTCAGCCATCGTGACTCTGATCTTACGGCCGCAGCAGAAGCAGCGGACATGACAGGATTCCTGATAGTATTTTACATATTTGCTGGCATTGCATATCTGGCGTTACTATCTGGTATTTTAGACAAAATTGGAGGGATTATGCTTTTTCTCACATTAGTTGAAATTACAAACTTCACGACCACAGGTGCACTGTGGCATGCGTATTCAGTGTTTCCAAGGTATTTAAAAAAAATCTGGAAAGGCTGTACTGTGGGAGTGTGATCGCCTGAATACAAACACCAATGTACTGGGACTGTACTAGTGTGTATGATTTCTGCTGCCTTGCATTTAGTGCTGCATTAGGTTCCCTAGAAGATCTTCCTCATATAAAATATGTTCAAAAATCTGGGACTGCACGTCTTTCTATTAGTCTTCCTCATTGTGGGAACACTGAGTTTAGTTACAGCTCACACACACACAGTACTTTCTACTTTGATGTTTGCCTTCATTAACCATATCAATTGGAAGAGAATGAACTCATTCACTGTGTGGGTGTATTTTTGGAGAATATTATAGTTTTGGATATGTATCTTGCGTGTGGGTGGGATGCAACAATGCTGTCAGCGATGGTCTGTGTTCACGTGTATTTCTACCTCTTGGTAGACTATGATAGCTTGGTTTCGAACACGTGCTCGCTCAGTTTGACAACTTCACTTTGACATTTGAAGGTCCAGAATCAATAGATGGCCTTCTACTTGTCTTTTTCCTTTGATTGCACTGCTGACTTCATGTAAAAGTTTGGTCGTAGTTTAACTTGTATTATAATGTTAGTCGCCCTGTCGCAACATGTTTTCTTTGAAATATACTGCCTTGGCACCTTGGAAAAGCTCTTTTGTGGTGATGGCGGTAACTTTTTTGTATGATTGTCTTCCATCACTGCAGCAGTAGAAAATGTGAGGAGGAGGGCAAGCAGAGGAGTTTCAAAAGCCTGACATTTTCCCAGGAAAAAAAATATTCTATTGACAAAATTATAGCTCCTTGGTGTATATCACTAAAGTACACATAGGACAAAATCAATCAGCCATACTTAGCTTATACAGTAGCTTATGGTTGCTTATGTTAGCAAACTTGCTATACTGCTGTGTATCTGACATTACCTTATGACTCCTCTATACTTGTGCTACTGCTAATCTACATTTTAGCTCATTCAGATCACCCAATGATGGCATCTTTAAAACAACCGAGTCATGAGAATTATGGGAAATTTAAGAAAGATCAATATGTTGTTATTCTGTAATGACCAGTTGTGGCTAATGTTCAAAAACAGTTCTCACAGGCTCGCTTTAAGTTAAGGTTCGGTTCAGTTTAGCCGACTACAACTACTTGGTTAAGGTTAGAGAAAGATTTTAGACATAGTTACACAGAGATGGATGGATGGATGGACAATAACTTAATACTTAGTAAAATATGTGGAAATACAAAACTGAGAATAGAGACTAACGACAGGACTATAATGTTAACTCTGACAATGAAAGTAATATACTTTACACATTTTTCACCCTGGGTTATTAATTCAAATTTGCCTATTTTTTGTGTGTGTGGTTTTCCCCAAACAGTTGTTATGCTTTTGCTTCTGAGAGAGAGCAGTCAATATTCGTACAATCGCTAGAATCCACTGGTCGGGAGAAGGTCAACAGGCTTGTGTTTGAAGAAATGAACAATGCTGCTTTTGAGCACAGTCTGTATGTTCTGTAAACAGATTAGAGCAGAAAAGAATACATAATACAACACTATAGAGTGGACATTAAGCCACAGCTGTATAGCCCCAAGGTGGATGGGATGTTGTCTGTCTCACCATCACAGAAAGAGAGAACAGCATGTACAGTAGTGGGACTAGGGATCCCCAGAGTGTCAATCTGGACAGACTGAATTGTGACAGGGGGGGGAACTAAAGATAGAGGTATGGAATATTTTTGGCCTCTTTATTTAATATTTTGCAATTGTCAATTCAAATTGCAATTTTGTCATGCAATCTGAAAGCTCTGAAAGCTCAATCAATTGGATTTCATATATGTTTTTTTTTAGTCTCTATTCAAATGGCAAGACATTTTGACACGCAATTTTTTCATTCATTTCATTTTTCATTTCATTCATTTGACTAAGACAATCTTCCATATTGAGGTCCTTACAGGGCATGAGTACATTAGACCCACAGGAAAGGTCACATACTGTATGTCAATTCCCTCTGCACTCTAGGTATAGGCTCAGCCTTTCTTTATGGCATTAACACAGGCAACCTTATGACACATTATTAGACAAGATTAGCCTCATTTGCATGTGAGTACGTGGTTGGAAAAGCATTATTCATGATTTGCATGCAGGCAAGTGATTAGAACCGAGTGTCCATGAGTGAGAAAGACACCACGATCCAAAAGTGACTGGTGCAGGAAATGGTTGAAGGTGAAATACTGTTTTTGCCGATTGCTTACACTCTGAAATTAAAAGTATTACACAATTATCAAAACCTTACACTCAAGGAGCAAAACATTGGCCCAGATGTGCACCACTATAAGCACAATGTTAGACTCACACTTTTTGCAATACAATACACACAGTGATTCGCAAAACACTAAACACACTTGTATACATTAGACACAGAAGTATATCATGATGTCACTTCCTTGCAATTCCAAAGCACTGATTGTCAAATGACCACACCTATGAGCCAATCTGTGAAACACAGCCATTAGGTACGCAAACACATGACTGCTTACAGTTTTTGCCCATTGCTTACACACTAAAAACAAATGCTTAGACCAAAGCCTCAATACCTAAACTTCTTGTAGCATACCTTAAACACAGTGTAACCGTAGCTTAAACACATTGTCAACTTTGCACTTTGTTTGCAATTCTGTAACACACTTATTGCGAAACACTACACACGTTTTCTTACATTAGACACTTTGTTCAAAAACAAAATCTTCTGTTGTCATTGGGAAAACACTCTGTTCAAAATGCAAAACTCATCTGGCAATTGTAGGAACTTACATACAGACCTGAAAACACTAATCGGTCTGAGCCTTAGCGCTACAAATAGGCCTCAGGTGAGCCATTTAGAGAACTTTGCAAGCATGGAGGCAACGAGAGTCAGAGTAAGAGGAGGACAAAGAGAGAGAGAGGAGTCGGACGTGGAAGAGACATACCCTGGGATGTTGACGAGGTCTTGTGGCCAGATCCGAACAGAAAGCGGGATCCATAACTTAATAACACACTTTTTGCAAAACATCACACACAGTGATTTGCAAAACACTAAACACACTTGTATGCATTTGACAAAGAAATTGATCATGATGTCATTTCCTTGCAATTTCACAGCATAGGCTTTCAAATGAACACACCCATGAACCAATTGGTTAAACACAGCCACCAGGGATGAAAACACATGATTGCTTAATTGTAGACACACCAATCAGGTTTAAGCACTATATAAAATGCAGCAGGTAAGTTCACCTGCCTTCAACCAAAATGCAAGGAATCAGAAGAAGAAGACTGAGAGTGAGAGGGGGAATTCACAGAGGAGAAGGAGGTAGAGGAAGAGGCACAGGCCCAGCCAGAGGTAGAGGCCGAGGTGGAGGTAGAGGGAGAGGGAGAGGAAGACCTGAAGCCGGAGAATGTGCTCAAAGAACAAGAGGACCAAATGTATCACACGAAAGTCGCAACACTAGTGGACCATGTTGTGAATTGTGGATTGACTCTGAGGGAGGCTGGACTAAGAGTTCAGCCAAATCTTAGTAGATATACAGTGGCATCTGTCATAAGGAGGTAAAAGAACATCTGTCTACAGTTACAGTAATCAGCTGCTCATTGTATGCACCATATCAGCCCTTTTGATACCCCGCCCTGTGACATTTTACAGTAGGTTACATGTATTATTTTTTACATAGGATTGAGGGTCGAGAACGACAAGGAGGAAGGGGGTCCCATATTCACGCAAGGGTTTACGATCTGCGGCCCCAGGCTCAGGTACCCTTCATTCAGGCCATGGAGGACGCCTGTGACCAAGTCGACGCCGCAGCTGTGCAAGGATGGATTCGACATTCAAGACGGTTGTCTTGCCAATGAGGATACCGCCTGTGAGGTTGATGAAATTCTCTGGTCAGATCCAGCTAGGCGAAGAGATAACGTCTAGTATTTTCTGTACTTTTTCAGATCAGTTTTTTGTTTGTTGTTGTTTTTTCTGCGATTGTAACCTGTACTGGATACCGTATTTTATGTTTTTCTGTTGTTTGCGGAGCTAACAGTGTTATGCACACTACTGTGGTAGCATGAAAACTGGGACATGTTTTGTTGTGATTCTCCATGTTGACATGTTGACTGATTTGGGTATATGGAGAAAAATACATTATATTTTCCTCAGTCTGCAGCACTGGTCTTGTGCAGTGTTTGGTGAACTTATTGTAAATTTGCACTTTCTCTGGGTACTTTACATTTACAGTGCTCTAATCACTGAGAAGTTGAATTGCTAAAAGTGTTTTAGGTTAGCAACAGCAGTGTGTAAACTGGTTCAAACTGAATTAAGTCAAATGAAACGTGTGTGTGTGTGTGTTTCATATGGTAACAAAATATGTTTTTTTTTAAATTAGTGTATAGTTTTTGCAAGAGTGTTTCATTTTGCAAAGGGTCTGAGGTGTTCTGCTGATTGGGTGTGAGGTTGTGCTAATTGTGTGTAGTGTTCTGAAAAACCGGTCCCTGCTTTCAAAATAGTGCTTAAGCAATTGGGAAAAAAAACAACTAACAAAACGACAAAAAATGGGCACAGAAAGAGAGAGTGAGAGCCCCCACCCCCCATCACTTCTTACCATGCTTCCGAGAGCTAGTGAGGTACAGTGTGCGTGGAAAGATTGAGTTAGGAAGACAAAAGAGGTCAAAAGAGGGACACATTTGGTCATCACATGAATTGTAAGTAGCTAATGCTCACATTTAGTCTTCATCTCTAATGAGGACGGACCATGCCGCTTTAGCGAGGTGTACCTCGTTGCCATGGTAATGGTGGCCATAGCCATGACTCTGCTGAGGACAGTGATGTTTGGCTTTAAGGAATAAGTCATGCTGTTTTTGTCAGAGGCTGCTTTGGGGATTAGGTTTTGTTTATTCAGAAAGATTTTCTGACCAGTGATGGTATGGCAGTGACAGAATGTACAGTCCAAAATCAAAACACTAATTAAAGGGATTTATTTCATATCTCAGGAAATCTTATATTTAAACACATTTACTGTTGCTGTTGTAAAACAGCTGTGTAGATGCTTTCCATACACTATATGTCCAGTTAATGTAATATAATATAATACAATATAAGTAAGATTAATGCCCGACAAGGTGTCCATTATGAGGAATTAATGGACAACGCGAAGGCCGCTGCGAGTTGGACAGCTGCCTCCGCCTAAGGACCATAGCCTGCATTTACTATGGTCAATTGCCAAATAATTCTTTTTTAAAAGGTCCAGTGTGTAAGGTGTTTAGTTGTTCATTATCCAAATCTGTGTTGCCCGTTCACAAACTTGACCTTTTTTCATGAATATTTACCACCACCATCAATTCCAAGTATTCCTTTTGGCTTGAAATTTTACTTTTGCATTCGCATGAACTGGGGTAGACGCTTCCATATTCATGCGCCATCTTGAAATACGTTAGCCGGTAAGGGACATACAGGACATACTGCCCCGCCTTCCGCGTATTCGCCGTCACGTGATAAACTCACAGGTGCTGCTAATGATGCTAATGGGTATCGTAGCTTCCTAGCCCCCGGCAAGATTGAAGAAGGAAACATGGAGGACCACACGTATTCAAAATCAAAATTTCAGGAACAGGAGTCTTCTTCTTCTTCGCCCAGAAAAAGAAAAAGGATATTGAAAAGAGCAAGAGACCAGCTTATTGAAGCGTGAAGGCTACCGTAGCTGTAATACGTATACTTTGAACTGCGTGGCGCGAGAGAGTTGATTGCGATATACGACCTCAATGCTAGATGGGAGAAATTCCAACACATTGGACCTTTAAAGACCATTAATCTATATTTTCATGCGTTTTGCAATCAAAATCTAAAGTTTTTTCAAACAGTAAGTCAGTTTCTCTGGTAATACATGAGGGTCTAACTAATACCTGAATCAATCATTCCCACCCCATAAGGTTCTTATGCAAGGGAAGTGTAGTTCACGGCTCCAGTAAATAGGACGGACCTCGGATATGACCTGGCAACGGGAGATATTTATAGTCTGCTCAGCTCATAGAACCCTTGGGTTCAGCTATGAGCCATAAAGCTAACCTTATGCTAGCAAGATATAAAGTTAATAACATTGTGCACAGTCAACAGACACTAAATGTAATTTGACAGTATATTTAACTACAAGACAAACTAGCCATGTCTAACGTTACTGTCGGCTACAGCCTGAAGCAGTGAGTTGAACAGCGACTGGGATGTGAGATGGTCGCTGTGATACAAAATAAGTTCAGAGGAGCAGAGTAACTTATGGTATACGTGTCCATATAGGCGTTGTTTTCACGGCAGGGATCGCTCCACTTCCCAGCATTGTACGCTAGTGGGCTTGCCATTAGCAGCTATCAGTTTGTCTTCACAAGCAAAGAAAACAGGCCACACCTTCCTACATGCCCAACGGCTGCACCTGATTGGACGAACGTGTCGCTTGGGGCTGTCTGCTCCTGGACTTCAAAACGGACCATAATGGCGGCTCGTTTGAAATACGATCTCTTATTTCACAAAAATAGTTTCTGAAACATGTTGCCAAAAACATCTTATGCGAGAAATAGGCTATGCTTATTGCTGAATCTGTCACAAAAGTACAAACGATTTCAGACATCAGCTTTTGAGAGGCATCAAGCTGAGTTGCCTGGATTTAGCTTTATGCAAATGAGGAGTGGGCGACTCAACGCCCCACTTCTCCCGAAGTCCCCGCGTCGGCTACCAGAATGCATTGCACAGCTGCTCCCATAGAAATGAATGGGAAGCGTGGAAATGACGCACACAATGCACACGTACAATTACTTCTTGTAATGTGTGTTAGAGCGCCATCCTGTAGTGTTCAGAGTACGTGGCACGGAAGGACTACACTCAGTGTTGTAAAGAAGATATTCAGTTTCACCGTAGCTACATCTCCATATCATGTGTAAATGGACACCTAGCAGCCAATCAGAATCCAGTATTCACCCAGACAATGGTATAATACAGTATAACATACATTTACATTTACAATACACATTAACTTCAATAGATAGATTTATAGCTATAAAGATCATTTTATTAAGTCAGGGATGACCATTTTTGCAAGAGCGTTGGTTGGGACAAACACAAACTGGGACACTGAAGGTTTTGGAATCCTTGGCTCTGTAAGTCACTGTGACCTCATCCTGACTGACCTGGACTTGGTTGTGCAGAAGATTTAATATCCTTTACCAGAATATTTTTTTAGGTTTACATGTTTTTTTTTTTATTATTCTGTGGAATAAATAAAGAATTCACCATTCATAGCTTATACATAACTTTGACAAACCTTCAAAGGTCTTGGTTTTTTGTTATAATTCATTTTCTTTGTATTTTAAAGTAAAGTAGCAAGTATGTTTGAATCTTCAAAATGGAAAGCAAACCTATATTATTTCAGCCATTTATAGTCAACAATATCTGTTAAGTCATTGTTACAAAATAATTTCACATTTCAGTCCCTAAATAACAGACTCAATATTTACCATTTACAGGGAGAATTATTATTGCATGTAGTTGGTCAGTGGTTTAAAGATGATCAGTTTGTTCCACATTTTAAAAATGTAAACCCAGTCTCCTGCCGAGGTAGAGTGAGCCAGCCGGGCTGATGTCCTTTATATTCAACAGTGCAGCATCTGACAGCAGCCAGACACGGATGGAGGAAAAGATCGCTTTCTTCTTTGAAGTGTTCCGTACTCAGTGATCTTTCAAAACCATGATGCAATGGCTGACTGCTGGAAACTCTACACGAAAAATGTGCTTTATATTCAGTGGAGTGATGGACAGAGGAATCACTGCAGTGTTGTGTTCTAGGTTAACAGGTTTACTGTGTTCTCACAGGGTAATCCCACACTGACTCAGGTTACTGGAGAGCACAGTGACATCCACACTGCCGATGAGTGGAATGCGAGTGTGTGCTCTGTACAACTACGTACAAAAAGTCATGGCAACGTCCAGGCTGTTCTCATGAACCATACATTCATATTGCTACGAAAAGTTAAGTACTCTAATTCGTAAGCATTGCACTTTTTTTTTTGCTGTATGCAGCCCAATGACTTCTGCTGTATAAGAATGCGGTTGGTTGCGTAGGGAGCAGGTCAGGGTGGGTCATAAACACAGGATATCAGGCCAGTGAGCGGAGTTCGATTCCCGGGGAAAACAAAAGCCTTTCACCCGGGAAATGTGTGTTCCTTGGGAGTGTTTTAATCCAAACCTTGATCTTTACTGTGGAACTTTTTGATATTAATGAAAGTCAATTCAGGCCATTGCCAAATTAGTTGCTACAAAGCTAATTAAGACCATCAGCTCCACAAAACTCTCTCTGCGAACTCGAGCAAAGATAATGACCTTTTCTGAAGAGTCCATCATGTTTTTTTAATCCTCCGTGTCCTCCTTGGTTACAAGCAACTGTGTGGGGAAGGGTGGCGCGAGATCACGGAAGGCTTGTATCATGTGGATGCACTGAGTAATTTTGTTGTCATTACTTAGAATTCCTCAGGGGGGTGACAGAAACTACACACTATAGCGTTAACTAATAATTTTGGTGCCTAAGCTTGATGGATATTTAAGCCTCCAACGTCGCCTTCCAGGCAGCTAACCCTAACCTTAACAATAAACATAACCATTGCTGCGTTGCCTGGAAGGCGAAGCTGGGGGGCTTAAAACACCAAACACCCTAAACTTAACTGTCGTCGCCGCATAATGCTCACTTTTTGTCGCCTAAACTCAACTGTAATGTCCGCCAAAACGACCGGCAGCTTGCGGTGCCAAAGTCACCCTTTTATAGGTTTAACTGAACCACCAACTACTGTACCGCTGATACCACGGAGCACCATGTGGAGCATCATGCGGAGCACCGTAGCCGGCGTCACAGACCTCTGTAGCAGCTAAACACATCTACTAACTGCTGCTGATACGACCAAGCTGTGACTGAGGTCCGTGGCCGGTGTCACGAAGCTCTGTAGCCGCTTAAAACTAGCAACTGCCGCTCTGCGTCACGGAGCTCGTCTGACAAAGCCGGCGCTCGCTTAGTTTCGTAGGATATCATATGTACTGGTGTTGTGCATATATTTTCGTACTACATCATATGGATCCGTTCATGAGAATGTGTTGCAATGTCCTGTATAATGAGAGACTACATGGCCGCTGTCATAATGTTGGCGTTTTCCAATCCAATAAGGGGTTTACATTTACGTTCAGTGTGAGCATAGAAGACAGGGTTTTCCTTCCATTATAAGGTTTAGGTGCAGCATCCAAGCCGTTTTGGGCACCACCTAAGCCGAATAAATGTAAATTCATCAGAACTAACTAAATGACTTTCCTCAGATCTAATGATTGTAGTCGGTCCCCAGTGGACTTTAGCGAGTTTTGTCTTTAAGCTTTTTCAGTGTTATTTATTTACCATCTTCTCTGTTTTCCAATGTTTTAGACACAGATATGGTGATAATAAACGAAAATGATAGATGAAATTGCATAAAACGGTCATATTTTCTTGAGGGATGACCCCTTAACTTCCACAAACCCAGGGAAAACACTGGAAGTCATATGCTTTGACCGTGCACATAGATGATTAAAATAGGCTATGCTGTGTGAGATTTTTTTTACAGACATTCATGGTTCTCAGAGGATGATTACTGATCATTGTGGGTAAACCCCACCCCCCCCCCCTCACTTTTGTTGCACATTTATAGGCAGGTGGTTTTCAGGGGTATCGCTCCCCTCAAAGTGATCAATGCTTCTATAACAATACACCATACATTAAATACCCATGAGTAAAGCGCTGTAATGTGAAAAGTCTATAGCGCGTTAGCAGGGCTCCAGACTAACTTTTTTCACTAGGAGCACAGTGGCCCTCAACCAGAAAATGTAGGGACACACACCGTAAATCAACATGCTAACCAAATATTCACATTTCTACTAATTTCCACTGTATTACTAATAAATACTTTGATAATAGATATATATATATATAGATATAGAAATTACAATGTGCTGTTTCAAATTCAGTGTCACTTTTGAAAATGCAACATATAAGGTAAACTGACAGCGCCGTTGCTGTCATGACAGAAAAAAAAAAATATATATTTTGCTTATTATTGTATTTGTATATTATTTTTTTGTGTTTTATTTTCATCATGACCGTTTTTAATTGCTCTTTAATGTTTCATGTAAAGCACTTTGAATTGCCTTGTTGCTGAAAGGTGCTGTAGAAGTAAAGTTACCTTGCCTTGCAACCTCAGCCTGTCAGTCAGTCACCAGGGCATAGAAACCACTGTTGTGCCTGGCTGCTCGTCTCCGAGGAAGTGTAACATCAACAGCACCACGACCGCTTTCGGCTCGCCATTAATATCATATCGCAGCAAACGCTGTCTGCGTGAAGTTATGAAAAACTGTAACCACACTTGAAACCACTTTATCAGCATTTCCGTGACTCACTGGGACTTCAACAAAACTGCCGAGCCGACGCAGTTTGCATCGTCTGCAGCTCTGCGTGTGTGTGTTTTTGTGTCAGAGCTCTACTCTCTGTCAATTTTCAGAGAGGACATATAAGCTTGCACTTACGTGCTCTAATGTACTGAAATTTCAATGTTTACGTGTAAAAAAAATGGGGGCAAATTTACTGGTCGCACATATGCGACTGGATGTAAAATTCAGTCGCACGCTCTTAAATTTTGGTCGCAAAATGCGACCATTTGGTCGCAGCCTGGAGCCCTGGCGTTAGAACGATAATATCCAAGTGGCAGTTGCTGGTTGTGTTTAGCTGCTACAGAGCTCTGGGACGCCGGCTACAGAGGTCTGTCCTATCAGCGGCAGTTGTTTAGCCATCAACAGGTGACTGCGAGCCGGCTACAAGGCACCGCCAGATGACGGTCCTTTCAGGGGCCGTGGTGGAGTTTAGCCAGAAAAATTGAGCTTCATGCAGCGATGACAGTCAAGTTTAGGCACCAAAACGACTCGTTAAGTTTAGGAAAAAGATCGTGGTTTGGACTAAAACACTCCCAAAGTATGTGAAAGCTCTCCGGCTTGAAAGCGCTACGTTATATGTTGACACCAACTTGTGTTGTTTCCTTCTGAGATTATTTTCCATTGAAGATCATAAATACGTTTTTTGGCATGGCTGGCACTAGCCCATGGTTTCGGATGGCGGATTTATTATTGCATGTTTTGTTGTGCATGACCAAAAAACATGGTTGATTACAGTGATTAGAACAGTTCAAAACAGCACAGCCACTCACCCACGTATTGAGAACAAGCCAACAAATAGACCCGTTCTGTCACAGCTGTATACAGTTTCTAAACTGAATTTACATATTACATAATTTAAGATAAGACGATAAGAAGCCTTTATTGTAATTATAGTACAATGAATACAACAAAATTACGAGTGCCCCTCCCAGCGATGCTTGAAATAAAAACTATATTGCACACATCCACGTATAACCTAAGACAAACAACAACATTCATTCAACATTCGTCATAAAACAAGGGCAGGTAGTTGCGATAATAAATATATTGCACAATTATTAATAAAAATAGTATTATAATATTGCACAGATCAATAAAACGGATTGTCAAAAAATACAAAAAATAAATGTGAATATGGGTGCCGAGACGTAATGTTAATGTCACGTTATTTTTATGTTACGTTACATTTATTTTGGGTTTCTTTAATCTGTATTCACCCAGTATCTATATCCATGACTGCCAGCACAACAAAAAGCAGCAAGAGAGGAGGAGGAGGACGGGCAAAAGGAAGGAGAAGAGCGAGTAGATGAAGATGAAATCACACTTAAGAGCTAAGGTATATACGCACACGTACGCACTCACACACACACACACACACACACAGTCTCTATAATTACACATCTCCACTAGCGTGATTGCCAGACACCTGTACAGATGTTGCTATGGCAACGGTCTATATTTATACCTGCAGCAGCTGGATCCAGGATGGAGATTCGGAGAAGACAACTGACACTGTATCATTACCAGACTGTCTGTGTGAAGTGATTCACAGCCAGACCTTCTCTCACCTCAGATAATCAGACCTGCACCCCGAGGTGCATGGGACCTCACCAGCAGACTCTCCCTTTGACCGTTGTTCATCCACAAGAGGTTAAACAGCATACAATCCATTCTCTTGTATTCTCATTCTCATTGTGATATGCTTTCGTGTTTTGCACTTTAGGGCCACCGTACAGCAATCCCTAACTACTAATTCACACTGGATTTGCAATGCAATTTTCCCAGTTTGGTATTAATAAAGACTATCTATCTATCTATCTATCTATCTATCTATCTATCTATCTATCTATCTATCTATCTATCTATCTATCTATCTATCTATCTATCTATCTATCTATCTATCTATCTATCTTTTGAGCTGGTGTTCTTTATATTGATGTGGGACAACTACCCAAATGCTTGTCTAGGAATTCCCCTAGAGGATATAACTGAAGTAAAAAGGCCCCCTGGGGTCTGTAAACAGCAACTTTTTCCAGTCTGTGACTCACATTCCAACACAAAAAGCCCTCAACTCTAATCTTCAATTATATATCTATTACCTAAAATGCTATCGTCAAAAAAAAAACGTGGCTATTTTCTTCTATTAAACGTCGCAAAATGAAGATTGACGTGTTCCTGGCAGTTTATTCTGATGGTGCAACAAATGCAACTAACTTGGCTGTGCACGACTGTAAGACATGGCTCCATACTGGATGCCCTGAACGTTTCTCCTGGTCTAACTTTAGCTGCTGGGTCGTGATGATGTCGCAATCTTTCACCTGGCTTTTGGAAAGCAGGTAAAGACAATTTCAGCCACTCGATCTAATCTACCCGGTTTTTCATCACAGACAGTGCAGATGCTGTGGAGCCCATTTGGGGCATGCCGGGACAGGCCGGATTCGAAGTGAACAAGCTGGAGGGAATGTTGCAGCCTCTGGTAAAGAACAACTTGAAATGTGTGCTGACTTTTGGTTTCCCTGCAAAGTTTTGCTTGCAGCTGTTGGTAAATAGTTTAAATCCCCTCAGACTGTTATATATCATCGACCTATGAGCTCATTTCAGGAGAATGGTTTATATCCTGAGTTTGACATCAGAGCCAACCAGGCATGGATTGGCCATCGGGAGTACCGGGAGATTTCCCGGTATGCCGGTCTATTTGTGTGGGCTGAATGGGCCCATAAAGACAAGAGAGATCACATCATCGGCCCACTTGTGTGTCTTTCATATGAACACTGGCCATTCACATTACCAATTCACACGTTTGTCTTTGACTGACCGGCCCACAGGGAGGAGAGGGATCACATGGCCCACTTCCATCCTATCTTAGAGACAGAGCACATTTAAGATTTAGCAAAGCATGTCATAACGATTATTTTAGCACCCTTTGTCTACCAAGGAGTACAAGTTAGCTGTTAGTAAGCTAATGTTAGTTATTTTTATTTATATAAGGCACTTATATTACAAACATAGTACTATAACTTTCTGATGTATCCACATTACACTAGCATAAGCTGCATACTGTGTACAAAATGCAACTATAGTTTAACTTACAGACTTGTCACTTGTTTACTATACAAGACATCTTGATGATAGCCATGCTCCACCCTCAACCTTTAGCCATCTTGCCACCAGGAGCCAGGCAACCTTTTAGACTCAGTAAGTAGGCTACTAACATATATACTATATTATCATACTACTTACTTAGTTTCCACTCAGCTAAGTGAGAGTATTAGGGGCTGGTATGCAGGGTTCAAAATTAACTTTTTGTCCACCATCCAAATGGCTAGTGAATTAAACTAAAATTTTGATTAGATTAGTGTATTAAATGAGCAATACTGCTCTACTCGACACAATTATGTTACCAGGTCCTTTTCTTTCTTTCGTTTCAGCTAGGGAACCCCAATATTCTCAGCTGATCGCCATATTACGCCGCGTAGAACTGCCATGTACTGTACATATCATTTTCAACACGACACCAGTCGTTTTGCCAACCAAACTGAAGAGCGTCTGTGGTACAGCGTAGTGTACGGCAGTTTTGCAGGGCTGTCATTTTTTCAAATCTTGGTCTATTGAGTAAGAAATTGCGGTCTCTGTTGACGGTATCTTAGCATTTTTAAATGTCACAGGTTTGTGCAGGATGTCCCGTGCTAGTAGCAATTTTCTCTGACCAATCAGAGGTCTGCAGTGTTTTAGCTCCACCTTCGAGTACCGGCCAGTGTTGGGAGCAACGGCGTTTAAGTATAACGGCGTTACTAACAGCATTATTTTTTCAGTAACGGAGTAATCTAATTACCGTATTTTCCAGACTATAAGTCACACTTTTTTTCCTACTTTGGCTGGTCCTGCGACTTATAGTCAGGTGCGACTTATATATCAAAATATATATAATTTAACATGTTTTTACATGCTAATTCATACTGAAAACATTACCGTCTACAGCCGCGAGAGGGCGCTCTAGGCTTGTGACAACTAGAATGCTTCTCCTAAAGACAACTGAGAAAGAAAAGAGATAACAAACTGCAGGTAGTAAAATATGCAGCTGAAAACGGTAATCGAGCAGCAGAAAGACAGTTTGAAATGAGGGAGAAACTTGTGAGGGACTGGCGAAAAGGTTACTCATACTGCAATGAAGAAATCAAAGAAAATTAATCGGCTAATCGCGGGCTGAAAGCAAGATGGCCAGAGCTGGAGGAACGAGTCGGGAGGGGCTTGTCAACGGTGCAGTTACGGCTCCACGCCTTTTAATACATCCATGCTCCACGCCCTGGTAGCTAGTTGTTCTGTGAGCTATTGTATAGTTCAATAACTGTTAATGTGTTACGTTAACATACCGGACACCTACCGTATTCAGCCTGTTGTTCTGTGTGCTATTGTGTAGTTGACAGATGAAAAAGAAAAAAAAAAAAAAATCAAAATAAATGCGACTTATAGTCCGGTGCGACTTATATATGTTTTTTAACTCTTCATGACGCATTTTTTGACTGATGCGACTTATACTCCGGAGCGACTTATAGTCCGGAAAATACGGTAATTACTTTTCCCATCGTTGCAACGCCGTTAATCGTTACCGAGAATGTAAAGTGGCGCGTTACTTGGTTGAATGAAGCGCGAGGTGCCAGGCTTTGGCTACACATCAGCTGCCTGGAGAGAGCAGGGGTGGGGATGAGGACACCGTTACAAATGCGATGATGATTGGCTGGGTGGGCGGATGCTCTGCTCACGCCGTCTCACCGCACGCTCTGACTACCACTAAACACAAGACAGCGACAATAGCGACGAGCCAGGGAAATTCAAAGGTAGCGTTCTTGAACTGGAAGTACCGGCACTACTTCTCCCTCATTGAAATTAAAGGCCAGAATGTTTATGTAACATGCACGCTATGCCCAGGAAAAAAAGACTTTATCCACGTCTGCCTCAAGCAACTCCAATCGTATGAAGCACCTCACATCAACACATGCTAACACGACACTTGTTGCTGCTGCTAACCCAACGCCAAGCCCAAATGCAGCTAGCGTGAGCAGCGAAGGAGACGGAGCCACTCTGTTCTTATATACTGTCTATGGTTAAAACAAGCAACGCTCAACTTTTCGGGTCAGCAACAGGTGATACTGTATATAGTGTTTTTATTCTTCAATCAGTTAATATAAACATCTTTGACGTTAAAGATGTTATAGAATGTAATAGCGTTACAGAACATAAAAAATAACGTCACAGTTACTTTGCTGAGTAACTAATTACTTTTACAATGTGGTAACTGAGTTACTAACTCAAAATACTTTTGGGAGAAGTAATTTGTAATTTGTAACTAATTACTTTTTTAAAGTAAGATGACCAACACTGGTACCGGCCCAGTTTTGCTTTGAACGTCAACCGAGGTGGTACTAAAAAAAGGTACTAGGGTTGTCGCAGTTACCGCATGAGCGCAGTGACGTAGTCACGTCGCACCCAACGCAGAGTCAAGCGTATCACCGCTTTTTTTCTCATCTTTGCAAGCGTGTTACTGTCAATAAACAGTGTTCAGTAGTCTATCAGTCTGTGTTTCAATAACTACAGTATGTGCCTGACAAATGCATTTGAGCAGAGTGGATGGAAGATTGGCTCCTTCATTTACATAGCCTAATGTAAATGAACATTGAGCCTGGGTCGGGCTCCGAAATGCGCCGAACTCATGGTGTGCGATGTACCAGAGGGAGAGATAAGGTCGATGCTCCAATATATATATATATTTTTTTATCCATGTGGACCACAAATGTTTGCACAAAATGTCATGGTAATCTATCAATCAGTTATTTCAGTCTAGACTAAAGTGGTGGACACACTGAACTTGCCATCTCTAGAGCCATGCTGCTAATATGGCTACAAATTTCATTTTAGACGCAAACAGAAGACAATTAAAAACTTAGTAAATTTACCCATGAGAGCCTTTTCTATAGTGTTGTGTCAATGGCTCCGAACGTTTAGGAGGTGTCGAACTGAAATATCCCTTTGAGACAAATCAAAGGCCTTCTAAACAGTTCTCCTTTAGATGTGTAGTGTACAAGCTATTACTAACATTTGGGAGAAGTCAGGGAATGGAAAAGAATTTTCTCTGAAAATAACACAACAAAAGGATGAAAAACAGCAGATCTGGGTCATAATGGAAAAGGCTGTATGAAATGTAAGGAATGAAATGGGGACTAAAATGGGCAAATATATGAACTTTGTTCTCATCACAAAGCAACGAAAATGAAAAAATGACAGTGAATCTATTCAGTAGGCCTATTATATTTTCTGAATCATTTTTAGCCCAATGGATAACCAACTAAAGCAATCACTCTTTCACCTGCTCTCTCATCTGCTATAGACAAAGATGCATCATGAGTCCACAGTCATGAAGGGACCAAATCAATCTCGAAATGCATAAAACGTATAACGCAGGGCTAAAGATAGTGTCCGTGAAATCATGCCCCGTTATCTCTGCGCTGAGAGAACATGCTTTCCCTTCTGGAATCACTGCAGGATTGATGCTCCACAATGGCACAAAAATGCTATGCTATGACCAACGCATGCAAATCCAGCACCCTGCGGTGCAGCATCCACGTCTTCCTGTCTGGCCTGCCTTCACTGGCCATGTTTACATGCACATCATATTCCAGTTATTGGACATATTTCGAAAAAGACAATATTCAGACTAAGCTGTTTACATGGCTAATGAAAGCGAATATTCCACTAATATTCCTGTTTGCATGCAGCCGTGCAAAAATATGATTTTTTAACAAAGTTTCCCACCGGCGGCGGGCTTGCAGAACACAGCCTCCCACTTGTATTCCTTCAACCACCTTCCTGAAAAGGTCGGCGTTGTGATATTTGCTCATATCCAAAAACCTGTTGATATCCAGTGTTTAAAAGTAGCTGTGTTTGTCCTTGTTTTCTTTTGGCGATGCATTCATTGAGTGCTGTTCCCTGCCTCTTCCTCCTCTTCATTTGTTGTCTCATCTTACCAGGTAAATGTCAGCGCGGGTGGAATCTGTGGAGGAACACTTATAATGCTGTAGATACACGTAGACCCTCTGACTACGCTACAGAAAAGTGTGTGTCTGTGTGTGTGTGTGTGTGTGTGTGTGTGTGTATAATACGATCACAAGTGGACAGCTCTAAGTACAGGTGCACCCAGGATTACATTGAGGACGCATTGAGATCCGATCCCTCAGCCACATTCAGAGGTGGCAAACTAATACAACCCCCCCTCAGAGGCTCCGCCCCCCAGATTCACAGACAAGACAACTACTGGCTGCTGGCACATTCACATGCTGCCTGGAAATGTAATCAGCAGTAATTTAACACAACTCCCAAGAACCAACATGAAACGTAAAATAAAACTGAACTTTAAACCACAGCTATTCAGTTAAAAGCTACAAATGTACTGAGAGATCACACACAGAGACTTTTAAACACCACCTTCTCTCCTGCACAGGTCCCGGCAACCCTAGACATCCTTAGTTTGGCACACGGACAGACTGTCGCCAGCACTTAATGATTTATGTGAGAGTAACAACATAACATTTATACACACACACTCACAAACAACCAGCCTATATGCAAACGTAAATTATGTTTATTGGCATATAGAGCGGGGATGTGAAATCCAATTACAAGTGGCTACTCAGGACTTTTTTTGGAGAGCCATTGTACTGCCAGATGAAAATACACGTACTAAGGACTGTCCACTTCTGATCGGATCGCTCAGGACGGATTTTATTACCAGATGGAAACGGTCTGTGTGTGTGTGTGTGTGTGTGTGTGTGTGTGTGTGTGTGTGTGTGTGTGTGTGTGTGTGTGTGCCGCAGTAGAAGGTTTTCCTTTCTGTTTGTTGACGTTCTTCGGCTGAGTGGAGAGGAGGCTTATCTTAATTGGGCTGCATAACTGGAAACCCAGTCGTCTCCACTACACAAACCATACTCGCACGCACGCACACAAATATAGATACCAATGTTTCTCCACTCACGTGCAAATGACAACTGCCACACGCCCCCATCACTGTCAGCCCAGTCACAAACCAGTGGGGAAGTGTTTATTCCCAGTACTGATAATCAATCTATTTAAATAAGGCCCATAGGCGTGTTGCATACAAACACTGGAACACGTTTCCTGCATAACCCACATTACAAAACCAGATGAAGGGGCATAATGGATGACAACAGGAGGGCCAACATATTTCTGTAATCCCAGAAGAGTCATCAATCAAACCAAACTATTATTATATTTCTACATCTCAATCGCTTTTGTCTTTATGTGCTTTTTTCTGTGTTGGACAGCAGGGCCGGATTGGGACTCATTTTCAGCCCTGGATTTTCATGCCTTAGACCGGCCCACTTAACTTCACGAATGACTATATTAAAAAAATGTAATCAAAACCTTAGTATATAAGTCTGCAATAGCGCCCTATCCTCTACATCCTTGTAATTCGGTGTATTTTGTAAAATATCACCAAGTGTTGCTTCACAATGTAGATTTATTAGAAAAGTTAACATGTTAACAACAACCCAATGATGTTGAACAATATCAGAATCTGTTTCTGTGCAAATAAGTAATCAAAGATTAAATAAAGAACAAGATACATCTATTTTTTCCTTTGAATATTTCATACAACTTTCATAATGGATCACAAGTAATATTTGGGCATAAAAAGTGATTATATTGTAGCTAATCTGATCATGTTTGCTTGTTCACACACTGTGATACAACAGCTTACAGTAGATGTGCCATCCACACTGACAGCAGCTATCCCTAATGCACACTACTGGCTCAAACTGGACTAGTAGGCCTACTAGCTGCTGCTGCGGACTACAAGAACAAGTTTGATTCATAAACATAAACGCTGGTTTGCAGTCACTTCTCCTAACTAACTCAGCTTACCCGTCTCAACGTCTTCATTTGGCGTTTTGCTAAAAATAGAAAAAGTTCATCTGTTCGCGTCACTTTCTAGAGCTCTACTTTTAAAATTGACGCCTTCAGTGCCGTTTTGCGCTTTCTATTACGCCGCGTTAAAAAAGTTCTTTTGCGCTTCGCGGTGGCATCCTCCAACAAGCACCAGTACATGCTGACGGCTTTTTATTTATTTTTTAGCAAGGTGCTGCCGTCGGAGGACTCCGAACATAAATCAATAGGTCATCATTAACCAGGCTGCACTCTGCGAGAGGGCTGCATGAATGAAGAGAACGGTGGGCTGCGAGAACAAATAAATACTGTAAATACAAAAAGTGGGCTGTGAGTGCAGGCAGCATAGGGACAGCATCCATAATATTCAACTATGATTTAAACCCAGTGCCATACCTGAACACCGGCCCTCACAACCAAACAACCAGACCGGCCCACCGGGAATTCTCCCGGTGCTCCCGATTAGCCAATCCGGGCCTGTTGGACAGTCTGTCCTTAAAGACAGAAACACTAAGAAGGCTTGACACAACATGAGACTTTGCTCCAAGTATCACCAGGGGCTCTACACCTTAACTCCAGCATTGAGAACATTGAAAATGTTTGTGTACACAGAGTTTACTAAAAAGCAGTTGGTTTTTCCACTCGCCGCCATCTTGCCAGTCAAAAAGTGTCTATCTCCGAATGCGAATGAACGGACTCCATACGGGGAAATGTCATTCTTATACGAGGCTCCTTTTTCACCTACAAGGTCAATATTGTTCTTCACTAACGACAAAACAACGAATTATCCGTGCATTTGGATATGGTCAGGGTTATATCCAAAGTCAAACATAGTCCAGTCTAATTTATCCCAATCCAGTCCAGTCTAATCTATAACATGATACATTACACGGTGTGATTAAAAACATGATCGAAAGAAACATGCAGGCAGCAGATGCAGCAAATGACTGAGACCTTAAAATAAGTATGTATTAAAGAATATATTAGGAAATCCAGAAACAATGAATGGATTTAGTTCAATGTAATCTGAGCGCTTCAGACATTCCCTGACATATTGTGATACGACATGAATGGCATATTACATAGAGTGTATGGATATAAACATTTTAAGTTTTAAAGCCTCAAGGGATGCAGTGCCTTTTGTTAATGTAACATCAGATGGTAATTATGTTGTCATTGCAAGAAAGGCCAGTGATTCTGAAGGATACAGACCGATAGGCAACAACAACAACAACAACAAAAGCCAGACATCAAGAACAAAAAGACACTCTCTGATCACCGTCTCATCCTATAAATAACACAGAGCTTAGTGTGGTGGTGTTATAGGAAGTGTTACTGCTCCCGGCTATTGCACTCACAGTGAGCGGGGGTCATTATAAAGGTAGGCTGCTGCGTGTGAATGGGGAGTGTACACAGTCGAAATGGAAGAGTTAGGGCCGTTTGGCTACCAGAGGTCAGAGATCACAACACAAGTTGCATAAGCAAATTACGTCTTGCTTGCTTGCAGCCACATCCAGGGCTGTTCAGTGAATCCGCGTTAACTAAAGTGAGAGTGAAATACAGCTAATGGTATTTATTACGCTTGGAAATGGGCAATGGCTCAGGAAAGATAACCATGTCCCGCGTGAACATGCGTTCATATGCATGTGCACAAAATGAAATTCGCAAAAAAGCTCTGTGGGGACCAGTCCAGACAATGGCGCTCCTCATAGGCGCTCATGATTAAACAAGACAACGGTTATCTAGTCTCTCAGTCAAGGTTTAGTTACAACTCTGGAATTATGCATGATGGAAAGCAACAGTTTATACCGATCATTGATTATTATTGATATATTGAATCTAAAATGATTAGCTGGGCATATGGGGCAATATGGATGCACAGCTCTCAGTAATTGATAACCATCAGTATTCAGTCAAGCCATAGCATAAATAGTTTTTTATATATTGCTATTTCAGAAGACGGCAAGCCAGTAATCATAAGCCATCTGTAAAAGGTTAAGAGGTTTAATTTCCTATAACTTCTTCACAATAAAAGTCCCCTGTTATTTTATAATTGAAAATGTATAAAAGGAAATCTGGGGGAGTTTGAATGGCTCTGACGCAGATGATAAAATTAATAATACTATTATCTATAATTTACAGGTGCTATGCTTATGTTTGTCAGTAGAGAGAGAATATAATTAGTTAATTGGAATACATGCATGTTCTTCACCATATAGTTGCCTTGTGCATTACATCATTTTGGATGTGTCATAACTTTTCTCCATTCAGATGACACACACACACACACACACACACACACACACACGGCTTTGTTTGGGTTTCCCGGTCACTTTGGCGAGTAGAGTGGACTGCTTGGCAACTAGTGTCAGATGAGCACGCGGACACAATCAGACACACATAGAGGAGAGCCATCGGGGTTATGGTGCCCTCAGGTAGGGTTAATGACAGGGAGAGCAACCGGTGCAACAGATGGCCCTCGCTAATTCATAGGACGGCCTCTGTTAGCAAGTGCCGTGACTATGACTGTCTGTTATTTACTTATTCACTCCATTGCACACATTAACACATATTGGGGCATCATGGTCCCTCCTGGACCCATTATTTGTCTTCTGCTTGCCTCGGTTTCTATGGATGGAAATAAAAAATGTGGAGAGTTTTATGTTCATACGACTAGGATCCATATATGAATACATATTTAAAAATAAAAAAATAAAAGTTTAAAAATTGCATCCCGATTACATTTTTTTTATCTCAACCGGTTTTAATCTACACATTTCTGACGATTTTTAACCGATTCTCCATGCATAGTCACATCCCTACAGTTGAGACGAAGTCGGTGTGGAATTTGCTGGTGTGCTCTAAGCAGTGGCGGGGATCCAAGGCTAAAGATTAGCTTGGACCCCTATTGACCACCCCTGATCTTCCGCCCTCTGAAAATTGTGGATGTTCCCTGTCACGTCCAAAAGTTCCATAACATATAGTGCACACAGCAGACTATACATAGCAGCTACGATGTTTGCCCCGAATCGAGAAACCAACCACTATTCCTAATCTGGAGTAGGTACCTGCCCTAAGGCTCTCTGTTTGTCATCTTGATTGGGATAATTTTATTAACGACAACAATATTTATGAAAACGCTCCATGTGAGCACAATATGAACCATGATTATAAAGCTCTTAAAACTGGAATTTGTTCCAATACCAGTCCACGACGGTGATCCCCAACCTTTTTGGCGGATGAGCCAATATTTTATTTTTACACTCTATGGTATGACCCCTTAAACAGAAGCCATGTCTACTTGTGAGCTCTCATCATGACATAAAGGTGAGGTAACGTCAGCTGCTGTGTTTGGGACCACTTCTCTATACGTGGCCACAAGACTATGTAATGCAGAACCTTCTCAAGTTTATATTGTGTGGTAATGGTGAACATTCTCTAACCAATTTGCAATTATTCTAATGGCCAAAACCAAGCCAAAAACAGAGAGAGGTTCGGAGCAAATTGATCTGAATCTTTTATGGTGGAACATAGTGGAGGGACTGAAAGACACAGGAAAAAGTGACAGTAGACGGGAAGAAAACATGGCCCCAACACTGGATGTACAGGATGTAACTTAACCATACTGTACAACGCATTTATCTGTTTTCAGAAATAACTCATCTGTCTGGCCATACATGAAGTTTAATGCACCCAGTCCTTGTTCATGACATCTGTCGATCTTCATTTCTTCATTTCTTCATTTCTTCCGTTAATAAAACAGCAGTGAGCAAGTGCTGCCTGTGGCTAGACTCAGGAAATCTGTGGTACGAGTGCGACCCCTGCTGACAATGAAAGGCATTGCAGCATGAGCCGGGCCGATGCTAGAGGCTCACTGTGAACCTGATCACGTCACTTATAACTGAGTTTTACTGTGTATTATATTGAAAGTTTCTAATTCGTGAAACAATTGCTTAAAACAAAGTTTTGTGTTGGAGTTTGTAACATTCCAAATTCTTGATTTTGACTTGAAGATTTGTCACTAGTGTGCAATCTCCTGTAGCCTATTATGCCTTTGAACAGAAATCTGGGTTACGTTTCTACAAAAGAGGATTAGGACCACGCGTGAAAAATGTATTTGAGTGCAGAAAGTCAGAATTCTGAGAAAAAAAAGGTCAGAATTCTCAGTTTAAAGTCAGTTTAAAGTCTGACTTTTTTTTCTCAGAATTCTGGCTCCATGAACACGGAATTCTACCTTCATTCTCAGAAATTATGACTTTAAACTCAGAACTGAAATACCTTTTTCACACGTGGCCCTAATCG
This sequence comes from Perca fluviatilis, assembly GCF_010015445.1. NCBI lineage: Eukaryota > Metazoa > Chordata > Actinopteri > Perciformes > Percidae > Perca > Perca fluviatilis. Next base: position 23,203,698 of record NC_053132.1, on the reverse strand, counting down.
TCTTCCGTACATTTCAAACACTGCGCACATTTTTGCAAGTTCAGGAGATAATACTGGATCAGAAAAAATACACACTCATGTTGTGGCATACCAAAGGTTTCTAAGGTTTAAAACAGCTCGGGAAATGTGGGTGATAAGAGAATGATTAATGATTCGCGCTTAAAAGACTTCAAGTTTAGTAAATGTGTAGTTGCATGGCAGTCACCATACAAAAATCAGGTCAGCAGGCCTTTCATTTACATCTAATTAAAGCCATTGTTGGTCATTTCGTTGTTAGGAGTAACCCCTTGAGATGCAGCATCTCGTTTTTGAGGGGGTCCTTAACAATTAAGAAATATACAGTACAATCATAATTAGACACAACAATTAAAACGAAAACAGACAAAAATCTGATCTGATCATAATCAGTCAGTCATAATCAAGTTTGAAGCAGAACAGGAATGAAACTGGATATTAACAATGATATTAGAAGAGGTGTTACCATGGCGTTGTAGAGGATTATGGACAGGTACAGTTGGTACTGTAGTAGGAAAACAGGGCATTTTTAAAGGAGTGAAGAGATAGAACGGATCGAATGTTTACAGGTAGATTATTCCAATCTGAGGGGCTTAAACCTAAAGGCTTTCTTAGCTGTGGCGAACGATATAGCAGGGACAGAAAAACTAAAGTTGTGTAGAGTGACTAAACTTTTTTTCAGGTAAAAGGCCTCAGGTCAACCTGTGCTTCAAATCGCACACCTTCTAACAAAAAAAAGGGAGGATGTTATTGTCATGGTGTTCCAGACTGGCACAGGTTTCGGACATTGGAATAACCATTAGTCAGAGTGTGAGTCACAGCCTGTCCGAGCACACGGTGTTGATCATGTATGCATGGAACCTTATTTTCCACGCACAGCGAGGGACACAATAACAGGAGGAGAGAGAGAGCACCAGACTGGGCAAAAGTGGACACCACACAGTAGAGGTGAACGTTAAAAGGACGGGTTTTTTTCATCGGCGCTGTCGCACCAAATGCTTGCTCTCTTTGGCGCGAATTGTAATTGTGGTCTCTGTACATTTCAAGTGTGGTCTAGAGCTCAGGGGCGGGGCTAGAAGGGGGGCACAGGGTGGCAATGCTGGTCGTTAGCCAACTAACCAGCCAGCCCGCTTCTAAATAAATACCTTTTAATTATCTGAACACTCTCTAACAGTCACACTGAAACACTGGCACTGAGCTCCAGGTTCTGCAGCCGCAGACGGTAGTTTTGTTTTTAAGATTATTTTTTGGCCTTTTCTGCCTTTGACAGGACAGCTAGGTGAGAGAGAGAGAGGGGGGGAAGACACGCAGGAAATTGTCACAGGTCGGACTCAAACATAGGTTTGAAACCTACCAACCTCATGTTGGGTCCGCATGCCTCCCTGATTAAAAGCTTTAAGATTCTCTCCCATTTTCAGCTGCTTGGCATTGAGGGCCGGTGCTTTGAATGTCCAAAAGAACGCAGGAATTTCCATCTCCAAAGGTCTAATTATTACTACGGTACTGAAAGAACAGTTTGAAAATGTCACGATGTTCTCTTGCTTACCTGTATGACGTGTTCCTCCCGTAGAGTGTGACGCTGACCCTTCTGCTGGTCACTGTGTTTTCCTCCTCCTCCTCATTCCCTTTCTTCTACCCTGTTACAAAATGTCACGGCGTCAGACATTTTAAGACCAATTAAAGCCAGGCTCAGCACTGAAGGGAACATGTTACCATGACCCTGCACTCTGTTCTATGCTTTTTCAACTTTTTTTTTAATTGTTTTTATGTAAACATACAGAACAGAGAGATACAAACTGAACAAGAAGAAAACCCCTCTGTGTTCTATGCCTTTGAAAAACAGGGTTTACCCAATGTTCCCCACCCACACTGTAACACATCGTACCATCCAGGTTAATGCGGCCTGGCCTCGCTGTCCCCCACTCTCCCTCCCACCTCCTCGCACATTGAAGTTTCAGGTATCATAAACATTTCGGGAGGCAGAGATGATCGTCCTGTTTTGTTCCTAAGGTAAAAAGACTATCACATCCTTTAACAAAAAAACAACAATCCACAGCTATTAATTAAGTTACTCAACTTGGCCGTGTCAGTTTTAAACCAGACATTAGTTCTTCTGCTGGAGCTGAAAACACTTTGTGTGCACAGAGATCGCTTTTTGGCTTAAAACTCCGCTTAAAAACCAAAACGTTAGCGATGTAAATGTAGCCTGAGTCAGTGCAGTCAGTTTATTGTACAGAGCTCTCCGAGAGTTCCATGTTCAAACTATTCAGGGCCATGAGGGAGTACGGGAAACAGGCCTCCGAACTACATACACTGGGAATCAACCCAAGCCTAGACGCAAGAAAACTCAGAGTGATTTTAGATTTGAAATGTAATTTCAAGGCTCAGTTTTTTTGTGATTGTTGCGGGTAAAAATCCTTGATTATGCGGGCACGTTTTCTTAAAAAATGCGATGGAACATGCGGGATATTAATTCAGTTTTATGCGATGGAATCGCGGGAACATGCAATAATTATGGGAACTTGCAAAACTGCGGTTTGATGAAAAGAGAAAAAAATGATTCCCCCAACACCCTACTTTTCGATGATGTTCACGTCGTTCCCATGGCAACGGGGAAAATGGCTTTTTTTCTTATTTTTCAACTTTCGGCTAAGATATGTGTGACTTTTTTGCACCGAAAATGCGGGGATTATGAAATCATGCAAGCCCCGCATATTTTGCGCTGAAATCGGCAATTTATGAGGCAAAAGTGCGGCATATTTGAAAAAACGCGGCCCCCGCAGAAATATGCGGACTTTGGCTTTGGGATTGCGCGATCGCATAATCGCGTTTTTCTGGAAGGACTGTCTATTATGGATCCCACGCAACTTCTCAGGTAAGTCCCGCCCTACAAAGCGGCCCGATTGGTTGGGGTTAGCCATTGACCTCTAGAAGTTAAGGTTAGGATAGCCGACTGGTCAGGGGATAGGACCTGAACAAATTGGGTTCCGTTACCTTGCATATGGACGCCTGGCCAATAGTAGCGTGTGAATGCTTATTGAAGGGCGGGTCTTGGCTTGAAGTTGCGTGGGTTCCATAATAACGCCTCTGAGCAACTGATGCAGGCTTTTTATAACTAGCTGGTAAGACTTTTACGAGGCTACACTGTGCTTTCTGGTCAACCGGAATAAAATAAATCAGCTCAAATTCATTCAAACTTCTGTGCAGGAGTGGTAAGACCAAAAGGAGAGCACAGGTCACACCTTTTTTAAAGTCATGGTTAACTGTCAGTTTTCTAAGTGATTTAACAATTATTTGTATTAGTTCAAAGCACCAGAAGTGGACTGCCAGAGGATCTGAGAATATTGATATTTTTTAAAATGTAAACTAACAACCCAACATTTTAGTCTGGCTTAATAGTGTTTGTGTAATTTGTGTGTTTTTATTTAACTCTCTGGCTTTTACGTACTGTAGCGTTTTTATAATTTTGTGTTTTTATTATTGTATACCATTACCATTTTTTGTCATTTATTTGACTCTTTTTCTGTTCAATATTTCACTGTTGAACATTAGCATTTTTTTTATTCTATTATATGTTATTAACATTTTACCAGGTTTAACATCCTGCTTTGTCAGTCGCTTGCATAGCACTTGGAAGTGCATTCCAAGTGCTATATACATTTAAATGACCTTTGGTTGACAAAAAAGACAGCAAAGTGGGTCATTTGCAGTGGTGGAAGAAGTAGTTACATATTTTACTTAAGTAAAAGTACTAACACCACACTGTAAAAAAATACTATGCTGCAAGTAAAAGTCCTGCATTGATAATGTTACTTAAGTAAACGTATGTAAGTATCATCAGGAAAATGTACAAGTTTAAAAAGTTTAAATTAAAAGTAAAAGTGCTCAACGCAAAAAAATCCTCACATTTTAGTTTAATGGTCTAATCATCTCAGCTGGACTTACATATTGTTGTGTAGTTTAATTTATAACACAATCCTATTTTATAAACTACAAGTGTGTTTGTGTGCAAGCATCTTCATTTGTAAAGTAACAAGTAACTAAAGCTGTCAGATGAATGTAGTGGAGTAAAAAGTATAATATTTATATCTGAAATGTAGCGAGAGTAGAAGTAGAACGTGGCACGGAAAGAAAAGACTCAAGTAAAGTACAAGTACCTCAAATGTATATTTAAGTACAGTACTTGAGTAAATGTACTAAGTTACATTCCACCAGTGGCCATTAGTCAAGCGAGAGTGTGTTTTTATAAAAGCACCACAATAAGTTCCATTACATTTACCTCTTTTGGTATTCCAAGGCACTGTAAAGAGAGGGTGCTACACAGGGGCGATTTTAGCCCTTTCTAAACTTGATCCTGGCACCCCTAAAAGATAATAAAAAAAATAGTCTGTGTTAGTCTATTGTGAGCTAAGGAGTTCTGCTCTAGGAATATCACAGCATCGTGGAAACTAAACCCAGAATCTAGACCCCTGGATCATTCAGAAAAAAAATCGGAGCCATTTTTTAGAAAATAGTGCTTGTCAGCCATTAGCGCAAATCGCATATATCTCTAATTTTCAAAGGTTGATACTGCATTTTGGAAAGCTGCTTTTCCATAAATAAATGTCAAATTTCCATTTGTAATACCGACTCCCATTTGGAGTAATGGCCCTGTGGCTCAGCATTAAAGTTAGTTTTCTCAGAATTGTTGGTGTCTTTCTAGTAACATAATTCAGCTTTTCCCCTGTCATGATGGTTGTTTATTTATTTATTTAGGATCCCCATTAGTTGTTACCGTAGCAACAACTATTCTTCCTGGGGTCCACACAAAAGAAAAAACTAAACAATCAACATTACATTAATGCTTCCATATTACCAATACAATAAATACTATATAATTAATAAATCCACATTATCAATAAAATATAGTTCCACCGATACGTTCACATTTCCTTCTCAACAAATGTTTGACACAAGTGACCAATAGACACGTTGGTACTTAGGTTAACAACAGAACATGAATCCACATTCACACCCCCACTCTCATATGCAGTTTAAGATGATTTATTTTTGACTAATTGCTAATTTTACTCCCTTTTTAAAACTGATCTCACTTGTAATCTGCGTTACATCCAGTGGCAATATGTTCCAATTTGACATTGCCCTATACATACATATGGTTTTCTTTATGGCATTAGTTTAAGGTAAAGGTAGTGTGAATACACATCATGTTGCACAAATGCAACCAGCCCCCTCTGCATGGAGTACGCTGCAGAAGGACTTGAGACTAAATTAATTATTCTCGGTAAATGCTTTTAAATCCAAAATGACAGAAATGGAGGCAGACTCTTTAAGAGGTCTAGATTTTAGATCATTTTTTTCCTGGTTACAAAAATGGCTATTTTAAATTGATGTAACGTATATTGTTTTGCTTTATTTTAGTTCTATTATCTTTGTCCTTTTGCGTTTCTTGTGCTGCTGCCTGTCTTGGCCAGGTCACCCTTGAAACAGTGATTATTTATCTCAATGGGTTTTCTCCTGGTTAAATAAAAGATTATAATAAAAACAAAACAGCCATGTCAATGTTGTAATATCACGACGGCCAGATGGTGGCGGCGTAGATCCATGTGTGAGCTTCATCACGGCTCACCCACAGGCAACAACAACTCATTCTCTGTTGACTGATTCTTTATTGTTAACACTGGAGATTGATACAACAGAACAGCATACAGGTTACAAGTTAACAAGAAATGAATGACTTCTGATTTATACTGAAAATCTATTGTAAAATCTGTATATCAATATTTAGTGTACCCATATAACGCATATAATAAAGCAAATTCAATCTGTATTCATAGTATTTTATGATACAATTCGTATTTTAAACATAAGCAGACAGCATTATTAAACCACATTTGATAAAACCTCAAACAAAAAAAGATACAAATTCCTGTGAAATGCCATAGTTCAGCTAAAGATCCAATAACAATGGCTACATTTCTACGCAACAACATGTACTACAAAACAAGTGAGGAATGGGTTCAGTCAAACACTGGCACTTTATGCTAAGTTCATGTTTATTTTATACATTGTTTGGACATTTAAGTATTTAAATTAAGAATTAAATAAAAAAAGTCTGCTGTAGCAGTTTGACATTCATACGATAGTATGTATAGTTGAAAATGTATTGTGTATTTACAAAAAGTGGAGATTAATATATCCTCTTATCTAAATAAAAAACATAAAAAAAACAAGATCAATAACTCAACGTACTAGCTTTATCTGGAGGTTACAACCACATCTCACCATCTTCATCGGACCATGGAGGAGATTTTTGGAATATTGAATAAATCAGTATTGTTTAAAGTTTTGTTAAAGCTGACAGGGTTTATCTGGTATTCATCAGAAAATTTACTCCATGTGCTGACGAAGAGAGGGAGATGTGGTAGAAAGCTCCAGAAAAGGCTACTCTAAGTGGACCTTGGATCGAGATTTCTTTTCCAACTTGTGTTGCAAAGAAATTCTCACGTCAGAGAAGCCACTCAGAGTGAATCTTGTGTTTTGGATGTCATGGTCGGTGATGTGTCGATGTTTTAGCTCCGGTGCTGTGCACAGACTCAGCCAGCTCTTATTCCCACCTGTGGAGGACGGTCTGGCAATGGGAGACTACGTTGCTACTAGTCTATATCCACGACCTTCCACTTCCGGTGCTGCCAGAAATTCCTTCTTTTCGGCCAGATGTCCGTTACCTTCCGCTTTCTTTGTGTTGGCGTTCTAAACTCCGGTGGATTTCTGAGGACTATGGTTAACTGCTCCTCAGATCTCTGCAGGGTAAATCCAGACAGCTAGCTAGACTATCTGTCCAATCTGAGTTTTCTGTTGCACGACTAAAACTACTTTTGAATGTACACATGTTCCACCAAAACAAGTTCCTTCCAGAGGCTATTTTGCAGCAGCAATAAACCACAGCACGTTTTTCTCCCATCACAGAATGCTGTGTGGACTAGCCAGACCCTCCTCTGCAGGCCTGTGGAGGAAGGTCTGGCAATGCGAGACTACGTTGCTACTAACTGGTTGACCAGCGTGGTCAAGTAGCCTTCTAGCTGCTGCAGTGTTGCCACGTTCATTTAAAAATGTCATTATTAGCCAGAAAAGAATATGAATAAAAAAAAATATATAGAAAAATGTGAGCACTATGAACAAACGGACCAAAATAACCAAAATCCATTGGCAACATTTCTTGGCCGCACAATTTCCCCCCCCCTATAGCATACAAAGATTGTAGGCAGCGCGTTTTCATTACACGTAGTTACACATTTCTGTAATAATGAGTTATGAAAGTAACAATTGAAATCAATACACAACACAGCAATAACAACCATTTTTCATTTACATATGTAAATCACAACTGGAATTGCAGGAGGGACGGCGGCCCAGCCCCCTTAATGGACCACCTGGCACGGGACATTTAAGGGACTTTCCCTTTCTCAAAAAAGATTGACTGGTTTCTGGTTTCATGCCATAAAGCAAACGCAGAGTAGAGTCAGTCTCTTCGCTGATGGTCTTGTTTTATTTTTACATTTAATAAGGTCTACTCATTACTATGGTAGGTTTAAAATGCTTCGCATAACAGCTTTAAACCTAAACTAAACAATCTATGTATAAAAAAGGTAAAGAGCTCAAATTAAAATTTCACAGATCAGTATAATGATAGTCATGATCACAAGTATTAAAAAACAGTTATCATATGATATCCTGTTCATAAACAGCACACAGTGCCATTTGGCAGCTTACATTAGGTGCAATAGTTTCTGGACAAACGTGTTGATAAGATCTAATCACTTCTATTACTTTAACCAGATCGATTTAACATTCAACATATTTGTGTCTATGTTCTTCTTGTCTCAACAAGACAGGTATTTTCAAACTACAAAGCTCCAGGGCACAAAATTAAAAGGACATTTAAAAAATGTACATCACGCTGATGGGAAAAAAGTAAAGGCCGTGAAGTAAAGTTACAAAGGTATGTGTGTGTGTACATGGATTTGTGTGTGCAAGCATGTAGCATGTAGATAGGAGTTATATATATTACATTCACAGTTGCAGAGGATAGGTGGGTCAGTAGAGAGAGAGAGAGAGAGAGAGAGAGGAGAGAGAGAGAGAGAGAGAGAGAGAAAGCAAATTGGCCATACCTTTGATACCAACCTGTTCTCACTCCCAATGCGTAAATTTGTTGATACAAACAATAACAAACGTCATAATTCCCAGACACACCCGGTTAATTACTACTCTAATACAATGTACCTGTTCTCTCTCTCTCTCTCACACGCATACAGGATGTGGTCTACGTGCGGCAGCAGCCGACAGTCCTCATTTCTTTGTCGACGTACTGCTGCAGCTGAAACTTAGGCTCATCGGGCTCCTTCATGGTCCTGTGCTTCAGTTCTCTGAGAGTAAAAATGAGAGTGAGAGAGAGAGAATACACATGAGGCTGTGCTAACCCTAACTAGCAACAGGTGGAGACAGGCAGAATTCAAACTGCACTGGGTTTTTTGCATTATAGAATATCACAACAGCATGTCGTGGCAGTCAAATACTTCTTAACGAAGACAGTGATGGAAAAAGTATTCAGATCCTTTACTTACATAAACAGTACTAATACCACATAGTTACAAGTAAAAGTCCTGGATTATAAAAGCTACTTAAGTATCATCAGGAAAATGTACTTACTGTTAAGTATTAAAAGTAAAAGTACTCAATGCAGAAAAATCCTCACATTTTAGAAACTGGATACGATCAAAACAGATCAACTAAGTGTTTAATTCATTTCAGCTGGACTTGTAGGCCTGTATAGTGTTGGGTAGTTTAATTTATAATAAAATATCATATGTTATAAACTACATGTGTTTTGTGTGCAAAAATATTAATTTGTAAAGTCACTAGTAACTAAAGCTGTCAGATCAATGTAATGTAAAAAGTACAATATTTCTCTCTGAAATGTAGCAGAGTAGAAGTAGAAAGTGTCAAAAAGGAAAGACTCAAAGTACCTCTAATTTGTACAGTAATTGAGTAAATGTACTTAGTTATATTCCACCACTGGTTTTAGGGCGTTTTCACACATACCTCGTTTGGTCCGGACTTTCAGACTTTTTAGTTTGATCCGAACCAAAATTACAGGTGTGAAACCTCCCCCGGACCACGGTCCGGATCAAAAGACCAAATTTTGGTCCGATAAAAAGAGGTGGTCTCGGTCCGGACCAAACTGAACCATGGTCCGGTTCGTTTGTAGTGTGAAAGCATTTTTGGATGGTTCGGACTTTCGGACCAAATACAAGAAGCTCTGGCAGGCTTCCCCTTGTGTTACAAGACCGGGAAGCTCCTTTAGGGAACAGCTTCGGTGCTTAGTGAGAGAGAGAGAGAGAGAGTGACGGTGAATGCGCTCAAAGAAGACAGCTGTCGGCTATCAGAGCAGAGAATACATCAGCAGTTTATTTGTTAAGTGGTAGTAAATGTACAGTGTAGGTTTCAGTTTGTCTCTGAATAAATGCTCCAGAAAGAAATATCCCTGTATCTTGCATCTCAACATCACAACAAAAGGGGAGAGCAGCAGTCAGTTGAAAAAACTCCGACACAGAGAGAGGGACGGGGAAGCCCATCAACAAACCAATCGATTATAATTATCTGGAGACGCAGCTCACGTATGTGATGACGGCAGGACGTAGTTTTGTCACGTAGAGATCTTTAGTGTGCTTGCAAAACTGCAGTGTGAAACCAAAACTTACCAGATCAAATGTATACAATGTAACAAAAACATGAACCTTGGTCCGGACTTTTGGAATTGGTATTTATGCTAACTCTGGCATGTTTACACCTTGTATTTTATACTGATGTTTATTAACAAGCTCTGTCCCTATGGAATAAAAGAGGACATGTCACTTCAGCATAATTGAAATATTTTCCAAAGCCTTCCATTTTTTTTTAGCTAAATGAAATGAAGTGAAATTCCCAGCCTGATCTCACAGAAATACGTGAAATACCAAAGACCTCGTAACACCCCATTACATGGGTGGCGGCAAATGACGTGCCAGCACCATAGAAACACCGCCAATGGAAAGTCAGTTAGGAGCCTTTGTCGTGGTGGACACTCAAATCCCCTGGTTCAACACAGCCCAGTAGATAGAGAGCAAAAGCATATTGGCCATACCTTTGATACCAATCCGTTCTCACGCCCAACTCGTTAAATACAGACACTTGGTGTGGCTGTCGGCTAAAAATAAAATCACCCTTTACCGTCTGCATTGAACGCACCGGGAAGACGTCCCAAGATCGTCAAAAACGGGACTTTCAACCAGAAGACAACTTACGTACGTGACTTAAGTTACGTAAAACATGCTTGCTTATTTTAAAAGGTGCCCTGCCACACATATTTCATGACTTTTTGGTAATGTCTGAAGTTCTAAAATGGACTAACATTTTTTGTGGAAAAAATTAATTGGTTACCTTGTTTCAAGCCATTCTAGCGTGGTATAGAAAGCCTACCGGAAGACTCCGCTCGATTTCTGCCAGTTCTCATTAATATTCAACAAGCTAAGCTGTTTGAGTATGATTGGCTAACAGCTAGCCAATGAGAGCCTGGCTGTCAGAATCCTTTACCCAGCCCAACTGGGCGAGCTCATGAATAGTAATGAGCTCAGGCAACATGATGTCAGACTGACCAGCTTTTGTAATTGGCCTGATTTCTCTGCTTATTTCTTCTCAGTGGCTAGAACTGACATTTTCACATTCACAACATAACAAACACATATGGACATAACATATTTCAAAAAATGCAAGTAAAAACGGTTTTGTATGGCAGGGCACCTTTAACCCTAACCTTGTGGTTGTGTTGCCTAAACCTAAATTGTATCTGTGGGGCACGTACCAACCCGTTCTCATTCCCAACTCGTAAAATACGGACGCTTGGTCAGTGGCTCGGAACATCGGATACCGACGCAAAAATCACCTTTCAGCGGCTGTATGGAACGCACCGGGCAGAGCAGCTGCTCGACCCCGGTGCTGTAAGATGACGTAGTATTAGGAGCGACAACGGTGGCGAGTAGTATGAAAGACCGAAAATCTGCGTAAGCAGGTTGGTTGGGGTGATTGAAGGGTCAAACACAGGACTTACACCCAAGAGACTGGGGTTCATGTCTCATTCTTGTACCGCGTGTCACTAAAACGTACATATTGTAACCCCACCCACCGTCTTTTGCTAAACCTAACTCCCGTTTTTGTGCCGCATGTCAGTTAAATGTACATCCCGACCCAGGGCCTCAAAAAGTGACGCCAAGAGTCCCGACCAAGGGTGTCTAAATAAGACGCTAGAGGGCTAGACGCTACAGGAGACTTTTTACGTCAGTAACAAACGCCAAAGGCTCCTACAGTACAGAACGTGCCACCACCATGGAATGTGGGGTTAAGAGATCGTGGTCATTTCACACATTTCTGTGAGACTGGGTTGGAAATTTCAGGCTGCAACAGATTTCCATTCCACAAACTTAAAGCTCTTTGATACTTGATTGAGACAGTCGCTGTATCAATGTGTGGTACTGCAGCTGCCATTTCAAAACTATGTTCGGCGCACATAGTTGATGCATTCCAAGAGTTTAGCAAGAGGAAACCCCAAACTGTGAATTTGTAATTAAATAGGTGTTAATTGTTTTGCTGTTTTTGCCATCAGCTTCAAACAGGTCCATCCACTAGTGTTAATTGCTTCCCCATTGTTTGTCAGTTTCATCATCTTTATAATCTGGTTCAACCACATGCCTTTGAACCGTTCTTGTTTACGTGACAGATGGGTAAAGATCCAAATATGGAAAAACGGCTCTACTCTGACAGGCCAATGTACAAAAGGATTGCATGCTAAAACAGCACAAATAAGAAAAAGATAAGGCGTGTAATTCTAAAAGCCCCTGCACAGGGTGAAATGCACCCCTAACTGCACTGCAAGCAAAATGGCAGTTCAGTGCTCCTGTGCTATTTTCATGTATAAGGTAATATGCATACATTTGGCGCAAGTGGCATCTTTCTATGCAAATAAGCCTTGTCCAGTTTAAAAAGATCAGCGCTAATAGCCACACGCAGTTACAGTTAAATAATAAGCATCTTCAGACAGTTGGTGGTAATTCAGCACATTTATAAAAGGGGGTGGGGGTCCTCCGCCTCAAATCAGCTTCTTTTACATCCCGAAGGTGCATTTGAAAACACCAGACGGACAGACTGGGATATGAAATCTCTGAAGTTTAAATCCCTTGCCTGAAAATTTGAGCAATGCCTCTGCACCTCGAGCTTGCGGTCAAAAAAAAAAAAAAACAAACCGTCTTTATTTTTCTCTCTACCAATGTTCTGCCTACTGTGTTCTTGGCGTAACGGCCAACATTTATTCTTTGCCACATGGATATTTACAATCAGATGCAAAAAAGGGCAATTTGTACCCCAATGCAAAACATTACGGACGCGTTTGGGCTGTATTATCATTAGCGCAATATATTTAGTGAATCAGATTTTGAGACGGGGCAGATAGCGGTGGCAAGTGATGCCCAATTTATGGGTTGGCGCAATCCATTCTTTGTGAATTTGTATGAGAGTGTTACATGACTGGACACTGGGCCCAAGATCCTAAAGTTGCCAAAAAGGTACAAAATGTTGAATTTTGGTGAAATGTGCACTAAGTATTTCTATTAAAGCGCCCATATTATGCTCATTTTCAGGTTCATAACTGTATTTTAAGGTTGTACCAGAATAGGTTTACATGGTTTAATTTTCAAAAAACACCATATATTTGTTGTACTGCACAGCTCTCTCTCACTGCTGCAGATCCTCTTTTCACCTGGTTTCTGTTTTAGCTACAGAGTGAGACCTCTTTTCATCTTCTTCTTCACTACTATCTTTGATTGCACTCGCACATGCGCAGTAGCTCAGATGTAGAGCATGTCAGCTAGCTAACTCTAGAGACAGTAAAAGAAAGCCTGTTTCTTCAACTTTGGTCAGTTACAAGGCAGGATTAGCTGGGAGACTTCTAAATGAGGGCGCACATGTAAGTAGTTCTTTTGTAGACTATGGTGAACTTGTGTGTGTTGTAGCAGTGCTTTGCTATTGAGAACGACGTAGCATGCTAGCGTTAGCCGGCTAGCGCTAGCATTAGCCGGCTAACGCTAACACTACGAGCTAACGGTTGTGGTTAGCCAGCTCATTTCGGACTGTGACGTCACAGTCCGAGGCCGATTTTGAACAGCTCACCAGGAGACTGAAGGCAGGACACATTCAGAAACCGTGTCTCACTCAAAACAGCATGGATGGATTTTTTTCAAAGTTTGTATGTGTGTGGAAGCACCAGAGACTCAAAAGAACACCCCAAATCCCAGAAAAAGTGTTTTTTCATAATATGGGCACTTTAAATGAATTGGTGCAGCCGTAAAAACAAACAAACACGGGTTTTAATATTTACTAAATGTAAACATCAAAAGATATCCTACCAGAGTATACAGTATATGTTATAGCCAGACAGATCTATTTTTTTCCACCTTAAAAGTAAAAGTCTGACATTTTATAAAGTACAATAATTGGCTTTTTTGTCTAAAGTAAGATGAGAAGATAACCCATATACCACTCCCATAACTGTCCAATAAATGTGAAGCTACAGCCAGAAGAACTCTAAAACTTCATGCTGAAGTCTTAATTAGCTCATGAGAGCTGACAGAATGTGACTTACAATAATAATAGAGAAACCCGCATTATCTTTCACTGTAAAAAAAAAACCCACACGTATTACAAGTGAAGAAGAAAAACATAAAATGTACATAGAAAAATGAAGGCACATAAAAGATGCATAATGCCCGGGTTTTTAGTGATTCAATATCACTGAAGTCAAGGAAAAGTGTAATTAGAGAGTTAGAAATTAGAAATGTGACAGATGATGTGCTGGAGAAATTTGGAGAGAGCAGATAAAAATGGAGAAAGATGTGAAAACTGAAAAAGTGTTATCATACAGCTAGAGGACAGCAACAAGAAAAGAGCTGGTGTCATATTCTGTATATTCATGCCGTTGTGTGCCACGCTGTCAAGCTTGGCAACACCCCAACATGGCAGCCTGTTACAATAACGAGGCTCCACACAACTCCACACAAACTGTCCTCATTATTAAGAAATATAAGACAAGCATAACAATACTATAAGATGTGCTGCTGTCAAAGATAAACATTTGGCTAAGATAGTGATCTCCTATTATTCATTTTTATTTGTCAGGGACAATGCACACTAATAAAACATAAAAGTAAAAATGTGCCAGAATTAGCCTGGAGGCTACGCTGTCCCTGTTAACAGCTCAATTTGTAGTGGTGTGCCTGTCTATTTGAATGCTTAAGTTTGACATTTTTCCATTATCATGCCATGGCCGTAGGGAACAATTGCCAATGTATGCCACATCAAAAAATAAATCCTAATAACCCTCCTCTCCCCTATTATTACCAGACTCATTTTAAAAGATAAGAGCATTGGCTATCTTGCTCTTAGCTTTTAAACGTGTATCAGCTTGACTCCTGTCTGCTGAGCTATGGTGTGATTACTTGATGTTTTACTTTTGTGATAAAGCCATTGAAATGGTTATCTGTGGCAAGCTAAAAGTAGCAGAAGTAGAGAATTGTAATACCGTTAGTTACACAGCAATATCCATCTAAAGTTTGCTATTATTTAGCAGTGGTGGAATGTAACTATGTACATTTACCCAAGTAATGTACTTAAGTAAAAATTTGAGATACTTTTACTTTACTTGAGTCTTTTCTTTTCCTGACACTTTCTACTTCACTACATTTCAGAGTGAAATATTGTACCTTTTACTACACTAGATTAATTTAACAGCTTTATTTACTAGTTACTTGCAGCCAAACACGCAACAGTTGGGCATTTTTTCAGTGATTTATGTCATTTTTTAAAATAATTGATTACATGTTTCCACTATTCCCTGCACTATGTCAATGGGAATCAGATGAATGTTGGTATCCAACATGGAGTCCACGAAACACATGACTGGGGCTGTCCCAAACGATTATTTTTTAAACGATTAATCTAGCGATTATTTTTTCGATTAGTCGACTAATCTAACGATAAACTTTTCGATTAATTTTTCAATTAGCGATTATTTTGCCATTGCTCAATTATTAACAATTTACACAAAACAAATTTCAATAAGGTTCAAATCTCTATTAATTTAAAATCTTTTAAATAATATCTGGCTATCAATCCAACCGCAAAATAAAGTCACTTTCAGGAGGAATACAAAAATAAAAACTTAAAGTAAACAGAGCAAGTGCAAAAAGAGTAGTGTATGAGAGATTAGCCTGTATTTGCTTTTTTTAACAGTAGGTAAAATAATGAATAAGCTCTTGTTTAACATCCAAGCTCTTCTTCCTTTAATTTTACTTTAATTATTTGTATCTAAAGGCTGGTTAAGCACTGTAGGGAGGAGAAGTTGGACAGTTTTTTTTTGTCTCGCTCCAGTGATTGGCACATCTGGGTGATGGCGTCGGATATGCGTTAGCATGTTGGATGTATTTCCACTCACATACCCAACAACTGCTGAACAACGCCGAATAAAACTAGAAGGCATGACACGGGAGGCTCCAGACTGCAGCCATACAGTCTCAAAGCTTTGCCAAACTTGCAATCTTAAACAGGCCAGCGGGGAACTCTTGTGGGTCGCCACCACTCGTCATACTCGTCCTTTCACTGGACTGTCGGTCAACCTGCATGTAGGCGGAGGAGCTCGGCTATGAGCAGTATTTCCACACTACATTAGTTCCGCATTACATTAATTAATTTGCGCACAAGTTTTATTTATTTTATTTAGTGACGTGTCGACGCAAATTATTTGTGTCGACGCATTTATGTAATCGATGACGTCGACTATGTCGACGAATCATCCTAGCCCTACACATGACCACCTTGGAACCAATCGCATAAATGATAGCTCAGAACATTCGATTCCATAGTTGGTCAAACTCTCTTTAATATGCGTAATTTCTGTCTCCCCCATGAGGAATTCTAAGTAATGACAACAAAACTGTCAGCACGTCCACATGATACAAGCCTTCTGTGACCGCGCACCGCACCACCCTCCCTTGATTAGCTTTGTAGCAACTCATTTGGCGATGGCTTGAATGTAACAGACGTTCATTAATATCAAAAAGTCACGCACTAAAGCTTTAAGTAAAGGATCTGAATACTTCTTCCACCACTGTTATTCAGTGTGTTTACATGCACAGCAGTAACCGGTCTTAAGTGAATAACCGGGTGATGACAGTCCTCCCCCGTGTACATGAAGGGAAGAATGGGAAACATGACGGGAGTGACTCTACCTCCGGTACAGCAGGTGGTGCTCTGCCAACGTTCAACTGTTCAGAATAGGGCTTTTCAGGTTGACCTTTGTCAAAATCAAAACAAAAGAAAAACTGTGTCTCCTCGTCCGTCTAGACATGGGTTTGATTGATAGTACTTGCAATTATGGGTGCACGATTCAGAAAATGTCACAATTCGATATTGATTTTTAGGCTCAAGATTCGATTCAAAATTGATTTGATTCAAAAACCATTCTCGATAAAAAAACCTGATTCTCAGTGTGTAAATGTAGTTACTTTTCCCATGTGATTGCAGTAGACATACACATTTTTTTTTTTATTAAAAAATATTAATCGATTCGGAATTCTATGAATTAAGATTGTTAAGATGTAAACATGCACAAATACCTCGGTTACCAAAGGACTTATCTAGCTCTGTTAACCGGGGTATGAGAACTCAAGAATTTTAGTCAGGGTAAGGTGTTTACATGGCATTTGAGAAATTTTATTTAACCCAAATATAAAATCAGGTTTTTAAACTACGTGTAAATGCACTGCACTGGTTTAAATTAGCCACCATAATCATAATAAGACTATTGTGGCATAACCTCAGTGTACTGAACTGAGGAGGGGTGTGTTTATGCTAGATTTGTAAGAGGAAGATTGTGTAACGTCTTCTCTCAAAAGTTACATATTCTTTCAAAGTTTTGAGAGTTTGTGTGCCGTGTGTGCGCTCCTTCACGCTGTTGTGTTGTATATGTGTGTGAGACTCACTTGGCCACTGCAGTGAAGGCCAGCTCCACATTCAGTCCAGATTTAGCACTAGTCTCCATGAAGGGCACTCCAAACTCCTGCACAGAGAAACGGAGAAACATCTATTATTAAAGTGTGTGTGTGTCTGTCTGTGTGTTGTGTGTGTGTGTGTGTGTGTGTGTGTGTGTGTGTGTATGTGTGTGTGTGTGTGATATGGACTTGACACTCTTGTATGTCTGATGCTGACAGGAACAATTAGATTCAAGATTAATTACGGTTTTGTCACGTTTTCAGAATTAGCAGGTTAGGACCCAAATCACAGAAGAAATGAGGAGGAGGTAAGAGGGAGATTTGCAATAATTTCATAATAAGACATAAACTTACAGTCCAAGTAAGCCGGCAGTAATAAAAAAAAAAAACAGGAAAAGGGGTGGGGGGGGGGGGTACACTTGGAAACAGAGCACTAGGCACAGGCAGAACGTCTTGACACAAAGTAGGACCACAAACTGACAGCACACTGACTAAATACACAAGGTAGCGAGGCGTGTAACGAGAAACAGGTGACATGAGGGCTGATGAACAGGTAAAACACATCAGGGCGGGGCAGACAATCAGAAGGGCGGGAAAACACAAGGCAGGAAGTCAAACAAGACATGACACATGGGAAGTGACCCTACAAAGTAAAACAGGAACTAAACAAAAAACAAAAATATATATATATATATATAAAAAATATATATATATTTTTTGTTTAGTATATATATATATATATGCACCATTATATAATGGCCATTATATTTATTATAATGGCCATTATAATAATAATATATATATATATATATAAATAATATTATTATAATGTACCCAGTAAAACAGCCCAAAGTCCCCCCCAAAGGGACTTACCATCTCCAACAGAAAACTCTGTTCACAAACTGCTCCAAACAGCTCTATTGTAGTCCAGCCTTTACTTCAGAGACAAACGTGGTCACTTTGTAACACACGTTATAATGCTCGCCTAGCTGCTAGCGTGGTACGCTCTCATACACTGTTTCTGACTGGCTAGTAGTCCTTACCTAGCTACTGCACATGTGCGACTCCCAACAAAGATGGAACAGAAGTGAGATGTCTCACTCTGTAGCTAAAACAGAGAGCTCAACACACAGGGTGAAAAGAGGAGCTGCAGCAATGTGCAGTACAACAAAAATATGGTGTTTTTTTTTTTATTAAACCATGTAAACCTATTCTGATATAACCTCTAAATACAATTATGAACGTGAAAATGAGCATAATATGAGCACGTTAATGTTTTGAAGTGTTCTGTCTTATATGAGTTTTATACTTGCACTATGTATGTAGGGAGAACACTTCAGGATATTTTGCTTGTATCGTGTCTCTCGAAAATGATATCTTGTTCTGTTTGCAAGAAATAAAGATTTAAAAAATATATATATAAAAAAACCCAGGACCAACACAATTTGGGAGTTTAGGTTTAAAGTAGGGCTAAGCAATATATTGATATTATATCGATATCCAGAGATGGCAAAAGTACTCACTTCCCGTACTTAAGTAGAAGTACAGATACTTGTGTTAAAAATTACTCTGGTAAAAGTAGAAGTACTGATTTAACTTCTTTACTTAAGTAAAAGTAACAAAGTACAGGCTTTGAAATGTACTTAAAGTATAAAAGTAAAAGTAGCCTTGCGAATGACAACCACTTTTTATGCAAAGCTACCTGGACCACACACGTTACTAGAGTGCAAGATGAGAAACTTCAGTGGACATAAAAACCAGGCTCTTTATATGCCATTGTCTACATTTTAAATGGATGTCTGCCAAACATCACATATATGATTATTGTGACAGAGACTGGGACTCCAGCTTAATAAGATTCGGACTGAGTAGCAAGATATGAATTCAATTGTGATTCTGTGAGAATTCACAGATCCAGTTTCTCTTTTTTAATCGTCCCCTTAACATTTAAAGGAATCTACATGTATGTGTGTGTGCTCAAATATAGAAAGAAAATAAAGGATACAATATGAATTACTAAACATAGATTAATTAAGAAGTTCCCCATACTTTTAGAGTTACACAGCACATTGGCCAGGAGTCATACTTGATGCCTCCTAGCCTATCTCAAACATCTCTCTCAGATAAGGCCAGGGATGATTGGGAATGTCTTGCTGCTTGTCTGCCTAATCTCTGGGATCTCTGTTTTCTTCATTTTCAATCATGTCGCCGTCCATACTACTAGTGCTAACGTTACCACCATCAAGCTGCAATTATTTGCTGCAAATGAATGCAGAATGCGGCCGAATCTGTCGAGTCGTCTTATAGTGGTGCGTTACATGCAACGTAGCCTACAGTATATTCCCATCCAATTAGATTGAATTCGGTATTGATCACGTGAAAAATAATAACGGTAACTCCAGTGAAATTATTTGAAACTTGCTAGTGAGGACTAGATTAGGACCGTATTTAAAGCTGATGCTGGTTTCAAACTTCGCCCCCCCCCCCCCCAGGTGTGTCTGTAAAACACGGACAGAGACAACTTCTTTCTTTTGATGCATTACAAGCAACGTGAAACCTAGCTAACAGGTGAAGAGCACAAACAACTAAATCACTAGCTAACCTACTTTAACTGTGCAGGAACTATAGACCAATACAACAACAGGCTTATATTAACTGACAACATAAGTTATACTACTTACAGTTCTCAAGGACGCACACACACGATCTCAACTGATTATCCTCCGGACAGCAGATTCTCTTTCTTTTTCTCACTTTTTTCTGTGTGGCGCACGCCGCTCGGCCGTGTGAGGCGCGTGTCCGCGCTATTCTCCGACATTACGACCTCTTGTACAAAACTAAAGTAACGAGCCAATTTTAAAAATGTAAGGAGTAGAAAGTACCGATATTCGTGTTAAAATGTAAGGAGTAAAAGTAAAAAGTCGCCACAAAAAAAAATAGTAAAGTAAAGTAGAAATATCCGAAATATCTACTTAAGTACAGTAACGAAGTATTCCCATCTCTGTCGATATCAATATATGAGGCTAGATATCGTCTTAAATTGTGGATAACATGATATCGCTATATGACGTGTCGTATGAAGTGACGTCTTTTACTGGTTTTAAAGGCTGCATTACAGTACAGTGATGTAGTTTTCTGAACTTACCAGACTGTTCTAGTGTTCCACTTCTATATCCACCTTACTTATTATTATTTATTTAAAATCAAATTTTGTAAATATCTTGTGAAAGCACCAATAGTCAAACCTACAATATCGCCGCAATGTCGATATCGATAGATTTGGTCAAAAATATTGTGATATTTGATTTTCTCCACATCGCCCCAGCTCTAGTTTAAAGTACCAGGAGAGGAATGGGAGGGTTGATAATGAATACCAATAATTTGACCCTAATTTTGATGGATGCAGAGATTTCTGGCTTTTAAAAACATTTTTTCTCCCCAGAGAAAGAAATTAAACAGTGTGTAATTAATAAAATATGCTCCCAGGTGTAGTTATCTCATTCTGTGTGTGTGTGTGTGTATATGTGTGTGTGTGTGTGTGTGTGTGTGTGTGTGTGTGTGTGTGCGTGTGTGTGTGTACACATATCAATATTCCAGCTTCTCCCTACCACTACTGTTCGCATTAATCTAACACGCCTCTCAGAGCTTATCTGAGCGAACCGGCCTGGAAAATTAAGTTAGCAAGCCCCCCTCATTTATTCTGAACAACAACAAAATGATGTGCCTCCATTATTACGTAATTACACACACTAATCAAGACACAGCAGCTACATGAGGGGGGGTTTCAGTGTCCACGTGGTTGCGTGGGCAGAGCACATCAGGTCGTTTATCCTTGTTACGTGTCAAAATGAATGTGCGTGTGTGTGTGTGTGTGTATGGTGAAGCTCACCTTTGCCAGCTTCTCTCCCTCCTCTCGCTTCACCATCCTGTCATGTGTCGAGTCAACCTAGACCACAATATCAATTTAGAGACTGTAGCTCACACTGACACACTGTGTTTGGAGAGTGGGTAATGGTTATCAGGGAATTCACAGCTTTTTGCTGTCCATGTTTGACACGTACATCACTTTTCCTCTCATACGGCATACATTTCAATACCTAGTCATTTCTCATGTTTTACCAGCTACTTAACATTATTTGAATTTTTGGTTTGGATTTTCATGACCACCTCCCCTGAAAAATAATATCAAAATATAATAATTTGGACAAAAATGTCACATAAATAAGATGTAGAAGATGTTGACTAAAGTTGCTGAATAGCTTTTTGTATTCACTTGGATTCAGGGGAGCTCCATAACAAGCTAAGAATACAACATCTGGCATTTTATCGCCTTACAAAGCTGTTATGGCTAACTTGCTAGCAAACACTTTCCTATGTACACTTTTAATTTGGAGCCTACCAGCTAGTCGCTAACTTTGTCTGCCTGCCGTTTGGTGGTCAGGGGACGTTCAGTCCGCTAACAGAGCTTTTTAGTTAAATTAAGCAGCCTGCTGTGGCGTCAAGGTTGAGGAGCAACAATGCCAAAGTTGATATTAAGTGTTAGCAAACATTGTTGGCCTTGACCAACTGCCACTTTGCTCGTTTGTAAGTCATGATGTCTCTCTCTCTCATGGGTGGGCCAAATTCTCTGGGTCGGCAAAGCAGAGAAAGGGGAGGTAACCTTGCTTGTTATGACCTCATAAGGAGAAGATTCCAGATCGGCCCATCTGAACTTTCATTTTCTCAAAGGCAGAGCAGGATACCCAGGGCTCGGTTTACACCTATCGCCATTTCTAGCCACTGGGGGACCATAGGCAGGCTGGGGGAACGCATATTAATGTTAAAAAACCTCATAAAGTGAAATTTTCATGCCATGGGACCTTTAATGATGCTAAGCTCCATAGAACTGAGTGGTACTGTAGAGTTGGGTGATAATTATCCTCTGTTCATATTACACACAGTCATTTGATACATTGTTAACAAAAAATATCAAATAGTGATTAGTTAAGCTTTGATAAATTGATCTATTGTCACTCTTCCAAAGGATAGCCTATCTGTTGAAATGACCAGTAAACACTCCATTTGAACATGGACATTTGAAAATCCAGTCTGCAATGCATATAAAGTAGCTACATCGCTTTCCCTCCTTCCAGACACATCCATAAATCGTTCTCTACACTCCAATTCTCTGATATCCCCTCTATGATCCCTCCTTTCCCACCCTCTATGAGTCCATCTGTCCATCCGTCTCCCAGTGTTGGCAACAAGGTCTCACCTTGTTGCCCAGCAGCATGACGACCACATCCTGCTGAGCGTACTCATGGATCTCTGTCAGCCATGCCTGGAGACGGGAAAAGAGCACAGAGTGGTGAAGTAATCCAAATTATGGGAAAGGAAGGAAGGGAAGGGAGAGAGTACGGAAGGGATAGGCACGATACAGGGGAGGGATTGGAGATATATAGTGGTGACAAAGGAGATGGATGGATCCACAGAGAGGGAGAGAGTGAGAAGGACAAAAGATTCATTTATTGTTCACTGGCTGCAGTTCTTCTCGACCTCCCTTATTCCCTGTAGATCCCCTGTTCACCCTTCTTCTCCCTCCCCCTGCATCTCTATCCATCCATCTTCTTCCGATTATAGGCCAGTAGTGTCTTGGCTCTCTTTTACCTGGCTTGGTTAAAACGCCCATAATGTCTCGTGGGGTCTTTGGTACGCCGATTATCTTCTCACATGCACTTTTCATAGAAATCTTGTCAGTAGGTCACTACAGCGAACGTGCAATCTTTTAAAAATGGCCAGTGATGTCACTGAGCAGCTTAGAAACCAACTTACACAAGACTAGATCAATGTAGCTATAAAAGAAGAAAAATGGTTGCAGTCCTTCCAGACCTGATTGGTATTGGACAAGTCAGTCTTCACTGTAGTTCATTTAATTTCATCCACAGAAAACAAACAAATGAATGTGCCTGGCAATATTCCCGTACACTGATTAAAGGTAATACAATTATGATAGGCTCTTTGTGCGTGTGGGAACAACAGAAGTGGATGTGACATTCCAGGGAGGTTGTAATGGACAGATATTACGCATAAACCACATTTGTTGCACAATGAGACTGACCTGCTTATCAAAGCAATCAATAGTAACATCATCGATACGCGATCAGCCAGCTTAATATTGTTGGCTTTTATTAGCTTATCAAAAATACATCAATATCTGCTTATGTCCAACAATTATCAACAAGAACTTGGAGCACATTCATGCCAAAGTAAATCATGATTTAGAAACTCAAAGTCTCAGCACTTACATGTATCTCCATACAATATAAAAACCAGATGTACTCAATATTTGACATGCAAAACTCTAGGGCTCTCCAATCCCCAGCCAGTTTGAGAGAGTGGGTTGCATTGCATAAACACTGTTGAAGCACAAGCCGTTATGCACATTTTAAAGTATTGCATTAGAAAAGCCAAATAAAAATGGCAAAATTAGATAAAAGTTACGCAACTGCGCAAAAACTTTTTAACGCTCACTTGAGGTGGCTTATGCCTTTGGCGAAAAAGAGTTGATACACTAAATGGGATATGGAAATGCCTTGGCTGAATAAGTTTTAAAGTAGCGTACATTTAATACAAATTCCTAAAGACCTCTCTCCATTTTTCTCACACTGATGGGTTAGATGGCCCAGGCGTCATGTTTTGTTTCCAGTCGCAACCTCTACTTCTTCTACTTCTTCTTTTACTGGTGGCTACAGCCATGCGTAAAACGTAACCCACTAGAGCTGTGCTATATGAGGAAAATATGTGATTTGCGATATTGCGTTGTTGAATATTGTGATAATACAGATGTTAAAGTGTACTCAGTTCTGCATTTCTGCTGCTTTCAGTATTCCGCTAATATACAAGAAATGTATTGTTGAATTTCAAACAAATGAAATCATTCTTTTATTGAACAAATTGAACATTGAATTGATTATAAAAAGGCACCACTAATAAAAGAATGACAGTTTAAAGACCTTTTAAAGTGCCGTTTTCTACTGATATTTTCTTTCAACTAACTAAAAAAATCCCTTACGGTAGGTTTCCACACAGCGAAATTTCTCTTTGCTCTCATTGAGGTTGAATGGAGACGAAATTCGCCCTGATTGAGCGAGATGAGAGCGAATCGCCAAGGGGAGCGAAATAAAGTTGATGAAAGTTTAACTTTATTCAAATGAGGGCCACTCAAGAACCAATCAGGTCCGTGTTTGTGTTTGGAGGCGGGAGTTACAAAAAAAGTCTGACAAAGATGGCGGAGTTCACGTTATCATACGAAAATCTTATGATGATGATTAAAATGTTTCTACACGAACATTGGTACTTCTATCAACACGAATTGTGTTTTATATGACACACAAACTTAGTTAGTGGCACATACGCCACTAAATAGATCACTGTATATGTTAGTTTAAACACTCAAACTTTTCAGCTAGCCGACAGGCTAATCGCTAGCATGTTTGGACATTGGATTTCATTGTAGCCTAGCCAGGCAGCTAGCTAGCTAGGCTACTTGTGCATTTGTTTGATTACATGTTTTGTTGGCGAACATTGACGCTTGTAGCAACACGGATTATTGTTTATATGTCACCCGACCTTAAACAGGGCAAACACACCACCAAATAGACCACTGTAGATAGTTTAAACACTCAAAATGATTCAGCTAGCCGACAGGTCAACCGCTAGCATGTTCGGACATTGCATTTCATTGTAAGCATAGCAAGGCAGCTAGGCTACATAGCCAGGTTACCAGAGCATTTATGAGCTAACATTTTACCGATGGTTTGCTGCTGTGCATTTTTACCGCCCTGTCTTCTTACAGCCCGGGACATTTAAAAAAATGTTGCGGCCTTGCATGTTGTTTTCGCGACCACGCGCCCCCGAGGCAAACTTTCGCTGGCCGAAATTCGCCAGGTGTTTCGCTGTGTGGAACCCTACCGTTAGTGTCTTTCACGATATGTCACAGCTTTTCGTGATAGTTATTGCGCCACTTGATATTGTGATGATACATTTTTTTTATATTGTGCAGCCCTATAGCCTATACCGTCAACTTCTGATGATCCTACGTTTTGCGTAGCCTAGTTTTTTCCGCTCCAAACCAGTTGATGGAAAGGCGCTTAATTAGCATTTCATTTTTGCGACATTTCAAAAGTTCGCTTAAAATCCGCTTGGCAATTGAACGGAAACACCACTACAGGGGTAAATGTCCCCCGGCGAAATGCAGTCTGACTGCATCTTTAGGCTGCATTCAGACACATTTTTATCTCCAATAAACTCCAAGGACGCAGCTGCTGCGCCAAAGCAGGGGGCTCCAACAAAACAACACATCAAAGTTTGAACGCTGCATTCCTACTGGTTACCTCACGATCATCGTGACAAAAGATGAAACTATTTCAATGTCAAATAACAAAATGAATTCTTCCAAAGTACAAGTTGAGTAAATGCCTTCAACGTGGGACACTCAAAACTCCACTACAATCCAGACTAATATATTTCATTCAAATGTAAAAGACACCAATTTATTCAGCTCCAACCCCCAAGAAAATAACTACATGCAATTTGACATTGTGGCGGTGTCTCGTTATACTGACCATCTGTCAGTAGTAAAAATAGGAATATATATGCGGGCTACAATAACTCACATTACAGCCGAGTAGCTGCCCTACTTTAATGTTTCTAATTAGCCCAGATGATTATGGAAATCATTTCGGCTATGGTAATTACTGCCCATTAACATTCTCTGAGCAGACATTGTATTGTGTGTGCATTTGTATGTGATTCAATCTAAATCCAATCTTACTTCCAACCAAAAGTTAGCATTTATTTGGCAATGAAATTAATTTTCACATAGTAAAGATACTAAAGAATGAGCCACATGATGAACAGGATTTGTATTTGTATTTTGTATTTGTATTACATTACAGCCTGCCTAATTTTTTTGTTCTCAGGATAGGGTGAAGGACAGAGGTTCTGCTGCTAAGCCTGGATAAGAGTGAGATGGAGGTACTTGAAATGAAATGGAGAGCTTATGCAACAATAAAGTCAGAGTTTAAGAGAGGTTCAAGATTGTGACAGAACACTTCTACGGTATGAGGGAGGAGAACAGGAAGGTTAGGATGTTATGACAGAGGAAAATGGACATTTCATCAGTATTACAATTGTATTCAGGAAGCTGTAAAAACAAAGATGTCCTTCACAAAAATGTGTAATTATTCAGAAAATTATCACATCATGCAGTTTTTTTGTTGAGACCCTAAGTGCAGCATTCTTTGCAAGAAAACCAATCATACATGCTATGAACGTATTGCCTTATATGAAGGGTTATAACAAATTCTAAAGGACGGCACACTCAATTGCTGCTGTCGGTCACGGATCATGGGAAGTGAAAATTAAATCTGTCACGGAGTTGTTGGATTTAAAAACATTTATTAAAAGCTTCTTTCTTTTCACATTTTTATTCACAGCAATATGTTGATATTTATATCATAATAGGCTGTATATTATTTGGAGCAAACGAAATGCAGCTGTAGCAAGTATCTCACTATCACTATCGTTATTCACATTCATATTTACAACAAATGATATATCCAGCTACAAAAAAGCCTAAAAGTCGAATGTTAGAACAAAAGTACAGAGTCATTGTGCTATGAAGATCATACAGCGTCTCGTCTGCAGGTTTCAGAACGTTAACTCATCTCGTCGCAAATCTTTGGTCTGAACTTGGCTTTACTCCTCTGTGAGGATTTGACTGTGAACGAGGCTCTTTCGATCGAATATTCGACTATTCGGGGTCACCCTTAGATGGCATAGAACTACAGTACAGGCCAAAAGTTTGGACACACCTTCTCATTCAATGTGTTTCCTTTTTATTTTCATGACTATTTACATTGTAGATTCTCAGTGAAGGCATCAAAACTATGAATGAACACATATGGAATTATGTACTTAACAAAAAAGTGTGAAATAACTGAAAACATGTCTTATATTTTAGATTCTTCAAAGTAGCCACCTTTTGCTTTTTTATTAATAAGGGAAAAAATTCCACTAACTAACCCTGACAAAGCACACCTGTGAAGTGAAAACCATTTCAGGTGACTACCTCATGAAGCTCATTGAGAGAACACCAAGGGTTTGCAGAGTTATCAAAAAAGCAAAGGGTGGCTACTTTGAAGAATCTAAAATATAAGACATGTTTTTAGTTATTTCACACTTTTTTGTTAAGTACATAATTCCATATGTGTTCATTCATAGTTTTGATGCCTTCAGTGAGAATCTACAATGTAAATAGTCATGAAAATAAAGAAACACATTGAATGAGAAGGTGTGTCCGAACTTTTGGCCTGTACTGTATTTTGCAATTCCATCCTTATGTTTTTCAGTGTAGAATTAAGCAAAATGTGGGACATTTCACACTTCCAGGAATCCTCCAAACCCTAATCGTGTGAACAGCTGTTAGACTTGGATCTCTGAGCCTTTCCCTTAAAAAAGAAAATCTGATGGGATTTTTAAATGATTTGGCTCCCAAACCTGAGCGATCAGGCTTTAAATCTCTCCATGTTCCACAAAGCTATACTGTACCTCTCTGCTGAGCCAGTCTCTGCGCTTTCCCATCACGGGCAAATCTCTCAGTCTACTTCAGATTAAAAGAAGAAAATCCTCCTCCTGCTCTTCAGACATTCCCACCCCATTTCTGAAATCTTGTATTCCTTTAGACCTTTTATTCTTTCATTTAAAAAACACAGGTCAAATAAACGTACTCATTTTAAACCAAACCACAATCTTTTCTAAGCCTAACAAAGTAGTGCTGTTACCTAAACTTAACTTGCACATTTTAAAATGACGCCAAACAGGTACACAGAGCCATAAAGACGTGACGACAAAGGGGTCCTGACCAAGCGTCCGCGTGTAACAAGTTGGGAGTGAGAATGTGTTGTTATAAACCATTTGCCTTCGTCTTAAGACATTTAGCTCTTTTTTTAAGGCCCAATTCAAATTTGTAACTTTTGTCCAAGATTGTAAACATTTTAAATTTCATCTTTAGCATTTTTGTAATAGAGCAACCTGTATTGAAAGTTTCCCAGTATATGGGTTTGGTCCATAAAAACCAAAATAACAGGTGGTAACACCTCCACCGGACCACGGTCTGGACCAAACAGCCGAAACTTGACGTGGTTTCGGTCCGAACCATGGTCCGGTTCTTTAGTGTGAAAGCATTTTTTTGGATGCTTCGGACTTTCGGACCAAAAGTCTGACAGGCTATCATGGTGTAATAAGAGAAGCGTAGCTCCTTTAAGGAATAGCTTAGTGCTTAGTGTGTACGTGGGAGCGTGCCTATGTTCCCACAGCCCTATGTTCCCACATTTCTAAGAATTTTTTCAAAATTAGGCCCTAACCCTAACCCATTTTGAAAATGTCCTAGAAGTGTGGGAACATAGGGCTGTGGGAACATAGGGCCTAATTTTCAGTGAAAAAAAAAATCTTACAAATGTGGGAACAGAGGGCTGTGGGACCATTGGGATGTGGGAACAGAGGGCTGTGGGACCATTGGGATGTGGGAACATAGGGCTGTGGGACCATTGGGATGTGGGAACAGAGGGCTGTGGGACCATTAGGATGTGGGAACAGAGGGCTGTGGGACCATTGGGATGTGGGAACAGAGGGCTGTGGGACCATTGGGTTGTGGGAACATAGGGCTGTGGGACCATTAGGAAGTGGGAACAGAGGGCTGTGGGACCATAGGGATGTGGGAACATAGGGCTGTGGGACCATTGGGATGTGGGAACAGAGGGCTGTGGGACCATAGGGATGTGGGAACAGAGGGCTGTGGGACCATTGGGATGTGGGAACATAGGGCTGTGGGACCATTGGGATGTGGGAACAGAGGGCTGTGGGACCATTGGGATGTGGGAACATAGGGCTGTGGGACCATTGGGATGTGGGAACAGAGGGCTGTGGGACCATTGGGATGTGGGAACAGAGGGCTGTGGGACCATAGGGATGTGGGAACAGAGGGCTGTGGGACCATTGGGATGTGGGAACATAGGGCTGTGGGACCATTGGGATGTGGGAACAGAGGGCTGTGGGACCATAGGGATGTGGGAACAGAGGGCTGTGGGACCATAGGGATGTGGGAACAGAGGGCTGTGGGACCATTGGGTTGTGGGAACAGAGGGCTGTGGGACCATTGGGTTGTAGGAAAATAGGGCTGTGGGACCATTGGGATGTGGGAACAGAGGGCTGTGGGACCATTGGGTTGTGGGAACAGAGGGCTTTGGGACCATTGGGTTGTGGGAACATAGGGCTGACCCCGTGTACATGAGAGAAAGTGGCGGTGGATGCAGCAGAGAATAAATTAGAAGTTCACTTGTTAAGTGGTAGTAAATGTACAGTGTAGGTTTCAGTTTGTCTCCGAATAAATGCTGTAGCTTCTCCAAGTAAGGGTAACGCAACAAAACAAAAAGAGCCGCGGTAAAACACGGAGAGCAGCAGTCAGAAAAAATTCCGACACCAGAGAGAGGATAGGTCCGTCTACAAACCAATTGATTACAAGTTTCAGGAAACGCAGCTAACGTATGTAATGACGACAGGACGTAGTTATGTCATTTATAGTTCAATAGTGCGATTGGATATCTGCAGTGTGAAACCAGAACTTCTCAGATCAAATGTATGCAAAAAAAAAAACATGAACCTTGGTGTGGACCTTGATTCGGACTTTCAGGTGAGAAAAGGCTGCTAAGAGTGATAATGTGCACATAAATAAAACCAGAAAGAAAAGTGGAAACCAGCTGGGCAGACAGCTGCTGTTAACATGTCAAGCATCAATGAGCACATATTGATCGCTTCTGACTGGTGGGGAGCGGGTGGGGACGTATTTTATTGCTATCGAGTGAAACAGCAAAAGAAAGGTCAGGTCTCTCTGACAGTTACACACCTACTGTACAATTTATAGTGCACACATTTCCTCCCTCGATCTCTCTCGGAGTGCATCATCAGACGAATACCACTCGGATCAGCGGTAATCCCTCCCCTCGTCTACAGGTTTACTGTATTTTGCGCTCCCTCGTCGGGGGTTTACATCACTTCATTACACAGAGATTAATGTACATGGCGCTCACCTAGCAGCCCCGACTCTCGACAGCATGCGAACCTGCCAATTAATCACACAGCCTTGGAAGATCCCAGCGGCCTGTGGGTGGATTACGAGGAAGTGAAAGCAGGAACGTGGCTTCTGTGCTGAAAGTGATCAAACTTCAAAAGGCTCGCTGTCGACACTGAGCGTTAGAAGTTACACAGCATGTGGCAGCATGGGAGGAGGACACGTGCATGTGCGTATGTGGGTCTACGTGTGATAGCTTGTGACATGCAGTCCGGTTTCCAGCTTCGCTGCAGCTTTCGGTTGACCCTTTTTGACTGTGTCCAACCACCACATTTTGTACGAAGGGAGACTGAATGGCCGTAGGTTTATAAAGGGGCTACTGGATCAGAAAACAACCATGGCAGTATCATAAGAACCGGAGATTGCGTTTGAGTCTGAGCCCCGGTCATTCCTATCAAAGTTGATCAGTGGCGCGTGAAGCCATCATGGAGCCAAAACCGTGTATACAATTGCCTGGATGATCGGCACTGCAGCGCTCAGCTACCCTGAATGGATATTGAATGATTTAATCGAGCATGTATTCTAGACTTTCCAAATCTTTAGAACAAAATGGATCAAATTCTGAACGTGAAACGAGTCATTTCGAAGAGGTTGTAATGCACAGACTAGTCTTTCGCCATGTAAGTCTAAATGTCAGATGGCATCAAGTGACGGGCTGGGAGTTATAGTAGTAAGAGTAAGGGAGTAAGTGGTTCCACTGTTTGGTCACTACGTTCAATTTGCTTCATAAGCCAACAACTTAGAAATGTGACAAGAGTGCAACCTTTGCCAAGAAAAAAAGGTTTTGTCAAATCAATTATAGACAGTGTTTGCAGCGGTCACTGGAGTCACTAGAAAATGTCACATCCTAATTTGCATAGTTGCGACAGCTCTCTGGACTTTGTGGGTTTCTTCAAAACAGATGAGCTAATTAGTAGTACCAATGTGTCTCCAAATGCCCCACAAGTCAAGAAATAACCCTCGCTCCCACTGATTTAAAAAAGTTTCTTCTACAGTCTTTGAGGCTGTACATTGGTTGTGCGTTGAGCTAAATGCTAACAACAGCCTGCACACAATATTAATGCTAACATGCTGGTGCATCATGTTTACTTTGGTAAAACCATTTTTTGGGGATTTCGATTCCAACCTGAAGCCCTTTGCTGCATGTCGTCCACCCTGCCTTTCCCCACTTTCCTGTCTACAGCTGTCCTATCAATTAAAAGGCAAAAAAGCCCAAAAATAATCTTTAAAAATAACATTGTCATTGTGTAGCACAACGAGATTACTTTGCGACAGCCCACGGGTACGCTAAAAGTGATAAAATCCATGTTTGATAGTACTGGAACAATTAAATAAATATAAATAAGTCTAATTATAATAATAAAATAAATGTAAGTTTATCTAGAATCACATATACTATAAAATAACAACATGAGATAATATAAAATGAGCTGAAAAATCTTAGATAAAAGTTAAGTACTGAAATATATAAATGTATATGATATTTATATATGAATAAAAGCTAACATTATATATGTAGGAGCTAACCATAAGTGCACAAGTTGCGTTATAGCATCAGGATTTCTTATTGCCACATGGTAATATTGCATAGTAGAAATAAATAAGCTGCGTGGGAGAATAAGTTCTCTTATGATTTAGTGGACTACCTTTTTAATGAGCCGGCCACAGGTTAAATCCTGTTCATATCGGTGATGTGTTTCTACTTTCCCATGCTGCTCTTACTTCACGTTTTTCTAAGAACACAATGTTAGTCAACCCTGACTAGTGTGTGTGTGTGTGTGTGTGTGTGTGTGTGTGTGTGTGTGTGTGTGTGTGTGTGTGTGTGTGTGTGTGTGTGTGCATGTATGCGTGTGTGGGTCGATGGGTTTCGGGGCGTTAGTTTGAGGAAGCTGTGCTCAGATGCGAGTGGGGCTCTGGGCGTGGAAATACAGGCTGCGTGATATTAAGAAAGAGATGACAGAAAGAGATTAGTCCAGAACTGATATCAACACCGCTCTGCAGGTAAACAACGTTTTATATTTTACATTCACATCGTGGACACAAAGGTTGGTTTTGAAGTTTTGAAGTACAGTATGTTCAAAGCAACAGATTTTTTCATATAATTTAAAGCAAGACTTTTGCGAGAAGAAATAACACAAACTTCCTCTTACAAATGCAAAGCTGAATTCATAAGTGACAAACCTCAAAGCTGCTAAAGCCTCACTTGGTCTGGTATGGTTAGCTTATTGTTGCACTGTTGCATTATGGTTAATGATAGCTAACTTTATTATTGTATATATATAGCTGTGTAAAAGGACATAACTGTGCCAGTTTGCTGACTCTATGACTCATGTCCACTTGCACCACAATAATAATAGCTTAGTATTTGAGCTAAAAGCTCGACAGTACAGTACTGTATAACAATAGAAATGTCATGCCTTTTTTTAATTAAAACCGGTGGTTTTCAGTTCAACAATGTCCTTTCAAAAAAGGACGTTGGTTATGAAACTGTATTTGAGAAGTCAAGATGGGCGTCTCCTGTTCCTCTTTTCAAAATGAAAACATCCTGACCCACCCTCCGTCCCTCTCACTTTCTACACGTTCCTCTTCACAGGGTTATCTACGCCCACCAGCCCTGGCAGACAAGATGAACAAATGTCCCGCTGCTATTAATAGCACTGCTAGCCCAGCCCGTGCTAACGGTAGCTATGCCAAGTGTGGCCAGACGAGTGAAAAGGTGTCTGACTCCAAGCCCGTGAGTCTCAGGGCACAGAACAGAGACTGCAGGAGCAGACACGGACCGGAACACGTCACGCCACGCAGCCAGGAGCCCAGGGACAGACCTTCCTCCGCCTCCGCCTCGAATGGGGCCGCGCGTTCCCATCAGCGGCGGTGGTCAGCCGACTTTTGCAAGTGTGGGGCGTCCCCCGTCATCACCGTGACCAAGAACAAGAAGGAGCCCCAGCCTCCTCAGCGTGGAGTGTCCCTCCTCCGACCCCGCGCGGCCTCCTGTTATTCAGGCAAACGCAACTCCTGCCCCCCCATCGGGGCCTGCAGCTCACCAAGTCACCCCTCCTCCTCCACCTCCTCATCGTCCTCGACTTCTTCCTGCTCCTCTCCTCCTGCCGTCCCGACGTCCGTCATCACAGGCCACGACCCTCGAGGCTGGAAGCTGCGTCCCAAGTACGGCGCCGCGTCCCCGCTGGCCCGCGCCAACCGGCTGTCTCTGCAGATCCCCCTCCCAGTCATCTTTCATGAACCCGAGTCCAGTCCCGCCGCTAACTCTCAGTCGGTCAACACAGCTCTTCCGGATCCCTCTCCTACAACCAAACCCCCCGTCAGGGCCAAACCGCACCGTCGCCGCCACTCCGACTCCTCCGCCTTCCTCAGATCTCTGGCGAGCCCTCTGCCCGTGGTGACGCTCGAGGAGCTCTCCGCCGTGCGCCTGCGCCCCGCCGGCCTTTTGGATGAGCCTGACGATGTCTTCGGCGGGGGGGGTGAAGAGGAGGTGAAGGTGAACGCTCGGCCGCGCAAAATAGCGCCACCTGTTCCCGAGAAAACCGCCATGGCAAGAGAGATAGCACAAATGATGGCTCATTCACACCGACGCTGCGGGCCTGTTACAGCTAATGGGGAACTCATTTACACCAGGGTCATAAAGCCCAAACCTGCACACCAGATGGAAGAACACCGCGGCCTGAATGCTAGGATACCTGGTAAACACTCATGACAATCTCTTAATAATCCCTGAGAAAAATTTACATCCGGCGGACGCTCTGACGGCACCGGAACAAACCCGTAAATGAAACAAGTTGTCAATAGAGACTAGGTTAACACCTTAACAAAACTACAAAACACACTGTAGTTCTGCTATGGTTTGATTTTAAAGGTCCAGTGTGTAACGTGTTCAGTTGTTCATTATCAAAATCTGTGTTGCCGTTCACAAACTTGTCCTTTTTAAATGAATATTTACCACCACCATCAATTCCAAGTATTCCTATTGGCTTGAAATTTTACATTTGCATTGTAAGGGACATACAGGACATGCTGCCCCGCCTTTTGCGTTTTCGCTGTCACATGACAAACTCACAGGTGTTGCTAACGCTGCTAATGGGTATCGTAGCTTCCCGGCCCCCGGCAAGTTTGAAGGAGGAAACATGGAGGACCACACGTATTAAAAATCAAAATTTCAGGAACAGGAGTCTTCTTCTTCGGCCAGAAAAAGAAAAAAGATATTGAAAAGAGCAAGAGACCGGCTTTTTGAAGCGTGAAGGCTACCGTAGCTGTAATACGTACTTTGAACTGTGTGGTGCGAGAGAGAGCTGATTGTGATATACGGTCTCAACACTAGATGGGAGAAATTCCCACACATTGGACCTTTAAAGGGGTGATCCAGCAATTTAGCATTGCACTTAGAGTGAGAAGAAGGTAAACTTGTGGGAGGGTCTTGGGCATTCTCCAATGTGCAGATTATGATATAGGATCATTAACTCTGAACCAAAATACAAATACAGCTAAGGGAATGTAGTTTAAAGGCACAGTTGGACATGCAGAATGTGCTTGTAAGTGATTAAA
Organism: Perca fluviatilis; assembly: GCF_010015445.1. NCBI lineage: Eukaryota > Metazoa > Chordata > Actinopteri > Perciformes > Percidae > Perca > Perca fluviatilis. Next base: position 23,168,829 of record NC_053132.1, on the reverse strand, counting down.
AAAGTGTAGGCCCTATGGTGTGCATGGCCATCCTGCTCGATGGTGTTTTAAGCCCCCAACGTCTCCTTCCAGGCAGCGCTGCGACCGTTGACTTCAAGGAACCTAACCCTAACCATAACCTTAACCCTAACCATTGCCTAATCCTAGTGCCTTCCAGGCAGCGCTGCCCTGAAGGAGACATTGGGGGCTTAAAACACCGATAAACGGTCATCCTCAACACAAACATGAAGAATAACTTGTCATAGAACATCACTGTACAGTAGAAATAATATATGCACAAGAAGCTGTCGGGCTGAAACCTTGTATCTCCATATTTTGCCATTTATTTTTGTTCATAAATCATTGCTATTGGTCACCTATTATGCCTGTCTGTGGGTTTTGCAAATATTTAACCAATGAAAATGCCGCACACGGCGGAGCTGTGACAAGGGGATTTTGTCCCTGGTGAGTAAATAGCTCAATAAAACGTTTACAATCTCGCCTTTTCCCCCCCCCCCCATTTCCGGAAAAGTAACGGTTTTGGACATACAAGGTTTCCGCATGGCAGCCCAACAGAGGACAGTCTGTACGGGGTGGTGATAAAGTGATGCAATCAACTGAAATAATGAACAGACTTACGTAACACTGCTGGTGGCCCTCTCTGCACAAACAGTAGTTACATGTTCATAAGACATTTGCACAACACTAGAAGATCTAATTGTAGATGCTTGAGTGCCTTTCACCCTGATTAGTTTTCCATCGATTTCCTTTACCACGTCCCGAGAGAAGACGGAGAGGCGTTGCACTGAGAGTCAATAGTAACAGTATTCTCTGTGTTTCGGCAGGGCTGCGTGTGGACACCAGCTGCGACAGGGAGAGGGCCAACCCCCGCTTCCCTGGCTGAGGAGACTCCTTCAACCTCCAACACCGCTAACTACTAGGAGCTATTGTACAGATTACAGTACGTACTGTATGGGCTGGGGATGGGACATAGGGCGGGGCAATAGAGGTGTCAATCTTCACTGATCTCCCCATTCTATACGATTATCATGCCAGCGATTCAATTCGATATCTCGATGCATCACGATGCGTCAAATAAATGTTTCTATTAAAGCCATGTAGGATATTTAATTCATACCTTTTCATAGCTTAAAAAAAAAAAACATTAAATAAATTGGATACATAAAACTATACACCACTGAGCACATGGCACTTCCTGAATGTGCAAAACATAACAGAATATGTAAAGAGAAATGTTGTTAGGCCTACATTGAATTGTAAACAGAAATAATCGATTATGAGCCTGCAGATTATCGATGCAGCATCGTCCATGTCCACGATTCGATGCATCGATTATTTGATTAATTTCAACACCTCTACTGGGCAATATATCGATCGATTGATCGCTATAGGAGGCTAGATATCTCGCTTATATTTTGGACATCGTTATATCGTAATATGACACAACTGTCGCCTTTTCCTGGTTAGGCTGCATTACAGTAGTAAAGTGATGTCATTTTGTGAACTTAATGTCATTATATCCAAGTTATTGATGATTATTTATCAAATATCTTATTGTGTAAATATCTTGTGAAAGCACCAATACTCAACCCTACAATATCGCCGCAATATCGATATCGATGTATATTTGGTCAAAAATATTGTGATACTGTATTTTCTCCATATCGCCCAGCTCTATTAGGACGTCATGGTGTATATTTTTTATTTTCTACTCAAAGGTCTGAGTTAAAGGTCTAAAGTTAAGGACACACGTTTGTAGTCGCCCTCCGACACAAAATTAGTGTTTTTCCCATCAGTATTGCATGATGTTCTACCTCTCTGCCATACATTCCTGTTGAATATCTGCTGTAAATATTTGGCTAACTTCTCTCTGTTGTGGGAATATGACTTTGTCCATGCAAATGTTGCGTTCGGCATTTAGTGCTACTTGTGTAGGAAGACGCAAACCCTGCAGATGTTGCGATTCCAGCTAATAGAGATTATAAATCATATGTCTCTTTAAGTAACTACTGTATATTTGCCTGTACAGTGTGTGGAATTTGCCTGATGTGCTCTGTTGACTGTAGGTTACATATAATAACAGATATGAGATTATTTAAATGAATCCTCTTTCCTTCCGTCAAATAAAAGTAAAAACACTGGTTAAAGCTTCCTAAGTGGGATGATTTGGATGCTTTGTGTTTTTCCATCATTGCTAGTTGAATACAATATTATTAACAGAGAACTGACACTATGGTCTTTGGTAATGTAAGTGGTATTTGTCATTATTTTATGATATTTTATAGATGATTTAAGCTTTAAATAATGACCACAGGCCTAAAAATGATTGGAGCCATGTGAGTGGAAGAATGATGTTGTGAAATACTCGTACTTCTTTTCTTTTATCAGCGATTCCCATGGTCAGATGTCTCGGACACTCTGCCACCAGATGACTTTCTGCTGCTCTGCTCCAGTTCAGGCTTAGCAGGCCCTTAGCGCAAACACACAAACACAACATTGTGCAGCAGCAAAATCTAACTTGCTTGTTACTGCAACGTAGTCTATATCCACGACGTTCCACTTCCAGGATTGCTCTCGTTGTGTTTTAAAACTCTGGTGGATTTCTGAGGACTAATGGTTACCTGCTCCTCAGATCTCTGCAGGGTAAAGACAGCTAGCTAGACTATCTGTCCAATTGGAGTTTTCTGTTGCACGACTAAAACAACTTTTGAATGTACACGTTTCTATTCTGCAGCGGCAACGTGGCTCCGCGCTTAGCGCCAGTCCAAGGCGATTGTGATTGGCTTAAAGATATGCCAATGAACCAGAGCACGTTTTTCTCCCATCCTGGATTGCTGTGTGGACTAGCCAGACCCTCCTCCGCAGCGCTGTGGAGGAAGGTCTGGAAATGTGAGACTAGTGCAATGTGAGTGGAAAGAGTATGCCGACTTCACACAGGTGCCAAAGGCTGAGAATCTTGCTGCTTAACTGGACCGTCAAATAAACAGAAAAAATGGGCTCAAGACAGCAAAAAGCCTAAAGTTTACAGCACATCTAATCACAAAGGAACAGCTGCTTACAGGGAAATCACTGGGAACATAGCAAAACACACAACGACGTTATCACTGGGAAAACACTGGTTACAACTACAAACAATAGCAGTCTTACAAATGCCAAGTATTGCGCATCAGACACATGCTGTGTTTTTTACAGCAACAACAGTGGGGGCAAATTTACAATTAGGACCAGGGAGAGCATCCAAAAGATAATGCTAAAATGACAAAACAGCGTTCTAACTCTAGTAAGTAGCAGCCAAAGGCCATGCAAATGGTTGTTTGCCTTTTGCTGCCTCTGCCCAGGTTTGCAGACTTGCCATGTATTTACATTATAAACGTGTGACAAAAAAGAATATGTTCAGACAGAATTAAAGGTTGCAGGAAGCTAAACCAATGGGTAACACTTCATTTTTAAAGGTCACAACGTTTTCTATTCCTCTCCTAGAAAGGAACTGACCGGGTAATTGGGAAGGTTTCTGAAAAGTATGTCATTTGGTAAATGGAAGGAAAATGGAGATAGTGTACTTCAAATTATGGATTTCCAATCAATTGTTCATGTAATTTGAACCTACATTATGTAATTTTTTGAGTTGATTCTTAGCAAAAAAAACCTTTGTTCTTTCAAAAATATGTGCTCATTCATGTGTAATTACTTCCACCAGCTAATCAAAGTATTCTCGAATGATCGGCAGCCATGTAGTGCCTCCATCTTTAAAATACATTAGCCAAAGAGGGACATTCCTACACATTTCGCCCTCTTAGACCTATTGGCACCGTGACGAATGCCAGGGGGAGATTACTCGCCAGGGAAGCGAAAAAGAGAATTAAAACAACAACGCAACAGGCAAAGCAACAAGACCAAAGTTAATATTGGAGTGGCTAGAACAGCTGCGTGTAAACGATGGAGCTACTAAGAGATCATTTTGGGTTTGACCACCGTAGGAGGAAGGGCTAGAAAGTAATATTCAGTTTGGTTGTTATATACAATTTCACCGCTAGATGGGAGAAATTCTTACACAATGCTTTAAAGAGTATTTGATTTAGTACACATGCAAATGTAAAATTTGACTTGGTGGTAAAGCCAAGGCAAGTATACAATATAACTGGAAATATATACATTTTCAATAACAAACTAATATATTTATTCAGTTCTCATTGGTTCTGGGTTTTCTTAAACATGAGAGGACAACTTCAGTGATTAATTATTGTTTCATAAGGTTAGGGAATTCATGAAAGACGAAGATGAAAAAAAAAGAAAAATGGTCAAAACATTGAAGCAACAGATGCCGAGATGTCCTGACAGTATGGTTTCACGCTCCCAAAACACTAGATCCTCCATTTCCCATAATGCAACACAATACTACCAACATCTTTCAAACCCTATACACATCCAGTTTGTACTGCAGGGTTTCAGTTAAAAACATAAATACATATCAAGCCCAGGCCAAGATAACATTACATAATTATTATATCATCAAGGTTATTTGTTTAACTATAATATAATATTTTGAGCATAAAAGTTCATTATTGGCATAGGATCGTTTGAGTGAAAAAATAAATCTCAACTCAAGGTCCATTTAGTTTTTTTCAGTGCTTTTAACCACATCTCAGTACGCTTTTGATTAATGCAACCCAATCAGACATTGCCTTCTATTTAGAAATATCTTTCATAGTGAAATATTTGCTCATATTTCAGCAGGATATACTGTAGCGCAAATAAATCTATAAGTTCTATTACGAGTGAAAAGTAACAAAGATGCAGACAGAAGTTTGGATAGAGTCAGTTGTGAAAAACTGGGTTTGGTCCGCTGAGATGAGCTGCAGGGTGTCGAGCCCAGCGGAGAGAGATCTGCAGTGTAGGCTTAAAGCAACGCTGCAGGCAGGTGAGCAGCGGGACCACAGATCATCATACATACACATGAACACATGCAGATACCATACACACCCATACACACACACACACACTCCATAACACACCCTGGGCATGCAAATCCGAAGCGTCTGCATCTTATATTTCCTCCTTTGTTCACTTTTACATTTGCTGAACTACTAGTCTCGCATTGCCAGACCTTCCTCCACAGCGCTGCACAGGAGGGTCTGGCTAGTCCACATAGCATTCCGTGATAGGAGAAAAACGTGCTCTGGTTCATTGGCATTTCTTTAAATTCCCAGCGGCACCTAAACAATCCCAGAAATTAAACGTTGTCGATATGGACTACAGAACTACAAATAATGAAGGAAAAGTTCTGCTTGCATGAATTACAGTTGGTTAGCTTTCTTTAACTGAAATCTAAGCCCAATCTTAATCAGAAATGTAAACCTTGCACTGAACTAATCCTCTCTAAGAAGCGAGGGCCAGCAAAGAGGAATTACTCCACAAAATATCTATTTCTTTAGGTCTGAAACTCAATAAAAGTAACTGGATAAATGTTTTTTTTAAAACACACTGACACTTTGCAATACAAACCCCATGACTTAAAGGGTAACTACTGTTTTTCAACCATTTTCCTGTTTTTGTGTCCGAGTGACTGATGGGAACAACAATCTTTGACATTGGTCCAGTATTAAGTGAGATCGCTGCAGTCGGCAACAGTGAAACAAGCTACAATGTAAGTTAATAGGGCAATTGTGCATAGTCAATTTACATTCACAAAAGTGCTCATTTTGCCACTGACAAGCTCAGATTAAAGTGTAACTCTCGCCAAATTCGATCTCCGAATGCAAATGAACGGACTCCGTAGGAGGAAATGTCATTCTTATAGGAGGCTCCTTTTTCAACTACAAGGTCAATATTGTTTTTCACTAACGACAAAACAACGAATAATCCGTGCATTTATATGGAACTAAGCTATGGGAGCTTTCCATCTTTACTCTCCTCCCTGTTACGTTGCATTCGGAGATCGACACTTTTTGACTGGCAAGATGGCGGCGAGCGGAAAAACAAACCGCTAAAGTGAGATTTTTAGAACCTTTTTAGTAAAGAAAAAGAGCCGTGGTTGCATTTTGGCGAGAGTTATGCTTTAATATTGTGTCTGCCAACATTATGGAAAGGATTTCTAAGGTAAAGTAACAATAGTTGTGAAGACGGTCGCAGTTTGGTCTTGTTTAGGCACCAAAACTACTAAAGCTACTAAAGCTTAAAGGGACACTTCACCGATTTAGCATTAAGCTTTGTATCAGTAGAAACCCGGTAGTATTTTTGAATGACCATGTGTCCCCCCCTCATGTCCCCCTGAGAGGGGAGATCTCTGTATTGTGGGTCTGGAAAAAAGCCTCAGATGACGCAAAAGGACGATTTTTGCGTCATCTGAGGCTTTTTTGCCCTGAGGCAAAAGACTACAGCCAGTATTAGGAGCCACTTCCGCATAGCCCATAGGGGTTGGACTGTCGGCTTTTTCCGGAGATTGCCGAGGAAAAAACGAGTGTCAGCCATCTTGAATCCTCGCTTAGCTTCTCAGCAGGAGCAGAAACTGTTCATCCCGACGGAAATTTTAGAACAACAATTATGTGCATTCAAACTACCGCACACGTGTATCAGCGTTGGTGCTCGATGCCTCTGGCCGGTAAAGAGACCTCATCAGCGGGGAGCGTTGAACGAGTGTGCCGGTGGAAAGCTAACACAAGCCGGCCACCTGTTCCACCAATCCTGCTTGCAAGTGTCAGCTCATTAAACAAACTGGACTACATCCAACTTCAACGAAACTCCCAACGTGAGTTCAGAGACTGCTGTGCTGTGTTTTTGTTGTTAAGGAAATATTGCTGTGGACAATCTAGCCTGCTGCTCTGTCACCGGGTAAGACTACTAGTGGAGGTGGGCTGTGTTACCACGGACTGCCTGTTGCAGAAATGGGGTGATTTGTATCCAACTAACTGCTAACTGCTGGTGGAGTTTGTGACTGTAAAATGCCGACAATTCTAGCTACAATCCACACAAATGTACGGCTGTGTTTATACTCAATGTTTATACCACAGCCCACCAAGAGCTAATGCTAGTAGCTATGTGTTAGCCTTTTTTTATTACATGGCTTGGTTGAATTCTAATGTAGAATGCGGTCTGTTATTTCTTCAGACTGCTGCTAAGGATAACACACCGTTGCCATTCATAGCAGAGCGTTGCCATGGACACGGTTCTGTTCACTCTGGAGCTATCAATCAATCCGCTGAAAGAAGTCAGGATAATGTATCAGCTGTGGCAAAAAAGTATATATTTTAAATGTGTAACACCACTTGAGCCACGGTGAAACGTTTTTTCGTGTATATGGTTGAAATGACAATAAAACACACTTGTTGAGTTGATCGTCTCACTGTCTTGTCTGTAAAGGGTAGGCGTGGCTTGGGAGTAGACGCTAAAGCAGCAAAGCAAGTGCATTCTGGGATTTGGTGTCTTTCATCCACATGAGCCAAAAACACATTTTCTGGCTTTTCTCGGCCTAGAAGCCACCAATTTCTAAAAAAATTCACATTTCTACTACATAAGTGACCCAATTTAAATATATATTCATCTTTCCAACGGTGAAATATTCCTTTAATTTATGGTTGTGCGGAAGCGCCGAGCAGAGCTTTCGCCGTAGCCTATGTAAGTGGCCTGATGTTTATACTTGTGTGTTGGTGTGTGCGTCGACCTCTGTAAGAGAATAGCAGGGCCGGCATGTGTGTGTGAATGGGAAGTGTGCGGTAGATTAAGTGAGAGAGTGACGGCGATAAGCTGGTAAACCCCTGCATACAACAAACCACAGCCAAAGACTTTTTAGGGCATGTTAGTGGTTTTATTTAGAGCCACCTGAGCTCAAAAGACCGAGATCAAACGCTCCAAACACGCTTGGTGTGAATAAACCCTCAGATAGAAGCTCTCCTTCAAACTGAGTGATTAATAACTAAAGCTTGAAAACGCAAAAAAAGAAGAAGAAGCAGAATTCTCAGGAGTCGAAATGAGAGGGTGGGATGCACTTCAACTCTGAGGAGGAACAAGAAGAGGAAAGATGAAAAGGCAAAGAAGAAGAGATCTCTTCCTCCTTCAGAGCCAGGCAGAACAGACTGACACTTATTAGCCTGCTGCACTCACTATATATATATATATATACACACACACATACATATACACACACACACACATACATACATATATATTTTCTTCACAATGAGAATAGAATAATGTTACCGTCACCTATATTGTTTGAATGATTTTACATCCTAAAGATCTAAAAATGTGCGACTGTGTGAATGTGAGTCGGCGTTGAAGCTTTAATGCGTAACTTTATGATTTTAATGAACGTCTGTTACATTCAAACCACTGCCAAATGAGTTGCTACAAAGTTAATTAAGACTTTTTTTAATCCTCCGTGTCCTCCTTGGCTACTAGCAACTGCGTGGGGGCAGTGAAGGCTTGTATCATGTGGATGCGCCGAGTTTTGTTGTCGTATTACTTAGAATTCCTCATGGGGGCGACAGAAACTACGCACCATAGCTTTAAGGTTCAACGGCGCATGCAAGAGCACGAGTGTGCATGTGGTGTGGACTCTTTCCAGGTCCTTCACGCACTGCAACAAGCCAGCTACAGACGGGGCCATTCAAGTTTCAATCAAATCCTCCCGAATAACGGCTGAATAGCCAATTAGCATTCAACCACCACAAGTCTTTCTCATCTTAATCTCCTGCTCCTTGTCTTCTACATATTCATGAGAAGCACGCTGGCCCTTTCAAGCCGTTTTGCCTCCTGTCTGATAAGCTGGGAATGTTTAACGCAAATTGAAAAATGCCCTTGTTATCACTGGAGAAGAGGGTGAACGCTACCTTGGTTTTAGAGCTATGCGGCGTCGACAGAAGGGAGAAAAGCATGGAAAATAAACCGAGGGAGGAGAAGAAGAAAGTGTCAGGGCTGGCGGGATATCGCTGGGTAGATGGAGAAAATAAACAAATATGCTCATGAGTTTGTGTGAGTAGAAAAAGAGAGACAGATTGAGAAGCTGAAAGAGGAGGGAGTCAGAAGGACAAACATGATTTGATTTTGCTGAAGAAAAATAAAAAAAAAATAAAACGGCAGAGAGCTGGAGAGTGTTTTTGCATCGTTGGTTCTCTACTGGGGAAAGGACCTCGGTGAGCCAAGCATCGCCGCTCTCTCTCTGCCAATCAACAGCGGGGCTTTTTTTGTTCACCCCAAATCGTTTTGGTGTTCCTGCAGCTTAATTAGAAAAACTGGCACTGAGATTCATCAACGTCCATATTGGTAGGAGGCCGTGCTGGGAAATTATTGATTGTTTTTCTTTTTATGGGAAGCCAGCCTCCTATTTTTTTTTGTTGTTGTTTTAGTTAGTCTAATTTACTGTGATTCATATGAACTAACACATGATCCATGTGTCCGAATTTAATTTCTAACATAACAATCATGTATTGGTTGAAGGCCAGGTTGGGATTTCTTTCCCATTGCGTCGGAGTACGAACCTGTTGATATATGTGCTGTATATCTAAAGTGGTATTAGTGGCTGCAATTGTTCCTGATGTTGATGCAAAATTAATGTGGTAAAATGTGGCAAAAGGAATTCTAAAGTTCAGCAGAAGTTAAGCTTCATCACTCTCAGTTGGACCGATTAAGTGGCTATCTTATCATGGTTTTAGTACAGAATGCCCTCTTCTCGCTTGTAGGTTTGTTGCCGGATCTTATTTAAGGTGTCTTCGGACCGCTGGCTTTATCTGTGCAAATCTTACCGTTGGAGTATTTTTCTTTTGTTGCAGAAATGCTGTCGCTCTTCTTTCCTAAACCCAACCGGTTCTTCTTTTCCTAAACCCAACCCACTTCGCTTTAGAAAGTGGCGTGTATGTTTACGCAAAGTCATGATATCACGTTGAATCCAGACACTTGCTTTTCATCCCATCTTCAGGAACACTATCTTATTTCATTTTTTTAAAGTAAAAATTCAGCAGAACTGGCTGGGTTATTAACAAACTGACCCTTTTTAAAATCCCATTTATAGAGACATCATCCTACATCAATATTGTATTAGCGTCTTTACTAAAGAGAGCTCTCCTAAGGCCTTCCTGCCTTATCCTTGATGCTAATCTTTTCTTCTTTTTTAACTTGGAAAACAGAAAGAGGGGCTTGGGGTATATTTTCCAAGACCTAAATTGGAAGAACTGCACCTGGTAAATTCAACAGATTACATGGAAAGAAAATGTCCACTGATGATATTTGCCCAAACACGCTGTAATTCTGCTCGCTACAGCCTGCTCCACTGCTTCCCCCTCTGCAACCATTAAGTTGGCCATGTGTCAGCTGACAACGGGTGTACATCAAATTGATTTTTACTTTACTTGTTGTGGGAATCTTATGAACAACAAAGCCTCCCTGCTGTGAGAAGGCTTTCAGTGATGTAACGATTTAATGATTTTTCTCTGTGGCCTCTGCTCCCAAGCATGCTGCTGGTCAATATCAATAAAATCTGTGTGTGTGTGTGTGTGTGTGTGTGTGTGTGTGTGTGTGTGTGTGTGTGTGTGTGTGTGTGTGTGTGTGTGTGTGTGTGTGTGTGTGTGTGTGTGTGTGTGTATGTGTGCCACAGCATGTATTCATTTTTGTGTTTGGCATGTAAGTGAGTGCAAATCTGCAACTGAGGAGATTCTTTAGACAACATGATGCATAGTGCCAAAGTAGCAGCTATAAAGGCCTGATATGGGTTCAAGGGTTTAAAGTAGGGCTGGGCAATATATCAATATTATATCGATATCGTGATATGAGACTAGATATCGACTTAGATTTTGGATATGGTAATATCGTAATATGACATAAGGGTTGTCTTTTCCTGGTTTTAAAGGCTGCATTACAGTAAAGTGATGTCATTTTATGAACTTACCAGACTGTTTGTAACTGTTATATTATTTGCCTTTACCCACTTAGTCATTAGGTCCACATTACTGATGGTCATTCATCAAAAATCTCATTGTGTAAATATTTTGTGAAAGCACCAATAGTCAACACAACAATATTGTTGCGGTGTCGATATCGATGTATTTGGTTAAAAATATGGTGATATTTGATTATCTCCATATCGCCCAGCCCTAGTTTAAAGGCATGCCTGATATATATATATATATATATATATATATATATATATATATATATATATATATATATATATATATAGAGAGAGAGAGAGAGAGAGAGAGAGAGAGAGAGAGAGAGAGAGAGAGAGAGAGAGAGAGAGAGATAGAGAGAGAGAGAGAGAGAGAGAGAGAGACACATTGTGTCGTATGATCGTTAACGAATTTGACATTTCAGCAGAGGTGTTCATTTCCATACAGGTTTAGTGGCTTGACGGTTAACGGTGAAGTAGGGGATTTGATTCGCGGGGGGTGTTTTGGCGAGGGTAATGTTATTAGTGTTTTAAGTTAGCAGTATACTTAATTAACCCGACCCAGGGCGAGTCTGATGAAAACCGATGTGTCTGCCCGGTTCAACTCTGAGATTTTCTCGCATTGCACAGCGCTGTGAAGGAATAATCTCAGAGATTACGTTATGTTCTGCCAGCTCACAGCAATTTAATACAATAGCAGGAAAAGTGCCCCCCCCGCTGTTCTGAAGCGTTCTGCATGTGGCGTCTGCGTGTGATGTGCAGGTTACCTTCCCCCCAAACACGGACACACATATATACAGATACGTCTGTAAGATAGATAACCTGCATTTGCTGTCTGTAGCTGGCTGTGCTTTGCACGTGTGGGATTCTGAAACGTCCTTAAATTCGGGAACTGTCGTTTGTTTATTCAAAGTCAAAGACAGTCCAAAGTAGTGCTATTTTGGACATTTTTGTGGGTCTGAGGTGTATGTCACATTTTAGCTGCCAAAGCTCCACTGCTCTCTGTGTCTGGTCCTCAGTGTGAGAGGGGGGGTGTGTGCTTCTTTTACATACATATACATACATACATACATACATATATGTATATGATACAAATGAAACAAGCTAGAAATATAAAAAAATTAAAATTAAAGCTACTTGCATTACATAGCTATATATATATATATATATATATATATATATATATATATATATATATATATATATATTATATATATATATTTTTTTTTAACGATATCTTTTGCATTTCTAATCCAAACAATGTCAAACTTGGCGCTGCACTTACTCGTGCCCGTAGCAAGACTGCAAGTTTTATTCAATATATTCAGACTTTCATCGAATATATTCAAACTTTACATATATATATATATATATATATATATATATATATATATATATATATATATATATATATATATAATATATATGAATTGAAACAAAACTACATGGTTAGGTTTAGCAAAATATCGTGGTTTGGGTTGAAATAAGTAGCCTACGTTTGTTATGTAACATACATGTGCTCTTAAAAAGGCAGAGCAAGCACTGGGTTTAATCTCTCTCTGTGTCGAAGCAGCCTCACAGGATTCAATTCAGACCTAATAAAGTTGTCATTCTGACCACGTAGAAGTGACTCGGGGCTTATTCCTACATAAGACCTATAAATTAAAATGCCAGACCATTTACATAACAATGCCTGAAAGGGGCTTGAAGCCAAATGCGAGATGATTGATTGATTATTCATTAGTTTTGTTCCCTCCGTACTTTTACTATGATAGTCTGCATTCATCAGAATAACTGCAAATGCACTGCTCTTAAAAAATAGAATGTTAAGCGGACTACTGAAACAGAAAGGCAGCAGAAGATATAGATGGAGTTAAGTAGAGGCGGAGAAGGGGCAGACAGAAAGCAGCGCTGGCTGTGGTCATGGTTACAGATGGTATGGAGAGTGAAGAGAGAGGAGAAAGAGAAAGAAGAGAGAATGAATGAGAGAGAGTGAGTGATGGAAAGCACTGGGCAGAGTGTCTCCATCTCTTTATCATCTGGATGCTCTCCAGCCTTCACCCCGAGGCCCTGCTGCTAATGGATTCGCACTACGGGAGACGTCAGTGTGTGCACATACAGTACAGTGTGCTGCAGTAGACTTGAATGTGCATGTATATGGTGAGAAGGTGCGTTCAAGTGGGTAGGGGACAGCACAGCATGCAGTGAATTTCAACACAAAACTTCAGTGCACTGCTGGATTGCCAGTGCTCCTGCCACTGCGACACAGGACTAGCCACCTAATATATCAAACAGGTGAAAGGTGAGACAAAGGAGATCGCTGCTGCACCTCAGGAAAAAGCTCCACCTTATGTGCTACCCATATAAAATAAGCGTGTGCGTATGCACATATCAGTAGGCCTGCACTAGTCTGGATCAATGGAAGTACATTTCCAGGATAAAGCCCAACATCCAGCTAATTTAAATAGCTCACGTTACTGTATTGTGTGAACAGTTAACAAGTTCCTATCCAAGACTATTTTGCAGGGCCACCGTCGCTGCGTCCGAAGTCAATTGTGATTGGTTTAAAGAGAAGGCAAAAAAAAAAAAATCTGAATATTAGAATGTATGTGTTGTGTAGCCAGACCTTACTCTATGGCGTTGTGGACATAGGTCTGGCAATGCGAGACAAGACCGGCACAAGCTTGCTTCCGTTTTAACTAGAATTGGTCAACATTAACGAGCCCAAAAATGCTCTTCCATGTGCGTGTGTTTGTGTATCGCAGGTTGTATAGGTCAGCACTGTGCTGAACCTTTCTGAAGGAATTAGAGCCCCTTCACCTAGAAAAACACACACGCACCTAGAAACACACAAGCACCTACAAAAACACATGCAAACGCACCTAGAAACACACCCACACGCATAGAAACACACATACGCCTAGAAACACACATGCACCTAGAAATACACAAGCACCTAGGAAAAAACACACACACACACACACTTAGAAAAACACACACACACACACACACTTAGAAAAACACACCCACACGCACCTAGAAAAAAAACACAGACGCACCAAGAAAAACACAGGCACCTAGAAAAAAAAACACACGCAACTAGGAACACACACACATGCCTAGAAACTCCCCCCCCCAACACACACACACCTAGAAACACACACACATGCCTAGAAACACACACACGCACCTAGAAAAAACACACACGCACCTAGAAGCACACATACATGCACACACAAACCTTGAGACATACACACACACGCGCGCACACACACACACACACACACACACACACACACACACACACACACACACACACACACACACAAACACACACACACAGTCAATTTTATGCTAATACTGTGTGACTAATACCAACAGGCTAACATCCTCATACATAGAGAAACATACAAAGTGTACAGTAACTTGGGCAGGGTGGATGCTGTATACATACAGAGGATATGATTAATACCACATATAATGAAGACAAATGACAAAAGGGACATTGGAGGAGAAAAATCATGTCAGCATAAGGAAGATTTATTTCCAGAGCCCAGATTCTGAGATTTAAAAAGTGAAGTAATACAAATGCAATACAGAGACTACAGCGTGTGCTAACGCTTCATGAATTCAAATTAAGCTAAAAATCGATCAGCAAACCGTGCGTGCGTATGCTACAGGTATGTGCTCAGGTTCTCAGGAATACTAACGTGCACAGACCCGTGACCTGTTTGTGCCATTTGTGGCTGTGGGACGAGGTATGTCACCCTTTTTTTAGAGTCAGTCCTTACAGCAGAGCAGCAAGCTCATACTGCAACACTGGATGACAAGGTGGGCTATACAGTACCGCACACAGGCCAAGGACCCGTTTCTGAAACGTTAAAGATGAGGGAGGACAGATTTGGTGTTCCATCCAATACAGTGACAGACTTAAACCATAGTACATAATTGTCATAACAATAACTGCAACTATTATACTGCTCTTATTGTATTTTACAAAAAGAGCTCAACAGTGACCGCCCACTTTTTTTTTAACAAGCTCTGAGTCCGGAAGTGGTTTTCCCACTTTCAATATTTCCATTTCGACGTTTCATTAAATGCTTATATAAAAGGGTTTTAAGCCTGGAACCAAGACAACCATCTACGAGATAAATCCGCACCATAAAAGATTTGATTTTGCGGAAGAAAAAAACGAAAAAAAAAAAAAAGGCAATGGTACAAGACTGTGTACAGAAACTATCATAGACTTCAATCAACGGTAGAAGCTCGCACTAGTCGTTCGCGGGTTCGGTAAAGATTTCCATGGCAACAGCGAGTTCCACCAAACAGAAAAGTGACTGTTAAGCCTGGGATTGTGGGTAGTATAGTATTTATCCATTAAGATCACGAATGTTGATATCACGGACTTGTAGCTTCTACAAGGGCATGAACCTTTGTTTCACAACCTCGGCGCTCGTGGTCAGTCTACCTTGGATGTTTAAAGTGCCCATATTATGCTCATTTTCAGGTTCATAATTGTATTTTGAGGTTGTATCAGAATAGGTTTACATGGTTTAATTTTCCAAAAACACCATATTTTTGTTGTAATGCACATTGCTACAGCTCCTCTTTTCACCCTGTGTGTTGAGCTCTCTGTTTTAGCTACAGAGTGAGGCATCGCACTTCTATCCCATCTTTGTTGGGAGGCGAACATGCTCAGTAGCTAGGTAAGGATCACATCATCTAGCGGTTTGTTTCTCCAACTTCGGTCAGTACAAGGCAGGATTAGCCGGCAGACTTCTTCTAAACGAGGGCGCACTTCCAACTTTGCGTGGAATAGCTGCAGAACAGGGACATGGAAGTTCCTTTGTAGATTATGGTGAACTAGTGTGTGCTGTAGCAGTGTTTTGCCATTCAGAACGAGCTAGCATGCTACGGTTAGCCACCTCGTTTCGGCTAGTGACGTAGAAAGCCGTGCAGATTTTGACCAGCTCACCCGGAGACTGAAGGCAGGACACCTTCAGAAACTCACTCAAAACAGCATGGGTGGGTTTATTTCCAAGTTTGTATGCGTGTGGAAGCACCGGAGACACAAAATAACACCCCAAATCCCAGAAAAAGTGATATTTTTTTTTCATAATATGGGCACTTTAAGACATTATGGCTGATAATTGGAGAAAATAAATGTTTGTTTTTTTTTACTTTCAGAACCAAGCTGTTGAGCTCTATTAGTTTCTCATGTGGGAGGCTGAATGTCTTGGTTAGGATTGTGGATAAATATTAAGAAACGTATGTGATTTGCTTCCCCAGTGCTGTGTCCGGAGAAATGAGGTTGAAAGAGTACACGCTGCGCTGCTTTGTGTTGAAAAATTAACATTCTGAAGAGCCAACCTTTTTACCCATTCATAGAATTCTATGAAAGCTTGGACTTGGTGGAACATATTTTAAAAGGTCGGTGGTAATAGTAGGTTCTGGATTTTGGTCAGTTATAGTTGTCTTGTTTTTCTTGTTCCGGTAACCCCTGTAATTATAAGCAGGGGTTAAAGTGGGCCGGAACTGTTCGGAACAGTGTTCAGGGACCTTTGGTTAAGAAGTAAATTAATCTCAATTGGCAGTTTCATACATCAGTGTTTCCCCGTTTGTTTTTAGCTGAGCTAGCCTAAGAATATTTGGTGTAAATAGAACAGTGATGATGCTCTGCCCTCATTGTTCTTCGTGAAGTTAGCTGGAAGTGAATGTAGCCCCGCTGTGTTTATCTGGAGTGACTGTGTCGGACTACGTTTCATAAATAGCCTTTGCAACCGGTTATACGGTAACGTAGGAGGCCGTTTGGCCTTGTGTACCCTGATTATTTTGACATGCAGTTACCACACCAGTCATCATTTTGGTTGAATGGAAAACAGGTGTTCTTCACCACTGGAAGAAGGAAATAACGAGAGTAACAGGTGAAACTAGCTGTGCTGTGTGGTGGATAGAGACTTTATTAAAGTGGTAAGAGACTTTAAAGTGTCAAATTTGAGAATGGAATTTGGTGTGGTGTTAGCAGCCCATTATTATAAGTGAAATTACCAATAATGATCAAAAGTTCAGGTGACCGGAGCCAACCTGATGAGGGGAAGACAGCTGAAATGTTTGGTTGTGCCCACGTTTTAATTTTGAACGGACTAGCATTGAAGTTCATACTCTGCCTGTGTGTCCTCTGTTATCCATCCTCATTAGCATTGAGGCTATAAATACCTGCTAGAGTGATATATAAAACTTTTCAAACTATTGAAAGCATAATGATGGTAAGCAGCTGTTTGTGGAGAAGCTCAGCTGTGTCTGTGTCCCTCTCTAGGGAATGTTCTCCATCCTCCGTTAATAAAGGCATGTGCGCAGCCACACGCAAACACCTGAGCGCACACGCACATTAAAGGTCACACAGGCACCCCACACGGGCGTACACTCAAACACACACAGCCACACACACACACGCAGTCTCCAGATGTAAATGCATAATAGCTAACAGATGGCTTAGGAGCCGTTCCTATCCTTGATGTGTGAGACAAACACTTTTCTAATGGCCATATTCTGCTTTTAACTCCACTCTGCGTTAATCAAAGGAGAGGGATGCGCCGACAAGGGATGAGGGTAGTGGCACCAAATGGCGCAGGAAATGGCTGGAAAATCACAGTGGGAGCGGAGACAGTCTGCGACTACAAAGACATGGCTCCATTTGGTCGAGAAAAAAAAGTGAGCTCTGATCTAATCATCTGTTGCCCCTGTGGTCTTCCTCGCTTTACGGTCCTCATCGTTCATCATCCCATCCCTGCTGTGAGAATGAGCACATGGGCACCTCTACACATTACTTTGAGAACTTTTGTACTTTTGTGTGTACTTTTTGGATTTTTTTTTAGTGAGCACTACCCTAACTTGTGCAGCATGAAGGGGACGCATTCAACAATATACATGACTGGATTGTTACACTACTCTGTGCCATAATTTAAGGTAAGTATTCCTGCAAAATCCCGATGTAGCTGTAGAAAGCGGTTTATGCTAACCCGTCATTTGTGTTAAACAACTGCAACATAACATCTACAGTGCTGTCAAACAGGCAGCAGCATTAACGTGCACCTTCATGTCCATGTTAGAGGGTGTGTGAGTATGTTTTATTCCATCAAGTGGCATTGAATTTGTTCCACCACACTGTTGAGGGATCAACAGTGATTTCAAGCATCCATGAATCATCACACCCTTCTATTCAGGCAACCAGCCAACGTATTGCTGGTATGAAGAGTTCAATTCAACTCCTGAATCTTGTTTATGTACAAAACAGACATTCCATTAAATGTTCCGCCCTATATCTGGGTAGTCCAGACGTCCCTCTGCACAGCAACGTCTTCCAGCTCTTCCCAGGGGGATTCTGAGGCGTTCCTAAACCAAATGAGATGTATAATCCCTCCAGTGCACCCTAATCGCATGCGCGAACCGCCTCAAGGTGCTCTTTTGGATGCAAAGGCGCAGTGGTTCTACTCCGTGTTCCCTCTGCATATCTCTAAAGGTGAGCCAAGCCACACTACACTACGGAGGAAACTCATTTCGGCTGCTTGGATCGGCAATATCGTTATTTTGCTTACTACCCAAAGCTCATGGGCAAAAGGTAGGCGAGGGGTTGGAAAGTAGATTGATGGCCTTCACCTTAACGGTCTGGTACAACGGCCACGTTGACCGCTTATGCCGCACCAACCCGTGTGTCGACCTCATGCTCCATTTTACCTCCACTCGCAGACAGGCCACCCAGATACTTAAAACTCCTTCACATGGGGCGGTAATGAGTTACCAAGCCGGAGATGTGGTATAAATGAATCAACATTTTTGGGGGATTGACACAAGACAAAAACCAACAGCAGTGAGTTATAGCAAAGAAGGGAATAAAGGGGGGTTAGTGGATGACAGACGAGTCTGAGTGTGGTTGTTCTTACCCGGATGTTGTCGAAGGACGCTTTGTTGGTGACATCATAGAGAAGGAGGAGAGCTGTGGAGAGAGAGGAAAGAACATTTGAAATGATCCTGTTCTCAACTGTTCTAACAAACCACATTCAGAAATCAGATTTGGAGAGTCATTTGATGACAGAATGTTCAGGGGAACATGCTCGGGATTATCAATCCGCAGTTTATCTATCTAGAAATCAGGATATCTCTGTGTGTGTGTCCCCACACATACATCAGCGGAGGGGAAGGGAGTTGCTGCATCCCTAGAACTAGAAGGCTCATTGATCACCGGGCAAACGATGAGCCAAAAAACAGATTGCTGTCTACCCTACGTGCAAATACAATCGTATATAGAGACACGTATTAGATGAACGGCAGGGCTCTCGGCTCTTTTGTTTTGTTGCCGGAGATTGCGTACATTTCTCCAGCCGTTCTGCGCGCTGGTTAAGGCTGAGCCCCATAAAAGGGGGACACGCTAGGTGAGCCGCAGCCGAGCCGAGGGAACGTTACTTTGTCATAACACGGCCAAAGTTCACTACCGCTGCCACCGTGTTATATTGTGGTCTTAAAACTCACAAAGACTCCGGAATATCAGTTTAGTCACCCAACGGGCGATAGTTTATTAGACGTTCTTCTGGCGAACATACAAGTGGGCTCACACACATGGTGTCGGTACACGATCCGTTCTGCCCATGCGCGACACATGCGTGATCCGTTCTGCACATGCGCAAAATGTTCGCGCATGCGCTGTTGTACGAGGATTCACGACATTGCACGATCTGTTCCATGCTTCCGGTCGACAGCCAAGCTAACGTTAGTTACACTTCCGGTCGACAGCCAAGCTAACGTTAGTTTAGCTAACAGCTAATTCGGCTAACCGCTAGCTGAGACAGCATGTAATAACTTTAAAAGACCCTCAAAATAAAACTTGAAAATAAACGTTAACATATATAACAGCTGTTACGTCAGTTCTACTTTACTTGTGCTCATTTAAAATACAATCACTCAATATTTGTCTTTATTGTTATTACTGTAAAGTCTTAATGTAGCTGTAGCCTGCTTCTCCCATTAAGGTTGACTTAACGTTATTTTAGACTGAATCAGCTAGCGGTTAGCCGAATTAGCTGTTAGCTAAACTAACGTTAGCTTCCCGGTGGAGGCTAGCCATAGGCTAGCGTGGAACAGATCGGGCAGGTCGTATCCTCGGTTAAACAGTATTATCTTGCGCATGTGCAGAACGGATCGTGCAGGCAGAACGGATCGTGTACCGACACATGGCTCCTCTGATACCTCTAGGTGCAACCTCTAAAACGGTCCGTGCTGCAACACATACACCACAAACAATTCCTATTGTCACAATACTGATTAAACCGCGCTTATTAGTTAGATAAAGTCGAAAAAAAGAAGACTGGGAACCATGCAATCGGCCCCAACAGGCATGAGCTCCAAACAGGCAATGCACTAGTATCATTAAATCACAAACACGTCTTTCCATCAAGCCACTGTGTTCACTACTTAGTGCAAATTATTCTAATTTGCTGCGGTCGTCGCGTCAACGCAGCCTGTGACTAACTACATCAACGCTGATCATGACTAGTGTTAGTGCCGCGCTGCCATTAAACCATTGGATGAGAATCCTCTTCTCTTTTTTCCTTTTTTTGCTTTAGATTGGCAGATCATGAGTGTCCTGAAAAAAGACAGTAATGTGGGAATTACGTAAGACTTGACACAGAGTGAGAAGAACATGAGAGGAGAACCAAAATGGAAAACGTGTGCAACATAATGGGGTTCGAGGTTGTGATGAATCATGGCATGACAAACACAACAAATAAAGCTGTGTCATAGTCCAGGAACTCCATACGTGATTGGTCAGACAACTAAAATGACTGAATGTTTCCAGCCCTGCCACCCCCTGCTCCATCGGCACATTGGCACGTGGAAAAAAACACCTTCTGATGTGATGGTCACATCATTTTTATATATATATTTTTTTTTATAAAATGCTCTGTAATTCTGTCTTTCATCTATGCCAATGTTTGTCATAAGCAGCAAACCTGCAAATCCATTTCGTTTCAGTATCCTTGTAATTTCGTGAATAGCTTTTGATCCAGCATCACAGAGCAACTATTAGAAATGATTAAAGTGTCTAATGGCTGTTTTTATTTCCTGCTTAAAGCATCAAGGCAGCCTGCACAGTAAACATAGCTGTACATCAAAACCATAATGGACACAACTGAATAAGATGGAACGCTCTCAATGATTAGAAGTAGGAAGTAGAAAAGGGGGCTACCGAGAAGTTCCTCGGGCATCTGAAGTGGAACTCTGGCCTGCCTTTCTCACCACCAGAGCCAGTCATAGCGCCCCGCGGTGTTCTAGTCAAGACCACCTAAACCGAGACCAAGTCATTACCAAGACCAGAGTGTATCGAGACAAGACCATGACCAGACCAAACTACTTAAACATACAGTATATGCACAACTAGCTAATATCCCATATCATTATATCCCTTTGCGTGAGGGGTGAAGAGATTTCTGTTGAGTTTTGGTACAGGGGCAGATAGATGACTTTAGCTTGCTAGCTTCGCTTAGCGTCACTTACACTTAGCTTACCTTTCTTTATGCTTCCTTCCAAGTGCAGAAAAAACATTTAGGTGGTCCCAGATGTATCGGTTAGCGATACATTGCAGAATTGACACACTGCTGTGCGTTTTCTTTTAGATGTTGTTTTGCAAATAAACAATAAAAAAATATATATAATAAATTAAATTGACGATTTGGCTGAGATCTCCGAGACAGCCAGAGCTTCTTCTCCTGTCACCCACATTCACTTTGGGAGTGAGTATTGGGGGGGGGCAGGGGGGGTGTTAAGAGTAACGCATTTCAAACTAGAAATGAGTCGAGTTATTAGTTCCATTTGAAGCAGGACGTTTTACATCCAATCTTAGTAATGATGTTAACACATAAATCAGACCATACACAGGCAATTTAGTGATATCTCTGGAGTTGTGGTCTTGAAATAAAATCCAGAGTCCTCTTCATCAGAGACCGAGACAAGACCGAGTAAAAATGTGGTCGATTCTGAGACCGAGACCCTCAAAATGGGGTCTTGAGACCGGTCTCGAGTACTACAACACCGGCGCCCAGGCTGGCCCCTCGGCGATGTGGACACCAAGGTACTTGAAGCCGTCCACCATCTCCACGGCGGACCCGTTGATATTAAGGGGCGGCGTAGCTCCTTCCTCTTCTTCTTCCCGAAGTCCACTATCATCCCTTTAGTCTTACTGACGTTCATGAGCAGGTTGAGTTCAGGTCCTCCACTTCTTCTATCCAACCGTATCTTGCTTTAGAGTTCACCTGGTAGCGATTTGTGTCACACTGTGTGATGTTCGACATGAGTTTTTGGATCTCACACGAGAGAAATGCATGAAGAAAAACTTCCATAATGTCGTGCTAAAGTGCTGAGCGCCACCATTTACCACTGCAGCTGTATCACACCTGACAGCACAACCACGCATGTGAATTCTAATTACCTTTAACGGCACCATGCTGCCATGCAAGATAATCTCACCTCAGCTATTTTTATTTTTTTAGCACAACCTGCAGGGTGTGCGTTAACAAAAAGCCTCTGTCAGACAGAAAAACTCATAACACCTACGCCGGGCAATTTTCTCAGCCGGATCAACTTTCCCTTGGAATAATTAGCCTAAGCTAATTACCTCCACAGGAACTCTCCAGAAAATACTTTGGAGAAAGAACAACAATGGTGAAAAGTAAGAGCAGGGATTTACGTGCTTGGACTGACGACGAAGGTGGAACTGTTACTCAAAAGGTATATAAACCTAACCGATACGACTGACTGACATTCCCATAGGTCTCCGTTTGTGCCCGTCCGGACCACAAAGCAACCGCGGAGTTTTCAAACCAAACGCAGGGGCAGCCATGTTTCCAAATGTCTCTGTTTCAGGGCCTCGGAAATGCCGTAGTATTTTGGACGCGAGCGCAAGCGTAGCAAAAAGATATACATTTTTTTTAAACCAAAACCTAGTAGTGTAGATGTAACCTAACCCCTACCTCCTCATCCATTTCTGTCCCAGATCCCTCTACCCCTAACTACCGTGGCCGCATTTTCACCAATCTATTTTGGATTAAAGCCTCTATTTGTTTATTCCAGACAGACAAGTCTGTGAAGGGCGTTTAATTAGTTGTAATCACCGTGAGTGTGGCTTGGCTCTGTCAAACTGAGAAAACACAAGGGGGGGGAGACAGAAGAAAGGGAGGTAGAAAAAAAAAAAAAGAGAGAGAATGATCTGTCCCACTAGTTAATTCCCTCTCGCATGGCTCCTGTGTTTATCAGATACAAGAAAACCAGAGTAAACCACAATAAGTTGCTCTAATCCAATTACGTCTTGCCAAGCGCAGAAGAGAGACAAAGCTAGAGGACTTTCTCAAAGCAGTAGAGACGCAGAGTTTTGTCATCACAGGCAGTAAGATTGTGGTTGCAAAACAGTATATACACAAGACCGAAATAGCTTTTACAGGTCCAATGTGTGGGAATTTCTCCCATCTAGCGTTGAGATCATACATCATCATCAATCAGCTCTCGCACCGCGCAGTTCAAAGTACGTATTACAGCTACGGTAGCCTTTGCTCTTTTCAATATCCTTTTACTTTTTCTGGGCAAAGAAGAAGAAGACTCCTGATCCTGAAATTTGGATTTTGAATATGTGTGGTCCTCCATGCTACGATACCCATTAGCAGCATTAGCAGCACCTGTGAGCAAAAACGCGGAAGGCGCAGCAGCATGTCCTGTATGTCCCTTACCGGCTAACATATTTCAAGATGGCGCATGATTATGGAGCGTCTACCCCAGTTCATGCGAATGCAAATGTAAAATTTCAAGCCAATAGGAATACTTGGAATTGATGGTGGTGGTAAATATTCATGAAAAAGGACAAGTTTGTGAACGGGCAACACAGATTTTGATAATGAACAACTAAACACGTTACACACTGGACCTTTAAGATAGAGGAAGAGACACAATTAAACATGCTGACGTGCTGATAGTGAGAAAAGAAGGGCAGGAGATACAGACAGGCAGGGGAGAAAAAGGTGAGTAAGGTTAACTAATAAAAGGAAGATAGACATATTGATGGACTGACCTATAACCTCACCAAGAAACTGTGAGATGAAACCACGATGAGAAGACAAATATATGCTAGTGAGAGAGGCTGACAGAGAATAGAAAATCCATTCTTCATCCAGCTTTTGGTAATAATGGCTGTCTTTAGAAGTAGGGTGAAAACGCACACCGGATTGATAATGTGATTAAGCTTTTGTGCAGGGCGAAAAAAATAAAAAATAAACATGATCAAATAATATTTAGATTCATTTTAGTTTTCTAAGGGCACCACCTGCTGACCAAAAGCAGCTGTGCAACAAACGACAAATATCTAGGGCAGAATTTATGGAACTGTCCTCCAATAAAAAGTGCAGTAGTGGTCTAAAACAAAATGTGTTTTCCTGACAAGCAACCACTTGTGGTTCGTTGTGCCAATAATGGCTGTTTTTTGATAAGCAAAGGCAGAACCCAGGGTATTATCACACTTTGGAACTGTCTCTCCTGGGGTTGCGCTCTTTTGTACACGCGGAAGGTAGACAGAAGTTGTGTTAAGAATGTCAGAGAGAGAAGTTCAAATCCTGCATCCTTATCAGGTGTGTGGACATACACACCCGCAAATCACCGCGTCAAGTCTGAAGCCGCCATGCTCGTCGGACTGTACGCAGCCCCTCCAGTTCCTGTGTCTGGGTTTTAGACGCTGTTCAAAGATCAGACAAGTACTTTGATTGAAAGATTCTGACCCACCATACTGACCATGAACTTCCCCTTACCTTACAAGCAAGAATGTACTTTACCTAGCCATATCCAAACCTAGTACTTTTTTAGCCATGTCTAAGAAGTCTAAGAACATCACCTAAACTTGGCCAATGCAATCGGCATGGCTCTAGGCAGCATTGGTTAGTCATTCGGTCCACCGCGTTGGTCCAGACTGACAGATCTCAACAACTGTTTGAACTTGATTGCCATGACATTTTTAACAGACGTCCGTGTTGCCCAGTGGGCGATTCCTACGGACTTTGGTGATCCCGACTCTAGCACTACCAGCAGGTCAAACCTCTCTTTTATTCTGTGTAATATCTTCATGACGTGCTATGATAGTACATGTATGTACAGACATTAGCGATTCCCAGACACTACATCTGAATTACTTTGTTTGATTTAGATTAGTTTCTGCTCCCTGTTCTTTGAAACAGAATAACACTTTTAGCTCCATGCATGACCCAAATGCAACCCACCAGCAGACCAATATTACTCACAATATCTCAACTATCTGAGCCACTACTACATTGACTATCAAAGTTTGTGCAGGAAACCCTAAGCAGGAAGGGATGGAGTTAAGTGATCCAGAAAGAGCACTGCCATCCATCATCTCTCTGATGATAATTTGTGTCAATAATGACCTTAATGGCTGCTCTCCTTCTACTTGAATAGAAGTCACATAAACAAGCGATGTACGCAGACATATGCATACAAATGCATATACACATAGGCCTGTAATACACAGGTTTTTTTTTATTGGTGGTGACTTTCAGATTTTGCAGAGAATTGATAGCACTTTCATGTCTGTACACTAAAGATATGGTAAGCTTAGCTTAGCATAAAGACTGAAAACAAGGGGGATACAGCTAGCCTGGCTCTGACCAAAGGTAAAAGAATCCACCTACCATCACCTTTGAAGCTCAATAATCAACGTATGTTGTTTGTGGACGTATGTTGTTTGTGTTGTTTGGCGGACTTGTTGGACCGTGCGAACACAGCGTCCCTCTTTCATTCCTTCAACCAGCTCCTTGAAAAGGTCGGCCTAGTGATGTTTACATATATCCAAAAACCTGTTGATATACAAGTCTTTGATAATGTTTAAAAGTGGCTGTGTTTCTCCTTCTCATCGGGTCTGCAGCCTTGCAAACTGTTGGCTGGTTAGTTTGTGTACAGCAACCATAGCAACGCAGAGAGCTGACCGTAAGCCCTAAACAGGCAAGAGGCTGTAAACTGGGATAAAAACCCAGATTGAGACACATATTCCAAATGCCCTGTATACATGTCCAAAGAATGCCTCTAAAACCTGAATAATACCAGAATATCCCACATGTCCTAATCGGAAAATTCTATATTCGGAAAAAGGCCTTATTCAGAATATCCAACCGGAATATGCTGTTTACATGACCTGCATCAAATTCGGGATATTGTCATATTCGGAATAATAGTGGAATATTGGTGTGCATGTAAGCATACTGAATGTTTCAGCACATAACTCCCTATAAAAAAAAAACATGGCTTGCTGTTTTTACACAGCCATTTTAGATAACTTTGTACGGAGCTAGCTGTTTCCCCCCTGCTTCCAGTATTTGTACAGTACACGGTACAGTATTTACTCGAGTTAAGAAACCAAATATTACCATATTTCCATTAAATGTCTATGTCTAACTAAACCTATGTACTTGTAGCTATTGTGACAAAAACAAAGTTGGGTTTCCAGAGGTGACTTTCACAGATTGACTTACATGCACACAAAAAATCCTGCCAGAATATTTCTGTCAACTTGCAAATGGCAGCTAAATATGAACAATCCCTCTTCTGCTCCATTACCGCCTTGAAGTGTGTGTTTATGTGTGTGTGTGTGTGTGTGTGTGTGTGTGTGATATGTGACTGATGAGTTTCACTCTGTTCCCTCAGGCAAGTTGCTGCCCCTGCACTGATGTTACAGTATGACAAAATGAGAGGGAGCGTCTCAAATTGCTAGCAGCGTCCCCTCCTGCCATCACGTCCGTTATTCCTGTGACAGTTCCAGCAGCAGTTGTCATTTCTACCTCTTCTCCTAGCTAAGCACAACCCGCGGGGCTCCATTCGACGGTCTCCATTTTTGAAAGCGGTGGATCACTCAAGACGACCAGCGATTACTAAATGCTCCAGGCGTAGTGACAGCTGAGTGCATTAATATTTAAAACCCTTTTTTCCCCCAAGATAAAACGGTAAAGAGAAATGAACAGGTATAGCATGTGGAGTGTGATAGCTGGATGAATATTTGAAGAAGACAAAGTGAGATGGATATTACAGTGTATAGACAATAAGCTCAATGGAGAGTAGGCTATAAGCAGGGAGATACATTTGCCCTCACACACACACACACACACACACACTTTCTAGCCTTCTCTCCACTCACTTTACACTGATGTGCTCAAGAATAAAGCCTCGAAGATGCATTTGGCTGTGACCTTGCACATCCGTTTTAATATGCAGAAAGGTAGTAAGGTGTGTGTGTGTGTGTGTGTGTGTGTGTGTGCGTGCGTGCTTGCATGTAAAGAAAAAGACAGAGAGAGAGAGTTTGACGATGGATGACACAGCTCATGGCTCTCCCTGTAGTGGAGCGGTACCTTCAGCGTTGCCGTTTCCCTCTTCTCCATCCATCTACCTCTTTTCTTTCCCCTTCTTTTTCCCTCCCATCTTTACTTTTCTCCCATCTTTTCTTTTCTATCATTTCCCTCAATCCCTTCATACTTTACACGCTCAACTCTTGAGCAGCGTTCCCTCTGCCGCTGTCCATTCCTCCTGCCTCAGACGGGACAGGCTTCTTCGCCCCCCCACAAGCTGCTGCTCAGTGAGGCCTCCAGTCGCTCATTAGTGATGAAAGCAGTGACCCAAGAACACGGAATAGAGGGAATAAAAAATGAGCGGCGAAATAATAAGGTAATGGCGCTGATTTCGTATGCAACGGCTGTAGTCTCTGTGGGTCCGATCAGTTGTCATTTCTCACTCCAGTTCTCTATGTTCTTGCATCCTCCCTGTTAGAGCTCATTTTCGCCATGTCGGGGGCATTGTGGCATAACACACATTATTATTATACCAAATTGTGGCTAATTCAGGAACAATGTTGCTCTCATGTTTAGTTTTTCCACTGTGCTCGCTCTCCGTATACTTTCTTTCCTTTTTCATTTCATTTTCTTTCATCTGTCTCTTATTTTTAATAATGTTAATCTGTACTTTTATTTTTTTTAACCAAAAGCCCTACTAGTGTCGTGAATTAGCTTCAGCTAAAAACACTATGATACATACATACGTTTAAGTCTATCTATGTTTTTTGTATCTGTCCCTACATAAATCAACTTTAATAATAATTATTCAAAGTATACATTTGTTTCCTAAATTGGGTGCACACGTTTCAATAGTCTATCACAAGGACAGCCCACAGAAGGAAGTGTGTTAGATGTTTAATTTATTTCATTCCTTTAGAGGTTAGGTCTGTTTGGTTAAGTTACAATTTTGTTTATTTATTGCTTAGTTGAAATCTTTTCAGTTTGACCTTGGTACTACCTTTCTTTTTTACTTGTTTTTCTAGTATCTTATGTTATATTAAGATTTATTCATTTTGCTATTTGGACCCAAAATTTGAAACTTTATTACAGAAATGATTTTTTTTTTTTTTTTTTCACCTTTGTCCTGTCTTTCATGCTTGGTCCCTGACGCTCCAGCAGCACGGTTTCTGTGTTCAGTGTAGTGTCCATATTTTTCGTCCACCCCCACAATCCAAAAATAAGTATATCATGCCTGTGTGTTCAGATTTGACTGAGTAATGACACTGAGAAGTAGTGTAATTCTTTACAAAACTGTAGAAAACGGTCCTGATTAAGGACCTAATAAGTCCTTATTGCTCCAACTGCTGACTGTGTGGCCAAATACTGTATCGATTTTCAAAAAGGCATTATCGATATTTTTTTCTAAACATAAAAAAATATTCATGTAAGACAGTGGTTCACGTTTTATGTTGTGTTTAAACCCCCTACCGCTAGATGGCTATGCTGAGACACACCACTAGTGTCCTTTCCTAACAGTGACTTTTTGCTAGAAGCTAACAACGTAGCTATGGCTGAACTTTGGCCTACTTTAGCATATTAACATTTGATTTTCTGCGTACTGAATTGTTTACCTAAAGTAAACTTCTTTGACTTTTATGAACATCACGTCTTTTTTTAAATTAGTTTTTCTAAAATTATACTTTATAAAAATCCCAATATATCGCCTTACGCACAGTATCGGAATATATTGCAATATATTGAATCGTGACCCATGTATCGTGATACAGTGCCTTGCGAAAGTATTCGGCCCCCTTGAACTTTTCGACCTTTTGCCACATTTCAGGCCTCAAACATAAAGATATAAAACTGTAATTTTTTGTGAAGAATCAACAACAAGTGGGACACAATCATGAAGTGGAACGAAATTTATTGGATATTTCAAACCTTTTAAACAAATAAAAAACTGAAATATTGGGCGTGCAAAATTATTCAGCCCCCTTAAGTTAATACTTTGTAGCGCCACCTTTTGCTGCGATTACAGCTGTAAGTTCGCTTGGGGTATGTCTCTATCAGTTTTGCACATCGAGACTGACATTTTTGCCCATTCCTCCTTGCAAAACAGCTCGAGCTCAGTGAGGTTGGATGGAGAGCGTTTGTGAACAGCAGTTTTCAGTTCTTTCCACAGATTCTCGATTGGATTCAGGTCTGGACTTTGACTTGGCCATTCTAACACCTGGATATGTTTATTTGTGAACCATTCCATTGTAGATTTTGCTTTATGTTTTGGATCATTGTCTTGTTGGAAGACAAATCTCCGTCCCAGTCTCAGGTCTTTTGCAGACTCCATCAGGTTTTCTTCCAGAATTGTCCTGTATTTGGCTCCATCCATCTTCCCATCAATTTTAACCATCTTCCCTGTCCCTGCTGAAGAAAAGCAGGCCCAAACCATGATGCTGCCACCACTATTTTGACAGTGGGGATGGTGTGTTCAGGGTGATGAGCTGTGTTGCTTTTACGCCAAACATAACGTTTTGCATTGTTGCCAAAAAGTTCGATTTTGGTTTCATCTGACCACAGCACCTTCTTCCACATGTTTGGTGTGTCTCCCAGGTGGCTTTTGGCAAACTTTAAACAACACTTTTTATGGATATCTTTAAGAAATGGCATTCTTCTTGCCACTCTTCCATAAAGGCCAGATTTGTGCAGTATACGACTGATTGTTGTCCTATGGACAGAGTCTCCCACCTCAGCTGTAGATCTCTGCAGTTCATCCAGAGTGATCATGGGCCTCTTGGCTGCATCTCTGATCAGTCTTCTCATTGTATGAGCTGAAAGTTTAGAGGGACGGCCGGGTCTTCGTAGATTTGTAGTGGTCTGATACTCCTTCCATTTCAATATTATCGCTTGCACAGTGCTCCTTGGGATGTTTAAAGCTTGGGAAATCTTTTTGTATCCAAATCCGGCTTTAAACTTCTCCACAACAGTATCTCGGACCTGCCTGGTGTGTTCCTTGTTCTTCATGATGCTCTCTGCGCTTTACACGGACCTCTGAGACTATCACAGAGCAGGTGCATTTATACGGAGACTTGATTACACACAGCTGGATTCTATTTATCATCATTAGTCATTTAGGTCAACATTGGATCATTCAGAGATCCTCACTGAACTTCTGGAGAGAGTTTGCTGCACTGAAAGTAAAAGGGGCTGAATAATTTTGCACGCCCACTTTTTCAGTTTTTTATTTGTTAAAAAAGTTTGAAATAGCCAATGAATTTCGTTCCACTTCATAATTGGGACCCACTTGTTGTTGATTCTTCACAAAAAATTACAGTTTTATATCTTTATGTTTGAGGCCTGAAATGTGGCAAAAGGTCGAAACGTTCAAGGGGGCCGAATACTTTCGCAAGGCACTGTATGTATCATATCGCCAAATTCTTGCCAATACACAGCCCTATGGCCAAATCATCAGGCTAAACTACAATAACTGAGTTCACACCGTTTAAAAAAAAAAAAAAAAACACTGGCATGCACCTGTCACTTTTCACTTCACGCACTCTTTGCCTCGTGGCTCTCCTCCACGCAACCCCTGGGAATACTCGCCTGACAGTTTGAAAACCTTGGATAGATCAATTTAAATGAGACACTGAAATATTAAGCACCACTTCTCTTCCCATTTTTTGACTTCCTTATTCAATAAATCATCACAGCATTCATTTTAATGATAATCAGATTTAGGATTAGCAGTTCTTTGAAACAAAATCAGTTTGGATTGTTGAATTGTTCTAATTCATTTTTCGCCGCAAAGGCATGACCGGTCCTCTGGAGGACATCCACCAGACCAGCGCTCGTTGGATTGTTGTCGGCCGCGGCAGGCGAGGAAGGCGGGGAGGAAGCTGAAGCAAGGAGGCCGGTCGGGCCAGCTAGCCCGGCTAAGGAAACTACCAAACAGAACGCCACTGCCAAGACTCACCAACGCCAGATCGATGTCACACACAGTAGATGAGCTACTAATACCCCCTGAACTGCTGCGTGATCATTATTGCAGAAGCCTGGCTGAACTCTCGGACGGCAGCTAGCAGCTAGCAGGGCGAGCTAGCGGCAGGATGTCTGAGTTGAAAACGCATCTTGTTGTCACGTAAGAGCCCTGTTCATGTTGCACAGACATTTTAATTGCATTTTGTGTCTGTTAAGAGGCACAAATGCACTCTTTAGAATATGCCCCCAAAACTGCCATTTTAGCTAAATGGGAGCTATGGGCATTAGCTGCAGCAACTCCAGTTTGCTAGGACCGATTCTGTTCGGGGTTTTTTGCTATCAACTGTACTCACATATTTACAGCGATCAAGATTAACGTAAAAATTGCCCGGAGTTCTCCTTTAACGTCTCCGTGCGGAACTTGGGCTTGTGAACTTTGCTTCTGCATTACATGCATCGATGTGTATTGTGCGTGCGGACTGTGACCCCTGTATATTCGGCCACCGAAAATCTTCGGCCGAAAATGGCCCAAAAGGGCATTTTCGGTTTTCGGCCGAAATACTTTTATCACCGAAACAATACGGCTGAAAATGTTGTGATGACGCAAACAGAAACCGCGACCTGCACGTGTGTCAGTACCCGATCCACCTGCAAAGCGTCTCCTAAGCAAAGAGGTTGAGACGGACCACTGAGTGAAAACAATGAAAAGTGCTCTTAGAGTCTGTCAGCACACGTTTCAGTGAGATCTATTCGGATCCTCTGCACTTCATCGCGACTGTACTTGATCCGCGTTATAAAGACCATTACTTGGATGCAGAAATAAAGCAGGGCGCACGAGAAATGATCCAGGCCGCGATGGATGCGGAGAACCCGCGTGGAGACGGAGCGCGCACGGAGCAGCGGCCAGCGCAGGAGGAGATCAGAGCGCAGAAAAAAAGACTCGTCTCTCTGCACCAGATGAGGGGCATGCACCCTCGTTGTCTGATATGTTCAGTGAAATCCTGCAAGAAAGTGCCTCAAATAATAATAATAACAATAGGTAAGCTATTCTGTTCTTAGGCTACTGTATATTGTATGTGACTATCAGAATGTAGCCATATTTCTGCTAGATATTTTTTTAATTAAACTTTAATATTAATTTATACAATTGCAATGCCTTGATTTTAGTAAAGTTAGTACACAGTCATAGCCATAAATGCAATGGTACTTTTTCGGTGTTTCGGTTTCGGTTTTCGGTCTTGGTTTCCTCTTTTTTCGGGTTTTCGGTTTCGGCCAAGAATTTTCATTTCGGTGCATCACTACCTCAAACATCACCACAAAGTGCAATAAGATGAAGCCGTACAAGGCAAGAGGTCCGAAAGACGTTTCTATGAGCCTATTTACAGCCATGTTCAGGGCCATACGTGCGTTAAACTTCTATTTTTGGTAACCTACTTGAATGGCCAGTTGAATG
This sequence comes from Perca fluviatilis, assembly GCF_010015445.1. Taxonomy (NCBI): domain Eukaryota; kingdom Metazoa; phylum Chordata; class Actinopteri; order Perciformes; family Percidae; genus Perca; species Perca fluviatilis. The sequence goes on along the minus strand of NC_053132.1, from coordinate 23,136,167 downwards.
TTAATTCTATAAAAGGCAAGCAGTTAAAGAGTGTGCTAAGAAATCCTTCTGTTTTTGATACTGTACTTAAATTGGCAATTGACAAACTCCATTTCTCTAGAGACTGAAGCTGTAGCTGCAGCACGTTGATTTACATGTTTTAATGATGTAAAGACATGTTCAAGGAGTTCAGACAGAGCCGGTATCAGGGCCATATTTAGTTCAGTGTGTTATATGTCACTATTTTTGGTAGCCTACTGTACTTAAATGGCCAGTATGTACTTTATTTTCTTTATTCATTGAAGCCTCTATGTGTACAGGCTTGTGGTGATGCGCAATGTGCTATAGGTGCCCTATGTTTGGTACTGCCAATTTGTTTTGTTTTGTCATGGTTCATGTGTGCAATAAACATTACACTTCGTGAGCAATAAATCATGGCAGAGAATCGTGACATCAATTCTAAGCTAAAAAAATCGTGATTCATATTTTTCCCCGAATCGTGCAGGCCTACATAAATATTCAACGTAACTAAATACCCATACCTCTACAGCACTAATGAATAAAAACCAAACTGGTATGTGGCTTTAAAGCCTTAGCCCCCCTCCTCACCCCAAGAGAAGGCGATAAAAGCCATTACAGGGAAATGAAGCAGCCAAAGCTCCTCGTTCTAAACAATACATCCCTGAACAACCCTTTTAATCATACACCACCATTTGGAGCTGTCATGTGTAAGGTGGCCATTACCTGTGCCATGAAATGCATTTACTCAGTCACTCTGTTCCTTTCAATTCATCCTGTCGGGTCTTTTTTCTGCGATTAGGTATTGGGAAAGGACACTGGAGGAGTTCCATTTCAAGCCGAAATGTCCATCATTTGAAAATGTGACATCTATGTTGCAAAGTGACCGATCACACAGAGTTAGGAATACAATCATTTTACACATCTACATTAAGTAGCGACGTGCCTGCACATCATTTGTCATAAAGCAGGGGGCTTCAAGGTTTTTTAGGCCAAGGACCCCTTAGCTAAAAGAGAGACAGAGTAGGGACCCCCCTACTACATATACTGTATAAAAGTAAGTTGCATTAAACTGGGCTTCGTGGATGAGAATTAATGGCAGTGAATGGCAGAAGATACTCCTCTCGGCTGCTACCGCGCTATCGCACGAGATCACGCACAGAGCACAACATTTATTGCTTTTAAACCGCAGCCGGGATATACACAACTGTGTGGCATCTTGTCCTATCGCCTCACGCTGCAGTAGCTGCTTCTGCTGTTCACTCGCTTCTTGATTCTTCTTCTCCAGTAGTCCCTTCCGGCAATAGATGTTGTGCTCTGAGCGGGATCTCCCGCGATAGCACGGTAGCAGCCGAGAGGAGTATCCATCAGGCAAGTGTTATTTAAATATACTTCTGGTGTAGTTACAAACTTTCTAATGCCTCGTTTTATAAGTACAGAAACTATTTGTACTAGTGTAGAAGTTTGGTATCATTACGGGCACTATTAGTTGGGTAATTTACGAGATACAAACGTGGATCCATTAGTGCTTGCACTAGGCTAACCAGCTGATAACGCTAACTCGACCAACGCTATAACAAGGGAAAAAAGCTTATGGGGGGTTTGGCTTGAGGTCAAGGTGCAAAGGACCATAGGGTGAAATTACTCCGAACCATCACTTTAAGCTTAACTGTATAGCTACTATAATAGGCATAGTAAGCTTAGGCCAATTTATCTGTGCTATTAAAATGTTAGATTCATGTTAATGTATATTTCCAGACATACAGTATATTTATTTTTGAAAAAAGGAAGTTTCGAAAAATTATTTTGTAAACATAATTTGGCCCGCCCCCCTCCACTAACTTTGAGAACCCCCTATAGGGGTCACGGACCCCATGTTGAATATATCATAATATATAATATGTCATAAAGGATAAGTGCATGAAGGGAATGGAATAAAGCTGTTTACTCTCTTCCACTGCCTGAGCCCTCTTAACAGCCTTGAATTCTATTCTCCTTTAATTCCTCAGTGCTCGTTGTAGGGCGCTGCCATCTATTGAAGCATAATGCCACTTCTTTACAGGACAAGCTCCTATTGAAAGCTGGGCAATGATTTCTCTCTAGCCTTGTATCCACCCTGCTCTCTTTCTCTACATTGGCTGATTCATGCCAGTTGTTTCTTGTCTACAGTGCTTCCATTTGCTTCCGACTGTTCGCATATTTGAACCGGTCTGACTACTTTGTTCCTCTGGATATCTGGTTTCATTTCTTGATTTGATCAAATTCATCTAACCTTAAAATGTCTCCATATTTCACCTTCTACCACTCATGCCTGCATTAGGTTTCAAATCACTCAATATCCTCTCTCTTATTTTACATCGCTGTCCCTCTCTTTCCTGTCTACCCCTTTCGTTACTTGTCTCCCGCACTGAGTCAGCTTTTTTTTAGCACCCTGTGGTGTTCGCTCCATGCTGTGGGAATGACAAACTGTCAGCTCCACAGGGGGGGGGAGTGCGGCCGGTTTCTGGACCCAGCCCTAGTGGCAAAGTATCACCTCGAGCTCACTTCGATCACATGGTAAATTATATACCTGTTTAACATCAGCATGTAAGCATTGTTATTGTGAGCAATAGCCATGGGCCAGTATACGATTCTGAAATGTCTGGGTAAAAAAACAACAATTTCTTTCCATGGAACACAATGCATTTTATTTTTTAAAAACATTGGCAGGGAGACGGATTACTAAACTGCACTTTCTCTACTTGACCATTCATAAAAAAAAATTCTCTTAAAAAAAAAAAAACAGCTCATATCTTAGGAACGGTATGACAGAACATTTTAGTGGTTTTGAAAGCTTGACCTTTTCAAACCGCGGCATACCTTGAAACCGGTAATTGGCCCATGCCTAGTGAGCATGTTAGCATGCTAAAGTTGCTGAAACTGGGGTGCCCAGCAGCAAAAAAACATTTTTTTTAAAGCAAGAACTTATTAAAGGAGAGCTGTGGTTTACAACTTGGGTTTTATCTTATTGTTTTGCGCATCATTTCCATCAGTTATGATACCACTGTACCATTGTGAAGTTGGATCGCTATATCAGCTATAAAAATGAGCAGTCAGACGATCAACTGGACAGGTTGTTAAACAAGTTTAGCCAGACTATTTTAAGCACTTTTTTGAGGTAAACTGAAAGCAAGCATAACTAACTTTGGTATAATCCCTCATGTAAGGGAAAGGTATATACCGTATGTGCACGGCACACAGCAGTAGCTCAGTCAGTGGGGATTTGGGGTTTCAACTCCTGGTACGGACCAAGTGTGGAGTGTTGACCGGCAGCTGGAGAGGTGCCAGTTGGCCTCCTGGGCACTGTCAGTGTCCTTAAGCAAGGCACGGTACCCCCGCAAACTGCTCCGGGGTTGCTGTACCATACTGTAGTTAGTATTGCATTGCCAGACCTTGTCCACACAGCATTATGGGATGGGAGAAAAACGTACTCTGGTTTATTGGCATTTCTATAAACCAATCACAATCGTCATGGGCGGTGCTAAGCGCCAGACGGAGCCACGGTGCCTCTGCTAAACAGCCTCGGGAAGGAACTTGTTTTGGTGGAACATGTGTACGTTCAAAAGTTGTTTTAGTCGTGCGAGAGAAAACTCCGATTGGACAGATAGTCTAGCTAGCTGTCTGGATTTACCCTGCAGAGATCTGAGGAGCAGTTAACCATAGTCCTCAGAAATCCTCCGGAGGTTAGAACGCCAACACAAAGAAAGCAGAAGGTGATGTGCAAATAATGGAAAGTTAAATTTAATAAAATTTTGACCGAAGCAGGTCAAAGTTGGATCACAAACTCGGTTTGATGAACATGTACAACAAACAGCTTGGGCAGTAATTTTAACATTTACTTTGGTTTTTAACTTTTCTCTAAAACTTGTATGATTGACTTCTCCTGCTTGCCCTATTTGACTTTCTTTCTTCTTTTTCTTTTAGAAATGGTACTGCATTTCCACATCAGAGCAATTAACAGGTTGTGTGTAGTGGTAATGTAACAGGAATGATTGCCAAGTCTACAAAGATAAGACCAAGATTTTCGAAACTGCAATTTCCCAGTAACGTCCGAAATCTCTTTTTGTCTCCATGTTTGCTGCCAATCTTTCAGTGCTGTTGTTTGTTTTTTCTTACTCACTCTCTGCATCAGATGATTCATGCCAGATATGAGTTACTAAATACAGGGTGATGCGGGATATATATCAGAGAGAGAAACAGCCCACAAAGCAGACATGTATTCATAAGAAGTGACGGCGGATTGTGACTCATTTGCTGTAGAAGAATCTATTTTAGCTGAAGTAGTGACATAACCGGCAGTCTGGAGATGTTCCTGTTGCTGGCAGCCTGTGCACTTGACATTTACATTGACACTGAGTGACTTTTCAGTTTAGCACCTTATGTGCTCAAATCTTTTTTCTCAACTAATAGCAGATGCCGGTGGAGCTGTTCAGTGGCAGAAAACTTTGGCTATAGTGAGGCTCTCCAAAGAAATATCTGTAACCGAAAGAGCCCAGCATATGCGCTTGGCTAATGTTTTGTGAGGAGATGAACAATAATAAAAAGAAAAAAATACTAGAAAGCAAAATGTAAATCTACATAATTAGTGATTCTGATTGCTCTCGTTCTGCCGGAAATTCTCTTTTCAGATGTTCGTTTTCGGATGTCTGGTACCTTCTGCTTTCTTTGTGTTGGAATTTTAAACTGGTGGATTTCTGAGGACTATGGTTACCTGCTCCTCAGATCTCTGCAGGGTAAATCCAGACAGCTAGCTAGACTATCTGTCCAATCTGAGTTTTCTGTTGCACGACTAAAACAACTTTTGAACGTACACATGTTCCACCAAAACATGTTCCTTCCAGAGGCTATTTTGCAGCGGCACCGTGGCACCGCTCGGCGCTTAGCACCGCCCAAGACAACTGTGATTGGTTTAAAGTAGTGCTGTCAAACGATTAAAATATTTAATCGTGATTAATCACATTAATGTCATAGTTAACTCGCAATTAATCGCATATTTTTATCTATTCTAAATGTCCCTTGATTTCTTTTTGTCCCATGATTTTTTTCTCATTTTAATGCTCTTATCAACATGGAAAAGTGGATCGGCTTGCTTTGTGCTTTTGTCGCCTGGCTTTGACGAGGAGGGCGGAGAATTGGCATCAGCTGTGTGCTCGGCCATCAGCTGTGTGCTCGGCCATCAGCTGTGTGCTCGGCCATCAGCTGTGTGCTCGGCCATCAGCTGTGTGCTCGGCCATCAGCTGTGTGCTCGGCCATCAAGTGGTATTTCAGACTGGACGTGCTGCGATGATAGCTCAGTTCACAACGTTAAAACACACAGATCACTTTGGTCTTGTCAATGGAACCATTTGGCAACTTTTTAAAAGCAAACTTTCCATTCAGAATCTTATTGACTCGCCAGACCTTGCTCCGCCGCACTGTGGAGGAAGGTCTGGCAACTAGAGACTAAATGTCAAAGCACTGTAAATTGTTCAGTCTATTTTAAGACATCTGACTTGCTCACATCTACCTGTCGATGCTCAGAAACGAGGCACAGCCCTCTTAATTGTCGGATCTTTACATTTCAAAGTCAGCCGAGGAAAAACCGTCCGTTAGAATTGACAGCTTTAGTGACAGCTGCATTGGGGCTGCTTCCTCTCCCCTGGTCCTGCACGTCAAGACTAAATGAGCTCAATTTAAAAGACAGTAACAGACGGACAACTCGCAGGAACTGGCCCGAGGCTCCCTGGGTGCCTTGTTAAAGATCAGCGAGGGTAAACTGTTGCGCTGACAGATCCGAATAACACCAGGCAACTGGCCAGCCACGAGCTCACACAAACGGTACTTACAGACGTGAATACACATGCAATTACAATTATGATATAATTATCACCCATTCAAAACATATTTTCACACTTATACAAACCTGAAGAACACACATGGAATCCCACACGCACACACACACTCATACGTAAAGGTACAGCGGGATCACATACACAACAACCACCCATTACAATGCTATTCTGTACGCAGCTGTATAGATTCATTGTTCCGCCAACGCCTGCTCATTCAGGTTGGCCTGAGGCCCACTGCTATCTGTGCTCAGTGGGGTTGTTTTCGAGATATAACTGCGAAACACACACACACACACACACACACACAAACTCAGAAGCACACATGGGAATAGCTTATAGCTGTCCCACACCTGCTGTGTGAGAGGCAGGCTCATTTTCCCACCCAATGGTTAGCCTCTCGCTTAAGGGAACACCTGCACATCACAAAGCCTCCGGCGAATGCCTGCGCGCGCACACACACACACACACACACACACACACACACACACACACACCAGTCACTCTCAAATCAGCTGCAGCATTTGGGGTGTTTTTTTGCTATACCAACAGGAAAGAGCGGGCAACAGGGTAAAAACATAGGTTTGAAGAAAACAAAAGGCAATGAACCATCAGTCACGCAGTCTGGCTGTGTCAGGAGAAATGAAAAAGATAGGCAAGGTAGAGGGGAAGATGTCCGTCACAATCAAACATAGTAGCTCATAGTAACAAACATGAGGGGAATCCTACCGTTAGCATCGCGGTAGTAAGCATGTGTGACGCTCCGGAAACGCTCCTGTCCAGCAGTGTCCCAAATCTAGACAGGAAGAACAACAGGGTTATCATTAACATCACATACCATAATAGTGAGCCTGTCTCTGTCAGCCAACCTTTTTTTCTGATTCATTCGAAAACATCCTCCAAGCAATTAGCCAGCGTGACTACAACTAATTTTTACACATGCTGAAGAGGTGTTTGTGGGGCTGTAGTTAAAGTGACTCTGCATTTAATTAAAAGGGTTTTCTTTGAAAATATGAATGCTAAAATGTAAGCTAAGCGGCCAAATAGGATTGGGTTAGACCAAAACAACGGTCTGACAAGAATCTTTAAAGTCACATCTGATTGGTCTTTACCTCATGTCATTTTGCCTACCACAGTGTTGCTGTATCGTGGCCAGAACTGGTGAAGCTGTATGATGGGTAGCCCCAGTGGCCTAATGGATAAGGCACTGGCCTCCTAAGCCAGGGATTGTGGGTTCGAGTCCCATCTGGGGTGACTTTCAGCAGAGTGGCGCAGCGGAAGCGTGCTGGGCCCATAACCCAGAGGTCGATGGATCGAAACCATCCTCTGCTAACAGATTTTTAATGGCCCCCGAAGTGACATATTTGTAGTCCTTCTGAAGGGTAATCCAACAAGACAGGAACAGTGATATACCCGCAAGGAAAATGTGGTTATAGCACCTGCAAAAAAAAATTATTGTGCCAAATCATGTTCCTGGGTTTTACCGTCCATATTCTAAGACAAATTAGCATCCACTACCCTGTCAGGGTCCTGGCTGGACACTGATTGAAGCCTGTCGAGATGGATTTTTGTGTGATATGTAATCCCACGATTCACGCAAGACCTCCTCTGTTAGAAAAGAAAAAGCGCGGCAGATAATAGCGGACAGACTGAATGATGGTCTAAAAATATACATTTATGAACTACTGCTCTTAACTGGAACCATTCAATGAGTCACTGTCATTTGAAAAAAACGAACAGTTGTACACTTTGCATTAAAAGCGAGCAGTGGAAGTTAATATGACTTAGGAAACTTATATTTTAGCCCATGAGAGAGAGAGAGGGAGGAACAGAGTGAAAGCGATATTTATGCATCATACTCTAGCATTGTAGAAAATTTATCTTCATGGTAAATTTCCTGAGTAACATTATTTTCTGCTTACTTTCAAGGCAAAGAGTACAACTGTTAATTTGTGAAAATGATTAGTAGCCTAATCCTTGAATGGAATGATTATGACGGCTTCAATTCAGAGCAGTGGTCAGTTAATGTATATATTTAGGCTACTTATGCTTCCAGTCGGTCCGCAATCGTGTGCCACGCTTTCTCGCCGTTTCATTACAGCGGCCGTGTTTCTTTTCTTTTTATACAAATAATGTGTTTCACGTCCTCATACTTCCATAAGAAGCTGCTGCTCACTCTGTATAAAGTATGTACAATGCGTATTCTCCATTTTGGCATCAGTAAATCTGTGATCGACCTCGCGGTCTTTTGAGGAAAGCCGCGGACGCGATTCTATCTGAATTACTTCAGCCTGGCTCGACCTAGTCGCTCCTCCTCAGCCTGGCTCGGCCTTCGTGAAACGCACCAAGCCAGGCTGCACAGATTAGACTAGGTCAAACCTGGCTTTATCGGTTATCCTGTATTTATAAATTCTGCTTTTGTGAAACAGGCCCCTGCTGTCGAGTGCAGCATTAACTAGCGTCCCGTGCGGCGATGTTTCAGTTCCCTCTAACGTCCGTTTTCGGAGCATCAGAATCATCAGAATCATCAGAATCAGCGCTCAAGCGCAGTCATTTAAGTGGCACTTAATAAGGCACCAAAATCCGCGTCGCTATTCAGTCCGGTAGATAACGGTCGTTAAGGCACCGGTGCCATATTAGCACCGGGTCTGTGCAGGTGCGATGGATCGTGTACAAACCAATAGGGTGTCGGAATAGCTATATTTATACTTCTCATCCAACCGCAATCAAATTCACTCTCTCCGGATGGCGCGATTTATCTGGATAGGTTTTTTTGTGTGTGTTTTTTTGAATGATGACAAGCCAGAATGAAAACAAGCCGAACTGAAATAGGAGTAAAGAGGCTATTTTTAAAATGTAAGGAGCAGAAAGTACAGATAATTGCGTGAAAATGTAAGGAGTAGAAGTAAAAAGTATGCTGATAAATAATTACTCCAGTAAAGTGTAGATACCCAAAATTTCTACTCAAGTAAGGTAACAAAGTATTTGTACTTTGTTACTTGACAGTTCTGTGTATAAGTAATCAACGTATTCAGAAAACGTTATTCAGATTGAGTAACGTAACGGAATACGTTACAAATCACATTTGTGGGCATGTATTCTGTAACGGAATACGTTTTGAAAGTATCCTTCCCAACACTGAGCGCGAGCAGAAAGTGATGTTATTGTGGTAAATCATGTTGCTGGGGTTTACTGTCCATTTTCTAAGATAAATTAGCATCCACACCCCTGTCAGGGTCCTGATCCTGATTCCGAACAAGAATCTTTAAAGTCAAATCTGACTGGCCTTTACCTCATGTCATCCATTAGCCCCAGTGGCCTAATGGATAAGGCACTGGCCTCCTAAGCCAGGGATTGTGGGTTCGAATCCCATCTGGGGTGACTTTCAGCAGAGTGGCGCAGCGGAAGTGTGCTGGGCCCATAACCCAGAGGTCGATGGATCGAAACCATCCTCTGCTAACTTTTGATGGCCCCCTAAGTGACACATTTGTAGTCCTTCTGAAGGGTAATCCAACAAGAGTAGTACAATCATGTTCCTGGGGTTTACTGTCCATATTATAAGACAAATTAGCATCCACTACCTTGTCAGGGTCCTGACTGGATGCTGATTGAAGCCTGTCAAGATGGATTTTTGTGTGATATGTGATCCCGCGATTTACGCAAGACCTCCTCGGCACTGGCCTCCTAAACCAGGGATTGTGGATTTGAGTCCCACCTGGGGTGACTTTCAGCAGAGTGGCGCAGCGGAAGCGTGCTGGGCCCATAACCCAGAGGTTGACGGATCGAAACCATCCTCTCCTAACAGGCTTTTAACGGCCCCTGAGTGACACATTTGTAATCCTAAAAGAGGGTATAATGCAGCTCCCTAGTAGCGTTACAAAGTGAGAACGCCTGCACTATTGTGGTAAATCATGTTCCTGGAGTTTACTGTCCATATTCTAATACAAATTAGCATCCACTTCCCTGTCAGGGTCCTGATCGTGATTCCGAACAAGAATCTTTAAAGTGAAATCTGATTGGCCTTTACCTCATGTCATTTTGCCTCCCACAGTGTTGCCGGGGATTGTGGGTTCAAGTCCTATCTGGGGTGACTTTCCAGCAGAGTGGCGCAGCGGAAGCGTGCTGGGCCCATAACCCAGAGGTCGATGGATCGAAACCATCCTCTGCTAATGGTATTTTACTGGCATGTGTCACATTGAGTGACACATTTGTCCATCCAAAAAGAGTTTATGAGGTTCAATTAAGGATTTGAAGCAATTTTACTTCACTTTACTTTTTCAGAAATGTATAGGGAAAGTTACCTTTAAATGCATTGTAAAAACATTGATGAAAATGTTGCACATGTCTGATTTATGATTGCTGTAATGTTAATCTTTCTTTGTTGTTCATCAATATCTAAACAATGGCTCATTTGAGCGCAGTTAAATGAGCATGTAAACTGAACTATTAAAAAAATCCATCCATGTCACCTCAAGGGCTCCTTACTACCCTGACCCCACCCAATGTAGGCACGCTGTCATCATCTGATTAAATCTAATATAAATATAAATAAAAAATAAATGAAAAGATTTATTCAAATGCTTTCTACCAGCACTCCTCCACCTTTACGTAGGTCACGCACCCACCTTGATGTAATGTAATTATTTTTTTGTTTACAGAGCACATGCAATAAATTCAAAATGCATAATTATTCTAAGGATGGTCAAAATAGGAGCACCGTGTCGAAGACATCAAAACATTATCACGTATCGCACTGTATTGCTTTAATTTAACCATTTTGTTTGGCAGGTTTTAAGAAGTTAAAAAGTGCACATATGCCTGCAACTTTCATTAAGCTCATTCATGGGAAATCACCTGAAATATCACATTTGACAGATAGATTGATGGATGAACACAGATCCATTAAAGATGAGAGAGTTGGAGGGAGAGAAAGAGAGAGAGAGCGTGAGAGTGTTGTGTAATTGAGGCGAAAAACTCATCAGACAGTATCTAATGCAGTTTTTGAACGAGGCTTCATCGGCATCTCGGTCTGCCTCTCGCTGATAACTTTCAGGCTTGATCACCTGATAGAAAGTCCGTTATTCCCTCTAGTGTCTGCAGTCAGGCAGAGCAGCAGGCTAATTGACTGATAGAGATTAACTAAGGCCTCATTAAGTCATCGTTTGGGCGTCTTCGCCCTCCCACAGCAGGCAACGAAGATGTATGGGTTGTGTGTACGCCAGTTGCTTGTGATTGGTTATTAAATAGAACACATATATCCTCACTTACAGACAAAATGAAAGAGACTAAAAGATAGAGATACATTGTTGTTCTTACCTGCAGTTTCACCTTCATAGCATCAATGCTCATTACTTTATTCTGAAAGACAAAAAAAACAAATATGATAATTGCAAATCTGCAGACATTGAAAGCAAGGCAGTAGGAACAAAGAAGTAAGAAAGTGACTAACACTTGATACAAGTGATCAAAACATTAATGAAAACATTACAGAGGCCAGAGTAAATGAGGATTTCAAGGGCTGCCGATACTCTTTTCTAAAAGGAAACAGAGTTTGGAAAGCAATTCCAGTGACGTATAGCTGCATGATGGTTGGCTAATTGTGACCACAGTTGTCGACCTCTACTGCGAGGCTCTCTTTTATGCTGTGATGTTGTCAGCACACTGTACTATCTATGGTTCTATGCAAATGTCAACACGTTCTCACACCCAGCGCGTCAAAAAGCGAGGCTTGGTCAGGTGCCTTTGGCATTTCTTACTGACGCAAAAAGTCCCCTGTAGCGTCTAGCCCTTTGGCATCATTTTTAGACCACTTGGTCTGGACTCTTTGTGTCACTTTTTTCTGGCTCTGGGTCGTGACGTACGTTTAACTGACATGCGGCACAAGAACGGGACAGTTAGGGTTAGTGAAATATGGTGGGTGGGGTTACAAAATGTACGTTTCGGTGGCACGCGGGACGAGAAAGGGACACGGACCTCGGTCCTCTGGGTGAATGTCTTGTGTTGTTCGCCCCATCCATCCCCCCCCCCCAACCTCCAAACGGAAAAGGGAGATTTTTGCGTCGCTATCCGGCGCTGAGAGCCACTGACCAAGGGTCTGTATTGTATGAGTTGGGAATGAGAACGGGTTGCAAATGTACACACCCACACACCTTTTGTTATGATGCAGAGATTGAAATGAAGATTTCAAGGAGTTGCATCATTTACCCCACAAACACACACACACACATATAATTGGTTGTAGGAATCTTTTAAAAAATGTCAGCAGCTCCTGCATCATTTTCAACCATTCTCCTAGATGGAGAGCAGATCTAACTTGGCCATCTATCATTACATGGGATGTGTTACAACTGGCAAACAAGAAAGATGAGCACACAGCCTTGGTCAGGACCCAGTGAGAATATTAGCAACCCTGTGTAATGTGTTTCACAGAGATAGCCTTCAAGTTTACAGCTGGTGCAAGCGCAAAACTAGTTTTCCTTTGCATTTTAAACATCGTCTTGTTATCCTGTTGTGAAATGTCTGAAATCCAACGCACATTAATGTCCATCAAATGCTTGCTGGGATGCCATTTGCTGTGTCTGCGCCTTGATGATGATAATCCCTGGACACATGATACGTTTGCTCCATCCTGACAGTCTTTTGGGATAAAAGGAGAACAGGATGGGAACATTTTAGCACAAAGATGCTAACGGTGCATAGATGATGAGACCACGGAATTTGCAATTCAATCGCATGCTTTGAGGACTCTGTGGGGCAAAATATGAAGACCTCGGAGAGCTCTTCTACTGCATCAGCAGTTTCAGGTTCTAGTAAGAGTGATACTCGCCATTGTATCAGTTCAGAGGGTGCCTTTTTTTCTAGCTATATAGAATCAAGAACACCAGAGCAATGAAACCCATCTGGGAACTTTCCGTTGGACAACCTTTGGGAAGGGGCGAAAATACTGGTTAGCAGATTGGATGAACCATCTGTCTATCACCTATGTTGGTGATAGATGAGCCAAATCAACCAATCAGATCAACGAAGCGTTTGAAAATACAACCACAAGCCCCTGCTGCTGCAGGCAAAGCATAGCTCGTTAGCTCAGCAAGCAAGCAACATGTCGGTAAAGGATATTTGCCGTTTGTGTAACGAGAATTTACAAATAAAAGGCACCCTTTCAGGTTCCCGGACCATATTCCTAAAGAAGGATCCAAGAGAAAAAAGCATTAGCGAGCAGCTAACAGAATTACGGCTACCGCTGGCTGAAAATACTGGTTAGCTGATTGGATAAACCATCTGTCTATCACCACCTAAACCCGCCTCAAAACCAACGCTGATTGGTCGGTCGTTTGGCGAACGGCTCCAAATTTTCTCTATCTCAAGATGCCGGACTGATCTGCGAGTGGAAAACTGGTGCTCGCGAGATCAGGACGGTCTCACCAGGCTATCGTCCATGAGCATGATTCCTTCTGCGCAGTGATACGGTTGGCGGGTTTAGTTCGGTAGAAAGAAAATAGTTCCTCCATGAAACTGCTCACATCCAGCTCTGTAGATTATCTTAAGTAACCGGGTCAGGATTTCTGGAAAGAGACATTGTTTTCGTTTCGTTCGTAATCGTTTTGTAAATGGATTTTTTTTTTTTTTGCCGATTTGAGCAGCACAAGCGAGTGCCATCTAGATCCATTATGTTGGAGAGAAGGCTGACATCTCTACTGCTGATATTGGAAAGAACCTGGTACAACGGGAAAGATGAATGTGACAGGAATAGCAGTTTGTAGTTCACTCGCACCAAAAGTGATGGTTGGTCAATACAACTGCATCAAAATGCCAGACATTTTGGCTTCCAAGACAAACAGCAAAGGAGTCGGCAAACGTCTGACCTGGTGGCCCCAGCATCAACCGGCAGATAAATTGAAGTTATGATTGCTTTTCACTCGCAGGTGATCCTTTTCAACACAACTCTCAAACACAACCAACCACAGTGGGCAGGTTGGCAGGTCAGACAACGAGTAGACCTCCCCAATAATGATATAAAGCGGCTGAATATACAGTAACAGTCAGTGTTAAAAAAAATCATGTCAACATCAGGGTTTTTCTTGCATAGAGACATTTTCACCAGCACCAAAATGGTAAGAATTGAGAATTAAAATAGCAATTCAAATCCTTTCTCAATGTGTTTAAGACTAATTTATCAAACAACTGTTGAACAAGCAACAACAAAAACATGAATAGGAGAGTCTGGCTGTACCGGACTCTCACGGTTATTTATTTAAATATTATAGCTATAGTGCGTAGTTTCTGTCTCCCCCATGAGGAATTGTAAATAATAACAACAGAACTGTCGGCGCGTCCACATGATACAAGCCTTCCGTGATCGCACATGCACACAGTTGCTAGTAGCCAAGGAGGGCACGGAGGATTAAAGAAACATGATGGACTCTTCAGAAGAGGTCATTATCTTTCTTTTCTGCGGGAAAGTCACCGGACGCCACAATCTTCTGAACATAGCCATGCTGAGAAATCCAGAGAGAGTTGTGTGGAGCTGATGGTCTTGATTAACTTTGTAGCAAGTCATGTGGCAACGGCTTGAATGTAACAAAACGTTACGCACATAAGCTTCGTTAACTGGGGTTTATTAACTCAAGCAAAATATACATTTTTGTTTTTTATTAAATGTTTATTAAATTATTAAGAAATAACAGGTACAGTCATAGATTTTTGTCAAATAAGGTAACACAGACTCATTGCCTTTTACTGTACGCAGACCGGTAATGCTTCCTCCTGAGCGTAGTGCCCCCCAAAGGCCCATTCTGAGCCGGGAAAAACCCTGAACATACACACACGTAACGCACAAAATGACATTCCATTAAACTGAAATGAATATCTGCCGGCTAGGTAGAAGTGGACTGGAGTGTAAATCTGAGTTACAAATCACAGACTGGAGCTACCCCGCAGGAAAGTGGCTTAGCACAGTGTGCATTTGGAAATAAGCTAATCACAAGAGCGAACAAAGCCTAATTTGTTTGGTCACCCGGCTTGATGCCGCATCACCTGCACCAAAAGCTCCTTTCGGTTTACATCCAGTCCTCTGCTTTGCAGTTAAAACTGTAGATCCAGAGGCTGTGTTGGTGGAGTTTAAAGCCTTGAGCCATTGGCCCACACTCCGACAACATACTTTCCCTCATTCTTAATGCATTTCATCCATATTGCATGGGCTATTGAGAGTTATAGTTACTTTACCTTACAAACAGGAAACACTTCACATTTCCAAAGCCTCATTTGCGATATATTTACTGCAGAATAAACCTGGAAAGAGAAACTACTCAAAGGCTGGAAATAAACAGCGAGGTTTTGCAGTGCAGAACAGTTTATGCCCACAGAAGCTTTGGGAGGAATCTTTTTCCATAAGCCGTATGCCGCTTTTAGACAGACAAGAGGGCTGCATGAAAAAGCACAGCCTCTTCATGCATTTAATGAGGCTGAGTGCAACGGCGTTATGGGTCGTCCAGCGAGAAAGTTGAACTCGGCTCAACAAGAAGAATGACAAATTGTTTCAGCAAATGCCCCAAAATGGCATCTGTTTACATTCAAGTGACAAAGCCCTCTAGCAGCCGTAGGGATTATGACGTGACAAAACACTGGACTTTAAAGCTCACATATTATGCTCATTTTCAGGTTCATAATTGTATTTTGAGGTTGTACCAGAATAGGTTTACATGGAATAGGAATACCGGGACCCGCGAGAGTCTCGAAAAATTGTCACTACCTAACCCCCCCCCAGCAGTGAGAGACAAACGCAGCGCTGCATTCACACAACAAGATCAGCAGAGCGGAGGAGCTGCTCTCGCTCATGCTGACACACACACACACACACACACACACACACACAGAGTCTATAACTTTAGACAACATAGGGAACGAAATGGGAGCGTGACGGGATTCAGGAGTCTTTCTTTCTTTGCAGGACAGGATTTTTTGGGGGGGCCAGTCCCGTGATCGGGATGTGACGGGAGTATTTTCGTGGGCTCGGGATGGGAGCGACAATTGATTCCCGTGTCACCATCTTATACCATTCACCAATAGGGTCAGGAGGTTGAGGCCACTTGGTCTTAGCCTTGCTGA
Source organism: Perca fluviatilis (assembly GCF_010015445.1). NCBI lineage: Eukaryota > Metazoa > Chordata > Actinopteri > Perciformes > Percidae > Perca > Perca fluviatilis. Next base: position 23,120,199 of record NC_053132.1, on the reverse strand, counting down.
CCTCACAGTACGCCACAAACTGGCCCACACGACACCCCATGCCTGACTGACTCCCAAAGAGGGGAGACGTGTCCGAAAGGAGTGTCTGAACTGAGCACAGGCCAAGAAAAGGTTCCACAAACACCTTAGTGCTAAACAAAAGAGGTATAATGTACTGTACGTCAGAATACCAGAGCGTGGCTATCTTCTACCAACATTGCACTAGAGTGGGCTTCCACCCAGGAAAAAAATACTCCATCCATCCTGCCAGCCAGCACATAGCCATGGTGTATGTTTACCGGTACAGCCAGTCCAAATCCATTTGATGCTGCACTTTGGCTCCACCACCACTCTAATTCATTAGCCTAGGAGCAGATGTTTCAAGGCTTTCAACCATTAGAAGTAACCAGTAAGGGTTATGTAGAGTCACTGTAAGTTTGTTGCCAATAAGCCGTTTATTGGGTTCTTTTTTTATGTAAGCGCCACGACCGAAATGTCTGTGTTAATGTCTGATGGAAGCAGCTGGAGTGTTAGAGTGACACACGGTGTTACTAATGTTTTACTTTACACCGGAGTAAAGATGTTAGCAGCACATTGTGTAGGCTGGATGTTACATAACTGTGAGTCCACAACACCATCCGGCAGAATGTTTCAGCTTTGATGTGAAATCTATCAGCCTTCTGTGATGAGCAGAAGTAGATATGTGAAGCAGGTTTTATGAAGAAATCAAAGAATTATAGGAAATAACGGTTTTGTACATGTAGTGATATTCTTGTAGGCATCCTGAGTTAGAAATAGGCAGATTGCAATCTCTGTTTCAGATAAATCCTCGTCATATTATCTACAGTTATCTACAGTACACATATTAGGCAACCTGTATGAAGTTGGACTTGACCCTGTCAATAGGACGAGCCATTACCACCTTTTACACCATCTTTTTCCAGCTCCTTTAGTCTTATTATGTTGTGAGTGAATGTCTAAAGGGCTTTTCACACAGGAAGCGATTGTCGCGCCACGAAAGTAATTTTCAATGAGAGGCGAGCGGGCAGGTAGGGAGGAGTTTGACAGGAGACGCGACAAGCGGGCGCCATCCCGTGAAATCGCGTTCGTGCTCGTCACACGCCCGCCGCAAGAGTTGAATTGTGTTGAACTTCTCCCGACGCGAACGAAAGCGCCGTGCAAATCAATCAACGAGAGACTCGTTTGTGAGTTCCCGAAAATATAAAAACAGTTAATTAAAAGACAGTTATCGGGACTTAGACAGCGGGGCTTCTGCTTGTCAGAGCATCGGCACAAGACTGGATTTACCGGGTAACGTCAGTAATTATGACTACGCTAATTTAAGCTAACTTTAGCTAACTTTAGCTATCAACGATAACAGTCCGTGGTTAGGAAAGACTAGGATTACCACCGTTTGTTAGAAGTCGACCTGTGATTAGGGATATCTGATACCGCCGTCGGATAATCTCATTCAGTTGTACCGGCAGGGATACAGCAGTGCACAGAATCTCTATGGTTACCACACATTGATTGCCTGGCGTTTAATCGCGGAGCGTTGCCCTTCACATGAGGAGCGCAGTGAGACCCCGCAGATCCACACGACTCCTGTCGCTCCTCTTGTGAAAAGTCCTTTAGTCAAAATTTTTAAATAAATAAATAAATAAAAACGTTGCACACAACATTTAATAGGTAGTGAACGGGGAGAGGCAAATAATTTTTTTGATCCCGTTTGAAACATGGATTACAAATATGATGTTCGTCAATTTAAAAGATCATATTTCAACCGAAGAAAGTCTCAGCTAGCCGTAGCTTTGCCATATGACCACTTAATGTTGTGTGAAACCGCTCAGTGGACTTCATCTCTCGTCTCACGCAATTTACATCACCTAGCTTGATGCTCAACTTGCTCGCTAGCTAGCTAGCTTGGCTAAGTAATTTCACTATTTCTAATTACGTAATTTCACAGTCGTACACTTTCTTGACTTGCAAAATTATCTATTAAACCGATGAACATCATGTGTGGAAATCCATGGCTCAATTCAAACAGGATAAAAAAATTATTTGTCTTTCCCCATTGACTCCCATTCATATTATTATTATTATTTTTTTTTTTTCGAAAGATAGGCCCCATGGACCGGAAGTAGAATGGCGTGAATTCGGCGCTCTCTATAATCAGCTTCCGACGCATGTATTATTCCTATTTTGCACCCGACGCACAGCGGACTTTTCCCTCCACAGACGCATGTCGGTAAATTAGAGAATGTATTTGCGCTCCCGGGGGCGGTTCAGCGAAAAGAGGAGGCGTGTTCAGGCGCAAACGCTACGTGGTGCTATTTTGCAGTTTCAGAAAACAATTCCGCCACTGACCAGGAAAAACCTGGTCTAAAGTCAGTGGCGCTAGTCTAAAGTCAGTATTTTAGGTACGAATGCTTGGCCATAATGTAGCGTGTGCACAGCGCGCATACACTTCTCTCATCTACAGCAGTTCCCATTTTTGAAAACCATACATAATTACAAAGGAAAATATTACTGAAAATGCGCTTCAGGTGGTTTGATAGATCAGGAGGCACTTTACAAAAAGTCGCAGCATTCTTTGTGGCTTGTTGTGTTTTACACATTTCCATGAATCATGGATGTGTTGATGACATAAATAAGGAAATATTAGAGGACTTAAGGAGACGTGATGTTGAACTACGGTGGGATTGGACACTCCGGCGGAATCTGGTGAATCGGGAGTAATGCGCGCATCGCTGGTGGAGCGGGTGGACGGAGATGGAGTGGGGGGAGGAGGAAGGGGCACAACAGGTGCAGGTGGTGCGTTTGGAGGCCCACGCTCCATGGCTGCAGCAATCCTCTCCAGACTTGAGGAGATGCGCCCGAGAGGCCGCAGCAACATCGCCACCTGGCCAAGATGGGCATTTGTTACTTTGTCACATCCTGGACAGCTCCCGCTGGCGTGCGCCAGGCAAATCCGCCGTCATAATAGCAATCCGCCATGGTACAAGCGCGCCTGCTCTTAAAGGGAATGTGAGATGACGCTCTGATTGGTTATTTTCCCGTTACGCCCAAACCACACCTAGCTACTTCAGACCAACCCATTTAATATTTGCGTCGGGCGCAAGAGTCATTTATCCCGCCGGTATAATAGCAACAGCGCCAGAGATCCGCCCACAAAGCTACTTGCGTTTGGCGTTTCATACTTGCGTTTCAGATCGTTAAAATAGGGCCCTAAATCTAATGGCAGTGTAAGAGGTACAAATAACTCTTAAGTCTAACTCTAGTGGGAGTGTTTTTAGTCATAGATTAACTTTCAGCGCAAACACTGGGACTGATTCTGAGAAGTTGTATGAACAAGGGCCCAGGTCCCACCTCCTTTGTCCGATGCTTCTGAAAATGGTACTACAAGTCTTGCCAAAAACCCTCAGTAATGTTTGATTCTTGACCACAACATTGTCTATGCAGATACTGCAGCTGCAAATCCAATTGCTACCCCCTGTTAAAGCAGAACGTGATTTTTGGGAGGGAGTACAGGGTGGAGCAGACTTTGTAAGTGCTGCAGGTGTTGGTTCTCGAGGTTTTTAAAAAAAAAAAAACAGCTCACACAACTTGAACTTTAGTTCTTAAAGATTGCATTCATTTCCTAAAGTCATGAACCAAATACTAATTCTAATCAAGATTAGACTTAAACCAAAATTTAAAACCCAAACTTTTACGTTGAAAAAGCTGCCTCGCTGTGAAGACACAAACCTCTAACTGCAACACACACACACACACACACACACACACACACACACACACACACACACACACACACACCCTTTTTCTCTCTCTTGCCCTCTCTTATAAGCACCAATCTGCATGGCCGCTCTGGTAACGATTTTTCAATAACTCCAGGCTTCAATTCCATCTCATCTTTTCTCCTATCCCCGCTCTTTTTCTCATTGTCCCCTCGACCTCGTCGCTTACTCTCTCTGGTTTTTTTTTCATTTTATTTTTTTACTCTCCCTCGTTCCACCCTCTCTCCCTTCCATCCTCTTATATTATGATGAGGTCTGCCAGAGCTGCTCAATAACCACAAGTAATGAAAGCAGAGACCAGTAGAAAGGAAGTCTGAGAAAGAGCAAAACAAGTTCAAAAACATAAAAGTGGTTCCAAATGAAAAAAAGTTTACTGTCTTTCTTTATTCTCTCCATGTATCATCTGTTACACCACAAAGCACGTGTGCACGTGTCATTTTTGGAAGAACATCATTTAAACTCTGTGGTCAGACAACAAAACAGATTCAGTGTGTGCTCAAGGATGACTGCGGTCCTGCCTACAGCCACCTGGAACCACATCCAGCTTAGATTACACCGATGTGGGTCAGAGCAAGCCAGCTCATTCGAATAAAAAGAGCCGTGTTATCGGGATTCATTGAGGATTGTAGCTTGTTGTGTTGTTGCCTCAATGTATGCCTTTCTGAGGGCATGTAGCTAAGTAAATATACTAAAGTACTTAAAGCTGTGGCAGGCAATTTAGTTTTAGCGTTGTTGGGCAACAATTTCATAATAATCTTTCATTACTTGCAATTCAAGAGAAAAAAACTAAACTTGCACATCTGCTTGGCTCTGTTTTGAGGCTTTAGGAAATCTAGCCTGTGACGGGAGACTTTGGCCAATCACAGGCCATTTCAGAGAGAGAGAGCGCTCCTATTGGCTGGTTTTGTGCATGCATATGTGACAAAGAGGGGAGAGTACTTTCTACTCTGCCGTTTTCGTTGTTGCTTTCTACCCACTGCAGCTTTAAGTACATTTTGAGGTAATACTGCAAGTGACTTAATTATCCCCATTTCATGCAAATTTATAGTTCCACTTTACTACATTTCAGAGGCAAATACTTTACTACATTTAACAGCTAAACTCACTTGTTTACTATTTTACAGTAGGCCTACTTATAAAATATATGATAATCTTATAAATACAATGCAGCGTTATGGATGAAACCACCCGACACCAAACAGCCCACCTCAACCAGCTACAGCATTAAAATACTGCCTTGTGTTAATGCATCAGTATTCATATCCCAGTAAAATAATATAACATAACACCTACACGGGCAATTTTGCCTGCTAACAATAGAGCATTTCAGACCGAGCATCTCATACAAGTGCAGCAGCCATGGGCAGAATGAGAATATAGTGTCTTTTTGAACATTAAAGCATGTAAACATGCTTTAATGTTCACACAAGTATGAACCCGAACATGAGCACAATAGGTCACCTTGTAGGGCCCCACAGGCATACGCTCTATCATTCCTACCATAGGAGGACGTGCGTTGTTTGTTCCGAACCCTCTCATACGACCCGCGGGAGCGTATCATAAAGTAGCGCCCCTAGCAGTGGTGGAAAGGTGGCGGGAATACGCCCTCATATCTGAACCAAAGAACGTCGGTTACGCTCAAAACGTAAAAGTGTGCAGACACCCACATATTGCCACACACACACACACAAATGTACGTGCAAACAACAGTTAGCAAGGAGGACCAACACACACACACACACACGTTAAGTATTAACACAGTGACGCATACACACAATGCTGAGCTATTGACAAACGACCATTAATATTCATTAGCAGCCTTAAGAGTCGGACACCTCAAAGCTATCTGTCAATCAACCTGCCAGCCTGACCCGCGCTGACTTTGAATATATATGAGAAATCAAGAGCTCACATCACAAGAAGTCCTCCCACTCAAAAAAGAACTCTCATCATGCATATAAATATTTTACTATAATCGTATTATTCCATCTATTAGTGCAGTGTCCTGTTTGGAACGGGCTGATTGCTTGGCCTCCTGTATTGCTGCTTAACTATATTTTAGAGTGTTGTCTTTTTCATCAACAATATTGCATGTTGCCATCGCCACAGTCAGCGTTTAACGGTGCTGTCTCGTCATAATTATGGTTACAAAACTGAAGGGGACATGGAATGGAAGAAGTTAAGCCAGCTGATATATTTTATGTGTCAGAAAGAAACAGTGCACTGAATATGAGACTGTACTGTAGATGTTTAAAGGGGGGAAAAAAGTAGCAGTTCAGACAAACTTTACAGACACAAACAAAATGGTCAGTATTGGGCGCCCGGATGGCTCAGTTGGTAGAGCGGGCGCCCATATGTAGAGGTTTACTCCTCGACGCAGCAGGCCAGCGTTCGACTCCGACCTGCGGCCCTTTTCTGCGTATCGTCCCCCCCCCCTCTATCTCCCCTTTCATTTCTTCACCTGCCAAACATAAAGGCTTGAAAATGCCCAAAAAAATAATCAAAGAAAAGACAAAAAACTGTCAGCATTTAGTTTTCCGCTGCTGTTAATTTCCTTCCGGGCTTCCACTTCACTACTTGGAGGTCGACAGTGAACCTGCCAGCCAGCTCTATCAGAAATCTTTTACAACAGAGCAACACACATGGATGTCTCAACAGCACTCTGTCTAATCAGCACTGACTTAATGACAGTTTATTATTTCAGTATGCTGACTCTTCAAGTTTTTAGGAAGGAAACAAGACTTTGGGTAAACACAAATTAAAAGACAACCCTGAGTGGTTCTTCGACGGATGAATGCAGAGACGACTGTAGGCACTTATTTGACAATGACAGATGTGCTCGATAGCCGTAACTGCAATCCAAAGTTCAGAAATAAAAAGGAAATAAAAGTAATTTCCTCTCGCTGGCCTTGGGTTCAAATAGAGCACTGTAGCATGAACACCCACTTTGCCCCTGTGTCAAAGAAACAAATGACGGACCTACTTCCCTGACGAGAGGAAAATAAAATCACAGTTTAATCAGCATAATACACCCCGCTGATTTTGATTGGGAACTTGGTTCTCTTAACTGCTTCATTGCTGCACTATAGTTAATAAAACAACCTGTTCTCATGGACGGGTTCGTATGATATCATACGAAAATAATATGCACATCAATTCGTATGATATCCTACGAAATTAGGCAACCGTCGGCTGGTCACGTGACGCCGGCTACAGAGCTCCAGGAGCTGTCGCTCGTATCAGCAGCAGCTGGGAGTCGGGTTTAGCCGACAAAAAGTCCCTGGTAGCCAGCTACAGGGCACGGTGTGATGATGGTCCTTTGAGGGGCCGTGGTAGTGGAGTTTAGCCGACAAAACGTGAGCATCATGTGACGTCGACAGTTAAGTTTAGGCATCAAAACGACTAGTTAAGTTTAGGAAAAAAATTGTGGTTTGGATTAAAAAACTCCCAAGGAACACGCGTGTCCTGGGTGAAAGTCTTTTGTATCCCCTGGGGAGTGAATTCTGCTCCCCGGCATGAAAGCCCTGTGTTTTATGACCCAGAGATCCACCACGACCTGGTCCCTACGTGGTCCAGAGCACCTTATACAGCAGCAGTCAATACTGCATACAGCAACAAATACATGGAATACATACAATTTACAGTGCATTACTTTTCGTAGCTATATGTATGAATGGTTCGTAAATTAGTGTGGTCTAAACCTAAATTAGTGTGGTTTAGACCTACTCTCTGTAAAGTGTCTCGAGATAACTCTTGTTATGATTTGATACTATAAATAAAATTGAATTGAATTCGTGAGAAACAGCCTGCATAAAAATATAATATGACCTTCTCGTCATGTGCCACCAGTTCTTTGCCGATTCCAAACCAAGTGATAAAACCTTAACTCTGGACTCAGAAGTGCAGACGTTGCAATGGGAGTGTGTAACCAAGTGGCAACTTCCGGCCCTGAAAAGTGAAGCCAATTCTATCTAATTTCCAGCAGGCGGCAACTACACTACCTTCAAAAAGAAGTCTGTCTCTATACAAGTCTATTAGAAAATGACTTTACTTCCCAATTGATTTATTACCTGAGTAAACATTTCCCTAACAAGATTATGGTCTCAATCGCTAGCCTTCCTTAATACAGCATGTTGTTCATTCTATAAATTACGGTCCCATTTATATGTATATATAAAGCAGGGGATGCCTCAGGGCCTGTCAAACAGAAGGAGCAGCCTGCTCTGTTAGCCTGGTCTTGAGGAAATTGACATTTTTTCTGGATTGGAAAGCCAACACAGCCAGAAGTCAACAAGAAAGCACAGTCAGACGAAAGGTAGCACGTGAAAGACACAGATGCATGTATATTTGTTTTCTGGTTTATCATTAACTGGAAGGCCGTGTACAGCAGTGCACCAACTAAGAGTGTTAAAGCAGTTTCCTGTTTTGTGTTGACACCTACTATGCTTTGCTGCTGCAACACGTTTTTAAGTTAAGAGAGCTGCTGTCCAGATTGACAGTCGAAACTTATTCAACAAACTGTTTAAAGGCTGATCCAATAGGCTACAAATCAATTTCAGTTAAAGCCTAACTCTCGCCAAAATGCAACCTAGGGTCTTTTTGTGAATGTACCCGAGTCAAACTTTTGTTTAAAAGCATATTTAAGACGGAAGCTCCACTTTTAAGATTGACCGTATTTTCGTTTTCATAGTAGTGCCCCTAACACTCCCATTTAAAAGGCCATTTGAACAGGAGAGCTAGGGGCACTACTACGATCGCATCAAAATCACTATTTTTAAAACACTAAGAAGGCTCGACACAACATGAAACTTTGCTCCAAGTATCACCAAAGGCTCTACACATGAACTCCAGCATTGAGAACATTGGTTGTGTTCACAGAGTTTACTAAAAAGAACAACTTTAGCTGTTGTTGCTATCCACCACCTTGCCAGTCAAAAAGTCTCCGAATGCAACGTAACAGGGAGGAGAGTAAAGATGGAAAGCTCCTAAAGCTTAGCTCCATATAAATGCACGGATAATTCGTTGTTTTGTCGTTAGTGAAAAACAATATTGACCTTGTAGTTAAAAAGGAGCCTCGTATAAGAATGACATTTCCTCCTATGGAGTCTGTTCATTCGCATTCGGAGATCGACACTTTTTGACTGGCAAGATGGCGGTGAGCGGAAAAACCAACTGCTACGGTGAGTTGTTGAAAACCTTTCTTTTTAGTAAACTCTGGGTACACAACCAATGTTCTCAATGCTTTCGTTAAGGTGTAGAGCCCCTGGGAGACTTGGAGCAAAGTTTCATGTTGTGTTGACCCTTCTTAGTGTTTTAAAAATAGTGATTTTGATGCTATCATAGTAGTGCCCCTAGCACTCCCATTCAAAAGGCCATTTGCCCGAAAACAAAAATACGGTCATTCTTAAAAGTGCCGCTTCCATCCTAATTATGCTTTTAAACGAAAGTTTGACTCGGGTACATTCATAAAAAGACCCTAGGTTGCATTTTGGCGAGAGTTACGCTTTAACACAGTCAACTGAAATGACCTAACCTAGGTAAATGCACATTGAGCCATCTTAGGCCTATTGTAATTTGCAAGCCCTAGTCTTCTTAACCCCTCCTCATCCTCCTTATCCTCTCCACTCACGATGCAGTGGTTTAGCACAGAATGGCTCACACTCTGCATCTGGCAATAAGACCAGCTAATCCTGGATTTGTCACCCTTTGTGGCTCTCTCTTTCCCACAACTTATTCTTCCTAATCTATTTCTCTCCTGTATGTGGTTTTTTAATTTGTATTCTCATAACCGCCAGCTTCCCTTTCAAAATGTCATCTTCCCTGCTCAGCCTCCTTTCTTCCTCCCTCTCCCGCCCACCCTAGATTCTTGTTCCCTCATGCTGTGCTCTGGCCTGACCTCTGTAATATCTGTGCCGCTCCATCTGTCGATCAAGTCTTGAAATCTTTAACCTTGTGTTCCTGTTCACAAGCCGTTCTCACTCCCTCGTCAAATACTGGGAGCTTGGCGTCGGTGGCTCTCGGCGTCAGTGGCTCTCGGCGTCAGATACCGACGCACAAGGCACCCTTTAGCCCCTGGACCAAGCGTCGGTTTTTGATGCGTTAGTTGTGAGACTGTGTTGCTGTTCACATGTCAAACTCCTGACACAAGAATATCCCCTTACAGTTTTCTTTATATTGTCCTTCGATATCACAATGTCCTACCCCTCCTTACACTGACTTTTCCCTCTGTAGACTAGTCTAGCTGTACCTAATATGAAATATGTCTCTCTGGCTGTCTCTTAGAAGTCTGGCTTAAGGTTTGGATAGCCATGGACCCACGGGGGCTCTCTCCTTCTCTTTCCCCCTTTGTCTCACCGCCTCAAATCTCCACATAGATTTAGAATCGGGGGCAGCCAACCATGGCGAGTCTGACTTGTCCACTTTAAAGCTTGTGCTGCTTGTCTTCTCTTTCCATCTCAGGAGAGAGCATTAACATTCCCCTAACCTCTGCTTTTACACACGTTACCAGTGGAAAGCACTCCCTGCTGCAGTGAAAGAAGCTGAATGGGGACTTATATCATGATATTCCATCCATGCTAATTTTACAAAGCACAGTTCTATTTTACGGGCCTCCATTACAACGATTATGGTAATCACAAAGTCGGCAGTCTCTCTTTTTTTATGTCTTTGTTCCTTATATATGCAGTAGGTATTGAGCATGTAAGCCCTGGAGTACGTTTTTTTCTCTACATGGTTTCAATCGTAGAGAAAAACATGTAATGGTGCTTTGTGATTAGCGGCGTGATCATTTGTATGAAAGCCTCTTTTTTTCAGAAATGTAGGGGGAGCTCTGAAATATCATACAAAATAATTTGACAACGCTGCAGCTCCTCAAGACCAAGTAAAGTTCCTGTGTCATGCTTCCAAAATGCAGGATAAAGTGAAGGGGGTTAGCACTGAAGTAAGCTTCGCCTCCAGGGGCAAAACAACCATGGACCGGAACGATGCAGCAGGAATGGTTAAGTAGGAATTGCATGTGAGGCTGAGGGCTTGTTCATAATTGTCATGGGACGTAACCTAGGTCTGGTCTGTTAAGCAAACTAATGCAAACCCTTGCCTAATCCATTGTGCGTTGGAATTTGTATTGTTTCTTGGCGGAGAGTGATTAAAAACAACATTGCAACGACTTTGTCGGTCTGCCACTTGGCCAGTTGGTTTATGAGAGCTCTTTGCCGAAAAGCAGCCGTCTGCTGCAACTGGAAACAAGGTTGGTGAGAGCAGTGACACTGAATCAAAAACAGTGAAGTTGCAGGCTGTAAAACCAACACTCAACAGAACCCCTTATTTTAAATGTACAACATGTAACAACCCCTAAACCATTCAATCCTTGCCGAGACATGATAGTATAATCCAAACAATAGGCATGGAATCCTATTAGGGCATGTCGCCTTCTTCCAACACGTCTCACAGGGCTTTATTTTTTTGTTGTTGCTTAAGCCCAAGTGTTATCTCTCTGTATTTAAAGGACACAGTGTGCCAGCTCTTTCTGTTGGTTTTAAGTATTCCATGAGCACAGTGTGATATTGCAGCATTTTGTTGAGGCTTTGATATTGTTTAGTAAAGAAAGTAGGGGCTGACAGCTTGATGAATAGTCACTGTGTATCTCTGTGATATGACAAAGATGAGGGAGTTTTCTAAAGGGCTGCTGTTTTTCGAGGTGCAGTCCTGCCTTGCTTGTTTTTGTACGAGAGAAAGTGTTTGCTGGAGAGTAAATTAGTTTTTACCAAGTAGTGCATCGCGGCAGTTGCTGCCTTGCTTTATCCACTCCGCCTTTAGGTCTAGAGTTTGACTGTTGGGATTACTGAGCAGTGCTGACATTTGTCATCACAGTTTTAGAAGATGGAACAAGGAAATGATGGAACGGGAGAGATATAGAGATACAGCTTAAAAGGCAGCAAATGTGTGTGTGTGTGTGTGTGTGTGTGGGGTGATGAGGAAAATGAGTTGATGGAAGTCAAGATATGAAATGGTGTCTCGGGCATCAGAAAATCTTTTTTTTCTGTACGTGCAGTCATGCAGTTAATTGCTTCCTTGCTCCCTTGTGTGTGTGTATAGAGTATGTATTTGTCTGTGTGTCCACCCCACAGCTTTTGCTGTTCATCCCTTACTCTCCAGGGTCAGTAGTGAGAGGCAGTGTTGCACTGTGATAAAGGAGTAGCCAGAATAGCATTACACGGTCAACACACACACAAAATTAGTGTTATACAACTACTTCTGCATGTGCGCGTTTACCCAAATCTGGTGCAGTACTGTATTATCACTTTTCAACCCATTAGGTTTTTGAAGTCTTTATAAAGGAGTTCACCAAGGAACCTCCTTAGGTCCTCTTACAATAGTTAAAACGAGTCCTTCGAGCTTTTTATTTCAGAGTTTTGTCCTTGGTCACTAATCCAGGATGACCTTACTGTCTGCCTATGCTAATGTGGTTTCATTTAACTTGTGTTTATATAGATAGGGGAAGGATGGCCAGATAATTCAAAGGAAAAGTTAAAAAATGTTAAAGTAAAAAACTTTGCCATTGCCATTTGTTGGGACCAGTTGCCCAGGTCAAGGGAGTTACTGGATCCGACAATTAGTCCAGCAGTTCACAACAGATGTTGTGATGTAGGTTTGTTTTCACTATTTTCAGGAAGCATATGAAAATACAGCAAATTTAAGTAGAAATCATGAAACACTCAAAATGCTGTTCAATGCACTGAATTGTGTTCCAGTGTTAGACAAAACACACAAGCTCTTTGTTAATGTAAAACCCAAACTTCAATAAAATGTACTCCTTTGGGTAGTTTGTCATAAAATTGTGCGCAAAAGCATTACTGTAGATTACATACTTTTGTCAAATGATACCAGAATATATAATATTTATATTATCCCAATATGATTCTACTGAAAGTCAATAAATCATAATTAGGGTTAAAAGTTCAAAAATAAAAACAAATGTTTTTTTTTACATGTGAAACATAGATTGAAGGGCACATATGATGTTGCTATAGCTACAAAGTACAGAAAAGGTGATTTGCAGAGCACTGACAGAGTTCTGTGTTGGATTAGCCTTGAAATAGCTACAACGCAGAGCAAACTATTTTAAGCAGTAAATTGATGGGCATGGCAGAGCTTTGAGTACTCATTGTTCACAACAAATACCTTTTACTCTTGTTCCTGTGCCACTGAGTTCCACTCAGCTATGAAAAGGTACTTGCTGTTGTTGCAGTGTGAGGTATAAATCATTGTTTACAAAGCCACGCTACCATGTTATAACATTTTAAGGTCACATGGTTTATATGACGTTATAGAATCCCAAACCCAGCATTACACAGACTTCAAAATGTGTTATTATGTGAGAGAGGAAGACGCAATAATGTCTCTGTCATCCTTCCAACATGGTGTTCTCATCCTTGTAATCAGTGTCAACTACTCCAAACATTTGGTGCAAAAGCTATTTCCTGCTACCCGATACTTTTATTTAGGATCATAACCTTGCAGGACGTCATATCCTGACATGGAGATCTTAAAAGGTAATAATAAATGAATTAGTTTGGTGAGCAGCAGCTTAAAATTCAATAACATAACGAAATTGTAATAAACCCATCAAAAACAGTCAGTTTTTCACAGAATGCTATAACAATAGCGATTCAACCTGCTGTTTACCCTATTTATGAAAACTGAGTACTGGTCTAGTGGTCAAACCAGCTCATTTCATTACAATGATCAGACATTGTTTCACAGGAGACGTTACTACATCTGCTCTGGGCACCGAGACTTCGCTCTGCTCCGTTTGACCACGGAGATACGAGTGACGGACGCCAAGCTTGACCGCAGTCTATTTCTGTGATAGAAAAACCTGAAAGCTGCTACAGTTCGCTGCTCTGCTGCATCGCAGATTGCTAAACACACCTGACTACAGGAGCCATTAGGTCAGACTGGAGGAGTACGTATTAGTTGGTGCGGTTCGAGCACGGATCACGTTCTCACCACAAACGAACCGCTCCAGAGTTCGATTGAAAGCGTACCGAGACCACCTCTTCGAGCAGGTCTCGGTACGCTCGTTTGGTCCGCTTTTGGTGCGCACCAGAGTTCGATTGACGCGTTCTCCCCTGCCCAAATGAACCGCACCAGCGGGGCAAATTAAAGGCTGTCGGTGTGAAAACACCCTAAGTTTAACGGCTCAACGCACAAGACCACGCAGGCCAGCATCCTAACATTCATAAAAAGGTAAGCTAACGCTAACTTAGCTGTAGATGAGGAGGTAAGGTAATCGGTACTTTCAGTTGACTATGTTTCATGTTATAGGATCTCTGTAGGAAGAAGCGCAGGATTGATGTAGCCTACATTCATCTTCCCCTAGATGTTCCCTAACGGAATATTGTTATGTGACGTTTTAGCTACTCTTCTCAAGCTAAACCTGACTGTGAATGTAACCATACCAACTGTACACATCAAAGATGGCTACAGCTGTATTTTTATGCTTAGAAGATATTAAAAAGAAATGTATACGAGACTTATATTTCACTCAAAAGTTGAACAAATATGTCCTACTGAATAAGTTTCCTGCAAAAGACAAAAAAGTGAACTCTCATGCACATAAAGAAAGATGGCACACCCCACACAGTGAGCTAAACATCAATATAGTACATAAACATAGTTTTTCCATAATTAATTTTGCCTATGCATGTGTGTGTGTGTGTGTGTGTGTGTGTGTGTGTGGGGTATAGTCACAGTGCTCTCCTTAAGTGGTGGAGTGAAAATTAAAAATGCAATCTGTGCCAACTTCAGAATCACCTTCACATAAAAAAAAGAAATACAACCCCGCCGCCTTCTTCAGCCGAGCTTGTCCACAGCCGTGATTTGTGAATATCATTGATTTGATTCCTTATGGAGGGCAGAATGGGGACTACACATTATTTCCAGCGGAGACATTAATTGACCACCTAGGTTAGCACCTCGCCCTTCCACCGCATTAATAACGCGTATTAAATATGAGGAGAGTTTGATCTATGACATGAAAAGGGCAGGAGCGAGTAAGACAACACACAAATCTACTTGTGCTCGCTCCATTTAATTAAGGATTATAATACATACTGGTTTAATATTGTCTACTGGCTCCTCCCTTTCGCAGTACACAGTACTTCGTGATGATAACGTTCAATCCCAGCACACTAGATTTTAGCATCAGTGCCTGAATTGGACCAAACAAAGTGCCAGTACCCTAACTTAGCAGTTGCATGACATGATCATCACGTGTGTAGGATAAATTTATATTAATATGTACAGTGGGTACGGAAAGTATTCAGACCCCTTTAAATTTTTCCCTCTTTGTTTCATTGCAGCTATTTGCAAAAATCTAAAAAGTTAATTTTATTTCTCATTAATGTACACTCAGCACCCCATCTTGACAGAAAAAAAACAGAAATGTAGAATTTTTTGCAAATTTATTAAAAAAGAAAAACTGAAATATCACATGGTCATAAGTATTCAGACCCTTTGCTCAGTATTGAGTAGAAGCACCCTTTTGAGCTAGTACAGCCATGAGTCTTCTTGGGAATGATGCAATACATTTTTAACACCTGGATTTGGGGATCCTCTGCCATTCTTCCTTGCAGATCCTCTCCAGTTCCGTCAGGTTGGATGGTGAACGTTGGTGGACAGCCACTTTCAGGTCTCTCCAGAGATCCTCAATTGGGTTTAGGTCAGGGCTCTGGCTGGGCCAGTCAAGAATGGTCACAGAGTTGTTCCGAAGCCACTCCTTTGTTATTTTAGCTGTGTGCTTAGGGTCATTGTCTTGTTGGAAGGTGAACCTTTGGCCCAGTCTGAGGTCCTGAGCACTCTGGATGAGGTTTTCTTCCAGGATATCTCTGTACTTGGCCGCATTCATCTTTCCTTCAATTGCAACCAGTCGTCCTGTCCCTGCAGCTGAAAAACACCCCCATAGCATGATGCTGCCACCACCATGTTTCACTGTTGGGATTGTATTGGGCAGGTGATGAGCAGTGCCTGGTTTTCTCCACACATACCGCTTAGAATTAATGCCAAAAAGTTCAATCTTGGTCTCATCAGACCAGAGAATCTTATTTCTCATAGTCATAGTCCTTCATGTGTTTTTTGGCAAACTCTATGCGGGCTTTCATATGTCTTGCACTGAGGATAGGCTTCCTTCGGGCCACTCTGCCATAAAGCCCCGACTGCTGGAGGGCTGCAGTGATAGTTGACTTTGTGGAACTTTCTCCCATCTCCCTACTGCATCTCTGGAGCTCAGCCACAGTGATCTTTGGGTTCTTCGTTACCTCTCTCACCAAGGCTCTTCTCCCACGATTGCTCAGTTTGGCTGGACGGCCAGGTCTAGGAAGAGTTCTGGTTGTCCCAAACTTCTTCCATTTAAGTATTATGGAGGCCACTGTGCTCTTAGGAACCTTGAGTGCTGCAGAAATTCTTTTGTAACCTTGGCCAGATCTGTGCCTTGCCACAATTCTGTCTCTGAGCTCCTTGGGCAGTTGCTCTGACATGCACTGTGCTGTAAGGTCTTATATAGACAGGTGTGTGCCTTTCCTAATCAAGTCCACTCAGTTTAATTAAACACAGCAGGACTCCAATGAAGGAGTAGAACCATCTCAAGGAGGATCAGAAGAAATGGACAGCATGTGAGTTAAATATGAGTGTCACAGCAAAGGGTCTGAATACTTATGACCATGTGATATTTCAGATTTTATTTTTTAATAAATTTGCAAAACATTCTACATTTCTGTTTTTTTCTGTCAAGATGGGGTGCTGAGTGTACATTAATGAGAAATAAAATTAACTTTTTTGATTTTAGCAAATGGCTGCAATGAAACAAAGAGGGAAAAATTTAAAAGGGGTCTGAATACTTTCCGTACCCACTGTATATCTTGTAGGGGTGACCCTAAACAGTCGTCTATTTGATGATTGAAGTGCAAAGTCTGAACCGACTACCAATCTCGAATCGTCACAGTGCCTGAAAATGGGGTTTTGAAACAAAGGATCATTGCATTGGGCATTGCTGAATGTCAAATTTTAACTTAGAATTGCTTGGTTTCACCCAGTAAATCATTATTTATATATATATATATATATATATATATATTATATATTATATATTAAAATTATTATTATTATATATTAAATATTATTATTATATATTTAAATGCATCATTATTTATATATATATATATATATATATATTATATATTAAAAATTATTATTAGTATATATTAAAATCTGAAGTGCCAGTACTCAGTACTGGTGAGTACTGGCCATTTTCTGGCACTGTTTTGTATCAAATTAATCAGTGGATACTCTGACCGCTGTACAATAAAGCTTTCCAGGCAGTAGTTTGCCACTGATGAAACTGCATACCTGCTTTTCTTCCTTTTAAAGCCTGAAACATCTGTTTCTGCAAGTCTATGAATATGCATGAAGGCCATGTGCAGGTGCTCGCGTACAGGTCTGCTAGTGTTCTGTGTAACTTTAACATGCTGCATGTACTTTGGGGGTTAGTCAAGGTAATCCTCAAAATGTATTGGCAAGAAATGTAAAACTTCTCAATCGCAAATGCAAATGAGACTGGAATAGGGCAGTGTGTACTGACTAGACTTCACCCCAGTGTGCATATCTGACACTACAATTTCAGTTGGGCAAATAGGGGGGTGTTGGGGGATTCTTCTATAAAAATCTATAGCAGCAATAACAGAGTAGTGTAACAGAGTGGCTGCATCACCTTGCTTTGCCTTTTAACAAGCATGACGTTTTAACATCGATCATTTATTTCTACCCCCTAATACGACCCACAGGAGCGTTTCATAAATGAGCGCCCCAAGCGGTACCCCATAAGGCAACGTTATGGTCTTAAATATGTCGATGTTGTAAAGCGGTCGCAGTTTGGTTGGGT
Source organism: Perca fluviatilis (assembly GCF_010015445.1). Taxonomy (NCBI): domain Eukaryota; kingdom Metazoa; phylum Chordata; class Actinopteri; order Perciformes; family Percidae; genus Perca; species Perca fluviatilis. The sequence goes on along the minus strand of NC_053132.1, from coordinate 23,102,487 downwards.
TTAGGCACAAAAACTACTTGGTTATGTTTACGCACCAAAACTAATGAGTTCAGTTTAGAAAAAGATTGTGGTTTGGGTTCCAATCAGACACTATTTCATTTCCGGTTATGCAGGTGATGCAGAATGTGACGTAACTCTTGTTTGTTCCGTAAAGTTAAAAACTCAATTTGCTGCAAACAGGACTCAAACCCCGGTCCTGTGTTTGTTTGACCCACCACAACCTACATCCTCACTTGTTGCTCTTATTTTATTTATATATTATTATACAATTTCTTATACTTCGTCACCTTACTTCCTGCTTTGCTTCCGTCATAACTACTACGGCCACTAGTGGGCGCCGCCATTATAAAACATAAATATAGGTCGTAATTGCTGCTTGAACAATCGACTTATTTGGGCATTTTTCGGGATAGGACAGTCTCTGACGTTTCTATGCAATATATGTGTTTTAAGTTTGTGGTTTCAGATGGTTCAGGGAGATGCCACGATGTTGGACGAATGGATTGTCAACAAAGACAAAATGAATTACATACGTAGATATTGATACTGCTTGATACCTAACCACGAAACAGTATTAAAATTATTAGTTTTGGTAATCTGCATACTGAGCACTTCCTTAATGAATCATTCCTGATCAGGTTTGAATCTTCTGTGGTTCATACCAATCAATACCAGTTCAACCCTTTTTAGACTACAGCGTCATCTCAGCCTGCGTTGAGAGCTGGGATGCAACAGCATTTCTTTGAGCTCTGTTTACCGTGTCAAATCTTTCCATCGCTTGCTCTGATGCTTACTATTTTTCTGACTGCCTGACAACCAGCAACCGTGAATTGTCACATCATTAGCTGCAACATAACTGCATATTAAACACTTCTTATTACAGTGTTTTCAATATTTATTGCTTTCTTTCTTTTCTCCTGTTTTGACATATTTGAAATCATAACATAAATCGCAGTTAATGTAACGGTCAACGATTTTTGTTAATGTGATGAAGCCTTATTAAAAGGACACTAATTTCTGTTCGAAATCTTTTTGTCAAAGGAGTTTCTTTGTAAGTACTGATTTTGGCTGTTTTGTTTTTTTTACTATTTGGGATTCTTTCGGTTTCTCTTGTGTACTTATGTCAGCCTGAAGTGTGCACATCTGTTGTAACGTGATCATTCAAAAAGAAACCTTGTTTCCAGGAGTGCCTTGGAAGCTGAGTGGTTAGAGTGCATGTCATATTGCTGCAGTGTCCAGGGTTTGATACCAGCCTTTTGGACTTTTATTGCGTTCAGTCATGCCCCTCTCTCTGCCTCCATTTCCAGCCCCTGCTTCGACACAGTCAAATAAAAACAAAGCTGCCAAAAAATAATCTTCAAAAGGTCCCATGGCAAGAAAATTTCACGTTATGAGGTTTTTTAACATTAATGTGCGTTCCCCCCCGCCTGCCTATGGTCCCCCAGTGGCTAGAAATGGCAATAGGTGTAAACCGAGCCCTGGGTATCCTGCTCTGCCTTTGAGAAAATGAAAGCTCAGATGGGCCGATCTGGAATCTTCTGCTTATGAGGTCATAAGGAGCAAGGTTACCTCCCCTTTCTCTGCTTTGCCCGCCCAGAGAATTTGGCCCACCCATGAGAGAGAGACATCATGGCTTTCACACGAGCAAAGTGGCAGTTGGTCAAGGCCACACCCCCACCCTCCACCTTGCCACCCTCTCTCCTCCTCAATAGCTACAGACACAGAAATGGCTCATACTAAGGAAAGCTCATTGTGGGACTGTCTCTAGTGGCTGTAATTCTACACCAAGGCTGAATTTCGGGAAAGAGACTTCAGATACAGTATTAGGGGACCACTAAGGTCTATATAAAAGAGACTTCAGATACAGTATTAGGGGACCACTAATGTCTATATAAAAGAGACTTCAGATACAGTTTAGGGGACCACTAGGGTCTATATAAAAGAGACTTCAGATACAGTTTAGGGGACCACTAGGGTCTACATAAAAGAGACTTCAGATACAGTATTAGGGGACCACTAAGGTCTTTATAAAAGAGACTTCAGATACAGTATTAGGGGACCACTAAGGTCTATATAAAAGCATCCAAAGAGCACCATGTCATGGGACCTTTAAAAGATCTTGTTTCCCATTTAAAAGATAACTGAACTCCTTCTCTATGGACTGATATTGGGGTATTTCTTTGTTTTGAATGGGAGGAAATGTGATACAATTTGCCACTCATGCCCCTTAAAGGCCTTCGTTACCACTTCCCCAAATATTCTGAAAGTGTTAAATCTGTGAAACTAATTTGTTGAAACCAAATGAAAGAAATGTAATGTGAAGCTGTACACTGGTGAGTCGAAGCGGCAAATTCAGATGAGATCAACCCAGATGGGGAGGACAGAAGTGAATACAGCTGTGTTGTTATTCCCCATAAATGTGACAAATGACAGACTGAGACAAATTCTTTCCTCACACGGTTTTAAATAAACAAGTTTGTTAACAACCCTTCTCCGTCCATCCATCTTTCAATAATTCACTCAAACACACACAGGAACATCATCTGTCATCTTTAAGCAGAGCATGTGGCAAACAATACTGCACACTCGCAGCGTTGTTAAATTGGACAGCTATTCGTTCGGATATATTTTCACCTGCATGCTTTGACATTTTTAAAAATAAATAGCATCTTCACCGGTGCCGACAGTAACCTGAGGGGCAGCTGCAGACATCTCAAAGTAAATTTTTTTTTTTTAAAACACATTTGAGCAACTTGATCAAAGATCATATGAAGCCAATACACTCACAGGCGCATGAAGGACTGCCAGGTACCAGTTGGATCCCTGCACCAGCAGAGAAAAGATGTAGGCTATGGGGACAGCGAATGAGCAGTGTGGTACTCTACTTCAAAAATGTAATCATTGTGGTGCTTTTTGGCAAGGCATGGATTTGTGTAACTGAATCTACCAGATGTGCATTTTCCCTGACTCTATGAAAAGAGAGCAGGATGATTCTCAAAGACATAAACGTTTCGTCATCTTATGCCAACTTTACGCCAAACGACTTTTCAAGTGATTCCACTGTCCCAGACTAATTTCAAATATCCGAATGAAATCATGAGAGTCTTGCTAAAGTTGAGGCGGGATACCGTCGTCTCAATCGTTTGGTGTAAAGTGTAAAGTTTTTACCGTCTTGACGTTCCGACAAAATCAAACATGTTTGATATTATCGTAAGCTTTAAGTCTTCATAGTGAAGTTAAATCATGTGAACATTGTCAACAACCAATGGGTGCGCTCCCTCCAGCACCAAACAGGAAGCAGCAAACTGCTAAAGCCAGTGTTGCATATGGTTGCTATGGCGCCACACAAAGCTAAACCCCGACTTTCAACCCTTCTGAAGCACGTTATCCAACGGGAGATTTACCTGCGGAGGACCTCCGGGAACTGCTGCCATTCATCTGCACGTACCGCAGAACAGAAAATCTGCAAACTTTCCCTTAAGTTACCAGTTAAGGCTAGCGGTAGCATGCTAGCTTGGTTGAATAAAAAATAAAAAAATAAATCTAGTTGTAGTCTTGCGATTTATGTTAAAAAAAAAAAATCACAAACTAATTTGGCACTTTGGGCACCAAAAGCAGAGTGCCATCTAGCTCCATCATATTAAGGAAAATGAAGACGTATCTACGGGTGATACTTCCGATGGGCAACCCACACCAAAACAATCTAGATTAGGGGTCGGCAACCTTAGGCACGCGTGCCACCATGGGCACGCGGGACCTTAACCAATGGCACGCTGGCAATATGTGTGCAAGAGAGTTATTGATGTGTTGAAATCATGGTTGAAATGCTGAAGCACTCTGTCATCCGCATGCCAAATTACAACGTTCACAGTTGCGCGACCTGTTATTTACGGTAGTTTGATTGACTCATATCTCTGACTGGGAACAATACAAAGAGGATTACCAACGGCCGCTGGGGCAGATGAACTAACGCTAGTCTTGTTACTGTAAGTAGGCTACATTAAAACCTTCGTGAATTAAAAGCCAATACTTATCAATGCACTCACCTGTGTAGACCGGCATAAACATGTAGAAAGCGATATATCAATCTGCTCTGTGTGCTCAGTACACTCTTGTCCGCTGCGCTGTTTTACGCAAACACAGCTCTACTCTGCAAATAGCAAATTTTTACAAAACAAGCTAAAGCAAAAGCTGTCGGTTTGTAGTCTGTTTATCTTAGTTTGCAGGGAATCTTGAAATTTGGACAAATTCTTATAAATTTAAGATGGCTGAAGAAACCATCCTCCCGCTGGAGCGGTAAATATGGATGCATTATAAGAACAAAATAAATACATGTGGCTACTTAATATGCACGTGAATGACGCAATCGTTATGTTCGTGTTCTTCATTCTTGATAATGATGCTGGTTGTGTTATTATTTTGCCACAGCATCGTTTCATTGAAAATGATGCATACAGGACCTGCTTATCAGTCCATTCATCATTAAAGCTGGGCTTTTCTACGTCAACTTTTCGCTTCAGGCGCTTTGACAGTGATATTTTTGTCAGCCCATTTTCCACCAATCAGGACGCTGCATACTAAAACCATGTTTCCATAATCATAATAATAATATACAATAATAATAATTACAAGGTCCTGATTATGAGAAATAAATGTTATCAAATGTTGCTATGGAATAAAATTACAGATTCCCTGGGTATTACATTTTGATGTGATGTCATAATTAAACTTAATGCTGACATGGCACACTAATAAACAAGAAATTTTGAAAAGGGCACATCATATACTTCATATCAAAAAAGGTTGCCGACCCCTGATCTAGATTGATAAATAGCCCTACAGGTAAGATTAGCTACAATAGTTACATTAAACTTGTGGATATAATGTATGCAGATGATACTATCATTATGGCTACAACAAAATAAGGACTTGGTCATTTTTGATTTGGGGTTGAACTGCCCCTTTAATACTAAGGACTTTATAGCATTTTACAATCTCATTGTTTTGGTTTCATGTCCCAATGTTTTGCTTCAGTCTCACTGCTTTCACCAACCTCATTTCCAGCAGCAGTAGGCAATTTATTTTTCAATTTAAAAGCTCTGGTAACCTCATTGTATGCTACTTGCCCATCACCAAACAACAGACAAGACAAAATATACGCCAAGCTGGTGAACATAATGAAGCACTTAGCAGCTAAAGATACAGATATTTCCCTCAGGAGTTAGTGGAGAACTAACGCAGAGCTAATAGAAGCATGAATGTTGCACTTAAAATTCTTCAGGTGGATACAAACACGACTGAATGCTAAAGTTTATCTTTGTCTGCTGAATGCATAAATAGGTGTTGAAACTTCCCACACCCTCTGCAAAAATCAACATTTTACATCTTTACATATTTCCCTTTACAGTTTCCATGTTCATTTAACAGTTTAAATATGTGTTATGTAAATAATATCTTCCCGCCTGGTTGTCTACATGCAGCTTCAAAGCCTTCCTCATAGGGCTATGCAATTGATTGAATTTTAATCGCGATTACGATTTTGACTCCTTACGATCACAAATGCAGAGTAATCGAGAGAAATGACTATTTTTCACATTATGTTTAGCAAGAAAACTCTTATTTTGTCTTGTGTTCTGAATGAAGAAAAAAGGTTCAAACGGGAAAAGTATTAAACAAAGTTTCAGTTTCAGTATTTCTTTTTTTTTTATTCAATAATTGCAAACATCTTTTCCAAAGTCAATGTGTAATGGTGTTGAATAATGGTGATTTCAATATTGACCAAAAATAATCGGATTATGATTTTCTTTCCGTAATCTAGCAGCCCTACTTCCTAATAATGCCAGGAATATAATTCTGGTGAGGAAGTACTAAAACAACCTTATTTTATTATATTTTTGGCGTAAAAAGATCACATTTAAAAATATCTACTCTATCACAATTAGCCTTAAACAACTCACCATGTGCAACTGGTCATGTTGTCATAGACAGAAATCGGTCTCCGTGTGAAATCTTGCGTGGTGCACAGATCAACACTTCCGGTGGAGCCGTTTTGTGGCCTTCAGCAGAGGACTGTGATTGAACTGGAACGCTCCCTATTCTGAGCGCATTGAACTGTGAGAGTGTGAAGCAAAGCAATGGCCTGAATGGTCTTAAAACCCATCTGGTAAATGTGTCATCAAATGCAGATTTTGGCCACAGCTTGCTCTGTGTACAACTCAACAACTAAACCTTCCCCGTACCCAAGATGAAGACCTCGAGTCAACCCCGAAGCTCAAGGGGAAAAAAAAGAAGCCTAAAAGCCATCTGCCAGCCAAAGCGAGAGGCATCTAGTAGGCACGGTTTCCACACGTCGGTTGCTTTGCACCGTTGTCGTGGTTACTGGCCCATAACAACCGTTTCCTGGGAACCCAACAAGCACTTGAGGAGTCGCGTGACGCAAAACGGGAAAAAAAAGGTAAAACCAAGCAGACCAACATGCCTCCCCTTCCTCTCTAAGTGCTTTAGTCAACTGTATATCCGCCGACAGGTCTTCAGGTCTACTGGGCCGTCGCTGCTAACAAACCTGGATCATATAACATAATAAGAGCACTTTTTACCAAGCTCAAAACGAAAATAAATGTAAATGAAACCCTACAGCAGAGAGGATAATAGGAATAAAGGGAGGAGGAATGATCGGTTATGTAAGAGTAGAGAAAATGTAACTTTGACTTGGTACTGTTCCTGGTGTTGTTTGTCCCATGGCGGCTTATTAGCATGAGTGTGTTTCCTCATTTTGCTTATTCATGAATACTGAAGTGCATCTGCACACGGCTTTATTTAACAGCCGACACCGCGGGAGAAGAGCAGCAAGAGACAATGGTGCAGACAGACGGGAAGCCTTTGACAGCCTGATGATGCTAATGATCCATCCTGTACTTTTAGGATTGGCGAAGTGAAGTTTGATTGTCATTTGCGCTTATTTTTCGTCATTTGTGTCAAGTTCAACTGAAGGAAAATGATGATAGATAAAAAATAAAAAAAACTTGGCAACTTCTACCAGCATTTAACAGTTCGCCAACTTCCATCACCACTTTTGAAAGTCATGGTTATATGTCAATATTATTGAGTATACTACTAACGTAAGATTAAGATAAATGTAAGCTAAATTGGCCTTTCTTTCTATAGAAACCTATGTTGACTCCTCTGACCGGTTATGAAACAAAGAGGACCCTGGGAAGTCCTCAAATACAGCACTATTTTATCTGATTCTTATAATATAAAAACAACGAGTTTGTGAGTATGATTGGTACAATCATCTTGTTTAACACTATATAGTAGTATGTAGTTTAATTTGTAAAAAGTCACTAAAATATAAGAAAAATCACAGTTAGATCTTTTCCTCAAATTGTTTACCCCTAACATTTGCCCACTCTGTACTTCATTATATACAGTACATTTGATCATTTGATCCCCGGCTCTTAATGATTACTAGGAATAAATAACAATTCCTATAAAATAAAACTGCAGCCATACATTTATAATTTTAAATAGTACAGTAAAACTATAAAACAGTAGTGCAACAGAAACTGAAATTGGCAACACTAGTGTCACCCCTCGAAACTGAAGCCTTGCATACTGTACACATCACAGTTTTACTGCTGGCATTTTCCGGTGTAAAGTTTTACCAATTCGTTGACGTTTTGCTAACGTTAGCTCTGACTAACGTTACACTCTCCGCTAGCAGAAAACACTGGAAAGCAATTCTTCTTAGCCGCCTAAGACACAGTAGTCGCCAGTGGCGGGGAAGGGTAAAAACGGAGGAAGTGAATCTGTAGCGCTATGCGCTGCTGTTGTCAATAAGAGAGTTAATAAAAGTGTGTCGGCTGTCCTGGTTCAGATTACAGCGGCTTAGGGTTTTTATTTTATTACACTTGGTTACAGTGGTTAGCTCGGGGGGGCTAACTTGGATTGTAACTTTAATACATAAACATTCTCCGTTCAAAAATCTAGCAGTTCAATAAAGCATTGCTTGATACTGAATACCTGAAAAAAAAAAGGAATGAGTAGTGTGGCCAGGATAGCTCAGTCGGTAGAGCGGGCGCACGTATACAGAGGTTTATGCCTCGACGCAGAAGGTCCAGGATTCGAGTCCGACCTGGGACAATTTCCTGCATGTCTTCCCCCTTCTCTCTCCCCCCCTTTCGTTGCTTTCTTATCCATTAAAAAGGCGGAAATGCCCCAAAAAATAATCTTAAAAAAACAGCCAAATCCACTTTGACTGACCTGCTGGTATCGGTACACATCTACTCCACTTCTATATGGAACTGCAGTATACATGTTAGGTTATTTCTATTACGTTGAGGTGGAGACCTTTATTACCATCATCTTTATCTCAGAGAGCCCTGTTTTACACCACCCCGTGCCAGCTCACAGCACTGAGAGCTTACACGGTGTTATGTAAGCTTACGTCTGGCGTTTTTCAAATTACGCGGTACCTGCTCGACTCGGCTCGCGGCCGAGTTGAGCCGAGCTGGTGCTAGCAGTGGGTAAGCGCCAAAAGTCATAAGCGTCCTTATGCCAGATGTGCTGTGTGAGTAGATCCTGGTTAAAGCAGGTCATAGACAACTGTTCCCAATGCCAACAATACGCTTACGTAAAACATGGATGTACAGTGTGGACCTGAAGATGTCAATGATTCATCCCACGCTAACAAATAAGCCAAGTCAACCATACGGAGCTGATGACAGAAGAGCATTTCCACTGTGTGTGTGAACGTCTGCGTGCGAGTGTCTGTGCCAGTGCACAAGTAATGTGGACTACAATGGACTCTCTTCATATTGTAGACAGACAATTGCCTTTGGGGTTACCTGTACATTGTTACTATGACAACCAACGTTGTCCGGTGTGGTCAGTGAATTACAAAGGGGACAGTCAAGCATAAGGATATTTTAGAAGAAATCATTAGATTTGCCTGCAGTGTTAGCATAGCTTCAGTCTTTACCAGGGGAATTATGATTCACAGCCACTACAGTAAGAAAGAAAAAAAGAAAACGTTGTTCCAGGATCGATGGGACGACGCCTGCGAGCCTGAAGAGCCACCGAGGGACTGCAATCATCATCATCAGTCCTTCTGCTGGCTGATTACAGTCTGTCTATCATCACACTTGTAGGTCAATCATCAATCGTGGATGTAATATAGGACCTGGATACAGCGTTCCAGGCGGAGCCCCGTTCAATTCCTAGTTAATTCCTGAGTTTCTCAGTGGCACATACGCCAAAAAAAAAAGTTTCTAGGCTTTCGTGATTTTTCATTGCAATACTGCATTTTAGTGGCCACTGGAAACCATTGACGGAAAGGCTGAGCGCTGTTCCTGGGGGCCTGATAAAAGACAAATCTATAGAAATGCAGATGCACACGCAGGTACAGGGGGTTTGACGGACACACAATTCAGTCTGCACTGAGGGGGTAGTTATCCAAGCAAAGTGCATGTGCTAAAGATATAATTTAAAGAAAATCCAACCCAATGATTTAATTAGTGAGCCCATTGCCAGGACAAGGTCCTTCTATCTCACACCAGTAGCATTGCCAGCTCTAAAACGGACACATTTCCCACGAACACTGTTGCTTCCAAGTCGTGTAAAGCAAGAGCAAATCTCACAGGCTTCAATGTTCACTGCAACATTTTAGTGTTGAAAACATCCACTGAAAATCTTAGTGGCCGGCAGCCAGACTAATCGAGGAGCTACGGGGAACAGTTTGGATGATGACAACGGGCGACTGAATTCGCTGCCTCTCAAATCTCATGAATCTCATCATGAAACTATAGGAAACTAAACTTGCAGACTTTCAAATTAATCATTGCCTTTCCACGCCGCAACGTTCAGAACAACAACAATTTCAGTGAGAAAGTTCCGAAGGAATGTGACGTTTTCTGATCGTTTCCAGAGCAGCCTGTCACCAAGTGGTTTTTCCTCTTTGTCTTTACCGGAGAGGATAAACATGTTCAAAGTGATTTCTTTATTATACCCCCCGTACGCCTTTCGCCATCACCACAAAATCTGAAAGCTTTAGCTCCATTTGCTCCGAAGGAATTCCAACCTCTTTCAGGTTTGTGCCATAAGCATATTTCTCTTCAAATCGAACCACGGGCACAAAGAAAAGTGCACAAAAGAGGCAGACTGCCACCTCTCAGATTTCTTAGCAAACTACTTTGGCAAGTAGTTTAGGAGAAATGTTTACAGTTTCTGTTAAACGTGGGGTACACTCGCCGCAGCCGACCTGTCGAGCGCCAGTGTGACGTCATGGGAGCGCCGTAGCGGTTTATACTGGCGACACTAGTTGCAGTCTTCTTTCTCCTGAAACAGAGGTGGCGCTAATTTAAGGTTTAAATGAAATAAGATCACTAATTACAACAAAGTGTGAATTTCAAATCAACAGGGTTTCGGGTTGAAATCAGATCACCAATTACAACAAAGTGTGAATTTCAACTGGTTGACATGAGATCGCCAATCAAAATCTAAGTGTGAATTTCAACCAAAAGGGTTTTTTTGCAAAGTTTTTCCAAAGAAAGAAACAAAGACTTATAGTGACTAGAGTCGGGTACTGAACCTGGTACTTTTACCGGTACCGACCGAATCAATCAAAACGGTGCCTGATTTCGGTACCTGAGAGTAAGCGCAAGCTTATCTGTCCTCTCTGCATGTTGACAGAGAGCAGAGGTCCGACACACCGCCGCAGAGGTGCAGACGGAGTAAACTCGAGTAAACTACGTCGGCTCTGCAGTTTGGTCGAAGTCACAGTGAGTCACGGCGATGCCGATAAAGTGGTTTCAAGTGTGGTTACAGTTTTCAAAAACTTCACGCAGACAGTGTTTGCTGCGATATGATATTAATGGCGAGCCGAAAGCGTTCGCGGTGCTGTTGACATTGCACTTCCTCTGACACGAGCAGCATAACATAATGTTCTAAGTAAATAGGTTTGGAATTATTTTTACAACTGAAATATTTTTTTTCGTAATTACAGAGGGAAAGTACAGAAAAAAGTACTGTTGGGTACCGGAACCAAATTTCAGGTACCGGTATCGGTAGTGGTATTGGTTCAGATGCGAAAGGTACCCAACCCTAATAGTTACAACTATATTTTAAAATAAAAGTACTTTTTCCACGCCAAGATGAGTGGCAAGCAGAGTAAACCACACGTCCCAGGGGGACCAATAGGGGATATGATGAAAAGGAAAGGTGGGGAAGGGAAAAAAAAGGAGAGTAAAAGTAATCTCCTATTTTATGTTTAACTGTTTTTAACTGCTCTTTAATGTTTAATTTCTTATACTGCACTGTAACTTTTAATTTATTTATTTTTTATTGTTTTTATGTAAAGCACTTTGAATAGCCTTGTTGCTGAAATGTGCTATATAAATAAAGCTGCCTTACATAATGAGGAAAGGCTAGCGACTTTGCTCTTTCTACGGACTAGAAGAAGAAGAAGAAAAAGGTAAACAACGGCAGAACTGGCAGCAGCATTGACGTCAATGCTTCCATTTGATTGGATGACCTACTTCGTCGGATCGAGCCTTTCATTCGCCATAAAAGAACTCATCTTAACCCAGTACGTTTACAAGAGAGACTTGCAGTCACTCTGAGAGTCCTGGCATCCCGTTGCCCTCGAGCCCGTTCATGCTTCCTGTTTCCGCTTTGTCACGCGCCGCTGGAAAAAAATGGCCCACTGGTCGCGCACTCAAAATCCTGGCGCGCCAGCGAGATCTACGGCATTTTGACGTCACACTGCCGCGCGCGATCTCGGCTGCGGCGACTGTAAAACGGCCTTTACTTGTTAGTGAAGGGGATTCATACTGTACAGTATGTTGCAAGCATACACTGTGTAAAAGAAGTGGACGTAGCCACGCTGACATCACCCACTGGTTTGTGGACTAGCGTTTTGACTGGATTGCATTTATATAGCACTCGTTTAGTCTTAATGACCACTTAAAGCGCTTTACACACTACATGCAGCATTCACCCCATTCTCTCACACACACACACACACACACACACACACACACACACACACACACACACACACACACACACACACACACACACACACACACACATTCATACACTGGTGGCCGAGGCTGCCATAAAAAAAGGTGCCACCTGCTCATCAGATAAACATTCACAGGCCGAAGACGGGAGCAATTCGGGGTTCAGCTAGACGCTAGACGGCCGCTCAACCTCCTCGAGTTTGGAATTTTGGCCGCCGCCATCTTGTTTTTTGGAGCTATTTGGACAAGAAGTTAAAGCTGGCCAACTTTGACATCACCCCCCTGTCACTGAAAGCGACACGCCATTAATTATGCTATAAATTGAAGCCAAACACACACAAATCTCATATGTGTCACATGGCAATTAGCTCTAAAGGTCAGTCAGGGTGGTCAATATAATCCTCCTGTCATGCTCCTTCCAGGCCACCCACCCACCCTCACCCACACACACACACACACACACACACACACACACACACACACACACACACACACCTGTCTCCTACCTATAGGTTCATATTTAGCGTACAGATACGACGATTGTATCCATCGTCATCAAACTTTTGGCAAGAAAGTAAAAAGCAGGATTAAAGTGTCCTTACTTTCAAGGTCTAAAAATCTAAATATAGGTTCTCAAAAAGCTCTAAATACAAGAGCACACACACACACACACAAACACACACACGGCTGTGAAGCCATCTGATTAATGATTAACTGGTCCGGTGCTGAGCTGCATCATTTCAAGCAGTGAATAGGTGGTGAAAGGGAGAAAAGCTACACTATGGAAATAAGACTTAACACACACACACACACACACACACACACACACACACACACACACAAAAAGGTGAAGCGGATATACACCTTGCTATTCTAATTACGTGGAAAGAGACAAATCTCAGACGTCTGCCAGGTAAGAGACAGACAGAGTCTGAGAGAAGAGTTTAATGTTTAATTTCTGACTCATCATTTCATTCTGAATGAAATATAAATAGATGGAGAAAAGCAGGCTAAAATTAGGTTGCTATTTCTCCCTCCCCCAAAGGTTCCCACGGGGTGCTGACTCCTATTCATTATCTCAAGTGTAAAAGTCACACTGCTGCACTTCCTGACATTGTGAAAGATGCAGGTTTTTAAACGCTGCTGCACTCCCGACTGCAATAACTACTACAATATATCAACTTATAGCTAAAAACCAGCACATTCCTGCACATTTCTTTTCAGCATTTCTGTCCTGGTATCTGCTCAGTGGTGCTACTGAACTTTTTGTTTTTAAATAAATAAAAAGGTGCCTGATGGACACAAAAGCTTCAGCAATTAAATTTGAACCCCACATCAACACTGTGAGAAACATCAAATCAGGATGGAGGTGCGTTTGTTTCCTAGACAGCTGAACAGTTGGGTAGTGATGTGTGAACGGATAACAAGCTTGTTTTGTTCCCCCTCTGATAGGATCTTGTATCGTCGGAACTTTTTGGCAGAACTTTGTAGCTTTAGCTTCTTTCGCTGCCCACAAACAGTGACCACTATCGACCACGTCATTTAACAACATAAGGAACAAGTGTCCATCCTTAACTTTGGAAAACAAAAGTTAGATGTACATCCTGATTCAATTAGTTTTCTACAACTTTACACCAACAGCCATAAGCATTAAATTAGCCTTTTGTTGATGTTGACTTTGTAACATTGGATCTATATGAACATTATCCATATAAAAGAAAAAATATTTAAAAAAATACTTTTTTTTTTCTCAATTAAGCACAGTGTCAGCTGCAAGTTGCAAATGCACTGCCAAAAAATAAACAGTATAAAATAGTCTCTTCAAATATCACTAGAGTGAATTACAGAAATTCACTCAGCATCATCCAGGAGACCCTGGAAGATATCCGGCCCCAGTTATTATTTTAATAGAATAAGTAACATTTTAACATACACTGACTGATACGTAACTAGCATTATCTAAAAAAAGAAGCCTCATGTCCATGACAACGCTTCCTTCTGAGCGGTGATACGGTTGGCGGATGTAGTTTGGTAGAAAGAAAATAGTTCCTCTGTGAAACTGCTCACAACCAGGGGACTCATTTCTAAAAACTGTGCGGCGAATTTGCGTCAGAAGTGGCATACGGACGAAACACGCGAGTACGCACAGAACTATTCGCATTTATAAAACCGTGCACATGCGCGTCCTAAGCCGGTTTCCCTTTAGAAATCACATTTGACTGTAAATGTGGTGCAGCTTTGGCTTATGTCACCCCCATAACTGCCCTTAAATAGTCAGTGAAACGCCCCAAATTAATATTTGTTCATACCGACATCATGATCAGAGGGGAAAACAAGCAAAGCAAAGGCATTTCACTCAATGTGAAGTTGTCATCCTTGTTAGAGAGGTGGAACGAGGAAAATATGTCTGGAGAGCACAGTGTGGGCATTACTAATGCCAAGAAAGCTGTAGAGTGACAACATGTTGCAGACACAGTTAATGTCACAGCCTCAGAGGTCGGACCGTGTCCCGAATTAAAAAGAAAAGGTCCGATATTAGAGTTGATGAAAAAAAAAAAAAGCCAAGCGCTACACTGAGAAAGGGTTTCTGCCATGGGACGCCAGAGCCGAGCCCTCTTGAAGTGGGACAGGCACGGCGTGGTTTCTCCGAGCGCTCCTCTGTCACGCTGGGCCCAAAACAGCACAGAGATACAACAGGACAGCTCGAGGCAGTCGGAACCGGCTCTGAGGCCACTCTTCCTCGTTTGACTGCAAGACTTCTTGCCGTCGGTCTCCATTTGCCACATCTCCTAACAGCGTATGTACAGTGTGTGTTGCAAGCATACACTGTATAAAAGAAGTGGACGTAGCCACGCTGACGTCACCCATTGGTTTGTGGACTAGCGTTTTGAATGGTGAATGGACTGCATCGTCTAGTCTTAATGACCACTCAAAGCGCTTTACACACTACAGGCAGCATTCAGCCCATTCTCACACACACACACACACACACACACACACACACACACACACACACACACACACACACACACACACACACACACAGGTGGCCGAGGCTGCCACTCTTCCTCATTTGACAGCAAGTCGTCTTGCCGTCATCTCCTAACAGGGTAAAGCCAGCCATTGTGCGTCATTGCGTACATAATATTGTGGTGAACTGTCCCTTTACTGTAACGCAACAAAACTAATGTAGCCAGGCTGATTGTACACAGAAGATAAGCCACATTCACCGGGCGGTGAATTTCAGTCGTGTGCAGCTTGTAAACGTTCCCAACACACACGGTCTTTCTCAAGGTAGGGAGGTGACGTACTATGAAAAAGACAATGTGTGGTCGAAAAAAACAAAGTCATGTGTGTGTGCGCGTGTGTGTTCCATCTGTTCTACATGTGGCGCTCATGACAGCAAATGATTAAACCAGACGTGTTGATCACTCTGATCGTCCACTGCCTTTTCTTTCCAACGAAACACAGAGAAGTGCCTTTTTATTCTTTTTATTTAAAAATAGCATCATAGCATGTAACATCCACTACACAAGCCTTTAGCCGTGAAGTACTAACTCCACACATTTTGCCAATAATATCATTCTCCAAAATTATGATCACAAAACAAAGTGCATACTGATGTATTAACCGTGCTAAATTATTACCGTGTCCACATACATAATGTGCTTTATCCTATATTTGGTAAGCTGAAGCAGACTCATTTCAAAAGAGTGCCAGTGTTCTTCAGTCTCAGTAGCTGAGATATTCAAGTTTCTAAAAATAATACGCTTTCAACCAACAGATCTGTTACTAAGAGCTGTACACATCAAAAATATAAATACAAAGCAGGAGATTAAAGAGATGAGAAGTGTGTGTATGTGTGTGTGTTTGTGCATGCGTGCGTGCATGCGTGCGTTCATACTCTTGTTTTTAGATCATTTTGAGAACATATATTAAGATTTTTAGACCTTTAAAGTAAGGACACTTTAATCCTGCTTTTTACTTTCTTGCCAAAAGCTAGATGATGATGATGATGATGATGATGATGGATACCATCATCATATCTGTAGGCTAAATATGAAGCTATAGGCAGGAGACAGTTAGATTTGCTCAGGAGACAGGGTGAAACATGTTAACAGTAGGGGTGGGGATGATTTGATGATGATTTTCGTTTCCCTAAAAATTGATATTTTTCATTTTTACCGATGATTCACCAGAATATGTTCTGTTTAAATGGTACCGCTGACGGCGCCTACATCATATCCGTTTCCAGCTAAACAGAGTGAAAGAAGAAAATGCAGAAAATACGTGCTATGTTCTTCTTTACAAATTAAATAAATGACACGTGATGTGCAATCTATTTAGAAAACAATGAGATTTTAGAAATGTCTCATGATATATTGTCTCTAGAAGTGTATTAATCAACTTAATACCATTGAATTGCAATACTACTACTACTCTAGAATCACAATAAATGAAAACAGCAATACAAATTGAATCGTGAAAGAATCAAATCGGGACAAAAGCATACGGTCCGAGCCTTAGCAAACAGCCCCAAGGTTTAAAAAGTGACAGTTTAGTCATTCAGTACAGATTAAACAAGCAACGTGTAACATGTTCATTAGTGAGCTTTAGAGGTGCTGGTAGACAGATTAGTTTCTTTGTTGCCTGTAGCAACTCATTCGGCAATGGCTTGAATGTAACATTAATATCAAAAAGTCACGCGCTAAAGCTTTAACTAGTCGTTCTGATGCCTGAACAGCTGTCGTCGCCGCGTGACGCTCACCTTTTGTCGGCTAAACTCAACTGCCCACGGCCCCTCAAAAGGACCATCATCTCGCCGCGCCCTGTAGCCCGCTCAAAGTCCCATTTTGTTGGCTAAACTCAACCAGCAACGGCCTCCGATAGGACCGACCGCTCACGGAGCTCTGGAGCCGGCGGTCCTAATTTCGTAGGATATCCTACGAATTGGCGTGCGTACGTTTTTCATAAGATATCATACAGACCCTTTCATGAGAATGGGCCGTTGTGTTGCTTCCTGTTCACGTGCTACGCCGCGTTACTTCCCGTTTGTGCTACGGGTGTCAAATTAACATCCTGAGACATCCTGCCGGGCTGCATCAACGCTGCGTTTTCAGCACTCCGCGCACACAGTTAATATCCTGGAACGCAACCTTTTTACACTTGTTCTGCCGCAAGCTGCTGTGGATGACAGCCTCGGTGAAACGGGGCCAAGAATGCCTCCCTGCGGGAAGGGCTTTCCACCCAGCTGTGTCAGATTCGGCAGTTATAGTAAACTTGCTTTGGGGAGCAACAAGACAGCAAAAGACTGAAAGGGTCACTGCTTCTAGTGCACTGCTGTGACACTTAAAGTGAGGCTGGTATTTATTTATTTATTTTGTTCTGCCACTGCAATTTCCCTCAGGGCACAATAGGAAAATAGGTTAGCCATTAGCAGCGGGAAAAAAAAAAATAGGATAAGGCCGTCAATAAATAACCTCACTTTAAATTACCTTTTTAATTTAGCTTAATACAATTCAAATGTGTTGTGTCCCATAGGGAAGAGCTAGGGTGGCTGGCGGGGTTTAAACACTTTGCAAGTCACCTCTTCGTACAGTATAGGACAGAGACAAAGGAAGACAATATGAAGAGTATAAAAGTACCCATGTTGTCCAGTTGCCCTGTTAGCCTAAATTCATCTCTTTATGATCAGTATAGTGTAGTATAGTGCCAAAAGGAAGTGTTCAAAGTCAAACAGCAGTTATTAGTCACTACCGCCAGATTGTATTTTCCCTCCATCTGTCTTAAGCTTCATTATTTACAAAAATTGTCAGACTGACCCACCGCATCTGGGAAAGACATGAGTGTACCTAATTTTTTTTGGGGGCAGTCATAGCCTAGCAAATGAAACTAGACAAGCACGGGAGGCTTGTCAAGCTTTGGGGTTTCTCCACATGCTGAGGCCTTGTACGGTATAGTTTGAAGGCTGGTGTCTTTTTATTAAGCCTAAAAGTGAATCTACTGTAATATAAGCGGCAAATGTCAGCATGCCTGGCTAACTAGCGCTCTACCTACAGCAGTAACCTCTAACCAGCATCAGAGGATGTGAGCGAGCGGGAGTGCGAGCGTGTGGGAATGAAGCTTAGCGAAAGTCCAATCGGGAAGACTCCCTTCACTCCCTCATCCAATCCAATCTCATCTCTCTCCAGCGACTTCTACTCGGTGGGGGGGGGGGGTCACTCCAAGTACTCCAAGCAGATCTTGCTTGATCTCTCGGAGACAAGAATATCTTAGCTGTCAAACTTTGCTAATTTGTTCTCATCTGTTGCCGTCAGTTGTCATTTCAGTATGAACAAATGCTCAAAAGTCGCAAGTCTCTGAGCTCGAGTCTGAGTAAAGTCTCAAGTCTCCGAGCTCGAGTCTGAGTAAAGTCTCAAGTCTCTGAGCTAGAGTCTGAGTAAAGTCTCAAGTCTCTGAGCTAGAGTCTGAGTAAAGTCTCAAGTCTCCGAGCTAGAGTCTGAGTAAAGTCTCAAGTCTCCGAGCTAGAGTCTGAGTAAAGTCTCAAGTCTCTGAGCTAGAGTCTGAGTAAAGTCTCAAGTCTCCGAGCTAGAGTCTGAGTAAAGTCTCAAGTCTCTGAGCTAGAGTCTGAGTAAAGTCTCAAGTCTCCGAGCTAGAGTCTGAGTAAAGTCTCAAGTCTCCGAGCTAGAGTCTGAGTAAAGTCTCAAGTCTCCGAGCTAGAGTCTGAGTAAAGTCTCAAGTCTCCGAGCTAGAGTCTGAGTAAAGTCTCAAGTCTCTGAGCTAGAGTCTGAGTAAAGTCTCAAGTCTCTGAGCTAGAGTCTGAGTAAAGTCTCAAGTCTCTGAGCTAGAGTCTGAGTAAAGTCTCAAGTCTCTGAGCTAGAGTCTGAGTAAAGTCTCAAGTCTCTGAGCTAGAGTCTGAATAAAGTCTCAAGTCTCCGAGCTAGAGTCTGAATAAAGTCTCAAGTCTCTGAGCTAGAGTCTGAATAAAGTCTCAAGTCTCTGAGCTTAAGTCATAGTCAAGTCTCAAGTCAGCACTTCTTTTGTTTGGGCCTTGTTGTCTGAAGTTGTTAAAGCCAAAGCTTCTGATGAATGGCACAGCAGCTGTCGGTGCGGTCGACATGTTGGCGGTAGAATTGTGTGTTACGGAGGTAGGCTATAGGTTACGGTTAGCTCATCAGACGTTTCCTAAAAATAAAAACATTTTCACGAGTCCCCCCAGGGGAAAATATATTTGGATGTAATCACGGCTTCATTACTCCCGTAATTATGCACTTGAATAAAACTGGATTATTCATTCTAAACGAGGACTGTCCTGATTGAACTGAATATGCTAGTATGGGTATTGGAACACAGGGTATGTGTTGTTGCGATTTGGGAGGTGCGCCGGTCGGCTCATGTGCAAACCTACGCAGAGAAGGGTGTTATGGGTAACCGTAGGTCGTTTACATGCATCTCTGCAGAAGCACAATCCAGCTTTAAGGATAACAACAACAACATGTCTGCCATACTATCAAAAGGATTTGTGAAAGTGTACACGTTTCAATCTTTCAGTTACACTGAGCTGCAGCATGGGGCCGACGAAGCATACAGTTTTTTGAGCAGCAGTGATAAAAACATTTCATGTCAGGCTGATGTTTGCGCGCGTTGTATTTAATGCGTTTTATTGAGATGTCTGGTCTTGACGCAGCAATTTCCCTTCCTCCCAAGGGAGATAATAAAAGTAACATTAACGTTCACACAGCTTCATTTTGGGCTCTGTACACGTTTCCTCCGAGCGTGTGCGTGCTTACCCTGAAGTCGATGCCCACAGTGGAAATGAAGCTCCCGGCAAGAAAGGCTCCATCTTTGAAGCGAACCAGCAGACAGGTCTTTCCGACCCCTGAATCCCCGACCAGCATCACCTGAGAGAGAGAGAGACAGACAGACAGACAGACAGACAGAAAGAGATGCTTTAATGAAACCCTGTGTCTGTGTTTGGGAATCTATCTACAAATACACAGAAGTTTAAGCAACGCAACAAACACTCCCCAAACTCCAATCTAGAGAGGAAACAGAGCGTCACACTCACTCCAGAGGGAGAGAGCAGATTGTACAGACCAATTGGATGAACAGAGAGAGAGAGAGAGAGAGAGAGAGAGAGAGAGATGTGGGACCCAGAGTTTGTTTGTTCCCCCCCCCATCAGACAACCCTAAACTTAAAATGAGCAGCAATGTGATGCGATATAAAAGGTCATTGTGTATGATATGTGTGTGACGCTGGACGGTTGTGTCTATTAAGTCAAAGCTGAACACAGAGCAGTGGTTTTGGCAAGCCTGTCACGTAGGAATAGTTAATCAGGGTGTAGAATTAATACCAGGCTGCCACCCACATTATGAGAATTGAGATTTGCATGTGCAAATTATCGTTAGTATTTATCAACTCCATTTCACACTTTAATTATATTTCATGTGCCAGTGCTATACAGCCAGTTGGGCTTGTCATTATTTTCATTACTGATTCATCTGTCGATTATTCATCAAATTCAATCGTTTAGATTTTTGGTCTATGAAAAGTCAACCAAGACAAAACGTTTAAAGATGCAGTAGGTAAGTCTTATAAAACTACCTTCCTGTCATATTTGCTGAAACTGACCCTATGTTCCAGTAGAACTACATGAATTATGTAAAATAAAATAAAAACAGCTCCTCTGGCACCTCCTACAGCCTGTAGTGCCATTGGCAAAATTCCACCGCTCCCGGTTGAGTTTCTCCAATCAGGGCCACAGGGGGGGGTCTATCTGCCTGTCAATCACTGCTCAGGTACGTACACGCATATAAGAGCGTTCTCCCCTCCCCCCCTCCCCGCGCGCGAGCTGCAGAAAGGTTTCCCAAAACTCCGGTGAATATTGGAGAGGCTTTTCAGAGGTGGCGTGAGCTGCGGGATTTTAAAGATCTGAAGAACGATGCAGATGTAGCCACATTTCTTCTCGACAGGTAACATAATTTTACGATGAATGATTTATCTTTCACTTGGTTATTAGTAGTCAAAAGTCCACAAAGCTACGTTGGTGAGGATGATAGTACCGTTAGCACAGTGGTCGGTCTGATATGATGCTGAAATGGCTAACAGTAGCCTGCTAGTTAGCATCGTTTTACTGTTGGTGAGTAAAGTTAACGTTGTGTTGGCGTTTAGTTATTGAACATGTTGTCTGACATGTCGGCAGTTCTGTCAAACTCCGTTGTGTGGGAGGGGCTTAGGAGACGGTTTGGGCTGCAGCAGAAAGGGGGGAGGGACTGAGAAGTTGTCGATGTTCAAATTTGTTGGCAAAGTCCTGGATCTTCACAATCTTACCTACTGCAGCTTTAATAAAAAAAATAAAAAAATAAAAACGCAAGCCCAAGGGGACCAGGAAATATTTGGCAGTTTTGGTTCATTAAAAGACTGAAATGATTACCTCTATTCTCAAACACTTTGGAATGTTTTTTTACGGGTCGCAACATTCCAACGTTGTAATAGTCCTACAGAGACAGAGTGTGTATGTTGTAGGCCTGTAACAATTATTACATCATTGTCAAATGGCAAATATTTGACGTAATCGCCGTTTCCTTGTTTGATGTTTTGTCAATGAATTGCTAACATTAGCTAAGGTGTGCTAAGTGGTATGACTGTTGGTGGTAACTGTTGATTTTATTTACATTTAAGAGGAAAATACAATGTTTTTAAATTAATAAAGAGGCGCGATTCACTTGATAGGCTGTGTACCTGTGATATTACATTATCTGGGTCATAGAACCAGAAGACGTATCCTAGGAATCATTCAAAACTGTATTGGGTTGAAAAAGTGACACCTAAATAAATATTTTTTTAAAATTTGACTGAAAGAATGTTGGAATCGTTACAGTATTTTGTAAGCTGTACAAACAAAAGCAGATGGGATACATTTCTGACTTGGGAGAGATGCACACACGCTATTTGATCCATTTCACGTCTGGGTATTTATCATTCAAACAAGTAAAGGATTACTTTCATTTCGGACGATTTCCATAAAAAAAAAAATAATAATAATAATAATAATACATTTAAAGTTCGGGAAAATGGGTTGGTTTGGTAAAAGGGGAAATTGGCTGGTGCATTTTGGAACGTGTTGTGTATTAGCAGCCAGATGTTTTGTCATTATGTCTTCTCCTGCTGAACAAAAAGCTTCCTCCCGTGCTGCTGGGAATTGAGCTCATACACCACCACCACCCCCCCCCCACCCACACACACACACACACCCACACACACACACACACACACACACACACACACACACCATCTCTCTCACATTATTGCACTGGACAATTAAACAGCTGTGGCGCACACCACTTAATGGTTCTGTTGGCCAATATACGTATGTGCAGTTCCTAAACTTTTTGCATTTGCAGGGACCAGAGTAGAGAAGCCAGTGGATATAGCTTATTGTATTTTATACATGTGAGAGGAATTTTGAGATTAAACATGATTGAATTACACAGCCGGGGATTTTACCTTTATGGACAAAAAAATCTACCTTATTGTTCATCTCTGGACTGTGCCTTCAAATGGTAAATAACGGGGAAATGAACGTTTCTCTGCAAGCCTGCAGATAAATACGCACACTATCCACCAATTCTTTATGGGAGCCCATCTCTGTCACCAAAAGAAAAGAAAAAAAGATGAAAAGCTATGCATTATTAGGAATGAAAAAAAATACCCTTGTTAAAGGAGAATTCCGGTCAATTTCAACACGGAGCTATGTTGTTTGTTGTCACGTAGTGCTGTCAGTAGCGAGGAAAACGAAAATAATCGCCGTTGCCTACGCCGTGTTATGCTACTGCTAGCTTTCGCACCCAGGCGGCTGAAACGGGACAGGTTTTAAACGGGATTTTAGCCTCTTAACATGTTCGAGATGTCATTACAAGTGTCCTTGCCACGTGAACGGATTCCTTCCGAGTGAACACAGTGAATCTGGCTGGAGTAGAGCAGCCGTGCAATGCATTCCGGTAGCGTCGCTCGGCTCGCCGCTTCTCAAAAGCTGACGAAAATCTTTTTAAACTGAACGTTGTCGATCTGAAATGAAGACATATTCAGTAACTGCTTGGCCTATTTCTCGCTTAAAATGTTTTCAGAAACACGTTTCGGTGAACTAAATACGAGATCGTATTCTAACCGAGCCACCATTATGGCCGGTTTTGAAATTCGGGAGCAACCAGCCCCACGTGACGCGTTCGGCTGCAGCCATCGCGGTTGTAGGAGGGTGTAGACTGTTTTCTTTGCCCGTCAGTGGTCAGCGAAGAGAAACTGGTGGCAAGCTCACTAGCGCGCAATTCTGGGAAGCGGGGGCGATCCCATCCGTGAAAACAACGCGTATGTGGACACTAGGGGCACACGATTCAGAAAATGTCACGATTCCATATCGATTTTTAGGCCCACGATTCGATTCAAAAATCAATTTTTGATTCAAAAACGAGTCACAGTATGTAAATGTAGTTACTTTTCCCCATGTGATTGCAGTAAACATTCAATTAATTAAAAAAAGGTAACACTTTACAATAAGGTACACAAAAAATAGGTAGTTAATGATTAGTTACTGTTTTTGAAAGAGTAACGAATGATTAGTTACTGTTTTTCAGAAGGGTAGTTACTGTTTTTTTGAGTAACTACCCTTCTGAAAAACAGTAACTAATCATTCGTTACCCTTCTGAAAAACAGTAACTAATCATTCGTTACTCTTTCAAAAACAGTAACTAATCATTAACTACCTATTTTTTTTGTGTACCTTATTGTAAAGTGTTACCAAAAAAAAAGAAAAAAAACTATATATATAAATATATTAATTATTTTTGGAATTCTATGAATCGATTTTGAATCAGTAGAGCTTGAATCGCGATTCAAATATGAATCGATTTTTTTGCACACACGTAATGGACACCCACCATTAGGCTACCATGAGTAGCAACTTTTATTTTTATCATGCCAAATTTTCATGGAGCTAGGCAAAAGAAAGAAAGAAATAAATAAATAAAAAATGTGGGGGGCGGAAAAGGGTTTCCATACCTGGCTGTCTCACATATCCATGAAAACAGTCTACAAAGTCAAAAGTCTACAATGTGAAACCTAACACACCTTTTTATTTTATGAAAAGACAGTTATAATGGGCATGCTGCTGCTTTTAAGTTATCTAGCTTCAAGCATTAACTTAAATTCAGCAACACACACATTTACTACGGTTTCTTAGAACAATTTTGAAACGACACTGCAAACAAGTAGAATTTAAACTTCCAAGAAACAAGAAGATATGTAAAACCTGGGATTCTAACTAATTTAAAAGGTGCCAACTGAACGGCGTTTTCTCGCACCTGTGGTCGTTTAACGTTCTAATTGATTGCTTGATTGAACGCACGCTTGCAGAACGTCTCATTGCAATAAGCCTGAGCTGTCGGCTTACCTTGAAGGCGAAGTCGTAAAACTCCCCGCTGTTGCTGATGGACGGTCTGCTGGGGTAAACCAGTCCGGAGGACGGAGCGCCAGCGGCGGCCAGACCTTTCCCCGTCCTCCCGCTTCTCGGCGACGCCTTGGGGCTCTTGGCGCTCCCTTTGCCTTTCACTGCCTTCTTCCTGGACATGGTGACTGTTATAACCTGTTAAGCTCCGAGCAATTAAGGTCGAAGAATTAGGAAAAGCAGGTGAGTTTAAAAAATATTGAGGGTTGTTTTAGTCTTGAAACGCTTTTTTTTTTTTTTTTTCTTGTGGAGTTGTGGTCGAAGAGCGTTGTAGCGAAAGAAGTTCACCTGCGCGTCTGAAGCATGGCCGTCAGTTAGAAGCGGTTCAGCGGACACAAAGTGGCTATAAAGCGAGACAGTTGTTGTCCCGGTGGTGTAGCTGGATACATCTGAGCTCTGGTTCACAATGTAAACAGCTCTCTCTCTCTTTTTTTTTTTTTTTTTTTTTTTTTTTTTTTTTTTTTTTCTCTCTCTCTCTCTCTCATTGTGATGTTGGGAGCGCGTGAAGGCATGGTTGTTTCGGTGCGTTTGTAGGGAAAATCCACCCTAACACTGAAATAATGTAGGCAACATTTCCGATATACTGTAACGTCCCTCAATGAGCAGTCGGTGAGACCTTCTTACTGACCTGAATAGGCTACTGTGGGCCGTAGCCAACGCCAAAAATAAACAATTCAGTCAACTACCTGACATTAGCCACTCGCTAGCTCCTCGTCTCCAAAAACTGAGGACATATAACAGCCGTTCCCCCTTAGCTCTCAGACAACTACAGGTGTATAATCTCCCGCGGCTCACTCTCATAGGAAGATAACCTGTAAACAAACAGGGTTCACAACGTCTAAACTCGCACGTTTACTTCACTGACAGGAGGAAATCTCAGACTTTACCTCAACATCACTAATCTGGCCCAAACGGCTGCCTCTAAACCGTGATAACATTAACATTAACACATTAACCTGAAGAAATAACACACTCCGTTACAATACTGTAGGTTAATGTGGGACTAGAGCTGGGGGCGATATGGAGAAAATCAAATATCACTATTTTTGACCAAATATATCGATATTGCCGCAATATTGTAGGGTTAACTTTTGGCGCTTTCACGAAATATTTAAACAAGATTTTTTTTTAATAAATAATCATCAATAACTTGGATATAATGACCCTGGGGAAAGGTAAATAATGGACAAACTAGCCTAGAACATGCTGGTATTTTCATAAAATCACTTTACTGTAAAGCAGCCTTTAAAACCAGGAAAAGACAACACGTGTCATATTACGATATCCAACGTTGAAGACTATATCTAGCCTTATATATTGATATCGATTATGTTGCCCAGCCCTATGTGGGACAGTAGCTGATGCCAACAAAAGCAGTCTGTCTAAGCTGGAAATGAGAACACTCCTCAAAGTGATGACCTGACGCAGCCATTTTTTATGATTATTAAAGATGAGATGACACTGAGGGAGTAATTCTGGAGAAGAGAAAAAAAAAAAGTTGAATACTCAATCCAAATCAATTGAATGCAGGGCTTTCAGATTGGAACCGGTGCCCATCACAGTGTACTCTACGGGGCAGCTCCGGGATCTGTTTGTAGATCACATCATTTATCACTTTTCTGTTCATCTTAAGGAGAGACTGAATGGGGCCAATGTATAATGAAAAAAATGAGTTGTACAATGTAGTGGGAATGACAAATTCTAATTTAGGGTGTAATTTTCTTAAAGGTGCAGGTCTGTGTGACAGCTTGTAATGGGGAGCATCACTTTCTCCACAGACACCATCAATTTGAAAGCTGAATCACTCTGCCCAGTATCCAGACCGCTCAGTTATGGATGATGCACACGTGCAAGCAGGCGTTCAGCAGGCTTGATGTATGACGTGGGACTTAAAGGTGCAATATGTAATATATGTACTGTATTTAATCCAAAAATGATCACAATGTGTCATCAGATATTAATGTAACATGCTAAGTTAAAATGTTTTCTGACAACAATCCTAAAGGCAGTATTTTCTTTTCCCTATGAAATTTCTGTTCCGTGAAGGAATGTCTGTCTGTGTTTTGGCCTGTGTGTTGGTATCAACTGCCCATTTAGACAGCCGGGCCGGGTTGCCAGATATACCGGTAAAAAAAACTGCAAACCCAGCGTGCTATAGCTCTAGTACAGCCATGAAAGCAGCAAACAATTGCCATCTTTCTAAACAGTTGCATAACCAGAGACGAGGTAAAACACGAGTAAATATTGGAGATGCATTTAAAAGATGGAGACAGATTAGAGCCTAAAAGGACAACAACGAGTTGACTAATTTCCTCCTAAACAGGTAAGCGCTGAGCTTAATTCATTTATGTCCCAGCTAACGTAGGGATAGTCCTTTTTCATTAATTTCAACATTCATGTGCTCGCATTAAATTATATTAGAGAACTCCAGTTAGTTACTCGCAAAAAAAATGTAAACCCCAGCTGGTGAAGTGATCCTGATGGGCGCTAACGCCGCTATGCTAATACACGCTAACGTAAGAGTCATGACATTTGTCAGAAACCGCAAGTTTGACTTCCTCATAATGGAAACCTGCAGTTTAACTTTGGCAAAACACGCCGTAGCCTGAATTGTTGGATTGTACAGCAGTGTTCTCTACAAGTCGTTTTGTAATCTACGTAACGTTGTTATGTTATTGTGGCTAACGTTAACATCGCCAGCTTTACGGTTATATGTTGGACAGCAAGATGATTCCCACTTTCTTACAAACTGGCATGCGACCATAATGTGTAATGTACTGACTATGTGTATAGACAAGCTGTATAACGGGGCTGGAAGTAGTAGTACCGACATTCTCCCCCCTCTGCCGAAATTGTCTCCCCGCTTCTGTTCAGCAGGTGTAGCCGACAGACAGCGACTGAGACGACCGTGAGGTCGGGGTCTTTCTAGCGGCTGTTGCAGTAACGTTAAGCCGAGAAAAGGTGGCTGTCAGTCGCGCACAAAGCTACGCAAGGTCGCGGCCGTAGTTGTTACGTTTAGTCGATGGGCTTTTATAACCGTCAACGCGGCTGCGCTGTGGATTAATGTCTGGCAATGCGAGACTAGCATCAAGCTAACATTAGCATTTTGTGACGTTGGGTTTAGCGTTCTCAACCTTGCAACTCCCGTGAACTTCGACACTGGGGAGGAGGGGGCCGGGGGAGACGACTCTTTTCAGTATTTTGAATTTGGACTGCAGTAACCATTTCAAACACTAGCTGTCAGTATTACATATTGGACTTTTAAAGGTTAGAGTGTGTTTTCACAGTGTGGCCAGCAGGTGCATGTTTCACATAAAGTAATTGGGATTCAGAGTTGCTCTCAGAGAAGAAATAAATCTCATTGGTTAAAGGTCCAGTGTGTAACGTGTTTAGTTGTTCATTATCTAAATCGGTGTTGCCAGTTCACAAACTTGTCCTTTTTTTCATGAATATTTACCACCACCATCAATTCCAAGTATTCATTTTTGGCTTGAAATTTTTAATTTTGCATTCGCATGAACTGGGGTAGACTCTTCCATATTCATGCGCCATCTTGAAATCCGTTGGACGGTAATGGACATACAGGACATACTGCCCCGCCTTTCGCGTTTTCAGTGTCCCATGATAAACTCACAGGTGCTGCTAATTGGTATCGTAGCTTCCCCGCCCCGGCAAGATTGAAGAAGGAAACATGGAGGACCACATGTATTCAAAATCATAATTTCTTCTTCACCCAGAAAAAGAAAATTGAAAAGAACAAGAGACCGGCTTTTTGAAGCGTGAAGGCTACCGTAGCTGCAATACGTACTTTGAACTGCGTGATGCGAGAGAGTTGATTGCGATATATGATCTCAACGCTAGATGGGAGAAATTCCCACGCATTGGACCTTTTTAAGCATCAGTTGATACAGGTAATGTGACTGAAGCTAGGACTGGGCAATATATCAATATTCTATCGACATATGAGACTAAATATAGTCTTAAATTTTGGATATCGTGATATGACACGTGTTTTGTCTTTTCCTGGTTTTAAAGGCTGCATTACAGTAAAGTGATGTCATTTTCGTAACTTACCAGACTGTTCTAGCTGTTCTATTATTTGCCTTTACCCACTTATTCATTGTATCCACATTACTGATGATTATTTCTCAACAATCTCATTGTGTAAATATTTTGTGAAAGCACCAATAGTAATCGCTGCAATATCGACATTGATGTATTTGGTAAAAAACATTGCAATATTTGATTTTGAAAATGTGAAATTAATGGGGGGGCATGTGTGGCCACACTACACAGGACTAGAGGACTGTGGAAAAGTATTAAACTTCAAAAATACTCAAATAATCAAAGGTTTAGCAACAACAGGCCTGAGAGGAAATTGGGTGGGAAGAGCAAGCAAAAACCACCATACAAGCATAATACATCAGTCAATCCAGCAAAGGCATTTTATTCTTCTTTATTTGCGTCTCCTTAAAGCAGCTATAATCAATGTTTTTATATTAGCAATTTATCCCATGCATATAGTGACAAACCCACGGATAATTAGCACCTGACTGCAGTTCTCATCTTTCAGCTCACTGTTGTGGTTTTCCTGCCAGTAGAGAAAAACCTAGTGAACATAGTGGAACGTTTAGCAGCTAAAGAGCCCAATATTTGAAACAGAGCTTGAAAGAAGAGTGTATCCTGGACTCCCATTTAACAGGTGGACAGAAAACACGACTCCAAATGAATGTTAATGTACCTCTGTACCTGCTGGATGTGTAAATAAGAAACTGCTAGCAAACCAGTTCACTGTATCAACTGTATTAAAAAGGTGATAATTAAGTAAAGGGTTGTATTTAAAGGGATATGCCATGTTTGTTGAAATAGGGCTTATCACGGTCTCCTCTAGCTGTAGATGGGTGGGCCAACGCATTTTTTGTGCATGCATTGTTTTAGTCTGGTGCAACACTGGCAGCGCCGCCGCTAGTTAGCTTAGCGTAGTGAATGGAATCCTACGTTGCCGGTTAGCATGTTGTGAGTAAAAGTGAGCCAACAAAAGACAAAAAAAACAACCTAATTACTTGCACTGAGACAAAAAATGCGTTGGCCCACCTATCTACAGCCAGGGTAGACCGTGATAAGCCCTATTTCAACAAACGGTGGCGTATTCCTTTAAGGCTTGTTATTGCGGACTCTGTTTGAAGACGCTGTACTCAATATTCAGAACATTAATTTAGCAGCAAACAATTATTTGATTATGTAAATGTATATAGTGGAGTAATGGCGTCCTGAGCAGAGAATGAAGTGACACTCCCTCTTTGTGCGTTGTAATCCAAGCTTCTTTGTATATACACTGAACAAAATTATAAACTCAACACTTTTGTTTTTGCCCCCATTTTTCATGAGCTGAACTCAAAGACCTAAGACTTTTTCTACGTACACAAAAGGCCTATTTCTCTCAAATATTATTTACAAATCTGTCTAAATCTGTGTGAGTGAGCACTTCTCTGCCGAGAAAATCCATCCACCTCACAGGTGTGTCATATCAAGATGCTGATTAGACAGCAGGATTATTGCACAGGTGTGCCTTAGGCTGGACACATTAAAAGGCCACTCTAAAATGTGCAGTTTTACTGTATGGGTGGTGATGGCGCAGTGGATATCACACGTGGTGTCCCATGTGGTGTGGGAGACCTGGGTTCGATTCCCACTGCGATACATCAACCAATGTGTCACCTCTGACATATATAGCAATTGTAAGTCGCTTTGGATAAAAGCGTCAGCTAAATGACATGTAATGTAATGGGGGGGTCCCAAACCAGTCATTAGGCTCGTCCGAGATGAACTGCGCCTCGCCTGTAAAGTGGACGAGAGCAGGTGGCAGCAGACGGGGGCGGTGACAAAAATCTGCGGTCAAGTCGGACAGTTTCCAGCCGATTCCAGCAGCCTTCAGGCTGAACAAGAAGTCACAGAAACACTGGGGTCCGATTCCAATTTAATAAAATGTTATCAGACCCATATATCAGCTCCTACACAGTCTCCAGTTGTTTTTATTATGACAGAGTAGCTGTCAAGTTGTCAGTTGCTGATTTACACTGTGGATGATCGGTAATCTGAACAGATTTAGTCTTCTAAACGTCACTATCAGCCACACAATGTGGTTTGTACAGAATAAGCTTTTAAATCAGACCAATAGCAATTAAAATCAATAAAAAGTTTATATAAAACATCATGTTGAGTCGATTCTGAACCAATCAGCTGTTAGATCAGCTGAAAGGCCGGCGTTTCCCAGCATGCCCTGGGTCCACCTGGCTCTTGCAGTCGGTGAAAAGCAACTGCGCTGCCTGCGTCTCAGAACTGCCTTGATCTCGTGAGGTTATCGTTGCCCACGTGACGTCAGAGCAAGTCGGGATCGAGTCAGACACAAATCTAACCGGCATGCATTGGGCGGCGATCGCCGGTGATCGATTCTGCGCAGACCTGGCTCATCTCGAACGAGCCTAGTATCTGGTGTTTGGGTTCATCTCTCCCTCCCTCTCGACCTGACTGCAGCTCGTTGTCGTAACCAACATGAGTGGGAAAATGCTCAAATTCGAAGGCGTCTGGCACTTTTGCAGGGTGCAAATGTTCCACCAAAACAAGTGATTGTGATTGGTTTAAAGAAATCCAAACAACAAGTGTAGTTTTTTCCTCCTACCCTGGAACCTATGTGTGGTGTAGCCAAACCTTACTCCGCAAGCACTGTGGAGATGGGACTGGCAATGTGAGACTGATCATGACTCACTCTTTACCTTAAATAGCAAGCAAACGGACGTTTTCCTGCGTTCGCTGTGACGATACATATTCCATAAAGCATTGTACGCGACGGACAGAGGATGATCTGTCCACTGGTGACTCACTTGAGCATCTTCTCCTGCAACAATCTTCTTTAGTGAGAAACGTTCACACCCGAGAGCTGCCCAGTACAACCAGAAGCCATTGGCTGGGATGCGATTCACTCACTTCTACCGTCCAGACGTTCCCAGCAGGGAATCAAACCGACAATCCCACTACGCTTTTTAGTCATAACCAGTCTTTGAGCATTGATGCCTACCCAATTTAATTTTTTTTTTTTTTTTACTTTATCCTTGCACTGCTATATTTTTATATTAATATGTCTACATTATTCTCTTATATTGTCCATATTTAATGCTGGTCTCTAGACTTTATCCTTGCACTATTGGACTTATTTGCACTATCACGACACACACTCTCATAGAGCACCTTAACCCTTGTGTTGTCTTATCCGGCCCCAGTTATTTTAATGGACCTCAGCGTAAATTCTTGCAGGAAGACTTCTTGACTTAAGGCTCTTATATACTAGACGCAGCCCAGCTGGCGTGTGCAAATGTGACGTCATGGGATCGCCGTGACTATTTATACCCGCGCTGGTGCTCGCGACACTAGCTGCAGTCTTCTCCTGAACAGCGGTGGCGCTAATGAGCAAAGGCTACCAACGTTGCTCTTTCTACGGACTAGAAGAAGAAGAAAAAGGTAAACAACGGCAGAACTGGCAGCAGCACTGACGTCAATGCTTCGATTTGATTGGATGACCTACTTCGTCGGATCAAGCCTTTCATTCGCCATAAAAGAACCCAGTCTTAACCCAGTACGTTTACAAGAGAGACCTGCAGTCACTCTGAGAGTCCTGGCGTCCGGTTGTCGGCGAACTCGTTCAGGCCTCCTGTTTCCGCTTTGCTGCGCTAAAAATTGTGTGCGCCGGCCGGATATTACGTCATTTTGACGTCACGATGGCGCCCGCCACCTTGGATGCGTCTAGTATATAAGAGCCTTTACTATGCATACTGAATCACAGGGTCAGTCCCTGCCCTGTCACTACAAACGTCTCATGCTCATACATCCCTTAGTACATTCATGTGGATTTTTTTTATTTATTTAGTATCTTTTCTTTTCTTGTCCATATTATTCATGTGGATTTGTTATTTTATCATGTGTATGTTGTTTGTGATGTCTTTAAGCCACTGGGACCTTGAATTTCCCCTTGGGGGATCAATCAAGTATCTATCAAATATCAAGACGCATAAAAGTGCAAGAAAAGCTGCGAAAGCAATTCGGCGGGGAAATTTATTTGCAGTCCGAAGGCGGGGGGGAACACAACAAACGGGATGCACATACGTTTGATGAGGAGACTATTAAAAAGGCCCATGCTGTGTGAGCGGTGCATCGTCAAAACCAATGAGCCGCAAACAGGAGCGCACGCACACACACACACCCACACACACACCACTGATGTTAAAATAGAGATCCCACCTAGCTGTTTATTTACCCATTGAATAATTTGTGACTTCATATTACTGAAAGCACATATTTGTGGAGCCCTAGGGATTAATATTGAATAAATCAACAAGACATTTAGAAACAATCAGTAAACAGTGCAAGTTCTATAAATGGGACAATACATTGTGAAATATAATCATTAAAACTAAACCTCATTCTTACCAAAGATAAAAAAAAAAGAAAACACAAAACAATTTTATTTAAGTTGGCCTCTCTTAAAGCTATAGTGCGTAGTTTCTGTCGCCCCCATGAGGAATTCTAAGTAATGACCACAACACTGTCGGCACGTCCACATGATACAAGCCTTCCGTGATCCCGCACAGCCCCCACCCCTCCCCCACGCAGTTGCTAGTAGCCAAGGAGGACACGGAGGATTAAAAAAACATGGACTCTTCAGAAGAGCTAATTATCACTTGAGTTTCTGCACACGAAAGTCGCCGGTCGACACAATCTTCTGAACATAGCCATGCTGAGAAGTACAGAGAGAGTTGTGTGGAGCGGATAGTCTTAATTAGCTTTGTAGCACTGGCTTGAATGTTATGGACGTTCATTAATATCAAAAAGTTACGCACTAAAGCCTTAAAGGGATGATTTGGATCTTTTGAAGTGTGGTTGTATCAGGGAATTCTCCACAGTCAGTGTATAAGCTACAGTAGATGGCAGTTGGCACGCCCCCCAGTTTGGAGAAGCAGATAAAATCTAAATCTAAAAAAGGACAACCTAAAAACATCAATATCAGTTTAAAAGGCAGGGTTGGTAAAAGCTAGCAAGATTCGAAAGTAGGATTTCCTTGGGGCTCCGTCTAACCCCACAGCAATTTTACTCCATTAATCATTCACTGGTAAGCAAACCCCTAATACTATCATACCAAATGTTTAAAACATACATGACTACTGTTAGCCACATGTAAACAGGAGGGGTAGAGTACGGGCAGCGGGGCAAGGAGGCATTTCATTGGTTCTTTCCAAGCGGACGTCGAGGCAGTGATCGGTGGGCATTTTTACAGGATTACAGCAGCTACAGATGACGGATCGAATTTCCGTTCCTTTTTCAGAGCCCATAAGTTCTTTATTACGGTCAGGGAATAAAGACCATTTCAAACCCTATATTAAAAAGTGTACATTGGAAATAGTTACCAGCCCTGCCTTTTAAGTGTATGCTATATTTTAAATATTTTCACAGCTTTACCTTGCCGCAAGACCACCCTTTCACAAGCAATTATTTCCATCTTTGCTCTCTACAAAGCCAGCAAAACAGTCATTTTACCTCGCACCTGCTCTATCGCTGCCTTGATCTGATAGCTTGCAAGGGGGTCAGCCCAATGGTCCCACAGCCCAATGGTCCCACAGCCCAATGGTCCCACAGCCCTATGTTCCCACAGCCCAATGGTCCCACAGCCCTATGTTCCCACAGCCCAATGTTCCCACAGCCCAATGGTCCCACAGCCCTATGTTCTCACAACCCAATGGTCCCACAGACCTTTTTTCCCACAACCAAATGGTCCCACAGCCCTATGTTCCCACAACCCAATGGTCCCACAGCCCAATGGTCCCACAGCCCAATGGTCCCACAGCCCAATGTTCTCACAACCCAATGGTCCCACAGACCTACGTTCTCACAGCCCAATGGTCCCACAGCCCTATGTTCCCACATTTCTAAGACTTATTTTTCACTGAAAATTAGGCCCTATGTTCTCACAACCCTATGTTCCCACACTTCTAAGATTTTTCTTAAAATTAGGCCCTATGATAGGGTTAGGGTTAGAGTTAGATTCCATCTGTAGTCCATTGCTACTGGATAATAGGTTGGGTGTAATTGGCTACCACATTGGGAGAAAGGGGGATAAAATCTGATACAAGTTTATGAAAATGGAAATGTGGAAACATAGGGCCTAATTTTGAAAATAATCTTAGATATGTGGTAACATAGGGCCAAATTTTCAGTGAAATTCTTAGAAATGTGGAGAACACAGGGCTGTGGGAACATAGGCATGCTCCCGTTTGCTTGTGTAATTGTGATACTTTGGTCTTTTTAAAGGGTTAGGAACTAGCTGGACTAAGCTAACCGACAAAAGTAGCGGTAGACCAGCAACCTGCATGTTCTGCGAGTTAAATGACTGTTTTTGTCAAAGGAGTCTGGTGGCTTGAAGAGAACAATCCAGCGGCCGCAGTTTTTCGTCATAAAGGGTTGTCTGACTGCAAGGCAAAGCGGAGAAAATATACAAAATATAGCATATTAAACGGATATTGTTTTAGGATGATAAAATGCATTTAGCTGCTGCAGTACATTGAAAAAAGCTTCTGCCTGCTTCTCCAAACTGGGGGCGTGCCGACCGCCATCTACTGTAGCTAATACACTGACTATGGAGAAGCACCTCATACAACCACCCTTAAAGAAAAAAAAAAAAAAAGATCCAAACTCTCCCCAAACAAGCTCGACAATCACTAGCCAGTTAGCTCCTGTTAGCTAGAGTCGAAGAAGTTCTGTATCAACTGTGAGGCTGCTGTGAGTACACGGACACAGTAAGCTCTCCCCCCTCCCTCTGTCTATAACAACATTGTGTGAATGCTCATTCTTCAAAAAGACAGATCCACTGTGTCACACAAATCACCAGGTTCATTTCATTATTTATTTTATTTTATCAGTAGAGACAGATGGTTTGTTGTGCTGACGCTCACATGGTTGGTTCTGGGTATTGGAGCCAACAATAAGACTGCTGAATGATTTTCCATCTGCTGTTTGAACTGGACCATGAGGAGGTCAATAAATGTCCGACTCTCTCTTTGCGCAGCATGATGTGTGGCACAAGAGATGGGAAAAGGAACTAGGCAACGGCTAGAATAACTCATATTTGAGAT
Organism: Perca fluviatilis; assembly: GCF_010015445.1. Lineage (NCBI taxonomy): Eukaryota > Metazoa > Chordata > Actinopteri > Perciformes > Percidae > Perca > Perca fluviatilis. The sequence goes on along the minus strand of NC_053132.1, from coordinate 23,066,790 downwards.
GCACTGCACGTCGTAAATAGGTATGGGTTTCAGGCAGCTCTTTGGGACATATCTTCACCAGATGGGTAGAAACCAAAGCCAAAGAACAGGCTCAATTAATCCAAGACATACAAAAGTCAGCGAAGGATTGGATCAATTAGGGAGAAAAATAATCAAAATGTATTCCAATTCATTTTGCAGACACATTTGGCCCCAACAAAGTTTATCGTCAGTCACTGACAAATTTTTGGTGAGCATACGCACAGTCACTATGGGCAATCTTCTGTGTTTTTGAATTTCTCACGCACACTAGGGGCTGAAAAACTTTTGAAGGGATGTCCTTGACTAACACAAAGACATCCAACCTGTACCAAGGTGTGGGTCGTGTAGGCCTACACTTGTAGTATGTTTTTTGAGTAGTGATTATTACTGATCATTTGTTTAGAGTAGTGTTGTGCTGAAGTGGTGAATGTGGGTGAGGGAAACACAAAGCCCAGTTAGAATGAATAACCTGGAGAACAGCACCATCTAGTGGCCTCTTTGAGTTACTATAACACCTACCAGAGAGCCATAAGTACAGGTTTGTGTCCGGCGTAATATCCAGCGTCAAACATGGCGTTGGATCTGCTCAGCAACCCATTTTCTTCTTATTTAGGAAGACATTTTAATTTATTTGCATTTCTAATGGTTTTCCCTTCATCTCAACTTCAACTGTTAGTTATTTGACACATCATGTTATTGCTGTAATGCAGCATTACGTGTTTATGTTAGAAACTCAGCCTTAAACTGAAATGATATGACAGCCTAACTCTTTTGCAATGTTTTAATTTATTCATATATAATCTTATAGTTGTATATTGTATGTGTTTATAGCTGGGGAGGTGAGAGCTGCTGGACCTCCAGAAGGTAAACCTCCACAGAAACGTTTTTAGGTCTTATTTGATTTGAATTGTATTGCTTGGAATGGTTTTCAACTGACTTTGCACTGATGAACGACGTCCTTGTCGCTGCAATTGTGTCTCTCCATTTTTTTGAGAATTCGTTCACGGTTTTCAAGAATTCAAGGTAACATTGGGTGAGTAATTGATACACAAATGATCACTTTGGAGATTAATGGTTCTGCTAAATGCAGCAGAACCTTACCTACCTTATCAAAATGCAACTTGACCGCAGGCAGTTTTGGTGCGTTATGCTAATAGCGGCTAATGTAGCCTTGCGCCGCTAGCAAGCTAGAGAGGTCTGGTAACCTCACTTCACTTCTTTCTAACTTAACACCCCCAGATTTTTTCTTCTTTTTCCAATATAGCCTTCAGCCCAGGGAAAAGTTTCGAGGACCTATCTTCAAAATGCACAATGTCCGTTTGTTGAAACCACACTGAGTAGCTAAACAATTTCAACAAGTCTTAAATAGTGGAAGAAGAGAGGGGGACATTTTAGTCCGTTACTCCTCTATCCCCTGCGAAGAACAAGGAAGGCTGACACAATTTCAATGTTTGTGTTTTTGTATGGCTTATTTAGACAAAATATGTATTTTACTTTAAACCACCACAAGTGTGCTACAGCTAAGCTAGTCAAATGCTAAGTGACAACCAAAAATTCTGTCGGTCAAAAAATGACATTGGGGGAAAAAATAGAAGGAAAAACAAAATTTGAATGGAAACTGTTTTAATGTTGATATTTTAGTCGACCGTCATAAACAATACTGATGTATATCTACTTTAACGAGATGCAAAGTACAGTAATTAAGCACCTCATTTGTGATATATAGATACCTCACTCAATGAAACTTTGACCAATATCACATTGTTTGGGAGTAACAAGATGTTTGATTTCAGGTTTTATCACGCAGATCTTCAGGAAACATTGCAATCTAAAAAAATAAAAAAAAAACCTGAAGGCATCCTTGGTCCTTTTTACCGGTGTTCAACCCCAGCAGCGTCCCACTGAAACAGACTTTAAAAACTGACATCTTTTCCAACCTCGACGCCTGTAGTCCGAGATCAGGGCTTTAGCTCCTTTTTGGTTGGATGTGAGGGTGGGGCCAGTTCCTGGACTGGAAGTAGCCTCTGAGTCCTTCCAGGTCCAGGGGAGGGAAGTAGGCTCCGATGCGTTTCCTCAGCCACCACTTCCCCTGAGCTGCGCTGCTGCTGCCCGGCGGGCTGAACTTGTACCTGAAATGTTCCCCTCGAACCCACCTGAGAGGGACGAGGACACAAAAAAAGAGTGGATTCCCATGAAACAAAGGCACTTTTAAAATGTCAGCGTCTCGTCTACAAAAGCCCAAATGGCGGATGTTGGTCATCATCATCATTAGTAGGATCATTGGGCATCGAGGACGTGTTCCAACTTGGAATTGTTTCATAAATGTACGATTCCAATTAGAAATAAACTTATTTTAACAGCACTAGGAGAAAAAAACAACTTTGGAATGGTTTGTTTTTAGTACTTTAGTGTTTTGAGTCTATTTGGCACTTTCGTTTAAATATTGTATACAATTGGTGAGTCTTGTAAATAGTATTGTAATCCGTTTGTCAGTAACTGATGTTGTGTACTGTCCTAAACAGCTCTCTTTAGAGAATGAGGCCATGTGTCTCAATGAGATTAATAAAGGCTGAATAAATAAAAAATAAAATCAGCCAGATGTGCTGCACTTTACTCCTCTTTTCCACAGTGGTGGAACAGTTATTATAATTATACTATTTTTTTTATATTTATCATCAGAGCTATATATTGTCCTAACAAATCCAAATGTGAGACCCTGCAACAAATACATAATTCCGATTTAGTATTTTAGTACAGACAGACATGATGTGCTCCTTGCTGCAGCAGAGGGGGCTATAGCACAGAGAAGAACTACTCACGGGGAGCATGGGATTGTCATTTGATCGACCATTGCCAACACACGTTTGACAGATATATTTTTGTAACCAGAGCTGGGTCTTTAATATGAAAAAGATGTGCTTCGGTGAAGTTGATATCGACATAAAGCGCTTTATGCTAATAACAGTTCATCATACAGTATGAGGGTCTTTGCCGTGACTGTGTGCTCTGCGTTTACCGGGGAGTTTCTCTGCCTTGGAAGGGGTTGTGGTCGAGCAGGGAGAGGACTGCGCTGTCGTTGGACAGCAGACGTCCTGCTATGTGGATCACCCACTCGCTCTGCTCGTAGGTCTGGATGAAAACACGGGGACAAGGTGTTAGAAAGGAAGGGAAGAGAAGAGGAAGAAAAGGAGAGGGAAAAACACACACAAACAGTTTGTGACGTAAATGTGGATTTACAGAGGCGGAGAAAGAGACAGTGTATTCTAGTAAGAGGCTCTGAGGCAAAAGAGTGTGTGTGGCATAAAGAGAGACAACACCAGAAGAGACAAGGACAAAGATATGGAGGCTGACAGAAAGAAACAGAAACGCACATATACAGAGATTAAAAAAAAAAAGATTAATGGAGACTGACTATACCAAAAGTAATTTTATTTAATTGAGGTAAGTACATGAGACTTCTGCCCCCTAGTGACTAGAAACACTTAATACCACATGCAGTACTCAACGGCTGAGGCTCGTGAACAAATTTTCGGCATACAAGCCCTAAAAATGAAGTGATTTCTGCTGACAAACCAGATAAAAAGGGGGGGGGGGACGACAGTGAATTCTTACACCATTTACTAATGTCTCTATTTGTGTTTTGGCTAGGGCTGGGTATCGTCAAAGAAATTCCGATACTGGTACCAATACCAATATTGTGGCTTCAATAACGGTTCCTCAACGATACTTTTTTTGATACCAATTTTATAAAAATCCATTTTAACAAAAATAAATGTCAAATCTTTCTTCTTTTTTTTTCAGCTACGTGAGCCCCGTCTGCGTAACGTGGAGTTTTTCCTGCGGGGTCTCTACGACGTGTAACGTTAAGACAGCCAATCTGCAGCATTGTTAGATCTCGGTAGAAGCATGCTGCGTGCTTATTGGCTCACTGACGTTGATGAGATTTGCTCCTTAGGTATTGAAATTGGGTATTGAATGACGAGGCATTTTTCGATACTCGATACTAAGAAGGCAATTCGGCCGCTGCCTAAAAAGTATTTGGTACCCAGCCCCAGTTTTGGCCCAGGTTAGATTCATATTATCTGAGGCAACAGGATGCTCTTGTTTTTTGGAACGCAAATCATACATCTAAAGATGTTGACTAATGACACAAAATCAGTCTTGGCACCAAGATCAGCCTATATCCACACACACAAAAATACAAGAGACTGGGTTTCGAGACTGGTAGTGTACTTCCCCCTGTACATCCTCTCCTGCGGTCGTTCACCATCTCACCTGGAAGGCTGCAAACCACATGAGCCAGTCCAGCCGGTAGTGGTACGGTGATATGAGGCATGGTCGTCGGTAAAGGTCCCCTGGCTTACACAGGAAATGGTACTCCTCCCAAAGCGCCTCAGGGTCCTTGGGATCCTGGCTTAGAGTGCCCTGGAATATCACCTCGGTGCGCTCCTTGGTAATGCTGGACAGAGGTATGGGGGACACACACTTCAATATCTAATACTAATTTGGTAGTGAGTCAGTTATAGGGCTTTTTTGTTATCTCTTATTGCTTAAAATAGATTCATTCAGAGTAGCGTAATGTCTTTCTTTTTTTAGGATTAATGGCGTTAGCTGTCAATTTTAAATATGATTTGTATTTTTGTGAAATATGTAATGTGAAATAATGTCTGAGTGCTTATTGCGTTTAATGTGATGTTGCAAATTGTATGTTCACGAGACAGATATCAGGACCCCAGGAAGAATAGCTTTTAGCTTATGCTGAAGCTAATGGGGATCCCAATAAAACTAACCAACCAACCAAATGCTTCATAAGCGGAGGGAAAGAGGGTTGAAGGCTGCTGAGTTGATGTTTACAAATGCAAAACTGCGAGTGCAACTGAGAGTGCAAGATTTGAAAGTGCATGTGCTTTTTTGCTATCTTGAAAGTGCATTTTTAAAAACATCTTAAGACCTTCCATTTAGGCGTGTTTTTAAACGGTTTTAAAGGATCCACAGATATCATCAGAGCCCTGACTGTACTGTACCTGCCAAAGGCCCCGTAGGTGTTGACGATACGCAGCGGGTCGAAGGAGGTGTTCATCACCTGCCTGGAGCTGAACAGGTTCATCACCACGGGAACGCTAAGGCAGCCAATCAGAACACCTAAAGCGATGTTCATCACCCGACGTATCCACATACCTGCATTGCATAGAGTATAGTCGGGATCAACAGAAGTACATTTCAAGTATAGGGTCTGGGCGCCCGGATAGCTCAGTTGGTAGAGCGGGCGCCAATATATAGAGGTTTACTCCTTGATGCAGTGGGCCCGGGTTAGACTCTGACCTCAGGCCTTTTGCTGCATGTCATTCCTCCCCCCCTCTCTCCCCATACATTTATTCAGCTGTCCTGTCAATAAAAGGCCTAAAAATGCCCCCAAAAAATCTTATACAAAAAAAAATGATAAGGCCTGGCAGGCTTTGCCCCTCACATTCCGCTCCTTTGTGTGTTGCTGTTCTCAAAATGCACTCGCTACAGGAAACGACAACCTTCGAGCAAGCAAGCTACACGATGAAAATGGCCTGCTTCGTTCTTTCAAGGAACGATTGGAGAGATTTACACAGAATATTTTTTAGTGCATTTAGTCTCTAACTGGGACGTTTTGGGACAGATTGGAGAGAATTGTTATGGACGAAGTACACACGGCGATATGCTGGTAAGAGCTAATTATTTTAAACCAGTTTAAAATGTGCAACAAAGCACATACAGTTTTTGACCACACTACACAGGCATACATACAAGCAGTGATTTGTCTGGAAACCCAACTAAGATCTCATGGAAATAAATGGAACCAAAGGTTTTAACTGCAAATATGACTTGGACTTTCATTGATCAAAAAAGGTAAAAAGGGCATCAATTACTCTCCCCGTGGAACAGCACCTCAAGGGCTTAAAGCTTGGGCTTAGCCTCTACACATGTATCCAGGTCTTGTTACTGTATTTTTTGAACAGTATTGTGTAACCATCTTCATTTAATATTTTTATGTGGCATTTTCTTTTGCGGGTTGAAAATGTTCCACCAAAACAGGCTCCTTCCCGAGACTTTTTTGCAGAGCCACCGTCGTTACGTCCGGAGTGTAGACGTTTGGGAGGTTTAAAGAAATGCAAACAACCCAGAGCGTTTTTTTCCCCCCCTCCTATCCCAGAATGCATCAGTGGTGTAGCCAGACCTTACTCCACAGCACTGTGGAGATAGGTCTGGCAATGAGAGACTACATAAAGTCAACACTCACACAAATAGAAAGAGTGAATTAGCCTGAAAAACAGCACAGCAATGGAAAACTGCAACACCAGTCACTAGACACTGCTCTTAGACAGATTGGATGAAATCGCTCCTGATTTGCCTGAAAGGAGCAGATACAGCATTTATTTACTTGTTAAAGTTAGTTGACTTTTAGAGAAATAATGCATTTAACGTCTCCAGTTGTCCTGGATCTCAAAATGAGAGAATCAAGGTGACATATTTGTTAGTGTTAGGCCTAGAAAGGGATTCATCATTTATGGAGGACGACATGTTTCCTGGTACAGGATTAGTGCTATTAAATATTTTAAGTCTAATGTGTATATGTGTGTGTATGATGACTTCAGTGGAAGAGGTTTGACCTGTTAGATCATGGGACAGCTGGTGCTGACAAATGTTGGCTGAGTCCACATCACTTCCTTCCTTCCTACCTACCTGCGTCTGCCTGCTTATCCCACGCATGTTAAACACATCAACATAATCCAAAACTAAAACTCTTCACACTAAAAAGGACCGTCTGGGTCTGTTGAAGTGATTAAAACACGTTCCCGCTCCAGGTACAAGCCTATTTTATATTCCACATCTTACGATAAAGCAAAGACACTAACGGGTCCAATGAGACCAATTAGAGAGGGGCCACTTGTGCTTTAACCACATTTTAAGCAGTCTGTATTGTAAAAAATGTAAGCCACATCACATTAAAATCCCATAAACCATATGTCAAACTTTTCCCAGCTTCTCAGCTGTCCAAGTGCTAATCCCTTTTCTTCCCATAATTCCCCTTTTCTTCCATAATTCCCTTCCTCCTGTACCCATTAGCCTCCACTGTTACTGAGATGCCAATGTCTACACAAGAGTCTCTGGACCTATTGTGTGTATTAAAGTTTCATTTGAAGTAGGGCTGTCAAAATTAACGTGATAATAACGAGGTTTAGGCAAATTCCTTTTTTTGAAGCCACTTATTTTCTTGATGCGTGATTAACGCGCGCATGTTCTGTGATTTGGGCCTCGGGCCGCTCCGTAGTTTGGTAAAATCAGGAAGCGATGCAGCAGTAACCCTGTGGATGGCTAGCAGAAACAAAGCTCCTTGGAAGAAATGCAGAAAGCGAAAGGGTGTTTTTGATTGCCAAGTTCAGTTTCAGAGCCCTTCCAGATGGTTCGCTCGACAAGTTATTTGCGTGTACGGTCGATGTGAACTGAGTTACCACCAGAGTACGTCGAGTCTCAGAATACCACTTGCTGGCCAAGCATACGGCGGACGCAGGGAACCCTACTCCCCTCGCCACAGGCACGCCACGCTGGATAGTTTGCAACGGAGACGCCTGGACAACTCTGCAAGCAACAAACTTTCAACAGTGAAAGTATTTGTCATTGTTGTGGATTGTTGCAATAATAATAAACATTTGCATAAAGCAAGCATATTCGTCCGCTTCCATGTTGATCAGAGCATTAAAAACGTACATTTAGAAGTACTCTTTATTTGCGATTAATCGCGAGTTAACTATGGACAATCATGCGATTAATCGCGAGTTAACTATGGACAATTGTGCGCTTAACCCTTGTGTTGTCCTTCGGGTCCCAGTGACCCGAAGGACAACACAAGGATTATGTACTTCTGTTTACTTTGTTGAGAATTGCTCTCTAAACCCGGTTTCTTGTAAAGTAAGTAAGTAAAGTTTATTTAGAACACATTTAAACACAGTTTAAGCTGACCAAAATGCTGTACAAACAAGAACTAAGGTGCTGTATTAACCCTTGTTTAGAGAGCAATTCTCAACAAAGTAAACGGAAGTACATAATCCTCGTGTGGTCCTTTGGGTCACTGGGACCCGAAGGACCACACAAGGGTTAACCATTAAATATTTTAATGGACTGACAGCCCAAATTTAAAGAGATGGATGGATGGATGGATGAATGGATGGATGGATGGATGGATGGATGGAAGGTGTTGTCTTTCTATTTTTAGCCTTATAGTATGTCCACTGTCAGCGTTATTTCCACGCTTCCCATTTATATCTATGGGAGCAGCTGTGCAATGCATTCTGGTAGCACCGCGGGGACTTTGGAGAAGCAGGGCGTCGAGTCACCCGCTCCTCATTTGCATAAAGTTAAATACACGCAACTTTATGCAAATGAGAAGTGGGCAGCGTGGCCTCTCAAAAGCTCACTTAAATCATTGTAAATAAATCTTTTTAAACTGATCGTTTACGATGGATTTAGCATCTGCATAGCTTACTTCTTGCATACAATGTTTTCAGAAACACATTTCGGTTAACGGTTTTCGTAAAATAAGAGACTGTATTCCAAACGAGCTGCCACTATGATCCGTCTCGGAGCAGACAGCCCCACTCGATGGGTTTGTTCGGTTGTATGAGGGTGTAGCCCATTTTCTTTGCTTGTCAGAGGTCAGTGAAGAATAAATCATAACTGCTGGTGGCAAGCCCACTAGCGTGCAATGCCGAAAAGCGGGGCAATCCCTGCTGTGAAAACAACGCCCATATGGACATGTACCATTACGGTGTTTTGTGAACACAGCCCCTGAGTACCTTTGGTGGGAGTGGGGGTGCGTCCGGCTGCATCCTCATTCTGTATCTCGAGCACTGCCTTCTTGGCTCCACCTCTAGAGTGAAACAAGAAGCCCAGGCATGCATCATCAAAGCAGGCCAGACTGGGAACAATGGTCAGCCAGTTAAGGAAACTGAGGTTCCCACTCACTATCAGAACCACCTATACAGCACAAAAGACAAGACAAAGTGAAAAGACACACACAATATCATAATTAAACAACTGCTGGATTGCTTATATTACATCACTTTAGTATGGCATTATAAGGAGTTCAACCAACAAGTGGACGGCGAGTACGGCTTTATTTTGAGCCACGCAAAATTGACTTACACGAACATGAGCTCTCGGACGCCAATTGCAAATGATGCACAAATTAAGTTCAAGTGCACAGGGACACATAATGCAATAAAACATAGATCAAGGGAATCGAACATCACCTTAAATAGGCCAGTAAACGGGTTTAATGCAATAAGAATAATGCAAAATAAAATACCGGCTTTCCTCACAAGATGCTAACAGCACTAGTGTTTGTTATCACCGGCTCCTGTGAGTTGGTGAACAGTGTGTGAGATACCTGGAACAGGATCTGGATGGCTCCGTTGACCATGCACATTCGCCTGCCCAAGAAGGTGAAGAACGGGAAGATGAGCTCGATGAGGTGGTTGGACAACGTCTCGAAGCGATGAAACCACCATGGGGAGTGATGCATATAGTAGGACATAGGGTTAGGAACTGGCTGGGTCTGGGGGGGGGGCAGATAATGAGACAAAGGTGAAAATGTGAGCTCCACACTATGATGCCAGAGACGGTGCTTTGTAGCAGCAAACGTGTCAGAAAAGAGGGGTTTGTCAAGATAAACGTGACCGCTAATCAATTGTTTTTTGTTCCATAAATGTATCCATTAAGGTCCAATACTTGTATCAACCATTTTCTTTAAAATAGACTTCTTCCGCGGTTTAAAATGCATGTTTTCTCTGCTTGACTTTGGCAATAAAATCTTGTCTGGAGAGTGATTTATGGTGCCGCGCCTTGGGGGAAACATTTCCATGTCTAAATAAAGGTGGAACATTTATTTAAATGAAGGCAACCCCACCTACAAAAAAACACAGACACATACAGAGCTGTGCAGTGTTTGTGTACGTATGATTAAGTGTGTGTGTGTGTGTGTGTGTGTGTGTGTGTGTGTGTGTGTGTGTGTGTGTCTGTGTGTGTGTGTCTGTGTGTGAGAGGTGGTCACATGCAAACCGTGTAATAGCTGAACATGCAAATAGAGTCAGGTGAGGTGGTGAAAAATAAATACAGCACAGAAATAGGTGGGGTTGGGGGGTGGGGGGGTGGGGGGCAGGTGGAAGAAAACAAGACGCTGGCACACAAGTCTATACTCTTATTGTTTTTATGGAATGGAAGAAGAAACCTGTATTTAACCTGTAGCTTACCTAAATACCCCTGGAAATCCCCGGAAATCCAAAGGCAAGGAGCCTGCAACCTCAGCCAACCAAACAACCCCACCTGGCCTGCAAGCAAGCTGCATTACAACACACACACACACCGAAGCAAACAAAACACCAACTATGCCGAAACACACCTACACAGCCCCCGGGGAGTCAGGACAGGAGGGGATCGGCACTTTCTCTGCACGTTTGAAAGAGAGCAGTGTGTCAGAGGGGGTTAATAAGGCTTCCCCTGGCGCCAGTGGCTTCTGGTGTGTGTGTGTGTGTGTGTGTGTGTGTGTGTGTGTGTGTGTGTGTGTGTGTGTGTGTGTGTGTGTGTGTGTGTGTGTGTGTGCACCCGTAAGGCCGTTGACCGTTGAGGTTGGAACAGGTCAGACAAACTACAGTATGGAATAAGGTCCATAACTAAAATAATCCCCTTTGCGACCTTTTTTCTCTGAAGTTGAATTCAGAGTTTAGTTAAAGTGAGATTATAAAACTGTTGTTAGCTACTGGCCACGCATGGATTGTACACATCGGAATTCAAGGATAAGGGTCAGTGATGAAATGCACAGTAATAGTTGCACGTGTAAAAGGAGGGTCATAATTGTTTGCAAAAGCATCCATCATTGCATAAGTGATTATGGGACTTGCACTGTTGCTGTACCTGCTGAATGTATAATTAGGCAAATGTCTGCTAGCTTGTCCCCACAAAACCCTATAGACAACCGATGATATATAGCTGGATTAAAAACAGAAATGCACAAGGACAAAAAGAACAGCAAAAAAGGAATTGGTTTAAAGCGTGAAGGGCGCGCGCGCACACACACACACACACACAGAAGGCCGTCACAAGACACAGATTTTTATATATATATATATATATATATATATATATATATATATATATATAAAAATCAGAGAAGTGTACATGGGAAGCTACACCATGCTGATTTACATGAAAATACCCAGCCTACATTTTGATGTCACACATGATTCTCCTCGTTAAAGTTCAACAAGTACACACGCTGCTACTGCTGCTCCTGTGCATTTAAAATATGAACAGTATAGACAATATAATTACGTCTTTGGTTCCTTTTTTTTCCATTGGATTTTGGAATTAGTGCATCAGTGAATTGCTAAGTTAAGGCTGTTTTATGCTTCTGCGTCAACTCCACGCTGTAGCTCCTACGGCGTTTTGACCCTTTTGGAGTTCTGCGTCGGGGTTGCTTTGCATCGCGGTGCATTTCACCGCCATAACACTAGGGGGTGATAAGTCAGAGGTTATTTGCGAGGTGTCTGCCAGCCAGTTTATGTTATGTTAGCAAGCAAACTTTAGCACAACTGCCCACAAAGTACTGCTTGCTGGCGAAGTGCTAATTTCAAAACGTTACTGATAGACACTTTAGAAACGGCTAACCCCATCATTGTAAATATGTCTGAGTTTATTTGCAAAGCTTGTGTCAGTGAACTAGCATGTTTGCTACTCCCCACAGTAGGCTGCTTGAAACACAACACACAGGACGAGTTGACCAATCACAGTCCTTGCGGTCTGCGTCGCCTTGACGCAAAGTTACAATTTTTGTGTGCATAAATCAGCCTTTAGATTAAGTGTGCAAGTTGTCAATGAAAGGCTCAATGTCCCCCAGATTTCCCGTCACCACTGCATAACTATAGTGGGTCACTCTGCCTTAAAGGGTTTAGCCTGGTTTTAGAGAGGAGTTTTAATGTCCTCAGACCAGTGTTGTAGTCGAGTCACCAACTTTTTGAGTCTGAGTAGAGTCTCGAGTCACCAAAGAAGAATTTGAGTCGAGTCACAAGTTCAGAGAATAGCTACTCGAGTCGGACTCCAGTGCTGGACTGGGACTCGAGTACTCCATCACTGCCTCAGACATTCATGGTTCCCAAAGGATGAATCCAACTGACTTTGGTAATCCTATTACTCTTTGTTTTAAACGCCACAATGAGGTTGACATTTTGTTTTCTTTTTTTATATGAAATGTCTCAACTACCGGATACCCTAGAGGATAAATTGTAAAGACTTTGGTGACCCTCTAAATTATCTACCTGATGGATCAGCACCACATTTTGTACAGACATTCATGTGTCCCCTAGAAGGGATCCTACGGACTTTGGTTATTGTAGAAATATTACTATTATTTGGATGCGTTATTCTCAGTACAAAATTCATATAGTGTTGCTCGTTGCATAAGAGTTGCGTGTTGTCTTGTGGTCTTGTGTTGGGAGACACATTTGCATTCCCTGTGAAATGAACGAGACTCGGACGAATACATGGTTTAGCATATGACTGACATGTTGGAAACTGTGAAACGGTTTTCTGTGCCAGACAGAGAAGTAGACAGGAAACAGCTTATCAGAGAAGTAGACAGGAAACAGCTTCTAGGTTGATGTGTGTGATCGTACACAGAGAAAAAGGTCACAAGAAGAGGAAGTTGCAACTGAAGAATACCTGCGACTAATTGTGGTCTATGAAACAAAAACGAAACACACACACACACACACACACACACACACACACACACACACACACACACACACACACACACACACACACACACACACACACACACACACACACACACACACACACACACACACACACACACACACACACACACACACACGCCTAGATACAGAAGAGGAGCAACGCCCCTGCATAGGAGGTTAGGGAGATGTTGAGATGGGGCTGTTCACAATTCGAGAGAGACTCAGTGGACCTGACCCTGTATACTTTGTCTGCGGCCAGGGAAACTTAGGATCCATTTGTGTAACCCACATGTGTTTTGTACTTTTGGAATACTTTACTAGTAAAGTTACTAGACTTGAACCTATCGTCTCAGCAAATGATTTCAGCGTTCTGGTTGACTTTAACGGACTCGCGGGGAATTGATAGGCGGATCGATTGGAGTCCGACCACTTTGGCCTTCAGGCCCACAACCTTTTCCAGAATTCCAGAACCACACAACTGAACTGACACTTCGCTGCAACACAAAAAATATATTTATTCACCTCTACACAATGAGGCATATTTTCATTTCATTTTGATTGAACTGTATTTTTGAGGAACTGTAGGTCTACAAAATTAATTTTACAAGAACTTCTTCATAGGGAAACCAAAACCCAAAGTAGGCTATAGATAGTATGAAACCATTCATAATGAAACTAATTGCATATTTGCCTCAGCGGCAAAGTTGGCAGCCTTGCGGTGTGCATTTGATGTTTCTTGGCTTTTGGAAAAATAACTCCAAGGCTGGGTTACACTAGAACGGCCAGCACGGTCATTTTGAACTGTTTTGAAATTTATGTGTAATAACTTTGCTTAATAAAAAAATACAATCCTGCTGGTACCTGACTTTTCCTAAAAGAGTCTGTATTTTCATTTAAAATAGTTTTTATATACTGTACATTATACAAAAGGCAAAGAAAATACAATCACTTTGACCTATTTTGGCCATACACTGTCATATTGACTGCTCGGATTTTCGCGGTTTTGTTTTTAATCTTTTGCGTGGTTGAAGATGCATCTTGGTTGCTTAGTAATAATCATAGCCTCTGTCAGAGAAACGTAACTAGCGGTCTCGAGTAACAAGTGTGGGCAATGCATCACCGATGGGCCGAAGGCAAAGCCAGAGTCGGTAACGTAGGCTACGGCGTGGATGGTTCTGAATCAGAAGAAAAGCACCGGGCGATCGCTCTGTGAAAGGCGCGGTACACGTAGACGGTAGCTGTCTACACGTAGACGGTAGCTGTCTACGTGAAAGGCGCAGTACACGTAGACGGTAGCTGTCTACGTGTTCATATAACTTTATACATGCTACAACTGGCTGGAATCATTACACACATCCTCTCCAAGGAGTGCACCAGCTGTAAAATGTCCCGGAGGAAGTTCATGCAGCAACTGGCAGAGGAGCTGAGAGCGGAGTTTATGCAGGAAAAAAAGGGCAGCGGCGCACGGTCCGAACAGCGCTGCGCACCGCAGCAGACACCAAATCGGAGGCAGTGCCTGCCAGGTTAGGTTAGGTTATAAATGTTCAAATAACATACTTTTAATTGTTTTTTGGCTGTGAATTATGTTGAATGAATTTCCCCCAATATGTTTCATGAATGTATGAAATAATTTAGCCTACTAGGCCTATGCCATGATATGATATCGATGGCGTTGTATTGAATCAACAGCCACGTGCAATTTAGCTAGCAGGTGAAGGTGAAACTAAAAATGTGCGAGAACTATAGACTAATACAGGCTTAAATGAACTGACAACATAAGTTATACGACTTACAGTTGTCAAGAATGCACACATGCCATCTCAACCGGGTCCTCCGGACAGCCTGTCTCTTTTTTCTTTCTCCCTTTTCTCCGAGTGGCGCGCGTGCCCACTCATGTTGTGAAGCGCGTGTCTGCGCTATTCTCCGTCGACGCGCTCTTTACAATCACTGCTGATAGACGGCTTTTTGTATATATATATATATATATATATATTTCTGGCGGGAGAAATCTAACCGTGGCGGACCGCCACTTGCCAATCAACATAGAGGAAACACTGCAAGAGGGTTCACTCCTCGTTACGCTAAGGAACCGAGAGTGGTCCTCCAGTCTCTTTGGTAGAGAGAGACGAGGAAAACAAACGAGCATGCAAATGGAAATTATCGCGGCCGTAAAAATTTACGAGCTCATTTTTTTTTTTTTTTTTAAATCGTGCGATTAATTGATTTATTGACTATCGTGACAGGCCTAATGTCAACCTCATTGTGGGGGTCCCATGTAGTCTGAGTCCTTGGCAGCGTCCCAGGTTTGGATTCCACATGTGGCCCTTTGCTGCGTGTCATCCCCACCCCCGTTCCCGTCTGTCTATACTATCTAATAAAGAAAAAGGCTCCAAAAAATTATTTTAAGGAAAAAGGAAACTGGCACTCAGTCGTCAAGAAATTTGAGAACTCCTGTCTTATAATCCCTTAAAACAGAGCAAAAGTACTGACTTTGTGACATAAAATCATATTCTACATAATGCACAGTGGTTCAACCAAAGAATGACTGCCCCTGTTCAGCCCGTTTCATATGATTCATTATCAGAGAGGACAGAGACCGTTTGATATGTTACAAGAAATAGAGATGATGAATTAAGAGTAGTGAAAAAAAAATATCCTATCTCATATTTCATTTTACAACCCCCCCCCCGGGTTGACAACCACTGGCTCAGTGATTTCCATGGCATTAGCAATGCTAAAACTGTTCTAACCCTGGGAACTAAAAGTCAGGGGACATTTACAATGCAGTGAACCAGTAAATCAAATGCAGTTTTATTTCCAAACTAAATAAAAAGCCAAAAACTGCGACAGTTCATTTTTGGGGTATATCATTGCTGATTCCCTTCCTTTAGCTATCCGTGGGTACATAATCTCTGCACCAGTTACCCAGTCCCACGGGAGCCATTGTATTACAGTCTATAACTCCGTTCCCATTGTATTACAGACTGTATCTACAGTATATTGTATTCTTGATAGGTGTGTGTGTGTGTGAGTGTCATCTCCAGTCATCCAGTCCCATAGGAGCCAGTGTATTCCTGTCTATGTTAATTACAGAAGATGGCCCTTCTCCCTCTGCGGCTTGGTAACAGCGGTGTGGGTCAGAGCGGTTGAGCGTCTCACAGGGGGAAAAACAAACAACCTCACGGTCTTGCATAAGAGGCTGATTTACTGAAACCCCTGACAGCGGTTCCTGTAATGTGTTGCCCTGGTGTGGTTAGCCCGATGGGAGTTCAGGAGACAAAGCCGTGATGACACAATGTTTTTGCATAACTGGATCAGTCTTCAGATGTTAAGATTATCAATGAAAACAGTTCTGCTGGCCATCTGCCCACAAGAATGATTAAAAAATAAGCCTGTTCTGCGATGCAGTGCCCTGGTATTTTGATAGTTTTCATGAGATCTTTGGTGCTCAGGGCTCACTGCTCTGTGCGGCTTTCTGCACTGCTCTTCCCAGAAGTCAACAAAGAGCCTTGAGATTTGATGCTAGTTCCTCTTATTTCTTTTGTCTCTCATGCCAACCACCCTGTCCTCTTTCACTGTTGTTGCAGCTACAAAACATCATATGCATACTGTATATTGCATTATATTTGGACGAGCGAAAGAAAGAACTACAAATCCACAGAATTAAAAAAAACACATGTCAATGAGCATTAGAGGCAGCGTTACATGGACGTAGGAAAATTAAGACCGGTTTAAAATTATTTAAGACCTAGAACACAATACTTCAGCGACTTTAAGGCCTAACATTTTTATTTTGAAATTTGTAGACTTTGTTTTTTTTTTTTTTACTTTTTAAGACGCCGCGGAAACCCTGCTCCCTGTATTTCTCAGTGTACCAGAGCTGTGGTGTCTGGTGTCCTCAGAACGAGTAGTTTATTAACTCCACAATGTTGTTACGTGAGCAATACACTAAGTGCCGTCAACCAACCCCGGTCCTATTTTAACGATCTAGGCGCACGGCGTGAAGAGCCTGGCGAAGGTGCATTTACGCGCCGTACAAATCCACTTCTGCTAGTTTGATGGCGGAAAAAAGGGTCCGTGCACCAGGTGCATGGTTCAAAAGGGTTGTACTTAGTGTCTTCATTAATCATAGGTGTGTTTTGGGCGTAACATGCAATAAACCAATCAGTGTCCTCTCCCATTCCCTTTAAAAGCCAGGCGCGTTTGTTACTTCGGCGCATTGCTATTATGATGGCAGATTTTGCTAAGCAGGAAGGAGAGATTTTCAGGAGAAGAAACTGATCAGCTCGTGCATGAAGTGAAAGCGTCCGAGCAGATCATATCATAATAATATTTCACATTGTGATATTTATATTTTTTATCTTTTGTGTGCTGCTGCGCTTCCCTGTGTGTGTAGCAAGCATAGTGTGCGCGTGCTGTGCAAGAGCCTAGGCACATTTTACTAATGCGCTGTTAAAATAACAATGAAATGCTGCATTATTGACTTTAGACCAGGTTTTTGTTGGTCAATGGCATGATCTCTTCCCGCTGCCTCAAGATAACAATGCTCCAAGAATGCACCTGAACACACCTCCCTGTAAGACCAGCACGCCCATGGGCGCACAGATGGGCGCAGGTGCATTTGCTAATTAAACGACGCGGGCGCTGGACGGGAAATTGACAACTGCGTTTGTCTTAAACTAGCAAAGACACTTAGGGTTGGGCTTTGCGCTGTGCCGGGTGCAAGATGGGGCCTTTACAATTCTTCACAGCATAGCTGCTTATTCTGGCTTTCTGATTGGTTACACAGTATGTCACAGTATTGGTTACACAGTATGTCAGGCTACCTGTATTACCCAGTACAGGCAGGAAGTGGGGAGAGAGACCAAAGCGACACAGTGTTTTTATTAATACCACTGTGAAAGGGGAGGGGGGCACTCTAACTTTAAATACACAATAGCATTGTTTACACCCACCTCATAGTGGTAGTCCATGCAGGTGAGGTCTCTCCAGCATTTGTCGCCTCGGATTTTAATGAGACCCTGAAAAAGACAGAAAACACACAAACATGTTACAGTTTACGATGCAGTGTCCTTGGTGCTGTTGTCAATAAAAGTCAAATAAGCAACCATCAACCGTGCATTACAAAATCCGATTACAGACTCCCGTATTTTGCTGAAACGGATCAAAAGGGAATCAAACCTGATTAGGTTTCCCCCTCGTCCAGGTGCATTCATGAGAGGAGCACAGTTTGGCAAAAGCACACAAATGCAGGCTGACGGTCACTGAAGGCACCAGGAGCTATAAAAGCATCAACCTCTCCTAATAAATAATTCAACTCCCGAGATAGCCGAGATAAAGCAAACAGCCATGGCGTGATCATTTGTAGATAACAGCCTGTAACGCATATAGGTAACCACATCAAAGCTGAACAGATCAAATGAATTAAGAGGACATAACGTAAAAGTAATGAAGAGAAGAAAGGGAAGAAGTGCAGTGTGTATGTGCTGTTCCTTCTGGTCTGAATCAAGCAGTACACTTAGTACTTACCAGCATATAATGACAAGTTTAAATAAGAGATGTTCCGATACCATTTTATTGCTTCCCGATACAGATACCTGAACCTGCGTGTCGGCCAAAACAGAGCACCGATCCGATTCCAGCGGGTCATATATTTGATTATGTTTTAACAGCTGTATACTACTATCCCTGTATGGATGGGATATGATTGCTAACATTGATGTCGGCCTGGCTCGGGGGTTAAACTTTTTGTGAAAACATGAACAAACACAAACAATTCATGCCGTAGAACTTTTATCCAGAATAACCGATTATCCAGATTGACAGTCAGTCATTACGGAAAAAGAACAATAAGAAAACTACTTTAAAAAGTAGATTTTCTTCAGGTTTAGATTATGTGGGATTGGATCGGTGCATAAACTCGAGCGCTTGCCGATACCGATGAATTATAAAGACCAACCAGGTTTCATGCATAAAATGTTTAGTTCTAGTTGGACAATTTATGAGTTAAACTATTGTGTTGCGGCTGCTGTAATATGTTTTCTTTATTCTTTATTTTGTGCAGAGTAGAAGTAGACTAGACGCTGTGGATGAAATTAGTTTTGTATTGGTGTCATGTAATTCTGTGTGGGATGGGCCACTTAGTGGCATGACACATAAATAAAATATAATTCTTATAAGTGTCCAAAATCTCAAGTTACTGCTCACTGGAGACTACAGTCCGTGACTGAGTACATCCTTATATCTAGGAAGTAGTGAACGAGGGAGTGATTTTGGATACAGCCTCAGACTTGTGTGATAATGAAGTTCAGAGCCAATTCATGTGCAACTTAAACTATCAGTCACCATTCTTGCATTTATAAATTATATATAATCTAATAATAGCTAAAAATTTGATTCTGGTTACGCAAAAGGTCTGCTAATTCGCTCTTCTGCCACAAAGCTCTACGGTTTTTCAAATGTAGAGCTAAAATGTTGGTTTGGAGGACATTTGCAATTCCGTGTCACTTTCTTGATTACACTTTTGTTCACACGGACAGTTGTAAATGAGTTTTGAATGTGTTTTCTGCATGTTACAGTAACGTTGTGCACACACTGTGTAAGTGGAATACAAATTGGCCCTATTAGAAAATGATTATCTGCCAAACTCATAAAAACCTTATCAGTCTGGGCGCCGGTTCTAGGGATAGGCCGATAATCAGTCTTTTTTGGCGGTTTGCAGATTATCTGTATTGGCGTTTTATTTGCCTGATAACCGATAAAGTTAATTTGTTAAAAAGTGGTCTACTTTGGCTCGGCTCCAGCTCTGTGTCTGTCCCTCTGCTTCGGTTTCACTCACCACTGAGTCTGACTTCATGTCCCGCCAACAACACTATCTGACTATCTTTTACTGGGTATTATGTTGAAAGTTCCTCATTTATGAAATAATTGCTTAAAGCATTTAAACAAAGTTTTGTGTTGGAGTTTGTAACATTCCAAAGTCTTAACATGTTTAATCGTGTAATCGTTTCAGCTGGACTTGCAGGTCTGTATATTGTTGAGTAGTTTAATTTATAATAAAACATTGTAATTTCTAAAATTACATGTGTTTTGTGTGGAAAAAAATCTTAATTTGTAAAGAAACTAAAGCTGTCAGATTAATGTAGCGGAGTAAAAAGTACAATATTTCTCCCTGAAATGTAGCAGAGTAGAAGTAGAAAGTGGCATGAAAAGAAAAGACTCAAGTCAAGTACAAGTACCTCATGTGTACTTAAGTACAATACTTTAGTAAATGTACTTAGTTACATTCCACTACTGCAAATCACCACTGTCAGTACAGCCTCACAGAGCTGCTAGCGTGGCTGTAGAGTCTGAAGTCTTTTCTTCTGACAGTTTGTGTTGCTTCAAATAGCCAAGGGTTAAAACTGAATGCTGACAAGGCCCAGAACATTCAAAAACGTGACATTCCATCACCTGCAAGTAAGGCTACATTGACATTGCTACGTTTCTGTATGGAAGCGGAGTTTTGAGCCAAAAGCGATCTCCGTGCACACAAGTGTTTTAGCTCCAGTAGAAGTACTAATCTCCGTTTAAACTAAAGACTCTGATACACCAACCCGACGGCCGACCATCAGCAGTAAAGGCAGTCGGACTGATCAGTCTCCCCGAGTGGGTCAAAAAAGTGCCTCGGAACACACCGAAGCGATGCTGACTTGAGCGTACGTTCTGCGCGTGCGCAAGACGCAATACGTCTCCATAACAGCAGGCGGCGCTAATCTGTATTGTCGCCCAAAAAATGAAAACCGACAGCTGATTAGATGAACGCGTCACGTGGGTCTGGCTTCTCCCGAATTTCAAAGCCAGACCATAATAGCGGCTCGTTCGGAATACGATCTCGTATTTTATGAAAATAGTTCACTGAAACGCGTTTCTGAAAACATTTTAAGCGAGAAATAGGCCATGCAGTTGCTGAATCGGTCTTTATTTCAGATCGACAAAGGTCAGTTTAAAAGATTTTCGTCAGCTTTTGAGAGACGTTCATCACGCTCGTCACACTCTTCATTTCCGGGTGAGCACTCCTCACTGAGTCCGACTGCCCAGTGGCCGATTCAACAAGTCAAATCGGCCCAAATGAAGGCCGAACACACCGGACAGACTCGAGTCACTGACCTCGCCAGACTGTCCGACGGCCGATTATCGGGTTGGTGTGTCAGCGCCTTAACACGCCCAAACTGCATATCTTATTAACATTCTTGTATGCTGGGCATCAACAGGAGGCAGCATGTTGAATAAAAGGTGCCACCTACTCATCAGATAAACATTCACACACAGATGTCGCATTATCGGGAGCAAACATCTTGCCCAAGGACACTTTGTCACGTAGACCGCATGGGCCAGGCATCGAACAAGCGACCGTATTTTTGGTAGACGGCCACTCTACCTGCTGAACCACAGACTCCCAGAAATAAAACGATCGCCACAAAACCCAGAAGAAAAGACCAGGGTGACAGAAAATGCATCACATTCATTTTCCTCAGAACAAGCCCGTGACTGTCGTAGCAAAGTAGGATATGACATGATATGGTCATGTGTACATCATCTGACAACTCAATATAGAATACACATAATGTAGAAAAGGCACATGACATCCGTCCCAACATTTTTGAAATCTTTACCATGCACCATGTAATTCAGTAATCAAAACTTGAACAAATGATAAAAACAATGTTTCATGCAAGTACACTTTCACCAGAGGAATGTGTCCTCCGTTCCTAGCCTGTTTTTTTTTTCTTCTTCTTTCACCAAATTAAGTAAATAGGGCGCTATCTAGGACACGAAATGGTCAATATTGACATCTCAGCCCGCCGAATGGAATGCGGAATAAATCGTCCGCTGACTTCTCTAACCAGATTTAGAAAAAGCAGGACATTTCACTCTGATTATGAGCATTGGCTGTTGACTGCAGCTGCTGGCTGTTGAGATGATCCGAAGACGTCGCCGATAATCCAATTCAGTCATGAGATCCTGAAATGTCATCAATTACAACCTGATATACAGACCTCTGACATAATCAGAGCAGTCTGCCTGCAGCGTTCAGAGCCCTGGGGGAAGGATACTGATGTGAATTGAGCACATTTCCAGGTGTGGAAAATTTTCCAGGAAGAACACAGACTTTTAATTGAAGAGAGTAACAAATACTTTTCTACACCATTTCGATACTCTCAGAATGTATATAAAACTTAAAAAAAAAAAAAAACAACACTGCAAAAAAAATAAAAAAAAATAAGGGTAAATTCTCCATCAACTTCATCACTAAAAGGAGACCATGACATATTCTGTCAGCATGTTCTACCAATAAGTCACGGTGAGAAGTATTTCGACTTGCTAAAACAGGAACTTCCACACCCCCCCTTTCCAAAACAGCTGAGGTAAAGACCACAAGTTCTGTCTGTCTTTCAGGTACACTGAGAAGGACAAAAAATGCACATGACATGAGGTAAACCGCACAATTTTAATAGACGAGACTGGCAAAGCAAAGGTTTACCCTGGATCCCAACAATGAAAAAAAAACGAAAAGAGGATTTTAAAAAGAAAGCAACAGGAACCATGTTGGCAGCACCACAGCATGGCCTCATTTATGCCGTTTTTCCACTGCATGGTACGGCTCGACTTCTCTCAACTCGCTCCTTTTTCTGGTTTTCCATTAGCAACAGTTGTGGATAGTCTCTGGTACTTTTTAATGGTACCACCTCAGTCGAGGTTCCAAGCGAGCTGAGCAGATACTAGTCTCGCATTGCCAGACCTTCCTCCACAGCGCTGCTGCATAGGAGGGTCTGGCTAGTCCACACAGCATTCTGGGATGGGAGAAAAATGTGCTCTGGTTTATTGGCAGTTCTTTAAACCAATCACAATCGTCTTGGGTGGCGCTAAGCGCCGGACGGAGCAAAAGGTGCCGGTGCAAAATTGCATCGGGAAGGAACTTGTTTTGGTGGAACATGTGTCCGTTCAAAAGTTGTTTTAGTCGTGCAACAGAAAACTCAGATTGGACAGATAGTCTAGCTAGCTGTCTGGATTTACCCTGCAGAGATCTGAGGAGCAGTTAACCATAGTCCTCAGAAATCCACTGGAGTTTAGAACGCCAACACGGGGCGACCTCTAGCTCACCCCATCCCCAATCTCTCTCCCACCTTTCTTTTCTATCCACTGTCAACACAAATAAAGGGAAAAGCCCCCCAAAAAATCTTGAATTTTTAGAATGCCAACTCAAAGAAAGAGGAAGGGGACGGACATCCGGCCGAAACAAGGGACATCCGGCGGAATTCCCAGCCGCACCTGAACAATCCCGGAAATGAAACGTCGTCAATATAGACTAAGCCGATAAGGTGGAGTTAAAACACTGCAGATCCTGTCTGCTGCCCCCAAGCGGCCACAAAATGAGTTCAACAGCTTTAATTTAGCTCTGTGGTTAATTTTCCTTTTATCCTAGGCTCCTTTTAATAGGCTTTTATCCTATTCAATACGGTTTTAGTATTACAGATACTTATTCCTTGAAGATTAGAACGTAAATAGATACTGTTCTTTTAACTTTAATTTTTTCCAAGCAGCAAAGCAAGATCATAGGGACCTCATCATCAAATACACTTAACCCCTGAAAATCACGGTCACCCCAGATATTCAGCATAAGAGTCGAGACAAAACTATCCGTTCCAGTCGGCCAGCTGCACACCAACACCCTGGACGACAGACGGGTCAGCATGCCGGCAACACTATATCCCAAAATCCAAAAACAGACAAACCAATCGGATCTGCTCTCACAAAACACATTCTCAGGCTAACTCTAATCCCAGTTGACACCCCAAAACTCCACACCTAGCACTGCACTTCCAACTGTTAAAGCGTTTAATAGAGACTCTCCCGCCAGCAGTGAAATGTGTAATCCAATCTCCGTGCCAACACTTTAAAACAGGAAGCTCATAAACATTAGCAGAAAATCAGAGAAATTTATCATTTCAGAGTTTCTTCACAAGAAATGTACCGGCAACTCCTTCTGTGACAAAACATGGAATATCAAAATCAAAATGGAATATATAAATTATTATTAGTTATTAAACAACATGATTCGTCTAACAGGTTTTCGTTAAGATAAAATTAAAGCCAAAACACCCACAGTGAGAAGCACTGTAGAGCTCTACCATGGACAACACCCACGTGTAAATCTGTCCTCGACTAAAGAAATTCTGGTAACACTTTACTTAAAAAAAAGGTATCTACATAAGAGTGACATGACGCTGTCATGAACACATGACGCTGTCATGAACACATGAACCCTAACCCCAACTCTAACCCTAACTTGTCATGACAAAAACCGAATGACACTTACTAAAAGAAGCGGTATGTCATAAGCGTTTATGACTTGTTTAGGTTTATGACACGTTCATGACAGTGTCATGTCACTCTTATGTAGATACCTTCAAGTAAAGTGTAACCGAAATTCTTAGTCGACTCACAGATCTGTAATACTAAGTTTCTCCACAAAGAATCATGCAAAAGCACCTTGTGTTTACCAGGGATTTGCTCATAAGTTTCTTGGAAATAAGTCATTCAGCATGAAGAAGCATTGAAAAAATGACTAATCGACTAAAGAAATCTTAGATCAAAACGACCAATTAGTCGCCTGATCGACTAAGAGGGGGCAGCTTCACCCAGGTGACTTGCTAACAACAACACCACAGGTGTAAAGGAGCGCAGCGAGGCTAGCAGTTCCCACCTTCTTCCAATCTTTGTGCTAGTATACAACAATGCTAACCATGTTCTGGACATATCTCTGAATTAGTGATGCACCAAATCCAGATTTTTGGGGTTCGGCCGAATACCGAATCCACTGGTTAAGATTCTGCCGAATCCGAAACCGAATACCGACGAAGTCGTCTGGTTAACACAAGTTTTGAGCTGTGACTGTCCTTCCTTTGCCGTACCTGTAGTTGCTGCGTTTTCTGTCTGTAGATTCCTTCATGTACAACTCGTATTCTAGTCAGACCCTTCTCCACAGCATTGCGGAGGAGGGTTTGGCTAAGGGTCTGCCAAAGCGAGACTAGGGAACCATTAACTTGCTGCAGCACTAATTTGAAGACTTTAGAAAGAAGAACTACAGTGATGTGGACAGATGGGGAGAGGCTGACCTCAAGCTAATCTATTTGTAAAGAAAAGGAAATAAAAAAAAAAAGGGCTGCATATCAATCAGTAGTACTTCTCCGCTCTGCCCTTATGTAAACGCGGCTAATTGTATTTCAGAATATTTACTGTATTTCACAGTTTGTGAGCTAACATGGTCCTATCAGATCACATTAGCTACACTTTTTGGAGCTGATTACCCTCACAGGTGGCTGAAGTAAACAGGCACAAATCACACTAGCTGCTTAATGTCCCAACACAATTTGCAGGGTACATTGAACACATCTAGCTTTGCTTATGGCCACGGAAATAAAGACAATTAATCTATTAATTAATACATATGCAAATATGTGAATACTCCTGTTTAGTATAACCTATGTATATCTGACATTTGTGTTTTTTTTGTTGGAACTGATTGTGTGTGTGTGTGTGTGTGTGTGTGTGTGTGTGTGTGTGTGTGTGTGTGTGTGTGTGTGTGTGTGTGTGTGTGTGTTCTAGTGAGCCAATTACTTCCCGTATGAGGTGGTCCTTTATCTAGCTTAGCGGAGTCTGATGTTATTATCACAGGTAACCAAGGAAACAGGAGCATTTGATTCCTTCTAAATTAATGGGATACTTTTCCACAACACTCTCAATAATGTTTATATTTTCCAAAGAAAGACATCTTAAAAGCTACAGAGTATGTGGCCAGGTTAGCCCAGTTGGTAGGCGGCGCACATATATAGAGGTTTACTCCTCGACGCAGCGGCCACGGGTTCGACTCCGTCCTGTGGCCCTTTGCTGCATGTCATTCCCCTTCTCTCTCCCCTTTTGTCTTCATCTGTCCTGTGGAATTAAAGGCCTAAAATGCCCGAAAAAAGTATCTGAAATTATTGCAACAGCTGGTTAAAAGGATAATAAGTGGAAAATGCAACATCAGTAATGGTCGTGTAAAAGCACATCAGCCCATCCCCAGTATTAGTATAAGTCACCCATCTTATTGCATTTAGAAAATATTGACGTGCATATGCCACCGTGACAGCATGTACCATGATGCGGGGACAGAAAAAAAAGGGGCATCACTTTACATCACTGATAATAGCATGTAATCAGAGCGTGACAATTTGGGACATTTCTAAGTCACGTGCGAAAATACACTCAACAAACGGGTGGGCTCATACACACCATCGCCCGCTCATTTCTTATGACTGAGGGGGTCCTTTAAAGCGTGTGCTAAGCCATGTTGTCCTCGCGAGGAGAAACTGTGAAGCAGACGCAAAGCAGCGGTGAACCACCGGCTGTCAGATAAACGAATGACTGTGACCGGGGAGGATCAAACACTGAGGGACTGTGGCAGCCGTACTGCACTTCACGCTGCCGAGCCGAGCACAGACAAATCACTGTGTGACGGAGTCTTTGCTCTTCCTAGTTTCAAACAGCTTGGGCTCTCACACCGTATAATCACGTAATCTGTAGTGAATTGGTCACTGTGAAGTATATGCAAATGTGAATTCCTAGGAATTCCTACACTTTTGAATCTACGTTTTTTTTTCCCCCCAAAACATCTCACGCAGAGATTGTGAAAGACAGAGCTGAATGGTTGAGAGAAGAAATCGTAGCCTCTGCGAAAACATTTTTTTCTTTGTTTATTGTTTGACATCTGGATTGGATTGTCTGACTAAGTGCCCAACTTTCTAGATGTCTTACATTCTTACCAGCTCTCGAATGCGGCATGGTTATAAATTAAAATACAAAAAATTAAAATGAAAATCTCATTGTGAAAATCCCAGATCTGGATTATCGCCTAAATCTAATCAGATGATTCAATTGGGCTGAAAGTGATCTCTTCAGCAGAGTTTAGAAGATTTTATGGTGACTTCTTGAAATACTTTGCACACAGTCTGACAGAGTAACACCAACGCCTTCTGCTAATGTCTCCAGAGGAGATGAACCCACTCAAAAAGAAAAAAGCAGCAGAAACACAAGCAGAATTTACACAGCAATGCAATACTGTTGGGCTTCATTCAAAGTAGGAAACAAGTACGATAGTAGGCAACTGTCATGAACATTACATGTGAAATAATAATAATCCTTAGATTTAATGACAAACTGAGTAAGTGAATATTGTGCTGAAAACAATTAGACCTGTGGTTTATTTTCTCAATCGTTTAGTATATTAAAAATAAGAAAAGTGAAAATATCCTAGAGACCAAGGTGATGTCATTAAATGTGTTGTTTTGGCCAACACACAGCCTCAGACCAGAAACACAGAAATAACTGTAAAGGCCCTATCTTGTACCCGGCGCAGCG
This sequence comes from Perca fluviatilis, assembly GCF_010015445.1. Taxonomy (NCBI): domain Eukaryota; kingdom Metazoa; phylum Chordata; class Actinopteri; order Perciformes; family Percidae; genus Perca; species Perca fluviatilis. The sequence continues at coordinate 23,039,551 of NC_053132.1, read as the reverse complement.
CAAAGCCCAACCCTAAGTGTCTTTGCTAATGTAAGATGAGATTTGTTTTGTGACGATTTAGTTAACAGATAACCTTTTTAGGCTTACTGAAATAAGTCATATATTTTCATTAATTGTAGCTTCATAATGTATTCTGTTCCTTGAGTTAACAAGGGAACTATCTAACCTGTTATGCCATGCCTGTAATTCAGTAACAGTTATGTTGGCGGAGGGATATGATGTTGAGAGGAGGAAGCATGTTTTGTGGTTAGTCTTGAGTTGTCCTACACTTGAGTGGTGTCATTAAAGTGAACCAAGTTTTACAGTCGAAGATGTCTCCGTGCTCTTTCTCTACCCACGGTCCGAAAGTATATATATTTAATAACGACGAGTTAATAGTTAACGCTAACAAGAACTAGCGTTACACTAGTTTAAGACAAACGCAGTTGTCAATTTCCCGTCCAGCGCCCGCGTCGTTTAAATAGCAAATGCACCTGCGCCCATCTGTGCGCCCATGGGCGTGCTGGTCTTACAGGGAGGTGTGTTCAGGTGTATTCTTGGCGAATTGCTATCTTGAGGCAGCGGGAAGTTATCGCGCCATTTACCAACAAAAACCTGGTCTAAAGTCATTTCATTGTTATTTTAACAGCGCATTAGTAAAATGCGCCTAGGCTTATGCACAGCGCGCGCACACTATGCTTGTCACACACACACACACACACACACACACACACACACACACACACACACACACACACACACACACACACACACACACACACACACACACACACACACACACACACACACACACACACACACACACACACACACACACACACACACACAAAAAAGATATTACGGTGCAAATCCGCCATCATAATAGCAACGTGCCAAGGTACAAACGCGCCTGGCTTTTAAAGGGAATGGGAGATGACACTCTGATTGGTTTATTGCATGTTATGGCCAAAACACACCTATGAATTAATGAAGACACTAAGTACAACCCTTTTGAACCATGCGCCCGGTGCAGGGACCATTTTTTCCGCCGTCAAACGAGCAAAAGTGGATTTGGACACGCCCTAAACGCACCTGCGCCATGCGCTTCACGCCGTGCGCTTAGATCGTTAAAATAGGACCCTTAATGTCTAATTTAATTTCTGAGCTTCTTATTGTACATGAACACCAGATATACAGTACAGGCCAAAAGTTTGGACACACCTTCTCATTCAAATGCGTTTCCTTTTTATTTTCATGACTATTTACATTGTAGATTCTCACTGAAGGCATCAAAACTATGAATGAACACATATGGAATTATGTACTTAACAAAAAAGTGTGAAATAACTGAAAACATGTCTTATATTTTAGATTCTTCAAAGTAGCCACCCTTTGCTTTTGTATTAATAAGGGAAAAAATTCCACTAATTAACCCTGACAAAGCACACCGATGAAGTGAAAACCATTTCAGGTGACTACCTCATGAAGCTCATTGAGAGAACACCAAGGGTTTGCAGAGTTATCAAAAAAAGCAAAGGGTGGCTACTTTGAAGAATCTAAAATATAAGACATGTTTTCAGTTATTTCACACTTTATTGTTAAGAACAAACCATATTGTATCATTCATAGTTATGATGCTTTCAATGAGAATCTAGCAATGTAAATAATCATAACTGATAAATAAAGAAACAATGAATACAAGGGTTCACACAACTTCTTCATGAATACATTTGTAGTATCAAGAGTCTGTCTTATTTCTAGTAACAAATATATAATTTAACGGATTAACGTTGACAAGCCATTCTTTAAAAAAGGTAGGTTTTTTTGCCAATGGTAGGTTTGTGAAGATCCAGGACTTGATGTCACTTTACAACATTGTATAATGACTTTGCATAAAATATTGCTGAATGAAGAGAGGTCTTTACAGGGAAACAGGGCCGAGGTGGTTCCCCTCGTGTTTCAGCTCTCTTCATGGTCCTAATAGGAAAAACCCTGCAGGATTTGCAGCAACTGCAGTGATTGGCAGATACAGTGGAGCCGGTGGTCTAAAATTCACCATGGAAACTGTCAAACAACCAGACATGTTGTTTAGCCGACCATATATTTGGGTTGGATTTCCAAATACTGGCGGTGGTTTTACAGCAAAGCACTGCTCCAAAAGTAACCAGCTAAAATCGGGAGGACAAACACTGGAATGTGCCAGGAAATTATACTGTTGCAAAATGGTTTGATTTCTCCATCTTGGCTTGCTGGATGTATTCAGGTGTGTGTCTATGTACAGTACATGCCTTTCTGCTTAAATTTACAATATTTGTTTCCTCCCGGACAGGAATATCAGCAATGTCTGTTCAGGTTCTCCCGACAGGAAATGAGTTAGTCGAGGTGCTGGTGGCAGGGAATGTAGGTTCTAAGTCAACTCCAATCAATACGATTTGATTTTGTCTGACAAGTTAAACAGCCACTATGAGAATTTCTATGCAAAAAAACAAAACAAAAAAACAATTCATCCAAAAATGATCTCATTGCTGTTTTTGTTTCCCCGTCAAAGCAGTTGCACTCTGTCCAGAGATGCAGCGAACACTTGCATGTATTTGTGAAGAAGTCTTTTACTCACAGCTCCCAGCATGATGCGAACAATGAGCCACCTGAAGGTCCAGATGCAGATGAGGGAGGGGGGACAGCGGCGGGGCACCTGGGACAGAGTCCACACCGGACAGAGGAAAATCGCCAGAAATCCGGTCTCCAACAGCTGACTCTCCCAACCTGGACAAAACCCATCAGAGTATCATTTGTGGGGGTTCCTCTAAACTAAAAAGGGACAATTTGTCACAGAAGAGCAAACTATAGCTAACGCTATTAGAAAACTCGAGCTAAATCATAGACAAACAGTATATTTGTGGGCTATGGGTTGTTCATATCAAACACTAGAATATGAGGTGGATATGCAGTCCGGGAAAAGATACAGAAGTAATCAGATCAAGGACTACTGGGCTGTTAAACAGCTTAACCAGAGAACATGAACTGCACATAAGAGACTGTTCCTCTAAAATATTTTATTAAAACTACTTATTTCATTCTATTTTGGCATTATCTTAGTTTGTTTGTGTTTTTATTTAGGTCAACATCTTATATTTTATTCTATTTTAGCGTAATCTTAGTTTATTCATTAAGTCCTTTTTTTCATGAGCTTATAATTTGAAGTCTTCTGTCTTGCACTGATGGATGTGTGAAACACAATTTTCGCAATCTTGCATTGTTGTTCCATGGTAAGCAGTGATGGTGAAATGCGATGGAATATGCGGTCGCATAATCACGTTTTTCTGGAGGGACTGCTTAACATGTTTAGCATGTTTAGCCAGTATAATGTTTATGTTTACCATGGTCACCATCTACGTTCAGCATGTAAGTATGCTAACATCGGCTAATAAACACTAGATGGCTCTAGAAAAAAATAAGTTAAAAGGGATAGTTGAGATATTTTAAAGTGGAGTTGTAGGAGGTGCTTCTCCATAGTCTGTGTATTGGCTACAGTAGATGGCGGTCGGCTCGCCCACCAGTTTGGAGAAGCAGGCAGGAGTCCCGACACAAAAGCTACGCAATGTACTGCTAAAAGACCCACCTTAAGAAATCAACATCAGTTTAAGTGTATGCTATATTTAGTAGGGCTCTCCTCAGAATATCACTTTTTGGGGCTTTAAACCTTCGGTGGAAAGTATTTTAGTATTATAGTTGAAGTTACCCGGGCAGGGGGAGGGTATATATCTATGGGGGAGGGTCCAGTTGCGTCATCTAGTCTACAGACCTTTGCCAGCAGGCGAGCGTGGATTTCTTCTGTCGATTTCTTCCCACCGAGCCGACGTGGGCTCTTGACTGTTTTGGGAGTCATCTCTTGAAATACTCCAGACGCTGGACTTTTTTGACATCTTGCATGCCGATAGTTGCAGCCAGGTTGCTAGCCCTCACGTGGTCAAACTTTCGGTGTGGTTGCTGGTAACGTTAGACGATAGCTCAGGCCAGACGCCAGGATGAAGTGAGGCAGGCCGTCTCAGGTTTACCTGCCTGTGAATCTATCAATTTCAGCACCCGGGAGAGCAACGCACATAGGCCTACACACAGACGTCTGAGAATAACTGATTATATTGAATGCATAAATACGTAGTTCGGGATTATTATTAGGGCCCAACGGGCCCAACGGGCTTAGCATGCTGGAAAACTCACAAAAATTGGCACACATGTCAGACTTATTTGAAACTACATCATCATCATGTACTTATGCAGACCATGTTATATGGTCAAAAGCTCAAGAGGACCTTGTAAGGACCTTGTGTAAAGATTTTTTTAACTTAATTTTGGAGATTTCTAAAAATAAAAATACAAAGTCTGCCAGGCATGCTATTCCAGAGCCGAAGGCCCCCCTAACAGCGAAAACCAGTGGCCTCTGGTTTTGGTCTAGACTTGGGAACAACCAGAGGAGATTAGTCTGCAGACGTTTAAGCTCCACTGTCAGCTACAGGGTGATAATAGCTCCAAAAAAAACAGAGAGTGAGGGAGAGAGACAGTGAGAGTGGGAGAAAAAGAAAGAAATGTTGTTGTTTTTTTTAAAAAGAGAAACAGAAGCCACAACTCAAAACCACAGACATTGGCCTGGCGTCGCTGAATTCAAAAGGGTCATTAACCAATCACAGAGCTGCCACTCGCCACTTATCTGGGCCGGAGCCCTACATACAAGATACTGTTTAGACTTTCTAAAATATTACCTTTCTGCCCCCTCCCCCCCTCCCTTTTTAGGATTATGTTCATGACAGTTTACTGGGTTCAAGTAAGGAGGCAATGTACTGCACGTCAGTAAACCGCCTTTCTGGCAGTGACTGGGTTTTAAACCCATACAACTGACTGTGAACTATTTGAACCAACTGACTGTAGACTGTGAACTACAACCAAGAGGAGGTTGAGAGTGACTCAGAATGCAGAATGATCCATGACTCTACAGCTGCATGCTTCCCAAGGATGAAACCCCTTCAAAAATAAGATTCATTTTTAATTGTTTGAGATTAATTCCCAAAATCCTCCTCTGTTGAAATAATAGGATTGGATAGATATAGCTTCTGTATTAGAATATAAAAATGTCCATTTCTACTCCACAAACACCAGTCTGACATATATAAATGCATGCATCAGATGTGTCAAAAGGAGGTCAGTCATATGCAGGTTTGGTTTGAGGGACGTGACCACGTAGCTTTCACCGTAAACAAACCAAGACGGCATCCAAACCGGAGGGTCTTACATACATGCTTTGCCTCAAATCCACCTCTTCTATTTGATGTGGGGGGAGAGACAAAGGACGCGGTCCTGGATTTTGTGTTTAAGTTTGAAAACGGTGACGGTCAACGGTGATGTTCACTTACCGAAGGAGTACCTAGAAAGAGAAAAAGAAGGGGAAAACAAAAGGACACGGAAATATGAAAAAAATCTGATGAATTCTTTCACATTTAACCTTGAAGAACTAAAACAAAGTTGCTAGAATGACCCAAACATGACATTTATCTTAACTGTATTCGTTGTTCGTAGAGATGCACCGATAGACCGGCCGGTGACCGGAATTGGCCGGTTTTCACGTGCTCGGCCGTGACCGGCGACCGGCAGGTCTGTCTGACATATGCCGATTTCATGCCGTCAACGCTACAATTAACTGACAACATAAGTTCTACGAGTTACAGTTCTCAAGGACGCACGCACAGCACGGTCTCTTTTCACTTTCTCTCAACTTTTCATTTTTGTTTAGTTGGATATTGGATGTGAAAAGAAGGAAATGGTTCTAACATTGCACTTTAGATGTGTGTGAATTTCCCACACCAGGAGTCATTTATAGTTGTATTTTATAGTGATCCATTATTGGTTTAAAGAAATGTTCTATGTTCTGTGCAAAATGTTCTATTAAAGAAAAGATAGAAAATAAATATTTGTGTGTGCTGTAAAGTGGTTAGAAAAAATGAAATCGGAATCGGTTAAAATCGGTATCGGCTGGCCTAACTCAAAGAAAATCGGAAATCGGCCTAGAAAGTTGTAATCGGTGCATCTCTAATTGTTTGGTTTGGTTTTGCATTTGGGGGGCAGCGGAACAAGCTGGAAATACAACACTGGCATAAAGTTGTCATGGTAAACCAGTCATGGATTTATGGATAATGAAAGAAACTCATCATATAATTCCAATATGATGTGCGTTTACATTTTCTAGTGCGTTCAGTGTGGGCAGAAGTCTCTGACGAGGGTGTGCGTGGTGGTCACCTTTAATATTCACGGTCAGGGTATCAAAGCGAGAGTGTTCGGGAAAACCCGCAAAATGTCTATATATTAACACTTGTGTTGTCTTCCCCCGTCGACCATGCTACTTTTTGTTTTTCTGGGTCAAAATGTTAAAAGAATTCCAACTTTTTGGTCGTCTTGCAACATGGCATCATGACTTCCAGTAAACATACACGCTAACTTTCTTAAAGCGCCCATATTATGCTCATTTTCAGGTTCATAACTGTATTTTAAGGATTTACCAGAATAGGTTTACATGGTTTAATTTTCAAAAAACACCATATTGTTGTTGTACTGCACAGCTCTCTCTCACTGCTGCAGGTCCTCTTTTCACCTGGTTTCTGTTTTAGCTACAGAGTGAGACCTCTTTTCATCTTCTTCTTCTGTACTATCTTTGATTGCACTCGCACATGCGCAGTAGCTCAGATGTAGAGCATGTCAGCTAGCTAACTCTAGAGACAGTAAAAGAAAGGCTGTTTCTCCAACTTCGGTCAGTTACAAGGCAGGATTAGCTGGGAGACTTCTAAATGAGGGCGCACATGTAAGTAGTTCTTTTGTAGATTATGGTGAACTTGTGTGTGTTGTAGCAGTGCTTTGCTATTGAGAACGACGTAGCATGCTAGCGTTAGCGTTAGCCGGCTAGCGCTAGCATTAGCCGGCTAACGCTACGAGCTAACGGTTGTGGTTAGCCAGCTCATTTCGTTTTCGTTTTTCGTTTTCGTCATTCATTTTGAACAGCTCACCAGGAGACTGAAGGCAGGACACATTCAGAAACCGTATCTCACTCAAAACAGCATGGATGGATTTTTTTCAAAGTTTGTATGTGTGTGGAAGCACCAGAGACACAAAAGAACACCCCAAATCCCAGAAAAAGTGTTTTTTTCATAATATGGGCACTTTAAGCCAAGTGGCGTGTTATCTGTACGCGTTTTGAGCTACCCGCGTGTATGTCTACGCTGTATCCAGCGGACGGCAGTCTGCAACGTCACAGGATAAACATACACGCCACGTGCTACTTTCTAAAGCCACGTGGCGTGTTGTCGCGAGGCTAAGTGTTACCTCCTTGTGCGGCGATTTGCCCTTTCATACTACGGCGTCAATTCACACGCAATCGCAAGGTCATGTAAGTCAATGGAGGCCAAACGGCGTTGATAAACACGCTAAAAAATCGAGTATGTGTCTTGATAACACGGCAATAATGGCATGCGAATTCATACATACGCCATTTCATGAGATCAGTCTGCGTCTTGACACTTTTGTCACTTTTTTCGAAGTTTCTGTCAATATTTTCCTGCACTTTTGTGACTTTTTTTTTTAAGCGTTCCCCATGTTTTTGTCACTTTTCCTGACGTTTTTGAAGATTATCCTGACGTTTTTGTCACTTTTTCTAATGTTTTTGTCACTTTTTTCGAAGTTTGTCAATTTTTCCCGAGTTTGTCACTTTTTCCCGATGTTTTTGCCACTTTTTTGACTTTTTTTTCCAACGTTCTATTATAAATTTTTCTTTACATGCTATATAATTGAATTAAACACCCCAATTCAATAAAAGCAGTGAACTGATCATTTATTTAACTTGTGAAGAGCGTCGTATGGAACCATCCACGTCATTTTGTTTTCAAAATTTGGTTGAAAGAAACCCGCATTCCTGATATAGAAACAGGAGGGTTAACACTTTGATGCACTCCTTGTTGCAACAATCTAAAAGGCACTAGAACGAAATAGCCAGAATGAACTAAAATGGACACAACTGAAGATTCTTTTCTTTAATTAAAAGCTGCAGTAATTCATGTTTGGCCACTTGGGGACAGGGGAATATGCCTATGTGTTTACACATCCAGCAGACACAAAATAAACAATCATTTGGAGTCGTGTCTCTGTCCACCTGATGAATGGAAGTCAAATGTTAACGTTCTTGTTCTCCACCGACTACTGAGAAACATATCTGGCTCTTTAGCTGCTAAATGCTCCGCTAAGTTCACCAGCTAGTCGCTAACTGTGTCTGCTGTTTGCTGCTGGGGGGGTTAGTGTGCAGTTGGTTTATCTGAGTATTTTTCGGTAAAAAAATAAAATAAAAAATGAAACAGCTGCCTTCTGCGACTGGTAACAATGTGGAAGATAGCAGAGTTCTTGGCCAGGAACCCAAAACAATGATCTGAAATAGACTAAAAGGCTCCAAGGAGCTGAGGACAGCTGCAAAGTTGGTTGATAATGCTCTGTGGGTTCGCAAATACAAGCAATTCCTTTCACATTTGTTAATGTATAAAATCCTGATTAATGCAGCTTTAAAAAATGACTATGATAAATGGACATGAAAGCACAACATTTAAAGGACAGTAAGGAGTTTTTGAAAGCTGAATCTGACTAGGAGGAGAAGAGATGCGTGGGATTTCCCCCTTTCTGGTCTACATATCCATTTCCTTTTGTTTTTAATCCCCGATGAAGTTTAATAAAAAAAAGTTTGTAATTTTGCCCAGAATTCAGACATTCCAGATTTTTTTATGTGTGTGTGTGTGCCCCTCGGTCTTGAAAGCGCTGTGTTTTATGTTGACAGCACGTTGTGCCATTTCATTTTGAGATTATTTTCCACTGAATATTGAAATGCATATTTAAGTGTTTTGGCATGGTTGGCCGCACTATATCCATGGTATTAGAAGGTGGATTTAATTTCTGCAGGTTTTATTTTGTTGTGCATGATCAAAAAACATCCCCCCCCCCCTCTGTTTTTTACACAAATTGCACCATGTATGTATGCATGTATGTATGTATGTATGTATGTATGTATGTATGTATGTATGTATGTATGTATGTATGTATGTATGAGGCATTGGCCGGTATACGATTCTGACAGTATGATAACCTTTAGCAAAAATATCACGGTTTCACGGTATTGCGGTATTGCAATTACAGCTTTAAAATGTATGATTTTTATAAATGTCTGGGTAAAATAAAACACAATGTCTATTATTTTTAAACACCCTGCACACTGGCAGGGAGACGGATTACTAAACTGCACTTTCTCTACTTGACCATTCATAAAAAACAGCTCATACTTTAGGAACGGTATGACAGAAAATTCTTGTGGTTTTAAAACAGTAACTTTTTTTAAAACCGCAGTATACCTTGAAACCGCGTGTGTGTTTATGTATGTGTGTGTGTATGTGTGTGCGTGTGTATGTATGTATGTGTGCATGTACGGTACAGGCCAAAAGTTTGGACACACCTCATTCAATGCTTTTCCTTTATTTTCATGACATTGTAGATTCTCACTGAAGGCATCAAAACTATGAATGAGCACATTTGGAATTATGTACTTAACAAAAAAGTGTGAAATAACTGAAAACATGTCTTATATTTTAGATTCTTCAAAGTAGCCACCCTTTGCTTTTTTTGATAACTCTGCAAACCCTTGGTGTTCTCTCAATGAGCTTCATGAGGTAGTCACCTGAAATGGTTTTCACTTCACAGGTGTGCTTTGTCAGGGTTAATTAGTGGAATTTTGTCCCTTATTAATAAAAAAGCAAAGGGTGGCTACTTTGAAGAATCTAAAATATAAGACATGTTTTCAGTTAATTGACACTTTTTGTTAAGTACATAATTCAATTAGTTATCATATATATCATGAGAATCTACAATGTAAATAGTCATGAAAAAAAAAAGGAAACGCGATGAATGAGAAGAGGTGTGTGTCCAAACTTTTGGCCTGTACTGTATGTGGTTGTGTGTGTGTGTGTGTGTGTGTGTGTGTGTGTGTGTGTGTGTGTGTGTGTGTGTGTGTGTATGTATGTATGTATGTATGTGTTTGTGTGTGTGTGTGTGTGTGTGTGTGTGTGCGTGTATGTGTGTGTGTGTGTATATCCTAGACTCACCACAGCTGTCCCACGTTGACCAGGGAGTGGTAAAGCACCCACAGTGTGACCATGATGACCATATTGGCCATTCCCGTCACTAGGACCAACGCAGACAGTGCCATCCCCCCCAGGGCAATGGCATCCAGGTTGGCATCCATGTCGCTCCAGTCTAAGAGCCAGAGGATGGAGGGTGTGTACGCCAAGGCGGCCATGCCTATCTTTCCTCCCACGTAGCGCTTCACGCTCTCCAGGTACTTCTTGCAGGGCATTAGGCCGTGCTCGCCTATCAGCTGCTTGTTCTGGTTGTAAGCAACGCTGAACGCCACGACTACAGAAAAGAGGAGAGCAAAAAAAAACACACAAAAGGGATTCAATGCTAGGGCTGGGTATCGGCAATACTTTTCCTGAATCGTATCGATTCCAATTCACAACAACTTGACATAATGTCATCCTATTTAATGTCAAGTTGTCTTAATAAGGACACTCCAAAGAAATGTAATGTCAAGGACAAATACATCTTCTGGTAATGTCACTTTAATTAATGTCAAGCTGTCATAATCAAGACAACCCCAAACAATGTCACCTTGTCATGACGAAAACCGAATGACACGTTCATGACAGTGTCATGTCACAGTTATGACAGTGTCGCGTCACGATTATGTCGATACCTTCAAGTAAAGTGTTACCAACAGTTCTGTCAATCGACTAAGTCTTTAATGGGTCTAAAGCTAATCATTTCAGCTGTACCTAAAGGCACAAATATTGTTGGGTAGTTTAATTCAATAAAACATGGTAGTTTATAAACGACATGTGTTTTGTGTGCAAAGAGATTAATTTGTAAAGTAACTAAAGCTGTCAGATTAATGTAGTGGAGTAAAAAGTACAGTATTTCCCTCTGAGATGTAGTATTTGTACTTAAGTACAGTTCTTGAGTAAATGTACTTAGTTACATTCCACCACTGATGCTATTTTGTAGATTTTACAGACGAACTGTTAACATTAAATGCTACAAATGAAGACAATTCCACGACAATGCTAACCCTGTTTTTACTAACCGTGCGTCAAAACGAGAACACTAAAGAGAATACGAACAAGAGAGCTATCATTTTAAACGTCGACTGTAAACGAAATATTGACTCTATGTCTTTTGGACTTCGGTGGAGCCTCGGCAGTAAAAGTCAACACGCTTACGGTAAATAAAGGCGACGGACCGCAGCAGCACGACCCGAGTGAGCCAATAAGTCCCAGTTTGTAACGGCTGACGTCTCTTCTCTTCCTCCGTGTGCTCGCTGCGGTCCGCTCCATGTTCTCCGCCGCTGTCAGCACACTCTGCCTCCGTCTTTCTGCCGTCGACACGTCTTCTCCTCACGGAGCTCGCCGAGCTGCCACCGGTGGACGCCATGTTCACGCGCTGCACGGTCACGTGACTTTAAACAAACGCGGATGTTATTTTTTCTTTAAATATATTATTTATTTTTTATATTTTTTTTTACTTGAGACACTGAAGTTAATTTGAGATAGCCCTTTTTGTTTTTTTTATTTCAATTTTTTTTATTTTGATATATATATGTATATGTAATATAGATTTTGTTGTTTCTATGCTCGACCCGAGGCAATTTAAACTCTTTTCTAAGTGAATTTTGTTAATGTGCCTTGTTTGTACAGTATATCTGTATTCTCAATAAAGTAAAAAAAAAAAAAAAAAAAAACTGAATAGCCTACATAAGTAGAAAGTATTTGTCTCTAAAGTGAAGTGTAGTGAGTAGGAAGTTAAAATGGCATGAAATTTAAAAAATACTCGAGTAAAATAGTTTACATTTCTGCCTCTGAATTTGGATAAATAATAGAGGATCTAACCTGTAGGCCTATTGCGTTAAATAGCCTACTATCCGAAACATCATCAAATTGTGTTTCAAGTTCTAATGTCGACTATCAATCTACCTCCTCCTGCTTGGTAAAAGCAAACCAGCAGGAACTGTGCTTGTAAAACTTCGCAAAAGCCAATAGGACACGAGGGGAGGAGAGATGCAAGTCGCTGCTAAAGAGAGTTAAAGTTCTTTAAAAAAGAAAAGAAAATAAAGGCTCGTCAAACTTTGCTTGGCTGTGGCGGAGGACGGAGCAAGGACTGATTCAAGGCAAGAACCTTTTTTTTATCCTGATTTTACTCGGATTTTACTTGATTTCGGGGTGAAACAGTCTTCCTACATAGCCCTGCGCATTTACGCATTTGGAGAGTTCTCCGGGAATCGGGCCATATAGCAACTTTTTTTTTTTTTTTTTTACCCACCGAGAAATGACAGAAGAGAACAAGTCCCTGGCAGACATTCCGAGCAGTCCAGCAGGCAGCGCCAGCTCCGTGTCCCAGGATGGATCGGGCTCGGAGTCCCAGGCCTCTCCAGCTCGGTCCGAGGCGCAGGAGTCAGCGCGCCCGCCCGGGATGAAGCACCAACCGGAGAGCGGCGCGGATGATGAGCGCTTCCCCGCCTGCATCCGCGACGCCGTGTCGCAAGTGCTGAAAGGCTACGACTGGTCGCTGGTGCCGATGCCCTCTCACGGGGAGAGAGGGCTGAAGAGCAAGCCTCACGTGAAGCGGCCGATGAACGCGTTCATGGTGTGGGCGCAGGCGGCGCGGAGGAAGCTGGCTGACCAGTATCCTCATCTGCACAACGCGGAGCTCAGCAAGACGCTGGGCAAACTGTGGCGGTGGGTACTGAAGGCTATACAGAGTCTCAACTTGATCCAATGAGCGGTTAGTGCTGTGGGCAACTAAGTCTAAAGACCACCACAGTGAGTGTTCCCAAGCCCAAATCCTGGTTTCTCCACTTAAAAAATAAAAAAAGTAACAACTCTTCTGATAAAGATAAGATAAGATACGCCTTTATTGTCTCCTATAAGAGAAATTCATCTTGTTGGGCATTCGATAGAACGAAATGGCGACACATCGCGCATGAACGCACAATAAACATACAGTTAACCTACATAGAAACATAATCATACATTATCTCATCCAATGCTTCAATGAACATCTAATACACCTCACACAGTACCTCCTACATTTCCTCACAATCACAGAAGAACTGAAGAGAACCCACAACACGTCCTCTCTCTTCTATTGCACTTCATTTTTTGACAATGATTGCACATTTCCCGTTAACTAATGCTGTGGTCAATAACTTCTGTAATGCACAATGCCCAATTGCAAAATACCTTATCAAATATAACATAGCATATATTGCACTAGTATGTACACTAGTACCCTATCAGGCATTGCACATCCTATAACCATAATGGTAAGTACCACAAATATTATTTAGTAGTATTAGTCACACATACATCACTGCAGCCAATACACACACTGTAAAATGACAGCAACAAGCAATACAACTAACTATTAATAAACTCATAAAGCATTCAAATGATAACTATTAATTAGCTACAATGTTGCATAAATTCAAGTAAAAAGATTGAAGGGAAAGTGCTTGCAAAAAGTGATACATACTTAGAAGGCATACAGAAGAGAGTGTTAATTGTGTTTTTTCCTGCATGTGCAATACAAAAAAACACTGATAATGTCACTTAAGTAGCCTAAATGTGAGTTTTATTAGCCACATTAAAGTATCAAATTTAATAGTACTCATATTGAAAATAGACCATGTGTATAGCCTGTTATTATTATATTGGATTAGTATTACTTATGCATTATTGTGTAAGTATCATTTTGCTGACGGCAAGGTGGGACTCCTAACTACTTTATATGCTATTGGATAGTTTAATCTCAAACTGCTGCATCATACATTTGTGATCATGTATCTTGTGTGTAAAGTCTTAATTTGTAAAGTAACAATAGTTGTCAGATTGTGAAGTAAAAAGTACAATATTTCCTTTTTTAATTGTATTGGAGTAGATTTGTACAAGTGCACAAAATGTCCCTCGGTGAAGTTATAAGAATGTTTCTAATTTGTCATTTCCTGTCCTGTGTTTTTTAGAGAATTCTTTCTAACTCTCACGTTTTTTTTCCAGTGCTGAACACAGAACATAATGAACACATGTTGTATAGTGTTTAAAAGGGACCTTTGATTAACCCAATAACAGATTCCTCTCTTCCTCAGACTTCTCTCTGAAACAGAGAAGCTTCCCTTCGTCGCCGAGGCCGAGAGGCTGAGGATGCAGCACAAGAAAGACTACCCGGACTACAAGTACCAGCCTCGGAGGCGCAAGAACCCCAAACCGGGACAGGGGGACTGCAGACCCGGACTGGTTCAGCAGCAACAGCAGGGCTTGTATAAGACAGAACCAGGGGTGGCCAGACTGGCTGGAACAGGGGAAATGCACCATCATTATGATCCAGACAGGACAGGTGAGAAATGATCTTAATACACTGTTTTTTTTTATCAGGGCATCTGTTGCAACTTACCTTTTTTACCTTTGTTGCTCAAAGCATGGACATATTGATTGGTAGGGATGTAACGATGCATTGTGAATCGGTTAAAAATCTACATAAATGTGTAAAGATTACAACCGGTTGAGATGAAAAATGAATCACGATGCAATTGTAAAACGACCCAGGGAGTAATGTGCTTTTGCTTTCACTTGTCACTACATCTTCTTACTTTATTTATTCAAAGAGATTTTTTTCTTCTATTTATTTAGTTATCTTGGTGTGGGATTTGTTTAAAAAACAACAACATTCTAATCATTAATTTGTTTTTAATTTTTGTTATTTAAGATGAAATACAATGTCAGTTGCACTTTGATAATGGGACACATCTGTTTATATTCAGTTTATATAAATGAAGGAACATTTTTCAGTCATTCGTCTGCAGCTCATTAAGATGTATTTTATTAGAACAATGCACATTAATCAACATTTCTGTAAATGCGCCAGTGTTAGCCAGTCGACTCATTTTCAACTGTAGTCTAGTATTAACCCCTGTGTTGTCTTCAACCATGGTAAAAATTGACCCGGTCTGTTTTGCCTGTTTTATTAAGCATGAAGTATAAATTATCACCTAATTCTGTGCTACATCTTCTTACCCTACTTCATTCCAACTTATCATCGCTAGTTTTACACTTTTTGGGGGTTTTATGGTCAATAAAACTAATTCATGTTACATTCTGCCTACATTTTTTGTTAATAACCCATTTGATTATGAATTATTTTAGCTACTAGTTAAGATCAGAGGAACGTATGTTGATGCATAATTACAGCCCATTTTGTGTACTGAACTATACTGTGTACTGTACTGACACTTTGAAAAGGGGCCAGATTTGACCCGAGGACAACACAAGGGTTAAAAAAAAACAAAAAAAACGTTGCATTGTGAACTTAAAGTTGCGAATCATATTGAAATCGTGAGATGAGTGCATCGTCACATCCCTTATTGATTATAGTGCTTCCTTGGCTTTGGTTCCCAGGTCAGTCTCATGGACCTCCAACACCTCCCACCACCCCTAACACCGACCTCCACATGGGGAACAAACGCGAGGCCCAGCGGCCTGTCGACAGCAGCACCAGCACCACCAGCACCAGCAGCAGCGGCGGCTCCGTTCCTGCCAGCAGCCGGCAGAACATCGACTTCAGCAACGTGGACATCTCAGATCTCAGCACCGAAGTCATCGGCACCATCGATGGCTTCGACGTCCACGAGTTGGACCAGTACCTCCCTCCCAACAGCCACGCCTCCGCTCTTCTAACCCCGCCAGATAGCAGCCACGGACATAACAACAACCCTTCTGGGTCCTTCATTCTGCCCAGCATCCACTCCCACTTCCACTCCTGGACACCCAAAAGTGGGATTTCCACTGGAACGCCAACTTCCTCTTGCAGTCGTGATGCGCATGGGCTCCACGAGGACAACAGCCAAAAACCTCAGATTAAAACGGAGCAGATGAGCCCAGGTCACTACAGCAGCTCCTCCTCCTCCTCCTCCCCCTCCACTCCTCCACCGCCACAACCGGAGTACACCCGCCTCGGTTCGGGCGTCTGCCATTCCTCCACTTCCTCCCCATCCTCCACCAACCAATCTGACTACACTGACCTTCAAAGCTCCAGTTTCTTCAGCACCTTCCCAGGGTACCCTGCCGGTCTGTATCAGTACCCGTACTTTCACTCGTCTCGCAGGCCTTACACCACGCCTCTTATCAACAGCCTGGCCTTGGCACCACCTCCACACAGTCCGCCCTCTGGCTGGGAGCAACCTCTCTACACAACTCTCTCCAGGCCTTGAAGAGGTAGAAATCCACACAAAAGAATTTGGATATGGACGCAAACTTTAATGACTACTCCGACTGGGACAGAACAGTGGCCTGCTTTAATGACTTATAAGATAATGTTTGGAGATTCGATGACTTGAAGTGCTCATATTATGCTTTTTGGCTTTTCCCCCTTTCCTTTATTGTGTCATATATCTTTTTTGTGCATGTTTACAAAGTGAAAAAGCCCAAAGTCCCCCCCCAAAGGGACTTACCATCTCCAACAGAAAACTCTGTTCACAAACTGCTCCAAACAGCTCTACTGTAGTCCAGCCTTTACTTCAGAGACAAACGTGGTCACTTTGTAACACACGTTATAATGCTCGCCTAGCTGCTAGTGTGGCACGCCCTCATACTCTGCTTCTGACTGGCTAGTAGTCCTTACCTAGCTACTGAGCATGTGCGACTCCTAACAAAGATGGAACAGAAGTGAGATGTCTCACTCTGTAGCTAAAACAGAGAGCTCAACACACAGGGTGAAAAGAGGAGCTGCAGCAATGTGCAGTACAACAAAAATTAAACCATGTAAACCTATCCTGGTACAAACTAGTTACATTTGTTTTTGGCATTTTTAGGCCTTTATTTCTGAAAGGGCAGCTTTAGACATGAAAGGGGAGAGAGAGAGAGGAGAGAGAGAGAGAGAGAGAGAGAGAGAGAGAGAGAGAGAGAGAGAAGGGGAATGACATGTAGCAAAGGGCCGCAGGTTGGAACCGAACTTGCGATCACTGCCTGGAGGACTGAGCTACTGTATATGGGCGCACGCTCTACCAGGTGAGCCACCCAGGCTCCCACATTTGTATCTATTTTTTTTTTTTATGAAGAGAAATTCACAAGATTGACTGAGATTCAGTGTTTTGACGGTTTTCTGAGTGAAAAGGACGGAGGCATGGCATTTAAACCTGCGTTGGACACTAAAACGTTCCATTTAAACTCCACACTAATGAGATTTTGGTATGCAAGTAGCACCTACAGTATTTAAGACAGGGAGTTTCAGGTTTAATAGCAGTTTTTCCACTTATACTGGCTGAGTCAAATAGTTGCTTTACTCTCAACCTTCACATTGATGGGAACCAAAGTCAACTGTGTTACATTTTGATTAAATCTGAAGGTTATTCCCTTTCTTCCTTTTACAGTGCATAATGTATGTGAAGGTTCTACATAATTCTGTTAAACGATTTTTGCCAGCAAGAAGGGGTTATCCTTTCACCCATGGGGACTGAGAGATTGCGCCTCTGTCTAACTTCTAATTAATGTAGGGTATGAGTGTAGACTGTTTCCCAGCAGCCTGATGAAAAAGATTGTGTCTGTTAACTTGTTCATATCCACCTCTATTTGTTTAATTTTCGCCTATTTGCTATACCAAAATGGAAAAGCTTATAACAGAAGATCTGCAAGGCCAAAATGCATGTATGAGGCTTCATTTGAAAGTGAACATCTTCCAGTTTCTGGATACTGTATGTGCTGTTTTAGCATGTAGGTAAAACACAACCTACGCTACGTCAGTTCCCCTGTTTTTTTTTTGGTCCTAAGTCATATTTCAATAACAATAACTAGGACATGGTTTATCTTTGTCTGTTTGAACATGTACCTTGATTAAAAAAAGTGTATTTGCCATACGAAATGACACCAAGAGAGCGGTGAGAGTGAACCATAACAGTGAAGTTGCAGCTGGACGGCTAAACAACGAGCCCAAACTCACTCCGTTAAGCTCCGTTAAGCCGTTGGGAGCTGCAGATCCGGGTGATAATTCTCTGTAGGTTCATCACTACAAGAGAGACCCCCTTACACATTATTTGATACATTGTTATTATAAAAAAAAAAAAATTATAGCCACTTTAAGCTCACTAATTTAAAAGGTTATAGCTTGTTTGTTTAATCCATAAAAAAAAAAAAAAAACTATGCCAGGGTATTTCTTGGCCGGATGTAGCGACTTCCTGGAGTCTTGTTATAACCCCAACCTGAACCTACATCTAAGTCCTCTGAGGGGGAAATGGAGCTCATCGTGTACAATCCCTTTGAGCACTTTGACATCTTGCAAATGTTGTCTCGTCTGTATCTAGGAGAAACGCCATCAAAATGCCACATAATGGAATCCGTCTCATGTGGGGATGCAGGCTTGGACCCAAAAGTGCAGAGACGAGACGAATAGGCTGTGGAACGTTTGAGGATTTAACCCCTTAACGCCGACTGTCGCTAATTTGCATCAAACCCCTTCCATTCCGACTGCAGGCGAGATAGCGTGTGTATTCCCCCCAATGCCGGTTTGTTTACATGTGATACATACCTCGGAACCTTTTGCATGCACTGGTTTCTCGTAGGATCGGTCGGAGTGGGAGATACATCCGGTTCACGGAAGCGAAATTAAACCTAACCCTACCCCTACCCCTACCCCTAACCCTAAACCTAACCCTACCCCTAACCCTAAAGAAACTACTGTCAATGTTAGGGAGTAGGAGAGTGTTTTCTTTCTTGCCGTTGTCAAGATCCATGTATTTGTCAATTACATTTTAGAAGTTCTAACAACTTTGTGACATGAATGAAATCTACTATGTGTTTTATTAATTTTACCATTTTGTAAAGAATTTTACCATAATGCCTGTTGTCGCTAATTTGCATCATACCTAAATTTATATCTATTCCATATGCTTTAGACAAATTAAAAATCTCAACTTAATTTAGCATCAGCTTGGAGCCAGAAACACACATAATATTTTGTTTATATAATTGTGAATAAATTCAGACGTCAAGGGGTTAAAGCTTTAGTGCGTAACGGTTTGATATTAATGGACGTCCATTACATTCAAGCCGTTGCCAAATGAGTTGCTACAAAGCTAATTAAGACTATCTATCAAGCACGCAGATAATGGACCCACGAGGCAAGCCTCAAGGTGTAAAATACAATAGTTCATTTTGAAAATGAATAAACTCAGCAACGGTGTCCAACAAACGACAGGCAAGGGTAAACCCAGGAGACAGGCAAGGTTCAAAAATCCAGGGAACCCAAAAGCAAACAGGCAAACAGGTATAAGGGAAACCGCTCAAAAGCTGCACACGAAGGCAACAGACGATCTCGCGCTGGCAATGGCTGTGTTCAGAAGATGGTGTCGTCCGGTGACTTTCCCGCGCAGAAGCTCGAGTGAAGATAATAACCTCTTCTGAAGAGGCCATCACGTTTTTTAAATTTTCCGTGTCCTCCTTGGCTACTAGCAACTGTGTGGAGGACGGGGTGGGGGGGGCGGTGCACGGTCACGTAAGGCTTGTATCATGTGGACGCGCTGACAGTTTTGTTGTCATTTCTTATAATTCAGTGGGGGAGACAGAAACTACGCACTATAATAATAGTTAATAAACTAAAGGGGATACAACAAAGGGAGTCCTGAAGCAAGCAGGCAGGAAGAAAGTGTATCAAAGTCACAAGGAACACAGAGACGAAGGGGGCTACAAATACACAATGACTACGTTTACATGCAGCCAATAACCCGTTCAAAACCGGAATATTAGCAATAACCCGGTCGCGCACGGCCATGTAAACACCGGCAAAAACCAGAATATGCTCGTATTCCGGTTTTTAAAAACCCGAATATGCTACCTGGGTTACCCCTTTTCTAACCCGAAATTTTGGTCATGTAAACGCGTATCGGCATATCCCCATCAAAAGGAACATTGATTTGTGTTCTGCGCATGTTCTATTCGCAAGGAATCTGTATGCGCCAGAAAACATAGTTATAATAATAATTATATACTATAATAATATAGTTATATGTCAATGCAGAAAACCTGCGCGCAGTATACCGCAAGTAAACAAGAAGTAGAGGTAAACATGGCGAGACGCAGCACAGCACCACACTTTTGGATCGAGGAGGAAACCAATTTCTTTATTAGTGTGGTGAAAATGAATGAATGTAATGTCTTTTGTTGACGGCAGAAAGTACTGAGATAGTGAGATTTATAAGAAGGTGACCCAAAAGTTATTGCGTCTTAAGGTTGTCCGTAGGCTACGTCCAGACGCTAACCGTGCGTCGCCGTTTACGTCGGGATATTGCCAATTGATTACAAATTCCATGTAGGAGTAACTCTCTCTGCTCACGCATGTAAACGGGTTATTCCGAATGTTTCAGAAACCCGAATAGTGACCTTAACCCGACCATAACCCGAAAATTGACAGCTTGTAAACATAGTCAATGATCTCACAACAGACAAAGAAAGCATAGATACTAATACCCTGTTTACACGTACATGGTTATTTTGAAAAACTGAGACATTTCCCTTCGTTTGTGCCCTTCCTTTACACGCAAACGGAGAATTCGCCTCTGAAAACGATTCCTTCTAAAAACTCCGGCCAGAGTGGAGATTTTGGAAAACTTTTATTTGCGCGTTTGCATGTAAACTGAGACAAACAGAGGTTTAGGCAGCTGAGGAAGTGAGGATGAGAAGAGAGAGGAAGTGATTCGTTGCTGTTTTTGTCATTTTCGGGATTCTGATTGGCTAACGTGGGCTTGAGCTTCTCGTTACGCTGCCACCTACAGGTTTGGCGTGCTCTTGACGGCATTGACGGCATATATCTACACGGGTACGTGTAAACGAACGCTTTTCTGAAAACTGACAGCTGTGCACGATGTCATTTTTGAAAACGGAGAGGTTGAAATGTCCGTTTATGAAAATAGCCGGCCACGTGTAAACGTAGCATAAATACACAGGGGTAACGAGGGGTAAAACGAGGGACAGGTGACATGAGGGCTGAAGAACAGGTGGAACACATCAGGGCGCGATATTACGAATCCCACTATGGCCACGCCAAGACCCGCCCTTCAATAGCATTCACACACTACAATTGGCCAGGCGTCCATGCTTACACGTACAGGTCCTATCCCCTGACCAATCCCCTAACCCTAACCTTAACCACTGGAGGTGAAATGCCTAACCATAACCAATCAAGCTGCTTCGTAGGGCGGGTCTTGGCGTGGCCATAGGGATTCGTAATTTTGCCATCAGGGCGGACGCATCACAGAGGCGGGAAAAACACAAGGCAGGAAGTAAAGCGAGACACGACACAGAGAGAAACAGACACTACGAAGTAAAACAGGAAACTGAAGCATGAAACATGCACACATGGTAAAACACAGAGAACACAAAAACACAAGGAAATGGGGGATAAATTAACACCATACACAACAACTGAAAACCACAACCATGACAGGGTGATGTTTAACCATCCCAGTTATTTCACAACACAGTTCTGTTTCTCACACATTTAGGTGACAGGGTGTAGTCTAAAATCCTCGACGTTACACTTCCGAGATTGCTCCGGTGCTGCAGGAAATTTTCCCGGATGCGTGTATTTTCCGTTTTTCTTCCACTTTCTTTGTTTTGAAATTTTAAATTTGGTGGATTTCTGAGGACTATGGTTATCTGCTCCTCAGATCTCTGCAGGGTAAATCCAGACAGCTAGCTAGACTATCTGTCCAATCGGAGTTTTCTCTCGCATGACTATTTTGCAGCGGCTCCGTGCGGAGCTTAGCCCCGTCCATGACGATTCTGATTTGGTTTTAAGAAATTCCATTCCACCAGAGCACGTTTTCCTCCCATCCCCGAATGCTGTGTGGAGTAGCCAGACCCTCCTTCAGCGCACTTTGGAAGAGGGTCTGGCAAAGCGAGACTACATCAGGTGCAACTAGGGCTGAAAGATGAATCGCTTTCAAATCGAAATCGCAATTTGAGCGCGAAGACCGCGATTGATCGAATGTGAAAATATTTAGTTGAGTGTTTGGTGTCGCGTTTGTTTTAACAATTTTTATTTCTCTTTTCATTATTTACAGTTTTTTTCATAAGATACATGCTGTAATAATGTTGCATAGCCCAGATTGTTTAAAGGAATGTCCTATTTTCAGTGGAATTTTTCATCTATTAGTTATTACTTTATTTAACATGATCGTAGAATGTGCAATATGGAGCTTTAAAAAAAACAACGAATCGTAATCTCAATATCTGGCAGAAACATCGCAATTAGATTTTATATTTCTTCCCAAATCGTTCAGCCCTAGGTGCGACTGTAGAATAATCGGAAAACTGTAGCTCACAACACCGACAGGCCGCTAAAAGGAAGGAATGTGAGGGTCAGAGTCCCAGCACTCAGCAGACACAACGGATTCCTATCTGGTATCCTCGCTCCTACTGCGGGCCTGTTCCGCTCTCCTGCTGCATTTCCAGTTGGTTTCCAATCCAACAGCTGCTCCTGCTGGGTTTCCTGTGAGGAGATTAGCTGATTTCACAGTCCCGGCTCTGGCTGGAGTGTCGGGCTGCACGGCCTGATGGACAGGACAGCTGGGTTGTTGTTTTTTTCATGCACGGTAACAAGAAATGCTCCATTGACTTATGGCACAGAAGAAGAAAAAAAAAAAGCTTTGACTTGTTGTCACGAGTCAGCAGCAACCTTTAATATCAAAAGAGCCATTTCTGGCCCCCCCAAAAATTAAATCTGTCTGGAGCTGCAAAAAACATATTTGAGCCTTAGGATGAAGGTAACAGCCTATCAAGTCAAAATGAGCCTATCAACATCACTAAGAGGCCTAAATGGAGTGTTTGTTGCCATTTTTATTGCCCTGTCTTTTGACCATTTGATCCACTTTAGGCCTACAACATTGATAAATTCAAACTAAAATGTTTAAAAAAGAACCGTTATTAATTTCCATATAATTTTTCTTTTTGTCAAAGCCACTGGAGAGAGGCTAAGGAGCCGCAGGTGGCAGACCCCTGATCTAAAGCGTCTAAATGAGTAATAAAGAACATGTCCTACACTCTGTGGTGATTTTCTAAACTCACAAGAACGGGTAATGTTCAAACATAGAAATAACCAAAACAGAAACTTACTCCTGCAACATTCAGGCTAGTCTATACGTTCCACTTCCGGAATTGCTCTCGTTCTGCCGAAAATTCCGCCGGATGGCACTCTTTTCGGATGTCCCGTTACCTTCCTCTTTCTTTGTGTTGGCGTTCTAACCTCCGGTGGATTTCTGAGGACTATGGTTAACTGCTCCTAAGACCTCTGCAGGGTAAATCCAGACAGCTACCTAGACTATCTGTCCAATCTGAGTTTTCTGTTGCACGGCTAAAACGACTTTTGAATGTACACACGTTCCACCAAAACAAGTTCCTTCCAGAGGCTATTTTGCAGAGGCACCGTGACTCCGTCCGGCGCTCAGCCGGCCCGTGACGATTGCGATTGGTTTAAAGAAATGCCAGTAAACCAGAGCACGTTTTTCTCTCATCCCGGAATGCTGTGTGGACTAGCCAGACCCTCCTCCGCTGCGCCGTGGAGGAAGGTCAGGCCCTGCGAGACCATACTCAGGCCAAACTACTGTGCACTGAAGCAGCAGCTTTACTAATAATAAATGTCTGCTCCACGTGCCAGCACCTTCACCGACCGTGTTATCTTTAGGACCGACACGGTGGCTGCTGAGCCGACGTTCCACATGCTTTTAAACGCTTCCTGTGTGGGTCCGACCCGCCTGCTGCAGCTCAGTGGCCCGCTTGTCTGAACATTTACCCGTGACAACCTGGCCGCCAACGACAACAAGACGGCCAGACAGAAGGAACATTGATTTACCCATGAGGCCCCAGAGCCAGTGGGTGTTATGTGGAAGTTTGTGTAAGAGTGGCGAGATCATCAGGTGACATTAACACCACCAGACTGGTTCACACTCTGTCCCACTGTGAGTGTGCAGTCCCTACACATGGGGATCTCCTTTAAGTGACTGATGAGCGCCATCTACTGTCACATAGAACAAGTGAACAGTATTCGCTCCTTAGGAAAACACTGCACCTTTCTGCAATGAGTGTTGTAGTTTTGCCTTGTGCCCCGTATGGAAACATCTACGTTAATTATGTATGATTTATCCAATTTTGTTTTTATTTTTATTTTCCTTTAACCCTTGTGTGTTGTCTTCCCATCGACCATGCAACTTTTTGTTTTTCTGGGTCAAAAATTGAAATTCAAACTTTTTTTCTTCAACGTTTTGGGCAATTTATTTATTTTTTGATGTTTTTGTCACTGTTGTACGAGTTTTTTTTGTCACTTTTTCTGATAATTTTTTTCTGTGATTTTAAATTTTTTCCCCCCCAAATTTTGAAGTTTCAATTTTTGTCTCTTTTTTTCAATATTCTTTTATCGGTTATTTTTCAAATGCTATCAAATTGAATAAAACACCCAAATTCAATGAAAGTAGTGAACTGATCATTTATTTCACTTAGGGATTACCTACTTACTTATACTACTTTACTTGTACCGAACCATCCACGTTATGTTTTGGCTGATTAATTTGGTTTAAGGAACCCAAATTTCTGATATAGAAACTTTTTGAAAATGGGTCAAATTTGACTCGAGGACAACAGGAGGGTTAAATGATGTTCAACATGTGAAATATATTTGCTGTTTTTCTAAGAGTTTAATAAGAAGATAACTCTCACTCCCATGCACAGGTCCGGGCAGAGAATCAATGCTCAAGATATAACTTGTTTCTTTAGTCTGCAAACATTTTTTATGGTTTTTAATAAGTTACAAACTTTTGTGAAAAGCTAGGCAATCTTTTTCCTTATGCTTCCAGTCTTTATGCAAAGCT
This sequence comes from Perca fluviatilis, assembly GCF_010015445.1. Lineage (NCBI taxonomy): Eukaryota > Metazoa > Chordata > Actinopteri > Perciformes > Percidae > Perca > Perca fluviatilis. Next base: position 23,014,553 of record NC_053132.1, on the reverse strand, counting down.
AAGCTTTTCCTGGCTCAAACCTAGAGCGCACCGACTTCACACACCAAAGTCTGTTTACAGGCCTCGGAGAGTACTGCTGCGCATGTGAAAAAATATTTGCAAAAATACTTTTTGTGGCTTGAGAGAGATGCTGTGGAACAGCATCAGTTGTAGCTGAAGACTAGGAAAAGAGCCTGGGGGGGTGAAATCAGAAAGAAGTGAGCTTCCCAGACACGCTTCTCATCTCTGCTTGCTGGCTTGCAACTCAAGGCTACATTAGCCACTCCAAAGCTGCATCTCATGGCCCTTATATGATAACTCCTCGGTCCTCGGCTGACCGGGAGTTGTTCTGTTCCTCCTCAGTGAAGGCCGCCTCAAAGCTCTTATTTCTGCCCAGAGGACCGAGGAGGGATCATGGAGGAGCTATAGCCGAGGATACACCAGAGCAGCCTTCCCGGAAGCCGCGCAGCTGAAGGAGTTGCTAACTCCGTCCAAACAGCTGACAAATTCATGTTACGCTTCAGAGGAAAGGACGTCTCATCCCTCTAAAACACATTTCCTCGTTGCCTCTCTCCTCCCGTGATTTCCTCCCGTCTCTCCCGTGCCTCCTCTGTGGGAGGGAATAAGACGCGAGGAAGGGAGGCAAGTGGAGGAGTCGAGGAGGCAATTTAAGTTCTATGGGATGCACCTGTAGAATGGCACACCTGATTCTCTGTCTGCGGTTGAGTTGCGTTGTGGGTAATGCAGGTGCCAGGTTTTGACGGCAGGGGTTCTGCAGGTTTCAACAAGTCAAACTGAAGACTTTTTAAGACCTTTGTGAATGAAATTTACAACAACGTGAACATAACATAAAAGTACACCGAAATGCAGAGTCGCAAAAGTACTTTCAAAGCAAATAAAATTATTAAAATTGAATAAAAGCGACAGAGTAATAATGATCTGTACATATTCATCAAATTATATTTGGACACGCGAAAGAAAGAAAGAAAGAAAGAAAGAAAGAAAGAAAGAAAGAACTACAAAACCAATGAGCATTATAGGCAGCGTTACATGGACGTAGGCAAATGAAGAATTGTTTAAAATTGTTTAAGGCCTAGAACACAATACTTCAGCAAATGTAAGACTTTTTAAGGCCTTCAATTTTGATTTAGAAATGTTAGACTTTTTAAGACCCTGCAGAAATCCTGGACAGGGAAGAAGAATGTGTGGAATAAGACCAGTGAAGATGATAATCCTGGTTCTGCAGCATTGATTAGTACACTTTTTTTATTGTCCATTGTGAGTGACAGTGTCATGGGAGCACAATCAGTTTAGTAGTCTTTTATTATTATTATTATTATCTAATCTCTTGCAAGAAAGTCTTTCCCTATTCCTTTAATTTGTCACCTGTCTGCATCGCTGTCCAGTAAAAAAAAAAAACATCCCTTTTGAAGTAACAGATGAGCTCCATCTGCTGGATCAATGGCCGTAACTGCACTTTTTATTATAGCGTTGCCTTTACAGTGCTCGTGCTGTAAAACAAAGGGAAGTTCTCAGGGGCTTTAATAAAGGGTGATTCTGATTTATTTCAACTTGGGCGTTGAACCAAATTCATTTCTGAGATCTGGGAATGGCATCACTGCAAACAGGCAAGAGACTAGACAAAGCTAACCTGGGGTTAGGGTGACCAGACGTCCCGAAAAATTCGGGACAGTCCCGAAATCCAAGCAGTTGTCCCGAATCCTGGCCTAATTGTCCCGAAAATTTGAGAAAAATCTCAAGAGCAGAATCTGGAGTATAGTTATAGTCCGATTGAACATTAAAAACTGTCCATGGTGGTTTTTAATTGAGTCGTCCTGCAGCTGCAGCTCCCGTCACCACTTGAGTTCATGATTTTAATGATTTTTTATTTGTATTTTCGGGTTTACAAGACAAGACAAGTTGAGTTTCTGAATAAAAATAATAAATAATTTTGGTGCGGTGTTTTGAAATTCATGTTGAGTACCAGGCAGCCACGAGAAGGAGTGATTGGATTGGATGTTGCTGTTAAAGAGCAGAAATGACAGTCAGTTGAATTCCTGAATAAAAATAATTATTTCGTCCCGAATTTGACCCATTCTCATCTGGTCACCCTACCTGGGGTCATTGTTCAAAAGAAACTTAACTTAGGAGACATATCCTGCTCATTTTCAGGTGCATACTTGTAATTTGGGTTTCTACTAGAACATGTTTACACTCTTTAATGTAAAAAAAAAAACAACAGTTTTTCTCATACCGTCTGTCTGAATATACCTGTATTCACCCTCAGTCTGAAACGCTCCGTTTTAGCTCCTGTCGCTTTAAACCCCCGTCCTAAAAAAGCCCAATCTGCTCGGATTGGCTTACGAGAAAAATATGGCGCCCCTTTGCAAATGTAGTTATCAAGACGTCGGACACAAATAACTCAGATAGGGGGGGCGCTACATTTTGATCTAGGCAGCCCACAAAAAACTGATTGGGTTGTCTTACTTCAGTTTGTAGGGACTCCAGATACTGAAAGGGTGTGTTTTTCATATTGTCCCCTTTAACCAATTAGAATCGGGGCCAAAAGTATGAAAATTCGACCCAAATTATTATGTAAAACCTACCTAAAGTTGAAAAGTATCATATTTGTACTAGGGATGCACCGAATCCAGATTTTTCGGGTTTGGCCGAATACCGAATCCACTGGTTAAGATTCTGCCGAACCCAAAACCGAATCCTACTCCCATCCTCAGTCCATTAACACAGTAAACTCATTAATGAAGTAAACCACGTCCACAGCAGTGGTGTAGGGCTAGCAAAGCTGGTAATGGTCGTCTGGTTAACATACGTTTTTTTGGGCTGCTGTCCGTAGATTCCTTCATCCACAACTCGTATTCTTTTGGATGTTTCATACGCAAATGTTTGAACAGCGGCCATGTTGTGTATTGTTTAGGGTCCTTGCCACCACGAGACAAATCGGCGTTGCAGATTGGACATGTGGATCGACTTGAATGGCCTTCTTTTGACTGAAAGTACTGCCGAACTAAACATTTTCTGCTCACCAGTTCCACGCTCAACGGTCCACCTACGTAATCAACGGTGGCGTCATTACCTCGACCAGCGTAGGGTTCGGTTCGGTGGAAAAAAAAAATTGCAAGGTTCGGCAGAAACAGAACCCCGTCAAAAAGCCCAATATTCGGCCCCAATCCGAAGCCGAATCCTGGATTCGGTGCATCCCTAATCTGTACAGTATGTAGTCCCAAAGAAGACACCGATATGCAAACATATCTTAAACACTGAGGACAACCCAAACACTGCCACTTGATTTCAGGTTCATCTGTATTCACGTTAAGATTATTTTTTTTTTTCTTCATAATGAAACACACGATCACTGTGATTTTAAGGGTCAACCCAACAATGTGTCTTTAAAACAAGATGCAAAAAGGTCAAATAAAACAGTTGTAGAGTAGAAGTGTTGTATAAATTACAATCCTGTCACATTACAATCCTTTAAAGCAGCAATAACGCGTCTACGATGACTCCGTATGTTCAACAGTACAAATAAATACGAGAACAAGCTGTCAGATTGAGGTCGCAAAAGAACCCTGTCTGGAATACGGATCAGCCACCTCAAGCTACGGTAACAGCTACGGTGATCACTGAGAGTTTGTGCGCGTGTGCGTTTTTAATGCATATTTTGTTGTTAACAGCACTTTGTAGGTTCAGGTTCCTCAGTGCCAGAGGCTCAACCTCACAGCGTCCTCAACGAAAACATCACGACTCCACAGGCACACACACACACACGCACACGCACACACACACACACACACACACACACACACACGCACACACACACACACGGTAAGCCACTGTCATCAAAACTGTACATTCAATAAATTAACAATGCATTGTCTTTGTTAAGCAACCAGTGAAATGACTCTAGATTACATAATTACATTAGATTACAGGTAGAATGAACCATTCACAAGACGGAATCTGAGAAAATGTTTGGGTAACCCTTTACTCGAAGGTAGCTACATAAGCGTGACATGACACTGTCACGGACAGCGTTTTAACCTAAACCTAACCCTAACCTTAACTGGGCATGACAAAAACCAAATGACATGGCCGGGTTGGCTCAGTGGGCAAAGCAGGCGCACATACTGTATACTGAGAGGCTTGTGCCTCGACGCAAAGGTCCATGTGTTCGAGTCCGACCTGTGACGATTTCCTGCATGTCTTCCCCCCTCTCGCTCTCTCCCCTTTCTCACCTAGCTGTCCTATCGATTAAAGGCGGAAAAGCCCCCAAAAAATACCTGAATGACACTAACTAAGAGAAGCGTTATGTCATAAACGTTTATGACTTGGTTATAATGTTTATGACACGTTCGTGACCGTGTCATGTCACTCTTATGTAGATACCTTCGAGTAAAGTGTAACCGAAGGTTGTTGCAGGGAAAAGGGTCCACATGGCTGAGGAAAGGTAGGATGATTATGTATAGCACAAAAGTCGGTAGGCGCAATAGTGATGACATCATCTACCCCTTTGGCTTCTGATCGCTGACGTTTCACCCCATGGCGGGCCTTCAGTCCTGTTAAGAGTTCGATGTTTCTACACGTAGATAGGCTCAAGTCCCTCTTTCTCTTCTTTTTCTTCATCTTTTCTCACCCCGAAACCCCTCCCTCCCTCCCTCCCTCCCGACCACCCCCACCCCCACCCCCCACCTCCACCCCCACCGGTCTCTGGTCACACGTTGGGATTGTCTCAGGTCTGAAGGAGACTGGGCCGGTCCAGCTGAGTTGTGGCTTCCCGCAGTCTTCAAGGCTTGTGTTTGAAATGGGCCTCCACTGCAGAGACACAGAGAAAGGTTACGTTATACAGACCAACGGACGGATAAGTTCTGTCTTTCAAATGGACGTGCGTCGTTCGAAAGGGCGACAAGCTGCTGAGAGCTAACACTTGAGCTGTGTTCGAAACCGCTCCCTCATTCACTCACTCACTATCCCCTAGATTGTGTTTATTAAAAGGTCCCATGACATGGTGCTCTTTGGATGCTTTTATATAGACCTTAGTGGTCCCCTAATACTGTATCTGAAGTCTCTTTTATATAGACCTTAGTGGTCCCCTAATACTGTATCTGAAGTCTCTTTTATATAGACCTTAGTGGTCCCCTAATACTGTATCTGAAGTCTCTTTTATATAGACCTTAGTGGTCCCCTAATACTGTATCTGAAGTCTCTTTTATATAGACCTTAGTGGTCCCCTAATACTGTATCTGAAGTCTCTTTTATATAGACCTTAGTGGTCCCCTAATACTGTATCTGAAGTCTCTTTTATATAGGCCTTAGTGGTCCCCTAATACTGTATCTGAAGTCTCTTTTATATAGACCTTAGTGGTCCCCTAATACTGTATCTGAAGTCTCTTTTATATAGACCCTAGTGGTCCCCTAATACTGTATCTGAAGTCTCTTTTATATAGACCTTAGTGGTCCCCTAATACTGTATCTGAAGTCTCTTTTATATAGACCTCAGTGGTCCCCTAATACTGTATCTGAAGTCTCTTTTATATAGACCTTAGTGGTCCCCTAATACTGTATCTGAAGTCTCTTTCCCGAAATTCAGCCTTTGTGTAGAATTACAGCCACCAGAGCCAGTCCCACAATGAGCTTTCCTTAGGATGTGCCATTTCTGTGTCTGTAGCTATTGAAGAGGAGAGAGGGGGGGCAAGGTGGAGGGTGGGGGTGTGGCCTTGACCAACTGCCACTTTGCTCGTTTGAAAGCCATGATGTCTCTCTCTCATGGGTGGCCCAAATTCTCTGGGCGGGCAAAGCAGAGAAAGGGGAGGTAACCTTGCTCCTTATGAGGTCATAAGGAGGGCTCGGTTTACACCTATTGCCATTTCTAGCCACTGGGGGACCATAGGCAGGCTGGGGGAAAGCATATTAATGTTAAAAAAACTCATAAAGTGAAATTTTCATGCCATGGGACCTTTAAATAGTGAACTATATAGGGAATGACCTAACGAGATTTTGGACACTCACTGAAAACACATCGTTGCGTGACTTGTGTCAGCAGATGCGCCTATTGTTTGTGTGACGGAGGTGGGTGCACCCAGCTTCATGTAAACAAACCGAAACAAAAATACTATATATATATATATATATATATATATATATATATATATATATATATATATATATATATATATAAATAAATATATATATATATATATATTTATTTGTTCATATATATATATATATATATATATATATATATATATATATATATATATATATATACAGTGCCTTGCGAAAGTATTCGGCCCCCTTGAACTTTTCGACCTTTTGCCACATTGCAGGCCTCAAACATAAAGATATAAAACTGTAATTTTTTGTGAAGAATCAACAACAAGTGGGACACAATTATGAAGTGGAACGAAATTCATTGGATATTTCAAACTTTTTTAACAAATAAAAAACTGAAAAATTGGGCGTGCAAAATTATTCAGCCCCCTTACTTTCAGTGCAGCAAACTCTCTCCAGAAGTTCAGTGAGGATCTCTGAATGATCCAATGTTGACCTAAATGACTAATGATGATAAATAGAATCCACCTGTGTGTAATCAAGTCTCCGTATAAATGCACCTGCTCTGTGATAGTCTCAGAGGTCCGTTTAAAGCGCAGAGAGCATCATGAAGAACAAGGAACACACCAGGCAGGTCCGAGATACTGTTGTGGAGAAGTTTAAAGCCGGATTTGGATACAAAGAGATTTCCCAAGCTTTAAACATCCCAAGGAGCACTGTGCAAGCGATAATATTGAAATGGAAGGAGTATCAGACCACTGCAAATCTACGAAGACCCGGCCGTCCCTCTAAACTTTCAGCTCATACAAGGAGAAGACTGATCAGAGATGCAGCCAGGAGGCCCATGATCACTCTGGATGAACTGCAGAGATCTACAGCTGAGGTGGGAGACTCTGTCCATAGGACAACAATCAGTCGTATACTGCACAAATCTGGCCTTTATGGAAGAGTGGCAAGAAGAAAGCCATTTCTTAAAGATATCCATAAAAAGTGTCGTTTAAAGTTTGCCACAAGCCACCTGGGAGACACACCAAACATGTGGAAGAAGGTGCTCTGGTCAGATGAAACCAAAATCGAACTTTTGGCAACAATTCAAAACGTTATGTTTGGCGTAAAGGACACACAGCTCATCACCCTGAACACACCATCCCCACTGTCAAACATGGTGGTGGCAGCATCATGGTTTGGGCCTGCTTTTCTTCAGCAGGGACAGGGAAGATGGTTAAAATTGATGGGAAGATGGATGGAGCCAAATACAGGACCATTCTGGAAGAAAACCTGATGGAGTCTGCAAAAGACCTGAGACTGGGACGGAGATTTGTCTTCCAACAAGACAATGATCCAAAACATAAAGCAAAATCTACAATGGAATGGTTCACAAATAAACATATCCAGGTGTTAGAATAGCCCAGTCAAAGTCCAGACCTGAATCCAATCGAGAATCTGGAAAGAACTGAAAACTGCTGTTCACAAACGCTCTCCATCCAACCTCACTGAGCTCGAGCTGTTATGCAAGGAGGAATGGGCAAAAATTTCAGTCTCTCGATGTGCAAAACTGAGACATACCCCAAGCGACTTACAGCTGTAATCGCAGCAAAAGGTGGCGCTACAAAGTATTAACTTAAGGGGGCTGAATAATTTTGCACGCCCAATTTTTCAGTTTTTATTTGTTAAAAAGGTTTGAAATATCCAATAAATGTCGTTCCACTTCATGATTGTGTCCCAACTTGTTTTTGATTCTTCACAAAAAATTACAGTTTTATATCTTTATGTTTGAAGCCTGAAATGTGGCAAAAGGTCGAAAAGTTCAAGGGGGCCGAATACTTTCGCAAGGCACTGTATATATATATATATATATGTTGCATGTTACATTTCCACTGTTACGAAACGAAAGCCCGGTCCATTTTTCCTTTTCGCGGTGACTTCTGCTTCTTCTTCTCCTCCGGGAAAACACGGCCACGTTGCATTGTGGTATACGGGAGTAAAATGTAGAGTACATCGTATGGACACTCAAATTAGCAGTGACCTTGACCTTTGACCTCCGAAATCAGTTCATCCTTGAGTTCAAATGGACGTTTATTCCAAATTCAAAGAAATTCCCACCAGGCATTCAGAGATATTGCCTGTAATAATATGATATAATAATAATAATAATAATAATAATAATAATAATAATAGAAATATATTTCATTCATAACGCACTTCAGATACAGAAGAATTGGATGGACACAGTGACCTCATCGTGTGTATCTTTTAAAATACATGTTTATGTTGAAATAAAAAATAGTAGTTATGTCTCCCATTGTATTGGTTTATCGTCTTACAGAAATAATGCACAAAAATAGAATGCACAATATATTCAAACGTGTGTGTCTTATTAGAAGGAATATTTAAACGTAATTTTTTTGGGGGCAATTTTTGACGCTCCTAAATATACAGTGACCCGCTGAAAAAGCAGAAAACTCCACAGGGTACCTTTAAACATAGAAACTTAAACCTAAAAAAATAAAAACGGGAAAAAAGGGTTGCCTTAATGCAAATAAAACCCTACAGTATTCAAATGTTTTCCACACCTGCATATTCCTGCGGCCTCATTGGTCGGTTGATGACCCTCTGGAAGGCCGATATCCAATCCCGTTGCTCGGCTTCGGTTTCGCAGGCAAACAGGAACTTCCTGTCTGGCGTGACGATGGTGATGCCGTGGTTCCAGTGGTAGCCCTGTGTGGAAGAGGGCAAGCCGGACAGGACGGTGTAGCTGTTCTCCTTACTGCCGATGAACACCTCACCACGGGCGTAGGCGTCCTGGGACAGAGACAGAGACAGAGGAAGTCCTGTGAACAGACTAATGCTGCCTTCACATTGGCACAGTAGATACGGCTGCGAAACGACCCGAAAGTCATTCATTTCCTATGGAGAATCGCAGACCGCGTGCGATCGGGTCCGAACCGATATCGCCCACGAGTGCGGTGCGAAAAAAAAGAAAACGGGTCCGTTGGTCATCCGGATGCGTTCAAAAAGTTGAACTCGTACGACAGGCAACGGACGGTTCCTATCCCACAATCCGAGCGGAAGTTAGCGTTGCTATGGTACTGATAAACAAATCTGAATTCTTAAAGCAACACTATGTAACTTTTCCCGCTTCGGTCCCCCTACAGGTTGGAAGCGGAACAGTCCATTACATTACATTGTGCTTTATGTTTGCCTGATCGGGTAGCGGATCTATAATGTAATGTAATGGACAATTCCGCTTCCAACCTGTAGGGCAGTGTTTTTCAACCTTGAGCCACGGCACATTTTTTTACATAAAAAAAATCCCGCGGCACACCACCAACCAAAAATGTTACAAAATGACACATTGTAGCCTAATAAGATCAGAATCTGCATTTTTCCTTTTAAAAAATATATCCATCGCTTTTACAGGCTTACATCGATGATCTCGCCCCTACTGTTTACATGCTGTCACTGCGGGATGCGCGCGAAAGGTGGCTGTAATCCTATTGTCTTAAATCAACAAGGTCATTATTGCGATATACTGCCACCTACTGATACAGAATAGTATTTCATTTCTCTGCCAGTCATCATATTGCAGGCACAGATGCGCAACAATGGCAAATTATTTGCAGTAACTCAATAAAAAAAATTGTTGGACCAATTAAGTAAAATCGGATTATATCTCACGGCACACAGGACGATCTCTCACGGCACACTAGTGTGGCGCGGCACAGTGGTTGAAAATCACTGCTGTAGGGGGACCGAAGCGGGAAAAGCTACATAGTGTTGCTTGACGATTCATTTTAGAGTATGAGAAAAGTTCTTCCGTGCAGAAACAATGCCTAGGATACCTGCTATGGCTAAGTTGGTTAGCAACAGACAATCAAACTATTGACATTATACCGCTATATCACAATTAACCGACCTGACGTATCAACATCCTGGGCAACTTTTCTCCACACAGCAGCCTTGCTGTTTATACCTGTATGGACCTTTTTCCCAACAGACATTTTTGACTTGTCATAGTAGGAAAAGCACAGCTGAAATTGATAAACCTTAACGATGGTTCAATTCCATCCAGTGTCCCAGTAAGCTATTTCAGTGAGTCAGCATGCACAATACCAGGGCCTCTCCTAAGTGGAACACAGCCATCATTAATGGTTTTGAATACACCGGTGCTTTTCCTACTATGACATGTCAACATGTCTGCCGTGAAAAAGGTCTATAGCCCTCAGATGAGAGGTCATAGAGAATTGGACTTTCGGACACTGACAGAATGAGTTGTTCTGGTCTCTCCGCCATTTTTTTCTTCTACCCGCTTCCAACGGTGTAGTACGACGTCCACTGGGGGCGCGCTGCGTATTACGGAGCAGATTTCAAGTGCCAGTGTGAAGGCGGCGTAAAGCTTAATTTATGGTCGCCGCGGCGGTCGTTTCCAGCGCGAAGGCTCCGCAAGCTGTCGCGGCGCGTGGCCGCGCACCGCTGAATTTTTGCAACTACGCGCCCACTGCGCTTTCTATTCAACACGGTCGGGCCGGGAAGAGCAGGTTCGGTTAAATATGTGGTCAGAGAGAGACGCCACACTGGGAAAATGAAGAAACATTTTGCTGGAGAGTGTGGAAAAACATGAGAGATCGTTTTGGCAAAGCTAAAAAAAAACGGCTTCATGGAAAGAGTGTTCTTCACAGTGTTACAGGCAGACGGTCATTTGGACATGCCGCAAAGGGCCGCAGGTCGTGGTCGAACCCGCATCCGCTGGGTCGAGGAATAAACCTCTCTATATGGGCACCAGCGCTACCAGGTGAGCTAACCAGACACCCAAACAACAGTCATGTTAATGATTAGAGTAGATAAACGTAAGGCCGATTACACGCTGGCTGCGTGGCGTGATCGTGGCGTTTCTGTTGCGTATCACCCGAGTGGCGGCTGCGTGGATTTTTCTGTCTTTACACACCAGAAACGTGTCTGACGCGGTGCTGCTGCTGCTGCTAGCCTTGTCTGGACACATGTATGTTTCCCATTGATAAAATGAAATACCATGTTAAACATATAAATAAATATATACTGATCTGATTACAGCAAAGACAACGTCGGCAGCATTGACGGCAAAATAGGCTACAGAATATTTCGTTCTGTATTGACAGGTGTAATATTAGAAAATCGATTTTTATTTTTATTACATTTATATCTGCATTTATGTCAAAACCTAGATACTTTCAAACATCAACATGTCATTTATTAATATGTATTTGTGTCTAAATGACATATAAACATCTTTTCCTATTCTATTTTGCCTGGAAACGCTTCCAACACTTGAAAAATAGGCGTCGGTTCTATTTCTAGCAGGCAAGCGTTTTCGTGAAAACGAGACGTGCGTGTCACGCAGGCAGCGTGCAAGCTCTAACCTGTTAACATGGGAGCCGAAATATAAACGGACACGCCACGCAGCTGACACGCTCACGCCACGCATCCAGTGTGTAACAGGCCGCAAAATTACGAATCCCACTATGGCCACGCCAAGACCCGCCCTACGAAGCAGCTTGATTGGTTATGGTTAGGCATTTCACCTCGAGTGGTTAAGGTTAGGGTTAGGGGATTGGTCAGGGGATAGGACCTTTACTCATGTAGTGAAGGGCGGGGTTCTTGGCGTGGCCATAGTGGGAGAAAAGAAAATATCGCTGCCAGGCAGCCTGCTTCCCTTTACTTTGGCTCTCGTCTTCTTCTTCTCTACTACTTCTTGCTTATTTACAGATTATTTTGTCTGTATGCCTTCTGGTGTTTCGGAGAATACTGCAACGGACAGTGCGTTGAGCATTAAACGTCTCCGTGCATGCTCGTAGCGCACGCGCTACCCGGCGCTTTAGTGACCAGTCAGAACAACAGGACAGGTAATGAGGGCGCAGGGCTCTTCTTACCAGGGGGTCTTTGAAATACATGAGTCTCCTGTCATCCATAGTAAACCACCTCTTCTTGAAGCCCTCCGTGTGCTGCGGCAGACCAAGAGAGACAAAATTACATTTTGAAGAGAGAAAAAAAAATAAAATAAAAAAATGTCAGTGTAACTTGTCATAAGAGGTCTACAGTACCGTGCGGCCCTGAGAGGCCACCGCACTGCAACTTAAGAAAATGCACGCAAACAACATTACGAGAAAACACGCAAATAGATCACAACACGCAACAATAAGAGAACACACGCAAATAGATCACATTGTTGCGTGTTGTGATCTATTTGCGTGCTTTTCAGGCCTCAATTACTCAAATCTTAATCTTAATTATTCAAATTAAACATTCAGAGACAAAAACAATTCATTCAACTCAATGGGTAGAGGGGTTGCAAGTAGACATTGCTCCATTTTAAGTGCTCATATGTAAAAACATTACACTATATGCCTCCTGCAGAGATATGGTCTGCAGATTCCTGATTTGACTTTGTAATGCAACGTGGCATCATGACTTTGCGTAAACATACACGCCACTTTCCTAAAGCCAAATGGCCTGTAATCTGTACGCATTTTGAGCTATCCGCGTGTAGGTCTACGCTGTGGATGCAAACATCCGTGTTATCGCGAGAACGTGCCGCGCTATCGCGAGAACAATGTCACACGCGTGTAAAAAATAAATTCTAAAAAGGTTGGGTTTAGGAAAAGAACATTGGGAAAGGCTTTACTAACACTAAAAAAACGACAAAAAACGCATAAAAAAGAAAAAGAAAATAGGTAGATAAACGCCACACGCGGGACGCAATCCCTCTCCTGGGTGAAAGTCCTGTGTTTTACCCATCTGCCGCCCCAACCATCCTCCTTTCATACTACACGCTACTGTGATAATTCACTCGTAATGTACGTCAATGGAGGCCAAACAGTGTTGATAAACACGCTAAAAAGTGATTATGCGTCTTGATAACACACCAAAACGGCATATGAATTGGCGTGTCATACATACGCCACTTTATGAGATCAGTCTGGAGTGTAACCCCAGCACAAACCTTTGGACCCGTTTTCTCCATAAATCCTTCCTTCATGAAGTTTCGGGTCAGTTTGGGCACCAGCTGGAGAAGAAAAGACAAAAGAGAATGAAATAAAAGCATGCAGGTAACATTCAAAATAATAATAAGGATTGAGATGCACATGTCAACCACTGAAAGAAATCTATCTTGAAGCAGGCGGGGGTTTGATCGCGTGCTGTGCGATTAAATCCTCACCTCCTCGTCACTTGCTCCAGGAAAGGCCACCTGTAGGTAGTGGAACCTGGCCGCCCTGATAGCATTGAACCAGTCGACCATCTCCTGTAAAAAAATAAAAATAAAAAATTCACACAGTAGCTCTTCACAGTATGCATTTTGGGCTCGGGGTTTGTAATACAGTATAAAGCAGTGGTTCTCAAGCTTTTTTCAATAATGTAGCCCTTTTAAGCCATTTAACCCCTAACCAGCGCGATAACTTTTGGTAGAAAAAAAAAAAAAAAGTCTATATAAAGAGGAACAATACAGCGATGTCAGCGATAGATTTACTACACAACAAGCCTTGTACCTGGAAAACATTTAAATGCTAATGAGAAAAGCAACAAAACCTTGGAAAAAGACGGTAGAAAGAAGGAATTAAGGCAAGAATAGGACGAAAATAGTAATAAAAAAAATTCAAAATTCAAAATAAACCTTGAAAAAAGTGACAAAAACTTTGAAAAAAGCAGAAACAAACGTACAGTAGGAAAAAAGCGACAAACTTGGAGAAAAAAAAAAAAGACCGTAGAAGTAACTACAGCCTTTCAACTGAAAAACATTTGGCTAAAAATGTCACGTACCCCCTGCAGTCCTCCAAAGTACCCCCTAGGGTACCCCCATTTGAGAAACACTGGTGTATAGCATCAGTAAGGTCAGTGTTTCCTCTATGTTGATTTTGTAGTGGCGGCCCACCATGGCAAAATTTCTGCCACCACGGTATCAGAAATAGGGCTGGACAAAAAATGTAGTCGCGGTTGCCTTTTAAATGATCCTGCCGCTGACATGGGAATTTAACAACAAGTAGAACTATTCAGAGGTTATTGGGCCCGTCCAGTTTAACTCCACATACTGTTGTGTTGATGTACTTTATTGTCAAAACGTTCGCTTTCTTCCGAGTCGACTATTAAACGAACAGCTCCACCAAAAACCCAAAAAAGTGTAGACATGTTGTAGATGTTAAGTGCCCTGTGGTTCCTCAAAAAATACAGTTCAATCACACCTGAAAATATGCCTCATTGTGTGTGATTACAGGTGAATAAATAGATTTGTTTGTGTCGCAGCAAAGTGTCAGTTCCGTTTCATACGTAAAGCATTTGGCGGTGGGGCGCTAGGGTGGGGGCTGTTGTTCGGACAGACCTGCCCCCACTGCTAAAAAAAAAAAAAAAAAAAACCTAAAGGATACACTGTAGGTGCAGTCGATGGCACCTGTGCTGCATGGATGCTGCAGCGCTGTCGATACCTCCACAGGACAAGAGTGACGGTGACACTGGATGAACCCGATGAACTGGTTCTGTCCCAGCCTGCAGTGACACTACTCAGCCAGCAGAGGGAGCAGCGCCATTTCTGCCTCATGCTCCACTAACTCTCCTGAATGACTTTTAATATCCGTCTCGGTCTTCTCTCTAATCTTTTCCTTTGTCGTTAACTCTTTCTCCCTCCCTCTTGTCTCTCTCTCTCTCTGAAAAGCCAGAACGCACGCACATATAGATATGAAGGTTTCAAATGAAGAAAAGTGCGAAAGTTTATAATTTCTGTTCATGAAATCTTACATCACTAAGAAACTCTTTCTCAAAAACCCAAATAAACGAGTGGGTAGTAAGTGTGCTGGCTCAAATCCTCCATCTGGACTTTCCTATCATTAGTGCTAATATGGAAATTACGGGACCCATAAAACAAAGTGTATTTCCACATCATTTCCTGAGGGTCTGCTGTCGATCCGACAAGCTAAACAGCATTACACATTTCAACCACCGCTTTACTGTAGATATGTGAAAGAACAAGGATGCATGCATTTGTAGTTCAGTCCACTCGTGTGGAATAGATGAATATGTGACTATGTACAGCACTGACATTTGGTGTCTAGGCTCTGACCTCATCGCTCCCCACGAGGAAGCGCCACGCTGAGCACAGCAGGGGAGTGGGGGTGTGACGTTAATCCCCCTCCCCCCCCCCCAGGGGAAGGTACAGTATAGTCACACACTGCTAAGTAAAAGCTGGGGTGGATGTGGGGGATTTTCTAGGATTGAATTCAAATCCATTTAAGAAAACAGAGCCAAAATAATGCAACAAAACTGGCTAAAACAATCTATTTCACATTGAACATACAGTGCAGACAGATTTTATATTGTGTTGGAGTTTGAGCCTGAAATGGAACAATGCAAGTGTTGACTTTTAGCAATGAGGCTGTTTGAGGTTACTCCCATCCATACTGCTTGTACACACCGTAACAATCGCAGTTCGTTTTCCCATAGGCCTCCAATTTGAAAGAGTAAGGGCTCCTGCACACTGCCTGCGTGGCGTGAGCGTGTGAGCTGCGTGGCGTGTCCGTTTCTTTTCCGGCTCCCATGTTAACAGGTTAGAGCTTGCACGCTGCCTGCGTGACACGCACGTCTCAGGCGCGGCCTGCGTGCATACTATAAATAGGACCGAAGCCTATTTTTTTCACGCGACATGCAAGCGTGTCGGAAGCGTGTTCCAGCCAAAATAGAATACGAAAAGGTGTCTATATGTCATTTTGACACGAATGCATTTAATGAATGACATTCTGATGTTTGAAAGTCTCTAGGTTTTGACATAAATGCAGATATAAATGTAATTTTAAAAACATAATAATAAACTGGTAATTGGTCTGTCAACACAGAACGAAATATTCTGTAGCCTATTTTGCCGCCGTTGTCTTTGCTGTAATCTAATCAGTATATATTTATGTTTAACATGAAGTATACTGCTGCTGGAGCAGCAGCGCCGCGTCAGACACGTTTCTGGTGTGCGAAGACATAGAGAACGCCACGCAGCCGGCCGCGCAGCCGCCACGCAACTGACACGCAACAGAAACACGACGCTCGCGCCACGCAGGCCGTGTGCAGGAGGGCCTAAGTCACTCTTTCTCCCTGAATGTGGATGGAGACACCTTTGAATTCAAGCTAAGAGTCAGCACTTTACCCTTGTAGTCGTTGTTCCAGAGCCAAAACAACACTAACTGTGCCACTATCCAAATACTTACTGCCTGCACTGCCGCTACTGAAGCCACTGATACTACAAGTGAACAGTTACGGAAAAGCCAAAAGGAAATTAATTATTAAAAAGGGACATTTCCAAGTCAAAGTGGGTTTGGTAGCGCAGACAGCTTTCATATTATACTACTAACCTTGTATTAGTGCCCTGTATTCCTGCATTCTAGGGCCAACATCAGACAGAGTGCTTTTTGCAGGTTGCAAAACGCGAGGCACACCGCACTGGCTTTTTCTTTTTTTCTTTTTTTTGAACCCCTACAATTTACAAAGAAGAGCGGCTTGCCTGCTTTTTCTTGTTTGTTGCTAGGCAACTAATTCTCAATTCATCCAATTGGACAAAACGAAAATTAGGGGGCATGGAGTGGAAAAACACAGGGGCGATCAGCAGCACAAAAGAAGGGGGCAAAAAGTTGAATTCTCATTGAAAACAATTACAAAAAGCCGCCTCAGGCTGCTAAAAAGCGCTGCCTGATCGGGGGCTTAAGGCTGCTTGCACACTGGCTGCGTGGCGTGAGCGCGGCGTTCCTGTTGCGTGTCAGTTGCGTGGCGGCTGCGTGGCGTGAGCGTGGCATTCCTGTTGCGTGTCAGTTTCGTGGCGGCTACATGGTGTTTTTCTATGTCTTCCCACGCCAGAAACGTGTCTCACGCGGCGCTGCTGCTGCTGCTAGCCTCGTCTGTACACATGTATGTTTCCCACTGATTGGAAATGTACTGCACTCAAGCAGCAGTATACTTCATGTTAAACATGAATATATACTGATTTGATTACAGCAACATTAACGGCTGCAGTATTGATGGCAAAAAAGGCTGCAGAATATTTAGTTCTGTATTGACAGGTGCAATATTTAAAAATCGAGAATTATTTATTATTATCTTTTTAAATTACATTTATATATCTGCATTTATGTCAAAACCTAGAGACTTTCAAACATCAAGATGTCATTTATGGGGGCGGCCTCTAGCTCACCCAGTGGGGGCGTTCGCCCCATGTAGGCTGGGTCCTGCAGCGGCGCGGGTTCGAATCCGACCTGCTGCCCTTTGCTGCGTGTCAAACCCAATCTCTCTCTCCCACTTTCCTGTCTCCTTTCCACACTCTGTAGAAAAGGGAAAAGCCCCAAAAATGACGGAAAAAATAGGCGTCGGTCCTATTTCTCGCACGCACGTGTCACGCAGGCAGTGTGCAAGCTCTAACCTCTAAAACGGACACGCCACGCAGCTGACACGCTCACGCCACGCAGGTAATGTGCAAGTGGCCTAAGACTTAATTGACATGGAGCATACAGTATGAGAAGAATGGCACTGCATTGTACAGAAAACTCATCAAAGTTTGTTTTTTTTAAAGGGCAACGTGTACTTAATATAATTCAAAAGTGTGTATGTGTTTGACGGTGTACCTTAGCATCACTGTGGTAGACAAAGATGTTCCTTGTGCTGTTGTCTTTCAGGTAGGTGATCTGCAGGCCACAGGGGTTGCCAATCTTGGCCGGTTGGAAGGTGGCATTGAGGGTCTCGATTTTCATCACTGCTTTGGGATCCCTGGCCTTGGTGGAGAAAGACATGAAAAACAAACAGAGACTTTGAGGTCTCATATTCCTAGAGCACGGCTGGCTTTCACCAACGTGATTCCTTTCTGCTGCAAACACCCTTCAAGATCAGCCGCGTCATCTCGCTTACATCCTGCTTGTTGAAGTATTTCAGCGCCCCCTCCCTCTCCGACAGGATGAACTTTCGGCTGAGAAACTGACCGTTGTCTCTTCCTCGTTTCCATAGAAACCCCTCTCTGTACCCTGGGCAGGGAGGGGAGAAAAAAAAAAAAGTGTTTGAGGTTGGGAGGCTGAGAGCAGATGAGAGATTAAATGGAGAAGGCATGTATAACAGTCACGGTGAGATGTTGTAACTGGTCGGAGTAACACACGATATCTCAGTTTAGCAAAAATGAAAGGTCGTTTGAGATCTTATTTAGAAGAGGAGGAGGAAAAAGGAGACGGAGAGAGAGAAAAGGCAACATCCAAGAGGCAAACAAGACTTTAGAAGAGAATTTAGCAAGGAAATGCAGCATGAGGCAGCACACAGAGAGATTTTATTGTCTATAAAAGGCCACAGAATATCCTTTTCCATGCTAATGATATGCTGTTCTATTAATAGCCTGCAATGCCTTTTTCTTCTTCTTCAATCTATTTTGGTAAAAAACCGCTGCCTACACAGACTCCTTTTCTGTCTTTTCTCTTCTATTTCCGTCCCGCTGTGATGTGTTTTCTTTCTAATCTGGATCTATTTTGGTCCCTTAATGGGAGGAAGACGTCTAAGCATAAGCAGGTGACTCATTTACATGTTAGCCACTTGACTGAGTGTTGCATAATAAGCAACAATTGTAGAATAAACTTGCACTAAAAAAAATGACAAGTAAGGGATGAAAAAGGAGCTACTTTAATTTGCCCCGAATGATTTGTACAGAATAAAATAAAGGAAATAATGACTTTAGAGGAAAGATGTCTAGTGTGTATAAAAGAGGACGGAATGGATAAGGGGGAAATCTTAAGTAACATACTCTTAAAGGGTTTGTTGACCCAAAATATGATACTTCAAGTATTATAAGTGATCCTTCACACCCAATTTCTTTAATCTACTGTTCTCTTTTACACTCTCCTTATTAAATGCCTACTGCCACTGATTACCACTATTCTGTCTTCTCGTCCTCTGCACTCATTCTGCTCTGTATGTGTGTGTGTGTGTGTGTGTGTGTGTGTGTGTGTGTGTGTGTGTGTGTGTGTGTGTGACTGTGACTTTATGACATGAACCATTTACCTACACGGGCATTACCTCATGGATCAATAGCCCTCCTTGTTCCCACCCTTGTCTCCTTCCCTCCCTGACGCTCTTTTTCTTCCTCCTATCCTTTACATACTGGGTCAATATTAACATTGGCCGCTGTGGAGGCCAGGTTACTGCCAATAGTCAATCTCAGCCGCCCACACACACGCACACACACGCACACACGACACACACACACACACACACACACACACACACACACACACACACACACACACACACACATCACAATGAGTGATGAAGAGAGCATGAACGCACAAATATAGATGACAGAATGAGTCATATTATTACACTCTGTCTGCGTGTGTGTGTGTGTGTGTGTGTGCACGGTTCTCCACTGAAACAAACGGATGAGGTCACTGCAATCCAATAAGAAAGCTCTATCTTCAACAAGACGTGAAATGTATACTAGTTGACACACACACACACACACACACACACACAAACACAAACCACACACTGTTTTTAAGGCACCTCTATTTTTCTGCATTGACAATTAGAAAATTAGAAATCTGCAAATCTGTATGTTTGTTTGGGTTGTGTGTTATTTCCCATTTTTTGGGATCAATAAAAATCTATCTATCTATCTATCTATCTATCTATCTATCTATCTATCTATCTATCTATCTATATATCTATTCTTCTAACTGGGCAAATGCTTTAACAGCTACAAAATAAATTGGGTACATGACAGAATGTCTTCTTTTGTTTCAATTGCAGCTTGCAACATGATAATGACATGTAGCAACACGGTAACCCCATCTCCATTTGGTGTTATTTGGTGTCTTTGTATTCAGAAAATTATGATTTCATATTAGATCTTGCACTATATTTACAGGCTAATTACAGAAAGCAGTCAACTGAAAAATACTGCAAAATGTAAGCATAAAAAACTGAACTGCAAAAGATATTGTTGCTGGTGATAACTCTTAAGGTTAGCTTAGACTTAAGTGTCACAGAGGTGTTTTTAAAGTGTTCTCTTCAGCTCGCAAACAAATCAGCTTGGACGAGGGTCTTCACAAGTACAAACAAACACGTCAGTACCTGCAGAGTAGGGCTCCTGCTTTTCGATAAACTCAAACTCATTCCTCTCGTACTTGGCTCTGATCCACTGCTCTCTCAGCATCCTGGAGACATAGCAAAGCACACACAGTTCAGTTACACACTCACTAACTGCCCCGTTCTAAACACACGAAAACATTTTCCACACAGTATTGCTTTTTACTACACAGAAATTATGAAACGGAAAGAAGATCCCAGTTTCAAGTCAAAAAACCTGTATATTTGACCTACAGTTAAGTACACTATGTCATGATATGGCCTCACAAGCAGATATAGGATAGAGGAGTGCTTATACAGTTGTGGGGCGCAAGCCATGTTAAATGAGTGAAGATAAAAAATGAGGGATTGTTACATTATTATCATCTCTTCTTCTTTGACAATACATAGAAAAAGTGCTAGTGTCTTTGCTTTCTGTCGCCATGGATCCAACGTGGTGATGTGTCCCTGCAGGGTAAAGTATTGTATACTCAAAGGGCACTTTTAGTTAACCTGGCGTCATCCTACTCCGATTCTAGTCAGAATATGAGTCTGATACTGCTCCACTGGGCTGTGATTATGGGGCCAGTTTCAACCGAACCAGGAAAGAAAATGCCTCTGCACTCAATTGGATAGACCTACAACCAATCAGAGCAACGGAGACAGACGTCACAGAAGCTGCGAGTCAAAGGCAGGCTTCAACAGAGCAAAGGCAGTTTCGGTGTCGTGCGGACGGGTGTGGCGATGTGTATACATACGTGATCGCGGTTCTCTGTTCCTCTTTTAAAATCAACGCGCTGTCGATATCTTCTATAACAGACGCAATCTTTGTTGTAAACGAATTCAACCCAAGCGCTCTTTGGCGACGTGGTTGATTACGTTACTGTTGATCATCTGTCCATCATCGTATCAAGCCCGCCCTGACAATTTGATTGGTCAACGGATCAAGTCCAGACCGAACTTCCCGACCTCAAATGTTGTGGGCGGGCGGAGGGAGGGGCGAGCTAGCTTCCATATTGGTTGACAATATTTTAAACATCAACAAGAAGTGACATCACCCAACATCACTTAGAGCACCTTTAACATTGATTTACTAAAAGGGTCAAAAGTCATCTACATTGACTATAGCGCCCCCTAATGGCCGATCTTTCGCCAAATTTGGTACAGAGCCTTGGAGCGGCATGCCGAACGAGCATCACAAGTTTTGTGTTGATTGCTTTTACTTTGGCAGAGATATTGCAATTGCAAATATCCCATTTAAATGCATTGAGTTATTGGCCAAAACAAATAAACATTGCTTATAGCGCCCCCTAAAGGCCGATCTTCGCCAAATTTGGTACAGAGCATCGTAGTGGGATCTTGAACAAGGATCTCAAGTCCTTTGCTGATAACATTTAATTTGGCCGAGATATGATATGATGTGTGTGAGGTAGCTAGCTAGGAAAATTTGTTTGGTCGTCAAATGCGCATACTTTAACGTAGCAAAATTAACGTCTGACTGCCGGCTGTAGCTTCATATTACACACACATATGAGATTGGTATTGGTTATTACAACGGCGGGGAGCATTATTTTTGTTTCCTTTTTGAACACTATCTGTATTTTTACTTTAGGATTCTGAATAAACTGAATAACGGAACAGCCTTTGAACTCCCGTTCTACAACACTCCTTCGTTTCCACAGTTTCTACCAAAGCTGCATGTAAAGGGAGCCATTCCAAATTTCAGACCTTCTTCCTCTTCACTGTGAGGAGAAACAAATTGGCAACAGTCAGCACATCACCATGCCAACAATCTCTCTCATTTGGTTTCCCTCTCTGCCTCTCCTAACCTTGCAGTCTCCCCTTCAGGCTCCAAACAAGCGTTCTATCAGCATCGAGAGGTAATGGCCGTACTCCGAGCAGATATCTCTTTGAATGACAACTTCCCGTAACACCGGATTGGAACTAAAGCCTTTGGTTCTCGGGGGGAGTGGAGTGAGGTAACACAAACAGACACCATGGCAGAGACAGCGAGAAAGACACTTTCTCTCACTCTACCTGTTGTAGTTCTGTTTCTGTCTATTTTAATCCAATTTTGCTGACACAAAGAGACAGGGGTGGAAGAAGTATTCAGATCCTTTACTTAAGTCAAACTACTAATACCACACTTTAAAAATACTCTGTTACAAATCAAAGTCCTGCATGAAAAATGTTACTTACTTAAGTTAAAGTAAGTATCATCAGGAAAATGTACTTAAAGTATTAAAAGTACTCAATGCTGAAAAATCCTGACAATTTAGAAACTGGAAACGATCAAAACAGTCCTGTCAATTAACTTAACTTTAAGGGTAACTACCGTTTTTTTCAACCTGGACCCTATTTTCCTATGTTTTTGTGTCTACGTGACTGATGGGAACAACAATCTTTGACATTGGTCCAGTATTAGGCAAGATCGCTGCAGTCGTCAGCGGCGAAACAAGCTACAATGTAAGTTGATAGGGCAATTGTCCAGCTTGTATTTACCTTCACAAAAGTGCTCGTTTTGCCACTGACAGGCTCAGATTAATATTCTAAGTATCTGACAACATTATGGAAAGGATTTCTGAGGAGGCCGACCTTTCTGTTAAAGAGTAAGATCCTTTTTTTAAACATAAAAACATCTGCAAAATTGCGTTCGCTAAACACACCAGACTCCATGTGAATAAACAGTAATTTTAGCATCGTAAAATACACTTAAGACACACTAAAGTCGTCAGAAACTAAATAAAACTATGAAAAGCCGTTTTGGGTCGTCTTTCCACTTTTCCAACCATCACAACTATAGTTTTGGTTGTAATAAACACAGAGTTTACCGTTTTACATGTGAAAATATGTTGGCTCTATACATGCTTAAAGTATTCCTTTTTTTAAATGGAGCTCGGTGGGTTTAGCGCTAGCGACTTCAGAGCTGTTTCTGGTTAAACAAAAAGGTCTCATAAAGGTTTTAAAGGTCTGTCTCTGAAGGGATCCTTTCCATAAGGTTGTCAGACACTTAGAATATTAATCTGAGCCTGTCAGTGGCAAAATGAGCACTTTAGTGAAGGTAAATACAAGCTGGACAATTGCTCTATTACATTGTAGCCGCTGCCGAATGCAGCAATCTTGCTTAATAGTGGACCAATGTCAAAGATTGTTGTTCCCATCAGTCACTTAGACACAAAAACATAGGAAGGTTTAAAAAAAAACGGAAGTTATCCTTTAACTTAAGTGTTTAATCGGCTAACATTTTAGCTGAACTTGTAGGTCTATACATTGTTGGGTAGTTTAATTTATAATAAAACGTATTTTATAAACTACATGCGTTTTGTGTGTGAAAATCTTAATTTGTAAAGTAACTAGTAACTAAAGCTGTCAGATTAATGTTGTGAAGTAAAGAGTACAATATTTCTCAATAAAAATGTATTGGAGTAGAAGTAGAAGTAGAAAGTGGCAGGAAAAGAAAAAGACTCAAGTAAAGTACAAGTACCTCAAATTTGTACTTAGTTTCATTCCACCACTGCAAAGATAGATGCATGGACAGGCCTAAAATGTCCAAGAAAATCTAAGTCACTACATCTGCTTATATAACCAAAGTGTATGAAGTAGGAAAAGGTAGAAAAGAAGTCAAAGTATTCCTAGAGGCAGATTCAAAAAATTATGTTTGTTGGTACAGAAAGGCCTATACTATATAGCAGTCTCCAGATAACATTCAAATGTATGTATATAGAACTGTAAAGTTTAAAAAAAAGCTTAGGCCTGATCTTAATCAATCTCATCTGATTCAAAGTTGTAAAACATGAAATAGTCCACGGGGGTGTGTGAATACTTTTCATAGGCCTTTTGTACACACAAAAAGGAAGAGGAAGTGACATTTAAGTGATATGCAGTTAGAGGTGTGAAACAGTATGACTTCATTCACACTAAGAATGTCCCACTGCACAACAGAGTGTATGCTTCACTTTAGCACTTACCAGCATGCTGTATTACCGCCTCTGCATTCAATTCAATTGAATTCAATTTTATTTATAGTATCAAATCATAACAAGAGTTATCTCAAGACACTTTACAGAAAGAGTAGGTCTAGACCACACTCTATAATTTACAAAGACCCAACAGTTCCAGTAATTCAGCATTTTCTTTTCACGTAGGACTGTGAAGCTAAAACAAGGGCCAATTTGACATAAAGAAATAAGACTTAAAAGCTGCAGTAATCAATATCTTTCTCTTCATTATTAACAATAAGTGAAATGACTATGTAATATTAAAGGCATTGCTCTTTGTAAACGTACCCGCAGATAATTAGCATCCGACTCTATAGTATGGATGTATTATACAGTAAGAACTGGACACTGCAGACTCAAAGATGGCGCCCTGTCAATTGAATGAATATTGCTCACCCAGCGCATCAGCCAAAAAAAGTTTTCCGGCTTCGGGGTTTGATTATGTATTGTGCGGCACATGTGCATTAATGTTTCTCCCATTTGCCCCATCCACACATAGAGCACAGAACGGTGTGGTTTTGGAAGGGAAAATTCCATTAATTTTCTCCATAAGGATTTTGATCAATAGCCATAACGTCTAAACCACCCAAGGTAGACTGACCACGAGCTATGAGGTTGTGAAACAATGTTTTATGCCCCTGTAGAAGCCACAAGCCTATATGATATCAACCTTGTTTAAAAAAAAAAAAAAAGTACTACACTACCCACAATCCTAAGCGTAACAGCGACGTCCCTGATTGGTGGAGCTCACTGTTTCCATGGGAATGTTTACCGCTAACCAGCAAACGGCTATAGTAAGCTGCTACCACTGGAGTCTATTTTTTTATGTACACAGTCTTGTACCTTTGCCTTTTTTCCCCGTTTTCAAAATTAATTTGCGCCAAATCAAATGTTTTATCTCATTTATTGTAGCTGGTTGGCTTGGTTCCCGGCTTAAAACTCTCTATATATAGGCCTAGCATTTTCTGAAACGTCAATGGAGCAATTGAATGGGGAACAAAGTGGGTGGTCACCGTTGAAATCATACACATTACACTGAGGTGTCTCTCCATGGCTTCATTCTCTTCAACCATCATTCATTTTATCATTTACAGATGTGATTTTCATAGTATGAAATACATGCCAAGATGTCTTTCATGAAAAAGGCACTCATGACGTTAGCCAGCTAGCTCCTGTTAGCAACGGCAATCAAAAAAGGACACACTACAACTCTTTCTTTTTAATAAATGAACGTACGAGTCACCTTTGATATTTTGTGAGTAAAGGTTGTATCACACTTTGACACACAAACACTGACCTTTAAGTGACACTGGTGCCTTTATGAAAGCTCAGTGGAAAACTCAGACAGAATATTTAATAACCATGCGGAGAAAAAAAAGAAGATAGTTGTAAAGTTAATACGGTTACAAAATGTATATATATTGTCTTTAACACTAGTCTATGCTCAGTTAGCCTAAGCACAGTGTTATCTGTTAGCTAACTAGCAAGTAGGCTAATTCGGGTTAGCACATATGTTCTCTTTTCAGACAACAGACATTAACTGCTTCATACTGGCTGCACCTCAAGTATTCGTGTTTTGAAAGTCACAAGTGAAAGAACAGCACTTACTTGCAGTCAGAGTGTATTGGTCTGTAGTAGAAAGCAGGAACCTTCTGCTCATATTTGGCCTTGGCTGCGTTGTTTCCTGTAGCCGCCATCAACTGAAAGAGAGACATACAACACAACTGGGTCATCTTAATACTGTTCACAGTTAAATAGTCACTATTTCTATCTAATAGAATATGCAGTAGTTTCCACAATGCTGCATTTAACATGTTTAGGGTGAATGAGAAGCAAGATATATTGTATCTAACACCACATTTAACCACTTGTTAACCAACCAGTTGTTGACTAGTCTTTATCCACGACGTTTCACTTCCGGGATTGCTCCGTTGCCGCTGGAAATTCTGCGGGATTTCACTCTTTTCGGCTGGATGTCCGTTACCTTACGCTTTCTTTGTGTTGGAATTTTAAACTCTGGTGGATTTCTGAGGACTATGGTTAACTGCTCCTCAGATCTCTGCAGGGTAAATCCAGACAGCTAGCTAGACTAACTGTCCAATCTGAGTTTTCTGTTGCACGACTAAAACAACTTTTGAACGTACACATGTTCCACCAAAACAAGTTCCTTTCCACGGCACCGGCACCGGCACCGGGCCTGCTGCAGGTGCTTAGCGCCGCCCATGACGATTGCCAATGAACCAGAACACGTTTTTTCTCCCAAACCAGAATGCTGTGTGGATTAGTCCACAGGATCTGGCAAAGCGACACTAGTTGTTAACCAGCCAAATAAATGTACTTTATTCTGAAAACCCATCTATCATACCAGCCATAGAGATTCTGAGTGGATCTACACTGCAGAGCTATAATTAGGGTTGGGCATCGTTTTGATTTTAACAATTGTGGTGGAGTTGAAATGGGGTCATATGCTTATTTCACAGATAAAAGGGAACATTTTATTTTTATTCAATGGTGATTTACAGTTTTACCAGGCTTTTGCAATGTAAAATAAAGCACCACTTGACAGCTCCGCATACTGTGCTCCATGGCCGCAACACAACAAGCGTTGGAACCGATTATCAGATTCCAAACGATTCCAATAAAGAAACGATTCCATTGGAACCGTAATTTTTGAAATGATTCCGAATTGGAACCGGTTCTCGATGCCCAATCCTAGCTATAATAGTAATATTAATAGCCTATATTTTTCCAATCTTAGAGAAAGACACTGAATATTTAATCTTTTACTGTCACTTGGATTTCAAAATAAAATCTGAAAAACGCCTTTTAAGGATGCTATGAAATAGAAATTATAAAATAAAATGCCATTAGGAAAGACTTGCTGGCTACTGCAGATCCACATAACAGCAGCCATGACATTTCAGGGAAATCTACATATAGGAATAATAAAATATCATTAAACTTTAAATGAGACAATAACTTCTTCAGCTATTGGATAAATTGGCTACACTGCGTTGGGACTTGTCTGCCTTCGTCCCTCTTTTCCTCTATTGTGTGTTTCATCCAAGGATAATCCCTGAGCTCAAATTCAGCTGGCTGAATCCCTCAACACACCTCTTTTATCCTCTGAAGGGCTCTGGGAAGGGATGCAGTGTGCTTTAATGTGAAGGTCAAATAGCAGCTGAAAATTCAACCGAAACGCAAACCTCTAAAGAAAGTCACGGAAATCAACATGCGACACATCTGCTGCCAAAATGTGATCCGTTTGACACCTCGGATGGGACGTTCAGAACATGATATAAATGTCATCAAAGCAAACGAAACGATCGGGAACGTTTTGGTGCCATTTAATAATCACCTCTGAACCAATATCCACTTTATTAAAAAACTTTATTATTTAGTAAAATGCTCACTATTCCAGACTGTGAGTTGCAAGCATATGCAGAGCAAGACAAGAAAACTTATATCCCTGTCTTGCGGATGTATGCCTCCGCCAACCAGTCCAGTTGCAGTTTACATCCATGTCTGTCCACTCTCATACAATATATGAAGTGAAGACTTTGTAGGAATTTAATACAAAGTATTAGGTGTATTTAGTGTCACCAATTCAGTCTCCGACCAAATGTGTACACTTCTTTTCCTGAGTTCAATTCAATTTTTATATATTATTATTTTAGTATCACATCATAACAAGAGTTATCTCGAGACACTTTACAGATAGAGTAGGTCTAGACCACACTCTATAATATGCCGTTGAATAATGGCCATAAAAATGTCTATTTTTGGCAGACTATGATTTCACAGTGAAGTTGACTTTGACCTTATGGGTATAAAATGTCATAATTTCATCATTTTATCCTTTCCTTTTGACATTTGTGTGAAAGTTTGTCATAGTTAGTGCATGAATTCTTGAGTTAAGGTCCAAAATGTGTTTTGTGACCTGACCACCAAATTCTAATCCTCAACCTTCAACGGGTGGATGGACAACCAAACGTACGTATAGTCGGACATCCCAAAAAACATAATAACCAAACGTTCACGATAACGTCATTTACATAGCAACAACAAATGAGACGAGGAAAGTCTGATTGTTGCTCCTTACAATGTCATCGTATAAAATGTAGAGCTGGGGCCTCATTGATCAAAAAATGCGTACTCCCACCTTCACAAGGTAACAATGATAAATCTCACTTCTTCTAAAGCCATCTGTTGTCCACCTACAGGCCCATGCACATACAGAAACAAGCGCCCACCATCTCTTCCAGGCAGTGCTGCGACCGTTGACTTCATGGCACCTAACCCTAACCTTAAAGTGCCCATATTATGAAAAAAACACTTTTTTGGGGATTTGGGGTGTTCTTTTGTGTCTGTGGTGCTTCCACACACATACAAACTGTGACGTCACAGTCCGAAATGAGCTGGCTAACCACAACCGTTAGCTCGTAGCGTTAGCGTTAACGCTAACATGCTACGTTGTTCTCAATAGCAAAGCACTGCTACAACACACACAAGTTCACCATAATCTACAAAAGAACTACTTACATGTGCGCCCTCATTTAGAAGTCTCCCAGCTAATCCTGCCTTGTAACTGACCAAAGTTGGAGAAACAGGCTTTCTTTTACTCTAGAGTTAGTTAGCTGACATGCTCTACATCTGAGCTACTGCGCATGTGCGAGTGCAATCAAAGATAGTACAGAAGAAGAAGATGAAAAGAGGTCTCACTCTGTAGCTAAAACAGAAACCAGGTGAAAAGAGGATCTGCAGCAGTGAGAGAGAGCTGTGCAGTACAACAACAATATGGCGTTTTTTGAAAATTTAACCAAGTAAACCTATTCTGGTAAAACCTTAAAATACAGTTATGAACCTGAAAATGAGCATAATATGGGCGCTTTAACCCTAACCATAACCATTGCCTAATCCTAGTGCCTTCCAGGCAGCGCTACCTTGAAGGAGACGTTGGGGGCTTAAAACACCTGTCTATCCACTGTCACTATCAAAAAAGGGAAAAGCCCCCCCAAAATAATTTTAAAAACAAAAAATATTTGAAGCCAGTTTTAGCCAGTTTAAGCTAGAGTTGACTTATTATATTAATACTATTGTAGCTGTTTTGTGTGACAAAAGTATCTCATTTAATTGTGGAAGTTATATTGGAGTGGGACCACAACATCTCCAGAAGTCTCAACAATAAAAGGCAGGCATCTCTAAATTACCTCTAAAGTCTCCCAATACTACAATTACAGAAGAGGAGTTTTAACAAAAAGCCCATCCTTATTTTTTGGCACTTTAATCAAATCCACTCATCCTATCATCCTGTACTCTTGCTTGTGTTTAGGTTTTTCCTCCAAACATCCACCACACCACAGAATTATTTTGCCTCATAAAACCTCACTTTCCTCTTAAGTCGAATTGGGTTTACATACCAATTTTTGTCCTCCCACATTTCCAACCTTCGGTTTTTTTTTTCTTCTCATGACTCATGCCAGCATCATCTCCCCCAAAGTCCCTTTGTCACCTAGCGGTGGTGTTAAAGCGCTGACATGATCCATCCGAGGGACAACTTCACTCTTCCGTAGCAGAGCAAAGGCCAATTTTGTGACTAGTCTTACAAACGACAAGCTTAAAAATGTATTTCTGTGTTTGTTTGTTTTTGTATAATTTTGCACAGAAGTCTCTTTTTCGTGCTGACATACAGTATTTCTGAAGGGTGGGGGGGGGCATATTTGCGAGGCACACAATAGCTCAGCTTTTTCTTACACACTAGAGGATAGTGTAAACAGTCTGACTAATGGAATGGTACTTTATTGATCCCTGTGAGGAAATGTTCTTCCAAAGGGAGGTCCGAGGTCAGGGTCAGCTGAAGAGCAAGGTTCTTGAGCAGATAAGATTTCATTGTCGTGCACAGGCACTTGAGATGTGTTGAGGCGCTGGTATCAGCCAATCAAAAGCATTTTTAGCTGATTGTTATCGGCTATATATTAAGCCAGGTAAAACTGTTCATTGTTTCAGTTGTAACCTATTATTTTTCTGTTTCCTAAAACCCCATCTCTGATCTACAGTGTAAAAAAATAAACAGCAGCCAGTGGTTTAAGGGGGAGCGTGCCTATGTTCCCACAGCCCTATGTCTTTTTTTTCCAGCTCTATTTATTTTCACACCAAATGACATACAACAGAGGCCATGGCGAACGAAACGACATTTCTAAGATTCTTTTTCCAAAATTAGGCCCTATATTCCCACATTTCCTTATCATGAATTTGTATCAGATTTTATCCCCCTTTCTCCCAATTTGGTAGCCAGTTACACCCAAACTATTATCCAGTAGCAATGGACTACAGATGGAATGTAACCCTAACCCAAACATAGGGCCTAATTTTAAGAAAAATCTTAGAAATGTGGGAACATAGGGCCTAATTTTCAGTGGAAAAAAAAATCTTAGAAATGTGGGAACATAGGGCTGTGGGACCATTGGGCTGTGGGAACATAGGGCTGACCCCGTTTAGGGAGATCTGCAGTGACAGCATGAGGAGAGCTTCTTCGGTTCTAAAAAAAAAAATTCCATCCACTTGCCTTTATTTCAGTGGTATGTTTCCTCATCCTGCTTTATTTTCTGTCATATTGCTAAGAAATTGACAAGACTAGGTTGTTTCCATAGAAACAAAAAAAAGAACGTTACAGTTTTAGACCCTGGAGTTACCATGGACCCCATAGATACTATGTGTCTGTATTGTATTCATATTCACACCATTCACATATTAAATATGCATACGTATGTTGAACATACTGGGATTTGCACACCGTCAGTATGCATATTTTAAGAATTTGGCCACAGGTCATGTCATTATATTGGGCCTCGATCGTGCAAGAACCAAACAGATTCCTTCTTAAAGATATGGTTCCAACATTTTGGAAAATATGCTTATGTCTTGCTGCGAGTTAAATGAGAAGATCAATACCAGCAACTTTCTGGAGTCTCTACTAGTTGCCTAGCAACTGGCCTCACCCAAGAAAACCGTCTGGCAGAAAACCCCTCTACAAAAGAGGGGACGTTTGGCTGAAACGAAATTGCATACTATACACTACATACTCAATATGTGTGCTGTGATTTAACACATTTTTCAGTGAACAAACCTTCCTGAGAGTCTCCTTGCTGGTTGGGGACGCATAGCCATGGTGCCGTGCCAACCTCAGCGCTAGCGACATCACCAGATAATGCTTAAATTACTGGAAAACTAGTCAAATGGCTACAGGTGACAAAATCACAGATTTTTAAAGAATATAAATGTAAATTGTATTGGTTTCATATTAAGGTTCCGGACATACTAACAATCTCATATACTGTTTTAGCTACTAAATATTATGTTAAGCCCTATTCACACAAGGGGAAAAAACCTTGTTAAACTTGATAATCAGAAATAGCCCCCACCCCCACCCTTACACTGAACAAAGTCAATCAACACTGTTCTGCTCATCTACCTCATGTATATTTCAATCTTACAATTACAATATTGTTACTAATATATTACCATTGCACTGAACTGCCTTGCACTATATTTATATTTAAATCTTAAATCTCAGACAATACTGATATTGCACTATTCCTTCCCTCTCTGCAGTTGTTATTGTATTTTTTTTTGTAAATTTGTAAATTCTATTGTATTGTTATACTGTATACTTAACAGTATTTTTTTTTTTATATATTTCTTACTGTCCTTTCTGTTTTTATTCTTTATATGTGAAGTGAGTGAGAGCAAAGATTAACCGGAGTCAAATTCCTTGTTTGTTTACACAAACCTGGCCAATAAAGCTGAATCTGATTCTGATAATTACAATGCCTTCAAGCTGGATGAATTAAGAATGAAGTAAGTAAGTAAGGGTTGTTCTAAGTGTTGCGTTGCGAGTGCGGTGTACTGTTGGCCGTTATTGCCCCCCCACCTCCACATCGCTGGCATCCCACGTGTCCTGGACAGACTTGACCCGGCTGATGTGGGGGATGCTCCGGTGAAGGAGCGAGCAGGCCTGGCAAACAAACACACCCAAAGTCAGCGACGCCCAGTCCGGCTCTGCGGGGGAGAGAGAGAGAGAGGAGAGAGAGAGAGAGAGAGAGAGAGAGAGAGAGAGATAGAGAAAGAGAGAGAGAGGGAGAGAGATAGAGAAAGGGAGGGAGGAGAGCCGGGGGGAACGTAGAGAGAACAAGCATGGAGGTGAAAGGAGGGGAAGTGAGATCGGGGAGCAAGAGGGAAGGCAGGAAATGAAACCGGGCAAAGCGGCACAGTAGGAACGATAGTGAGAATGGTGGCGGGGTTGAAGAGAGATAAAGGAGGAGGGGTGAGAAAGTCTTGTCATTAAAGGCGCTGCAACAAAGAGAACACCAGCTCAAGGTTCAGGCTGTAAATACTGAAAAGGGCTGATGCTGGCGCTGTTACGGGAGGTAATAGGTAAGTAAGTAAATGAAGCAAATATTACAAGGGACTCTGGTTGAGTGTGTCCCTGCTCATAAAGGAGAGCAGGGCAGCCAAATATGATTTTGGGGAAATCCTATTTAGCGTACAGACAGGAAACAGACTGCCTGAGATCTGATAAGAACTCAGCCAAGGTAGTGATGAGGGTTAGGTATCACCAGACCCACACACGTAGGCACCGTGCAAAAAGACACTCACATTTGTAAGCCCCATGCAACCTTATACTTTAAAATGACACGAGAAAAACAAAAAAGACCTAACACACACATCCTGACATGCATGCATGCATGCATGCGCACGCTCACATGCACACGCACGCATGCACACGCATGCACGCACACACACACACACACACACGTTTCCTCCACCCCTGTTTAACAGGGTAAATCTGACAGGATGGATTGCCTCAATACCGCAGAGAGAGTGAACGCTAGTAAATAAATATATGACAGGGAAACACACACTGTCCACACTGGTCCAGGACCACTAGGGGGTCCTCAGAGTCAATGCAGGGGGGCCTCCAAATTATTAGTTTTTTCAAAAAGTAAAAAAGCCTAAAATGAATCCAACATATTATTAGCAAACATAAATCCCCACCGATAATAGGTTTACTGGCTTATAGGTAAGGTAGCCACTAAGATCCACAGATACAGTAAATCCTAAGGATTCAATGTGTCACATGTACAGTATATTTAACATTAAAAGATGACTTATAAAGTCATGCCAACAATGATTAGGCTATTTTAATATCTTAGTATTCTATGCACACAAAAAAAGGTATGTGTAAAGGCTTTAGGCCGCCCTACACATTATTGTAGGCCCAGTTTAATAGGTAACCTAATTTTATACAATATATGTAGTAGGGGGTCCCTGCTCCGTCTCTCTTTCAGTTAAGGGGTCCTTGGCTTTGAAGACCCCTCCTCTAAACAGACCTTATGCTTATTAGGGCTGGGACGATATGCTTTTGTCGCGATTCGATTCTTTCGCGATACATAGGTGCCGATTGGATTTGTATTGCGATTTTCATTTATTGCGATTCTAGAAGTACTGCCATTCGATAGTATTGAGTATTGCGATTTTCTTTGACTTCTTTAACAAAAACTAAAATTGAATAATACACTTCTAGAGACAATATGTCATGAGACATTTCAAAAAACGAATTGTTTTCTAAGAAGAATGCACATCACATGTCAGTCAGTCTGTCTGACATTTATTTCATTTGTAAAGGAGTACATAACATGTAGGTTCTGCATGTTCTGCCTTCAGTCTGTTTTGCTGGAAAAGCATATGATGTAGTCAGCGGTACCGTATACACAGAACATATTTAGGTGAATCATTGGTTAAAAAAAACAATAAATAAAAAATATCTATTCTAGGGAGCCTAAAAAAATAAAATCAACAAAATCACGATACATACGCTTTTCAATATCCCCCCCTCCCACCCCTAATCCCCACTACCAACATGAGCATGTGGCTAAACACACACTTTGACTACAGCTCCACAGCCTCATCGGCAGTCAGACAGAATGTGCCAAACAAAAAGAGCTTTTTTTTCCCTCTCTGCAGCGTGATGCAGCAGCATCTGTGGGTGTTCAGCAAAGGTACAACTGAGTCATTTTTCGAGTCACACGCAGACTTTAATTCTGTCCATGCAAATGAAGTTGTCAAAGTGAGAGACGCAGAGTGTCAGAGACGGTGACAGAGAAAGAGAGAGAGAGAAAGCCAGTCTAGAGAGCACCGAGTGTCAAAAAATGAGGAAGAGAGAGAGGGAGATGACGGAGATGAAAATGCATGACGTTTTTTCGCACTGAAGGCAGAAATAACTCCCCGATTGGTGGAAAATAAAGCTTAGTGGGTATATAAAAAGAAGCATTTTAAGAGCCCAAGTCAGCTAACTTTTAAAAGATAAATGACAGGTATATATAAAGAAAAAGAAAAATGAAAAACAATTTCTCATTCCAGTATGAGGAACCCTAGAAAAATTGTTTAGCCCAGTGGCAAGCGTCTTTTTTTCGGCGAGGGCCCAGCTGGGGCCAGTCACAGACTGATGGCAGCGTTAATGTAGACCCCAATAGTTTCTGTGATAACAGAATTATGGATGGAATCGTGAAATTCGGAATTTAAAAAAAGCTATAAAACAGATTCCATAGGGCCCTACATTAAATCAGTGCTGAAGGCTAACTGGAGATTTGAAAATATGACTTTGTCTAAGTTTCCAACCGAGCTGCCCCACTGTAACTGTAATTTAATAAACGTCTTAAAAATACATTAAAAAAAAGTTGCTTAGGCCTGGTGGGGGACAATGTAGGCCCGGTGGGCCAACAGGCTTGCAATACACTGGGGGAAACCCTGAGGAGCTTGTGACCATAGGCAGACTGGAAGCAATCTGGAAGTTCTGGCAAAAGCCAGAAGGGCAGATGCACTCTTGGGCCGATTTGGGCCCCTGGAAAAAAGAAAAAAATGCGGCAACACTGGTGTTTCACACTAGTTTGACAAAAATATGAAAGACTGTACGGCTGCAGGATGGAGCCTCCGCAGCACCGCAATACTTCATTTAAAATGGTTTGACACATATTTTGCCTTTAATTTAAATATTGCGCCCCCCCTGCAATTTGGATATTGCATTAGTCCATATTGCGATTTCGATAAAATTGCGATTAATTGTGCAGCCCCGGTGAATCACAAAATCTGATGAATGTTTATTACTCACAAAGGTCTCCTCTATAACATATAAACAGTCCTAAGAAATCCAAGTGGTGGAAAGTATTGAAAAAGACTGAAATTGGAGATGAAAATACATTAAGACAATATTTCTTTTGTATTACAAGTTTTCTGAACTTTTATGTTTAATTATGCAAATGAGGAATTGTCTAATTAAACTTGTGGTTATTTATGGTGTATCAGTATTTTTTCAACTTGGACCATATTTTCCCATGCATTGGTGTCTAATGGACTAATGTGAACCGATATCTTTGAAATCTTTCGAAATCTGTAGTCCAGTATTGAGTCTGTAAAATATTAGTCTTGTTAGTCTTAATGTAAGTAACCAACTGGGGAAGTTTAATGGTAATATATGTTAGTTAAAATATTTCCCCTATTCACCTGTAGTGTCTCCCCTTAACATGGGCTGCAGTGGGACATTGGCATCACCAATTTCAGTATTTTTCAATACTTTCCACCACTTTGTCATACACAAATTCGATATTATGGCGATATTCTAGGGTTGACAATTGGTGCTTTAACAAAATATCTTCCCATTGAGATTTTAGATAAATAATCTTCAGTAATGTAGATATAATAACTAAGTGGGTAAAGGTAAAAATAATAGAAGAGCTAGAACAGTCTGGTAAGTTCAGAAAATGACATCACTTTACTGTAATGCAGCCTTTAAAACCAGGAAAAGACACCACTTAAACCATTTACGATACTACGAAATCCAAAATCTAAGACGATATCTAGTCTCATGTCACGATATCGATATAATATCGATACATTGCCCAGCCCTAATTTGCACACATGTTAACATTTAACTGGGGCGATATGGAGAAAATCATATAGAACATAGAACAGTCTGGTCAGTTCAGAAAACAACATCACATTACTGTAATCCTGCCTTTAAAAGCAGGAAAAGACAAACACTTGTGTCATATCACGATATTACCAGATCCCAAATTTAAGACAATATCTAGTCGCATATATCGATCTCGATATAATATCAATATATTGCCCAGCCCTAGTTAACATGCATTGTGTATGCATGGTCACAAGCGACCGCGAGTGCCTCAAAAATCACCACGTTCTCTCTCCATCTCGCTCTCTCTGCTGCTGCCATTTCTCACACAAGGAGGCCCTCAGCGTGGCGCAACGCAGCCATGTGAAGACACACACATGCATGTGCAGTGAGAGTGTGTAATTCTCAAGGGAATCATATGAGAGGGCAACGGAGAGCGAGAGAGGGAGAGAAATACAACTCTTGCATTTCTCGGTCCTCTTGAGGCTGGAGAAAGCATAGATGGAGATGTCACAGAGCCGGACTGGGGAGCAGCAGGGGGGAGGAAATGAGGAGGCGATGGCGGAGGAGAGGTAGGAGGCAAGGAGGAAAGGGAAGAGAGCAAGAGAGAGTCTGGGTTCTTTATATTGCAGAGAGATGATGTGAGTGCACAAGCTCCCCCGATGGTGTTGCTGGCCTTTTTAAGATGATCTTCCTTCGATTTCTCTCTTTTAACCCATGACAAGTAGTCCATTTTCTTTCTTCTTTTATAAATGCCAACTCGTCTTTGAATCAGTCTGGATTGCGATCAAGGACAAAGCACTGGAGCTGGCGCTTTGATGTAAACAAATCAAACCACTTTGGGTTGTTGTTTTTTTTATTCGTTACATCTCCTTTTTTTTTTTTCATATACACCTACACGCAACCCTGCTGACACGAAAACACACAACCCAGCCATTCAGCGGTGAGGTCATCGCTGTCTGAGTCAGGCCTCACGGAGAAGCAGACAGCACTCATGGAGATTAATGTGGCCGCATGACTGACTAACCACACACACACACACACACACACACACCACACACACACACACACACACACACACACACACACACAAACACACACACACACACACACACACACACACACACCACACACACACACACACACACACACGTCTCCGAGCAATCGTTGTTTGGTGAAGAGACAACAGAGCTTTTGATTCGACCGCACAAGGTGGAAGAAAGAAGTGCCTGTGGCGTTACTGCAGGACAGATGCGGGATTAATGAATGAGGGTGCATTTTTATTTTATATTTTACAATGGCAGCCTCTGTTCCTGGGAGCATTCGCAGGCACTTTTCTGCATCTGCAGCAGTTCATTTGTATGCCTGTACGTACACACACACACACATCAGTCTGTCAGTGGCCGCTTCATGGTGGGGGTTAATGACGAGACAGTGGGGGCAGCACAGGTTGTGACCCTCTCATGTCTTGGCTGAACCCCTCGGGCACTATAGCACAGTTTTCTTTATTTCTACAGCAGTGGTTATAGTCTTACTGAAATTTTGTTTAACTTCAGCGTGACCTCGGCTTTTGAAAAACGTAGAAAAACGCCCAAGGCATTAATAAGAAAATCATCAAGGTTTTCAGATTATTTTTTTTATAATACGGAATGTATGTACAAGTGTGAACATTATGTGTAGTATCCACATCAAGGATTCCACTTGAATCTGTTGAATTGCGTTTGTGTTAGGGCTGCTCGATTATGAAAAAACAAAAAAAATCATCATCACGATTATTTAACACGATCACTTATTGACTTTTGGAAAGATGTTGCTCAAAAACAGCGAAACAGTTAAACAAATCAACAGTGAAAACACCTTGAACTGTCATATTTCCCTTACAGTTTTGTTTTTTTACGATCGCTATGACAATTTTTTTCAATACTTACAACTTACAATACAACTTTCCTAAACTCTTAACGCACCAACACACCTACAACACACAATTGGCAAAAACAGTTCATTTCACGCTAAAAGTCACACGTTGTAAACTAAACTCCAACGCTAATTTTCGCAAACATGTCTCAAAAAATCTAATAATTCTGCCAAAAACACTAACACATGTTCTCTTCCAACAGGCACATTTAGTCAATCCTAACACAATGCCATACAAAACACTGACATCAGATGGAATTACAGAAACGGCATTATTTTATATGTGTCAGGTCTGCCCTTATACAATAGACAATAGTTTATCGTATGGATCATAGGTTGTGTTTTGCGCTGCAGTTTCTCTTGAAGCCTCTCTCCATTTTTGTTTTGTTGGGTTTGGTAAATGCATCCGCTTTGTTTCTTTTGCTGCACAAATTCAATACCGAAAATTGAAGATTGACCCATCTCAGAGTAGCTTTACAGAATGTACGGTTTGACATGAAAAAAAGAAGACAGAGACACAATTGTCCTGGTACTCGTCTTCCTCTTCCTCGTGCAGGCATTTTTCTTACTTTCTTTGAGTTCATCTATATTCTTCCTTTTCACACAAGATCGGTCCATATCATTTATACAATCATTTTTTATAATTTATACTCTTTATTGATCCCCAATGGGGAAATTACAATTTAAACTCTGTTGTTATTACACACAGGCCTGAAACACACGCGCACACACACACACACACACACACACACACACACACACACACACACACACACACACACACACACACACACACACACACACACACACACCCTTTACATGCACTAATGGAGAGATGTAAGAGTGAGTGGGCTGCGACTGCTGAGCTGGTAGGGCTGCACAATGTAATCGCAATTTTATCGAAATTGTAACATGGACTAGTCCAAATCGCAGAGGGGAAGGGGAGGGGGACAATATTTGTTAAAGGCAAAATATGTGTCTAACCATTCTGAATGAAGTATTGTAGAGCTGCAGAGACGTCCTGGACATCCTACAGACTAAAGGAAAACATCTTTGTTTGGTACAGATTCTTGCAAAAAAATTAAAATAAATCACACTACGTCACTATAGTACATTTTTATTTGTGTTTCAATGAAAATGAGAATGATGATCCAAAAGAAATTGATCATTCCCTCTAATATCGTAAATCACATCGCAACATCAGTCAAAATAAGCGCAATTTGACATTTTCCTCATATCGTGCGGCCCTAGTTGGAGGGGTTCAGTGCCTTGCTCAAGAGCACCTTGGCAGTGCCCAAAGTGCTGGCATCTCTCCAGCTACCAGTCCACATCCCATACTTCGGTCCGTACAGGGGACTTGAATCAGTGACCCCTCCGGTTCCCGACCCAACTCCCTACAGACTGAGCTACTGCCACCCCGCCACCCTGTCCTCTTTTACAGTATGTACTACCATATATGGCCATGCCATTGAAAGAACCTCAACACTTGAGTGTCTTTCCTAGATGGGAATCAGCTGTGATTGATCTATTTGCATAACTTCAATCAGCTGTTTCTCAGTAGTAATGGAATGAAATGCAGGGGATACGTTTGCGTTTCAATTCACGAAATGAATAGCTGTTCCCTTTAACTTTAGCCTATAAGTTAGGTTTGGAACACGATGTTCTCTGTTCTGATATACAGTGTGAAAGCATTTCTAAATATACCAATAATTTTGGTCTTGGTTGAGCTTGTGTGTAAAAAGAAGTTCAAGCATTTTAACTGTGTGTTAACTTTATGCATTTTGTGTCAAAGCAACAAGAAATGTGTTAATTGTATAGCCTACACGCAGAAAGCGTTGTGCTAACTGTGTTAAGAGTTCAGGAAAGTTGTTAAAAGTATTGAGAAAATTGTCATTGGCAATCGTGAAAACACTGCAATACTGTTCCCCCACAGGGTTTGTGAGGCAGAGACACACTCCCTTTTTTTTTTTTTTTTTTGATAGTTGCGTATATTCAAATACTAAATCATTTGAATGCCATCATACCATCTCAAAGAATGTCAGATGCTTAAATGGAGCAATTGCATTAGTTCAGGCAGAACAATGAAGTGGCGCTTGCATTAGCTGATTGGCATCAGCTACTTCATTCATGCTTTACCCTCAGTGGCTCATTCATCAGCTCCTTGGCAAACAGCGAACTGAAAACTTCCAATCATATTTATAGGAGGTGTACAGCAGTCATTAGAAGCTACTACTCACTGACCACGCTCATTTGTACATTTCAACTACTGCAGCTCCCTCCACTACCTCAACCTCCTCCCTATGTGCTAAGCTTTTGGTACCTAGTGACTTTACTGAGATTTACTTTTCATGTATGCATGTATATATTATTAGGTGTTAGTCTCCCAGATGGACCCTTGGGGGGTGGGCATTAGTCTCCCAAATGGACCCTTGTTGCTGCTCGAAATCTTTGAGAGCTCTCTCAAATTGAAGAGCTTTTTCCACCAAATGTACCCATGTGCTATTAAATGTCAATTGCTTGACATAAGTGTCTCTGAATTTGCCAAAAAAGGACAGTTTAAAAAGGTCACTGGCTGGAATCTTGGCACTGTTGATAAAGTGTGGGTGGACCTCAACCTCCTTGAACAAAGTGCAGCATTTAATAACATAGTCCCCTTTTTTCTTATTAAAAACGGTGTTACTCGTAAGCTAGCAATAATAACAGCTCATCCGTACACTTAAGTATTTATCCCTCAAGAGCTTGTACTGGACACGATACGGTCTCGTTTTTACAGTATGCTCAACTTCGGTAACCTAATTTAATAGCTAAAGCATCAATTTTGCCTTTTATGCAGATGGTACTCCGTTTAACGCCACTGTCAGTCCAGCGGATCAGTCCAAGCTATAGAACTTAGATGCCTCTTAGCTGTTAAAAGCTGGATGACACATTGTCTCCTAAATGTAGGCCTAGATACACCAGAAATGCTTTCCTTTAGAAACAAAGGTCACTCCATTTTGGAATGTATGTGAACGTTAAATGGTTCCCCATTTAATGAAACCCTGGAAGATCTAACTTTCAATTACATTATAATATCACTACATTTCCCTATTTCCCTATTTTCACCACTGCAGGTAAGGATTAGACTGTTTAATATCATTGTGGATACTGCTACTGAAGTACAAGCTTTTGTAACTTACTGACCAGTCTGTTGTAATGGCATTTTCTCTGACTTAAATACTCTGTTTAAAATGTTCCAGCACAGATTCTAACCAGTTGCTAGGCTTAGCCATTTACCTCCAGTATAAACCTCCCTGCAGTGGCTTCCTATCCATGTTAGGGAGGATTTTAAATTGCCCCTTATATTGTATTGAGGACTTGCTCCACTATACTTATCAGAACCCTAAATTACTCCAGTAAAGTTGCCTGGTGGATGCCGCTAAAATACTGTAATTTTACTGTGTAGCTGCTGGATGTGAATACATATGTGCAAGGGTGTAAGTACAAAGCAAGACGTTGCTGAAAGACATGGTTCATTGCCTGTTTGTCAAGCAGGAAAATCTTCCTCCTCCGTATCATAAAAGTGCACCAGAGTTCCCCACTGGGAGTTTCCACTTTAGTGCCAATTTGAAGACAACTTTCTGGTGGTGAAGTTAAAAATCTTTTACTTTATAAGTCGACTAGGGCCTCGCCAATGCACCATGAGTTTTGTGTCTCTGAGGCTAGGGGCAAAAACTTGACATGATGCTTTAGACGATTCGGTGCATTCGGTTCCACGTAAAATGGTTGTTTCAGTATAGGGTTAGAGTTAGCAGTAAGTTTTGGGGAAATAAAGGATGTGGGAAAACAACCAGTCACACCATAAATGGGATAACGTAATCATACCTTTGCCTTATACTACAGAGAGATGAGAGTGTGATTCAAAGATGTTGCCTTGGGATAGTAACGTACATATTTAGCTACATAATGCATGCGAGGTATCATGGGGATAGGAATTAAGTGGATAGCAATGGTAAAAAATGCTGGCTTTGAGCAGGAGGTGTATGCTTCAATTTTACGCATGGGGAGAACAAAAAGGTTGAATACTGTAGGTGTGCTATGGCTGTAAAAACCTAAGCCTACAAATGTAAGCTGACATTGACTTTCCACACATTACCACTGAGTTGCAATGGGAAAGGCGGAAAAGTTTTTGTTTTCTCCAATTTTTCCAAAAAACATTGGAAAAACAGTCTGAAAAGCCACGAGCGGGCTGTCATAGGGGCCTAAACCCCCTCCCATCTCATCATAGTTCCTGCCGTTTTCGCTGTTCAACACAGAACTTCCTCACACCTCAGAGGACTGCTGAGGCTTCTCTCTGGAGGGAATTACTCATTTGTATGTCCTTAGCGAAGGGCAGAACTACAACGCTGCTGAGCTACAGAGAAACCCTGCCGTATAAGCTCCCAGCTCAGCCTCTCAGCGGTCTCATCTGAGCACACCAGCAGAGAAAAGATAGGGGGGAGAAAAGGTAAGGAAGGGCAGGGTAAGAATGACTAAGCATTAAAAACGCACAAGCGGTGTTGTCACTTTGTGTGTTTTAAGACCAATTACAGCAGACTTTCTGGTTAATGAATGCTGTATCTGATGGTCTAACCTGTGTAAGCCTGCACATTCCCACACAGTATATAGTGGGGTGTCATGTCATGTAATGCAGCAGCCATATTGGAGGTCCTCAGCTTTCCATTGCTTTTACAGTTGGAAACTTCTTTGCTGGTTTTGACTGGGAAAAATATATTATTAATATATGTGACTGCATTCGTGCCTAGGTAATGTCCCTTTGTCAGCTATAGCAAATAATGTCAGCTAGCTAGTTGTAACACATTTGATTGATATTTAGAGTTGAATGAGGGGTGGGAAAAAATAACAAGCTTCGGCTTCGTCCCGCTCCTTTTCGAACATGTTGAACATATTGTTTGTAGGCCTTTATAGTTAGTCCTTT
Source organism: Perca fluviatilis (assembly GCF_010015445.1). Lineage (NCBI taxonomy): Eukaryota > Metazoa > Chordata > Actinopteri > Perciformes > Percidae > Perca > Perca fluviatilis. The sequence goes on along the minus strand of NC_053132.1, from coordinate 22,971,580 downwards.
TGGTGTGTTGCAATGCACTTATTGTGTCTTTATATTTTATTGTATTTTTTTGTGTGAAAGAAGGAAAGATTAGGGGTGACAGCAGTAAATCGTACACATCCACATTTAGCCAGTAAGATTTAATGATGTATGTTTTTTCTCTCAGTTTCTTGGTTGGTTTGTTTAGCCAGGCTTTAGTTTTCCATTGTCTGTTTCTTGTTTTGCCTCATAAACTCTCATGTCATTCCCGACTCTGCCACTCCCTCCTGCTCTACCTGCTCATTCCTTTCACCTGGCCTGCCCCACCCCGATACTCACCTGCTCCCCTATAGCTAATCAGCCCCTCGGTGTAAGGTTTCCCGGTTCATTTCCTCAGTTCTTTGCCTTATTGTCTAGTGTGTTTAGCGCACCAGCATTCTGTCATTCTGATCCTGCCGATCCTGTCTGGCTGGCCCTACTGGATTTGCTTGCTACGCTGACTGACTACCTGGTTTGAGCTCCACTTATGAAATACTGAACCTGAACTGTTTTCTGTGTCGTGCTACTGGGTTCTTGCCTGCCAGGCCAGGTTTTTCTCATCAAAAAACTGAACAGATAAAAGGTGGGGCATCACAGAGAGTGTTCGGACCAGCAGCATCTCTCTGTGGCATGAGAGCACAAACACCTAATGCCTATCATACACTAAAAGGCTTTAAAATACTAAAGTCTGACACCATCTCACATCTAAAAGACAAACATCTAACATTTAACGTTAAAGACTGTCACACATCACAAGACTACAACTAGATTTGTTGTGAAAAAATGTAACCTAGCTAGCTAGCGACCGCTAGCATTAGCTGGTAACTTAAGGGGAAAGTTTGCAGATTTTCTGTTCTGCCGTATGCAGATGAATGGCGGCAGAACCCGGAGGTTCTCGTTTATCTGCCAGTAAAACTCCCGTTGGATGACACCCTTTGGAAGGGATGAAAATCGGCACCTCTCCTTCTTTAGCGCTTAGCGCGGCGCCATAGCAACTATAAACCATACTGGCTCTAGCAGTTTGTTGCTTCCTGTTTGGAGCTGGACGGAGCGCACCCATTGGTTGTTGACAATGTTCACATGATTCAACTTTCCTACCAAGACATAAAACTTACGTATGATTTTTTCGGAATGTCAAGATTGGAAAAAGACTGACTCGGGCTGAGTTTTATGACCACCTTACGCCAAACGATTGAGACGACGGGAGCGCACCCCAACTCTAGCAAGACTCTCATGATTTCATTCCGATATGGGAAATTTGTCTGCGACAGTGCAATCGGTTGAAAAGTCGTTTGGTGTAAGGTTGGCATAAGACAGGAAAGCCCTGAGGAAAGTGGTGAGGTCAGCAGAGAGGACTATTGGGGCCTCTATTGTTCTCCCTCCTGCCTTACGGCAGGAGATACCGCAGCCTGCATTGCAGCACAAGACTCAAAAACAGCTTTTACCCAGCTACTATCAGACTACTAAACTCAAACACCACTAAACTATGCTTTACTATGCAAATGTGCAATACTATTTATTCATTTACAAGTGCAATACATCACATGGTCGTACGGACCACGTATTCTGTTCATGCTTTCCATTTCTGTGTTTTGGTGAAATCACAATAAAAGGAATCTTGAATCTTGGATCTTGTTTAAAGTCCTAAACAACACAGTATGAAAATAGCAAAGATACAGAAAAAACATTTTGTCTATGAGAATTTTGTTTTCTGGTCTTCAACACCATTAATTGTCTAATTGTACATTGTTTGACCCCTGATGGGGATTCTAACACCCATTATGGGAGGGTACGGTTTTTACCATGTCACGTAATCTACTTATGGAAAAGACCTTTTCCAACTTGAAATATTTATTCCTAACAATGCTGAAATCCCCCACACCCACGCAATCACTTTTTTCTTTTTCTGGCCTGGATGTTACAAGTACATATAGCAATAATTTGCAAATAACCACTTTAACAAATTAACAAACTATATGATTGACAAAGTGTGGGTGTACCTGATTTATACTATATATATATATATATATATATATATATATATATATATATATAAAATATACACATGTAATTTAGGTAATGTAATCGGATTACAAACAGAGGTAATGGGGCAGCTGTGGCTCAGGTGGTTGAGCAGTTGCCTGCCAATCAGAAGGTTGGTGATTCAATCCCTGGCCCTGCAGTCCCATGTCGATTTACATTTACTCAATGAAAGACATCTAGAAGAATTATATAAACTGTGACATTAAGAAATGACCGGTAAAGAAGTAATTCTGTAATTGAGAATACATGGCAATGTCATAGACTACCTATTATATTCTCCTAGGTATCCTTAGCCTTACACCTTCTCCTGTACAATACATGTTTGTCTGTTTACTTTGCTGTGTGGGAGATCATTTGTTGTGTTTTGAGCTGTAATGAAACTGTGATGTTTTTCTGAAAAGGCCACTAAGATAAGATCCTGTCCCCATCTGGGACGGAGCCGCCGAGCCGGCATCAATAATTCATATCTTGACCATTACGAGATTTGAACTAAGCTTGGGAATGTCTGATCTGCTAGCAGAGGGATGTAGAAAGATAAATTTGGTTGATGGATGGCTATCCTAACACTTTTTCATCTGTGCAGCCTGCTCTAGTAAAATGTCATGAAATGAGCCCAGCGTTTGAATGCAAAAACGGAGAGAAAGCAGCTGTTTGATTCGTACTGTTGACCACAAAGCAGCTTCACCAGCAGTTGTGTTTACGTGCCTTGCTAAATGGAATCTCAGCCCTTGTTGTGGGAAAAGAAAGCATATATGAGTCACTTCACCAGCTGAGATTTTCTAAGTCGTGGTCCATCAGTCACTCTGCAATTACCAGCTTCTCTGACTATTCGGCAACTGCTGCTCAACACAGAACGTCTGTGCCACCTTCGCTTCACCAAGGCTAAATTTGATTATGTAATGATTGCAAAGGTGAAAGTGGCATGCATGCCTGCCAGGCGAAACTGATGAACAATCTCAGCAGGGGAACAATCGGAGCCAATGTTTCCTCTAGGCACTGTGGATCGTTGCAGAACAGTTAAAGTCAAATAAGGCCATATGTTTTCAGAGATTGTGCCAATTATCCCCAAACAAGGCTGCAGCCATGCATGTCTGCAGCCGTCTCTGGGAGGCTGTACTAAATGCTAATGCTAGCACAACAACACGCTCACAATGACAATGCTAACAGGCTGATGTTAATATATAAAGTATTTATATAAAATTTATATAATTTAGAACATCTCTTCACATACAGCCTTGGTCAGGAACGCTTTTGGCGCCATTTTTCAACATGCAGGGTAGGGTTAGGTTTATATGCAGAAGAACTACTTGGCTAGGTTTAGGCAACAAACTATGTGGTTAGGTTTAGGAAAAGATCATGGTTTGGGTTAAAGTAAGTATGTTTGTTACGTAAGTTACATATGTGACGTTAGTAGGATTGGTCATCGAGGACCGGTTCCAACTTGTATCGGTTCCAATACAATTTAAAAAAAAAAGTATTGGAATCATATGGAAACTTTGGTTTCGAATCCGATCATGGGTTCCAAATTTAATATGCACAAGTTTTTGTTTCTGTAGCGGCCACCGTACTTCTAGGCACTTGTTGCTTTTGCAGCCAGGGAACACAGTAAGCGGCGCTCTAGTGTGGTTTTATTTTTATGTTGAAAAAGCCCGGTAAAACTGTAAACCACCAATGAATGAAAATAAAATGAATCACAATTGTTAAAATCAAAACGATGCCCAACCCTAAGCGTTAGTTAAGTATGTTACGTAGTGAACTTGCGTTAAAAGTTTAAATATGTCAATGGTGACTTTTGGTTTCTCACAGCACATGAACAGCGGTCTCCTGGGTAAAAGTCCTGAGTTAGCTTGACCCATCCATCAACCCCGACCTCCTCCCTATGCAAACTTTGAAGCGGTTTAACCCTGCTGACTTTTTTTTAACTTTTTATACTAAGTCATATTAGCCTAGTGGTTAAAGCCTGGTGCGTCTCATATGGACGCTAAAGGGCTCAGTATCAGACGCTGAGATCCACTGAACAAGTTGGTCTGAGCATGCTAATAATTGTTATTTAGCCATTAAACACACAGTACAACTGAGGCTGATGGGAGTGTCATCGGTTTTGCAGCTATTTGGTCATAAACCAAAGTATTGGGCAATCATTGACCTGATGATGGCACTATAGGAAAAATTAAGGGATCACCTTACAAGTTTTTAGGATACATCCTACGGGGAACCATGAATGTCTTTAAGAAATGCCATGGCAATCTTATCCAATGGTTGTAGAGATATTTTAGACCAAGTGTGAGTAAACAGGTTGAACTGTGTTATGGATGTTGGGGGTACTAAGAAGCAAAAGGCCACGTAGGAATTTTAAATACTTTAAAGCTGCTTGTCAACACCCATATACCAGCCATGGAGAGAACCATTTCTCTGCCTATTTCTCAACAAGATAACACCTTCTGGTCAAAATGAAATCCCTCTTCGAGTGTCCACCGCTCAGAACAAAGCTATCTAATTTTGCGAGAGCGCCCATGGCTCCAAAAGCTGCTCCCAAAACAGCCAGTCCTCAGGAGGAGCTGTAACCAGGGCCAAGGAACAGGCATCCTGGGCGGGCTCAGCTCCAAACACTGGGCGTACGGCCCGTACTGGAGCCTCGGTGGCCACTCACTGGTTTATTGCCATTTCAGTGAGAAGAAAGGAGGGGGGGGGGGGGTGGATAGAGAGATAAAGAAAGGGATGAAGCTGCTTAATAGAGAATAACATAACCCTGTTAAAAAAATGAGTGCCGTTTAAATGAAAAAACAAACATGTGAAACAAAAACGCACACACCAATAATTACTGAGAAAGCTGTGTTGCTGACAGTGTAGAAGATGGCACTAGACCACAACACCCGCAAACACACACACACACACACACACACACACACACACACACACACACACACACACACACACACACACACACACACACTAATGGCTGTGAAGGAGATAGTTGGCATGTCTGTGCACCCTCACAAACCTTGACAGCCACACATAGGAGTGTTTTATGGTCCAGACTGAGTCCAGAATCCACTCCGTTAGGGCGTATTAAGTCTGCCAAAAATGGGAGCTTTTCAGGTAGATGTGTCCTGCCAGGCCTTTGTCATCATATCTGGACCAAATTCTCTCAGACTTGTTGGGTTTTGAAGCACCAATTTGGCACCTTCCTCCCCCCCATCCCACCATCCTAATCACAGCCGCTTACATGCATTAGTGCAACTGCAGCTGCATGCACAGGCTACATCAGACCGAGGGCTTGGTTGAGGGGTTGCTTACCTGGATTGCCGCAGTCCGCGCACGTTTCGTTGCCCGGTCTCGCCAGCACGTCCTGCAGGAGCCGGTTGTTCCCCTCCGGTTCCAGCGCCATGGTGGCTTTATCCGTCCAGCCTCACCGCGGTGGGAAGAAACGTGCCCAAGAACATCCGCTGCTAGAGTCCGACAGACCGACACACAGCCGGGCGGACTGCTCGGGTTACCTGTCAGTCAGTCACCTCCAATCTGAAGTGGAGAGAGAGAGATACTGAACGATCCGAGCCGGTGCTGGGAGGAACTCTCTCTCTCTCTCTCTCTCTCTCTCTCTCTCTCTTCACTGACTGCATAAAAATCACGCCTATATGTGACCATCACCTCCTCCCTCTCTCCCTCCCTCCCTCCCCCGCCTGTCTGTCTTATCCCCTCCACCCCTTGTCACATCTTATGAAAGTGAGACATCCAGCGGTGGACTCCCAGAACACATTTCATTATTTAACAATAGTCCTACAGTACATGTACTGTCTGTGTTTAAAATCCCCCATAACCCGTGCTAAAACTTAAAATAGGCCAATAGCCTATAGTATGAACAATAAATCATTTCAGACTGAATTCATGCACAATAGGGAAAATATATGAGAGGCCTACTATTTTTAAATGTAAACAAAATTAGTATATATTATATTAGGCTATCAAGGTAGGCCTACTTTTATGTTGTATGCCTGGTTCTCAACAGTAGGGGTGCAGGCTTTTTTTTATTAAGTCAGTATTATGGTACTTCATCATTGTGCCATATGGTGTCATATTGTACATATTGTATGTTAACCTTATATAATAACCTTCATACATAGTTAGTATTTCATTATTGAGGCCATCTGATACTCTCTCGTCAGAATGTTTGCAGATTTCCATTTTATTTAGCTCAACATCACAAATAAATAAAATAATAAAAGTGTCTTAATACGATTATTACTTTGTAACGAAAAAAATTAACCTCGATTTAGTTAGTATTTAATAGCTAATTGTTGTGTTTGGTGGCGATTTGTATTTCTTTGTGAAGTTATTAGGACTTTTCCATCAATGCTTTTGGATCATCAATGCGATTCAATCGACTAGTAATGTCTGTTTTGCGGAGTCGGCCCTGAAACCACACGTCATATTTACGCGACTGTTGCCACCCTACTTTGTAGAAGACTCGCAGCTTTTTAAAAACAAAAACAAAAGCCAATAAAACATGTCTAACGCCATGAATTTCGGTACGAAGAGTTTTAAACCTCGGGCTCCTGATAAAGGCTCGTTCCCTCTGGATCATTTTGGTAAGATAAGACACGGACAGTAGTTTAAATGTGTTAGCTATGCTCCAACAGCTCCTGTACGCTACTGTATGTTTAGCAAACTTGATTACTTTAGTTTGAAGTTGTCTGTGATTTTAAGCAGAGGCAGACATTGTAGTCTGCAGCTGTTTGATGAACAGCGGTGTTGTCTTTGGAAACATGCAGCTGTTCTTTTACGGGTAAAGACAGGACAAGCTAAGGGCATTGAGTTAAACTACATTACTTAGTCTTTTTCATCACATTTTAATATAGAGATATAGCTAACGTTACGGTGCACTGCTCAGTTCTGTGAGACTGTAACGACAATGTAATAACGCAAACGTAACGTTACATGACATGACAGGCGCAAACTGGAGCTGATACATCCTACTGTTTCCTAACGGCTAGCGCTAAACCCACCAGACTCCATTTAAAAAAACAATACTTTTAGCGTGTATAGAGCCAACATATTTTCACATGTAAATCGGTAAACTACGTGTTTATTTCAACCAAAACTAGAGTTGTGATTGTTGGAAAATTGGAAAGACGACCCAAAACGGCTTTTCATAATTTTATTTACTTTCTGTCGGCTTCGAATTAAGTCTATTTTACGATGCTAAAATTACTATTTATTTACATGGAGTCTGGTAGCTTCTGCGAATGCTATTTCGCGGGTGTTTTTTATATTTAAAAAAAAGATCTTACTACTTTAACAGAAAGGTCGGCTTCCTTAGAAATCCTTTCCATAATGTTGTCAGACACTGAGAATATCAATTTGAGCCTGTCAATGGCAAAACGAGCAATTTTGTGAAAGTAAATTGAAGCTGCACAATTGCCCTATAAGTTAGCTACATTGTAGCTTGTTTCGATGAATGTCTTTCTAAATACCTGAGTCTGGACCAATGTCAAAGATTGTTGTTCCCATCAGTCACTTAGACACAAAAACATAAGAAAATAGGGTCCAGGTTGAAAAAAAAACAAAACAAAGTTACCCTTTAACAACAATTACAATGAAAAACAATTTCTTCTCTACATAGCTCGAGCCCAAATTGGTTATTTGTCAGACCACAATGGAATCAAACTCGGATGTGTGTCGTTGAAGAAATTGTCTTGTGTGGTTACAACCAGGCCTGGCGTCAAGATAATACCAGTAGGAGTACAACGGGAATCTTCCATAATTAGCAACAAACAAATACAGAGGGCATTTTAAAACATAGTTTTAGTCAAGTAGGTGCTGTGCAATTAATGGAATTTTAATCGCGATTTTGATTTTGGCTTCTAACGATCACAATAATAATGTAATCGAGGAAAAAAAACAATTATTTTGCACTTTTTTAAATTACAATTACAAAAAAAGCCTGCAACATCTTTCCAAAGTCAATGAGTCATCGTGTTAAATAATCGGGATTCCAATATTGACCAAAACTAATCGTGATTGTGATTTTTTATTTTTTTTTTTCCATAAATCGAGCAGCCCTAATGTCAAGCAATAATGTCTAATGCTAGAGGCTAGGCTGGACGTTCACGCTGAATGTTCCTTCTTATTTTCAGGAGAGTGTAAAGCCTTCAAGGAGAGGTTCATGAAATGCCTGAAAGACAACAGCTTCGACAACGCCAAGTGCCGACTGCAGTCCAAAGACTACCTGGAATGCCGCATGGACAAGTAAGAAACCTCATTAAAAATAACGCCTAAGGGTACAGATCCACTTTTGCGACACGAGTGTCACGCCCCTAACCAGCAGCTGATTGGACGAACGCGTGACGTGGGTGTGGCTACTCGAGAATTTCAACAGAGTGTCATGGCGGCTCGTTGAGAATACGATCTCGTATTTTACAAAAATAGTTCACCGAAATGTGTTTCTGAAAACATTTTAAGTGAGAAATGGGCCATGCAGTTGCTGAATATGTCTTCATTTCAGATCAACAAAGGTCAGTTTGAAAGATTTTCGTCTACTTCTACTGGATAGTCGCGTCGCGTTCAACGCGATTCATTTGCATAAAGCTGGGCATCGGCGAGCTTTTTGACGCGCAGCATTTTTTCAAATGTAGCGCTGCCTTCCCGGAATGCTTTGCAGGAGCGTTGAAGTCGCTTGACGTCACCCATAGGAATAGAGCGGGGCGCGACGCGACAGAAGCGTCGCACGGACAAGTGGATCTGCACCGTCAGGCGCGGCTCGGGCCGCGCCGAAAACGCGTGCGTGCTAGAAATAGGACCGACGCCTATTTTTCACGTGACACGCAAGCGTGTTGGAAGCGTTTCCAGGCAAAATAGAATAGGAAAAAGATGTTTATATGTCATTTAGACATGAATACATATTAAGAAATGACATGTTGATGTTTGAAAGTCTCTAGGTTTTGACATAAATGCAGATAAATTTAATAAAAAAAATAAAAATAAATAATTATCGATTTTCTAATATTGCACCTGTCAATACAGAACGAAATATTCTGTAGCCTATCTTGCTGTCAATACTGCCGACGTTGTCTTTGCTGTAATCTATTATTTAATTTTATCAATGGGAAACATACATGTGTATGTGTCGGACACGTTTCTGGTGTGCAAAGAATCCACGCAGCTGACACGCAACAGAAACGCCACGCTCACGCCGCACAGTCAGCGTGCAGGAGCCCTAATACACCTCTTATAGTACTTACGTGGTGACTCTGTAAAATGAAACACACTCTAACAATTATTTTAAATAGAGCTGCAAAGATGAATCGGTTAATTGTCAGCTATTAAATGAATCACCAACTACTGTGTTTTGATAATCAATTAATCGGTTTGAGTCTTTTTTTTTTTTATTTCAAAAAGTTACAATTCTATAATTTCCGTTTCTTCAATGTGACTATTTTCTAGTTTCTGCACTCCTGTGACAGTAAACTGAATATCTTTTGAGTTGTGGACAAAACAAGACATTTCACGACTTCATCTTGGGCTTTTGGGAAATACCGATAGACATTTTTCACCATTTCATAGACCAAACAACTAATTGATTAATCGAGAAATTAAATCAACAGATTAACCAACAGTGGATAATCAGTAGTTGCAGACCTACCCTTTTTAACGAGACTTGTCATTTTTCATAATTTCTAGATAGTTTCCTTGTTATGTTGTGTTTTCCAGTCAGCTGATGGCCAAAGAGCCTCTGTCCAGACTGGGTTTCAAAGACCTGATGGATCCTCCTCCCAGCCAAGCAGACGGAGACACTAAACCCTGACCCTGCTACTCCACCACAGCACGCTGTGCCCAAAACTGGCAAGGAAGGATGTCGCTGACTGTGGACGAAACATATCAAACTTATTTGTTTTTTGATGTCAACACAGGTCCCACACAAGCATATTAAAAAAGGCAAAGACTGCTGTGAGTGTGGAGCTGAGAAGAATGGCTTCAAGGACTGTGAGAATGTGGGCCTGCAAGAGGATAGTGTGGTTTGCATTGTGGCCTTTGAGAAGTTTGAGTTTGCAGAGAAGAACTGTGTACATATGATAAAATGTATTATATATGGAGATGCTATTTATGTGAATAAATATTTAGTTTTTAAACTAAACTGTGCTCATAGCTTGACTGTGGCGTTTGATAGTAAAAAATGGTGACATCTGCTGGAAATGTGTCGGTGTTGCATTTGTATGGATGGATTTAATCCACTAGTACAGTGCCCGTTCAAAATGTGCCTGTTTGGAACGGGCAGATTGCTTTTCATTGAGTTTCCTCTCAGCGAAATGATCTGAGTGAATTTAAGCTGGGCTTTTATTGTGAAGGATATAAATGCCTTTTTATTGAGTTTCCTCTTAGCAATACGCTCTGAGTGAATTTAAGGTGGGCCTTTCTTGTAAAGGGTAGACAGCATGTGTTTTTAAACGTACTGGGCACTCCATTATGCAAAGAAATCCAGAGTTCTTCTCCATTAACATTTAATACAAGTATTAAGAATGCCTAGACAGGGCCAGATAGCTCAGTTGGTAGAGCGAGTACCCATATATAGAGGTTTACTCCTCGACGCAGTGGGCCCAGGTTCGACTCCGACCTGCGGCCCTTTGCTGCATGTCATTCCCCCTCTCTCTCCCCTTTCATTTCTTCACCTGTCCTGTCAATAAAGGCCTAAAAATGGCCAAAAAATGATCTTAAAAAAAAAAAGAATGCGGAGATACATATTCTCACTTTGTGGAAGTTAATTATTAATAATAATAATAATTTTTTTAAGATTATGTTTTGGGCATTTTCGGCCTTTATTTTGATAGGAAAGCTGAAGACATGAAAGGGGAGAGAGAAGGGGAATGACGTGCAGCAAAGGGCCGCAGCTCAGTCAAACCCGGGCCCGCTGCGTCGAGGAGCCTCTATATATGGGCGCCCGCTCTACCAACTGAGCAATCCGGGCGCCCGAATAAGATTTTTTTTTATATCATACAATTTCATATGATGATGATATGATGTAACTGGAGTGATGAGTGACATTCTAAATTCATTCTGTGCCTATAAACATGCTATTTCACACTGAGTATTTTATTCTCAGCTGCCCTTAAAAGACTACTAGTAGTCAAAGCCACACTCACCTTGTCCAGGGATGATCAGTGTAGTGGAAGTTTCCTTTGCAGCAGGGGGGGGAAGTTTCAGAGTTTAGTAAATTGAAACAAATAAGACAGACTGAGACAAAAACGAAGTTGGGTTTTTGTATTTTATTAAAAAAGATATATTTGCAAATATAGGAGCAACATGATTTCACCAAAGGCCGCAGCCCAGTGTGGAGTCAGTTTCTCAAATGAGTGAACAAAAACACTAGGCTTATATGCATCTTCAGAGTGACAGCACACACGCACTTGGCTTAGTATGACACTACAATTTTTACATGCAATCTGATACACATGAAGACAATCAAGAAAATACAAGAGACATCTTGGAGACATCTCACCTCCTCCTCCCTGTACGACTGTCATCCCCCCCAGTTACAGCTAAACTGGCATGGGAAAACTAGAGATAGTTTTAGGGTGACCTTGTACCTTTATCGGTTCAGGCAAACAGTGCTCACATAATGTTCCAGACTGGATGTCTCACAAAGTTAGAATCAAAATCTACATGTGGGAAATGAGATGGACTCTTTCAGCATTTGTGGATGAATTAAAGTACAAATAAAGCATAAAAATATAAGGAATTATGCTTAAATGCAATTTCGCCATTACAATCAGCAACATAGTTAAATACATGAGAGACCCTTCAGCGCTAACGGAGAAAGGCATCCTGGGTGCCAGGGTGTGGTGTGGAAGAAGTATTGAGATCCTTTACTTAAAAGTACTAATACCACACTGTAAAAAATACTAAAAGTCCTGCGTTGAATGCAGGTGTTTTCAGTTCTTCTGGCTGATTAGACCTCTCCTCAGGTGGAAGGTGGGCCGGAGATTAGATGGGAGTTCATTAGGTCACAAATCCTTTCTACCAACAAGAATGATACAGCTGTCATATGTCCTGCCCTTTTACATGTGCAACAGAGCTAACAAAAGGCTCAGGAAGATGTCAATCAATCAGTCTATACACACCCACACAGTCCTGGGAGGAGGTCTAATCAGCCAGAAGAACTGAAAACACCTGTATGGGTGTTCAGGGCCTTTAAAAGTAAGAGTACTCAATGCAGAAAAATCCTCACGTTTTAGAAACTGGAAACGATCAAAACAGTGCTGTGTTCAACCAACCGACGAATCATTTCAGCTGGACTTGTAGGCCTGTATATGGCTGGGTAGTTTGAGAATAGTAAAACATTGTATTTTGTGAACTGCATGTATTTTATGTTGCACACATCTTAACTTGTAAAGTAACTAGTAACTAAAGCTGTCAGATGAATATAGTGGAGTAAAAAAGTACAATATTTCCCTCTGAGATGTAGCGGAGTAGAAGTAGAAAGTGGCATGAAAAGCCACGTACGCAGACCCGTTGCTAGACCTCAGTCTTAAGGGGGGCACATGAAATACATGGGGGGGCACAATTATTATTGGCGTACAGTACGTATATGTATAATAATCATATACTCTTGTTATACTATTCGCACGTAATCATCACGTTAAACATAACCAACAGCAATATGACCAGGTAGCCTATATAGCCTACAACACATTACATAGAAGAAATGTTATGAATATCCATAAAACACGTGACTATACAACATATTAGATGTAACACCAGAAGCATCTCTCAAACCACTAATCTTCTGCGGAAATAAGCTTAATGGGCCCCGCCCAGATCTCTCCTTTTCCTTGCTCTCCTCTCCTCTCTTTTTTTTTCCTTTTCTCTTCCTCTCCCTGTCTTCTCTCTGGTTTCTCTCTTTCTCTGTTCTCCTCTCCTGTTCATCTCCTGTACCTCTCCCCTGCTCTTCCTCTCCTGGTCTCTCCTCTCTTCTCTCCTTTCCTCTCCTGTCATCTCCTGTACCTCTCCTCTGCTCTCTCTCCTTTCTCTCTTTTCTCTTTTCCTTTTTCCTTTTCTCTGTCTCTCCTCTTTTCTCCTGGTTCCTCTCCTGCTCTCCTATCTCTTCTCTCCTATGCTCTCCTTCCTCTGATCTTCCTCTAACTTTCTCTCCTCTCCTCACACTCTCACTAAATAGTATCATCTCTGATCCATCCTGCTCAACTCTCCGACAGAGCAGGGCCCCTCCGCATCTCTCTCTCAGACCCTCTGCCTGTGGCACGCCCTCCCGCCCAACACACGACTCCTCCTTCCTCTCTGACGACTCAACCAACTCTCTGAAATCCACTAACAATACTAAAACTTACAAATGATACACTCACTCACCACCTAAAAATTTAAACCAACCATACATTATACACCAAAACAAACAACACAAGAGTCCAACTTTTTTCCCACAACAATTAAAAAAACAAAAATATAACCAAATTACTTTTCACAAATCCATTAAAATCAATAATTTGGCACTAACCCTACACAACAGACGTCCTATCGGGCGTGTCTCAAACATTGCATTTTAAAGCAGTCAATAGAAGAATATGCATTGCTATGCATGTGCCATGAGACACACACGCACGCACACGCGCACACACACACACACACACACACACACACACACTTCGAACCTACCGGTACTTTGAGTGGAGGCAGCCTGTCCTCTCTCCAGTCCCTCCTGTCATTTGAAGCTGCATGCTTATTTAAGCCCTTGTCTGTAAATCTTAAACCCCTTAATGAAGAAGGTCGCGTCCGATGATACAGATGTGAATTTCCTGCAGGCATAACAAAATGCGGAGTCCTTTTCCACCGAGTAGCCTACGCAAGCCAGTCCCTGTTCAAATACCAGCTACAGCTACGTTTTTTTTTAACCAAACATTTTGACTGGATATTTCCTCAACACAACCTGTTTGGGTTTGTCCGTCACACCCCCTGATTCAACAGTTAGTTGTGGCCCAAATGCTGCCCCAGTCGCAGTTGCACTTGACCTGCAGGTCCTGCCAGGCCCAGGGTCGGGCTCCACGGAGCTACTAGCATCAGGCTCAGACTGTCGTCCAGGGGCTCCTTCTCCAACGACAACATCAGGAGGCGTCGGTGCCGTATCCAATTTGGCAGAGGAGAATGTTGGTGGGCTTTTCAACCACTTAGCAGGGAACTGAAGCGAGTAAGCCCGGCGAAAACTCATCCAGCTTTCCAAAATGTGCGGTAACTGTTGAGCGGCTACACTGACGTGGCTACGTCACGTCGTAGCCTAACTTTCTTTAGTAAGGCCGTGATAGGCTGTTGCAGTGTAGATTCCCATCAATCAAACAAAAATCACACCATTGTTTATTTATATTTATAATGTTTTAATGATAAAGAATGCAACATTAATGCAACACAAAATTAGCAACTATGATAATATAAAATTAAAGTAATTTTTTTAAGAGATCTGTGCCTCAAGTGGGGGGGCACAAGCATTTTTGGGGGCGGGCCCGGCCCCCTATGGCCCGCCCATAGCGACGGGTATGCACGTACGTACAAGTACCTCAACATTTGTACTTATGTACAGTAATGAAGTAAGTACTTGGTTGGATTCAACCACTAGTTCCAGGTACTATAGGTCTCTCTACAGTATAGTGGAGATGTGGTAGTAGTGAATAATGAAGAGCCTGATTCTGTTAACTCACTGAACAAACATTTGGTGAACCATGTGTACGTTACAGAGGGGAATGTGTGCTCAGGGAGATAAGATGATCTGCAGCGCACCGCTGCACAGCTGCAGAGAAAGCTAGTCAAAACATCTGGATTGGCAGTTAGGGTAAGGGCTACAGACTAAGCAATATGCGCCTCACCTGCAAATTCCAGGTTGCGTGTGTTTGAAATGTTCCGTGTGAAATTCAAGATGGGTTGGGTCTCGGCACATAGACATTTTCCCAGTCTTAAGTCTTTGTCATGTACACAAAAAGTAGTGCTGTCAGTTAAACGCGTTACTAACGGCGTTAACGCAAACCCATTTTAACGGCGTCAATTTTTTTATCGCGAGATTAACGTTCTTTTTGGCCTAGCAAACTTTGTAGTTTTTTTCACATGCTGTTGCAACAACTAGTAACGTTATAAAGACTACAACACCACACCAGATCTAACTAGACCAGAAAGAAAACAACAGGCACGCCGCACACACTTGTTTGGGCTTGCGAGCTGGCCAAAGAGTAGTAGGCTAACGTTATGTTTTGAGTGGATGGCGAGCGCGAGACCCCGAAATGGATGCCAATAAGATTCTGAATGGAAAGTTTACTTTTAAAAAGTTGTCGAGGGGCGGCCTCTAGCTCAAGCAGTAAGAGAGTTCGCCCCATGTTGGCTGAGTCCTGCAGCGGCGCGGGTTCAAATCCGACCTGTTGCCCTTTGCTGCACGTCGTCCCCCATCTCTCTCCCCCTTTCCAGTCTATCCACTATCACTGTATATTAAAAGGGAAAAGCCCCCCCCCCCCCACACACACACACAGCCTGTACTCCACGGAGAAAGCAGCCACACTGGAACTGCTGCAAAGTGCAAACGCTGTCTCATTAACCGGTGATCACTGGACATCAGTGAGTAATCAAAATTATTTAGGCGTCACTGCACACTATATTGGCTATGTATATCAGCATATGGTTTTAGGACTGCGTTGTTTGTATCGTTTTTTTTTTTTTTACTGTTTTTGTCATTTGGGACATTGTCCACCCCCTTTTCTGTCTAGGAGAATTGTTACATTCCTTATTAGAAAAATGTAAAGGTTACAAATGTCCTACAAATTTTATTTGTACTGTATAAGCAAAGTGTTAGTGTTACATCTCAGTTAGGTTAGGCAGGCCTACTTGGAGGAATTGTGCAATAATGAGAGATTCAAACATTTTTCTTTTGTTTACAGTAAACAATTACAAATCTTAAAGTCAAGTTCTTTCTTTGCATTCATTTGATTCCCAATCAAGATGCACTGGTAAGAATTGATTTCCATTGTTAATATGTACTTAAAATGATGAAATGCAAAATAATACAATTTTATCCATGTGATAAAACATGCGATTAATCGCGATTAACTATAGCAATTTGGCGATTAATCGCGATTAAAAAAATTAGCCCTAGTAAAAAGCCAATCAGATACCTGGTTACGAAGACAATACACATTACTACAAAGACAATGTTAACAACTGCACATGTATTTAGTAACAGAGGGTCTTGATCATTCGATTTTAATTGTTTAAAAAAAAAAAAAGAAAGACAATACGTTGTAGATTTCTGCATAACAGCTCATGATGCTTTATCTTCCTTGTGACTGCCAAAGACCGTTCAGAGGATTTGGCAACATATTTCTCTCTGGGGTAAAACAATAAGTAAAGTTAGAAGTGCCATATTATAGGGCATGATAATACGAAAATAAAAACATGAACAATTATTACGAACAAGCTGTGAAATCTGACTTACCGCCTCTAACTTCTTGAGTCTTTGTTGGAGCCACCAGGCTCTTGGGTCAACACACCAGTCACCATTCTTAGTGAGAAGGCTTTAGGGGTGAAAAGACAGGTATGAGACAAAACACACACAAAGTTGACGTTGATTAGGGCTGCAACTAACAATTATTTTCATTGCCGATTATTTTCTCAATTGAGTAGTTGTTTGGTCGGTAACACTTTACTTGAAGGTATCTACATAACAGTGACATGACCCTGTCATGAACACATGACACTTTCATTACACAGTCATGACACATGAACCCTATCCCTAACTGACTCAAACCGATTATCCAAATTTAATAATTCATTTAATAGTTGACAACTAATCCATTAATCGTTGCAGCTCTTGTATTGATTTTCTCATGTAACTTTCGGTAAGAAAGCAAATACGTGTATTTCCCAAAATGCCGAACTACTGATGTTGTGCCAAGGTTTCTGCTGGCCTTTCTCTCTCGTTCACATCACTCTTGTTTGTCAGCTCGGGATCAGCTGTAGTCACTACCTGAGTCAACACAAACACAGACACAAAATGAAGCTTGTGTGAGTGTACTTTTACTTACATGTATGCATGTATTGGACAATGAGGAAACGTGTGTTCCTCATGTACAAAGCAGGCGTGGACAGGTTCCTTAATGGTGGCATTGTTGGCTTTCATACAGCAGGTGGGGATAGGTCCTGCTGGACTCCTGGGACTAGGCAAGTGACACTGAGGACACACTACAATGCACACAAAACAGAATCAAAGTATTAAATATTCCTTCAGGCTGACTATGTTTTAAGAGCAAACTAAATTGTATGTTGCTAGTTTTATACCCTCCCACCTCCCGAAATAGGCAATTTTCATAATGTACAAGGAAATACAAATACAGGGCACAAATAGCAGATATTACATAGATAAAACATGTTAGTTAGTGAGCTAGCCACGGGTGCCTGGGTGGCCTATTGGTGGAGCGTGTGCCCATATATAGAGGCTCAGTCCTTGACGCTGAGGCTGCAGGTTTGATTTCCGACCTGCTGCACTTTCCTGCATGTCATTCACCCTCTCTCTCCCTTAAAGTCCTAAATGCCAAAAAAAAAGTTTTAGCCAGGCTAGATTTTAATCTATTATTATGCTATAAGCCAAGCTGACTGCTAGCTTTCACCGTACAGACATGAGAGACAGACCACACTCACCTTGTGTAATCAGTATGGTGAGACATATGAGAGACAGTCCATAGTGAAAAGAGAAAGGCATCCTGGGTCCCAATATGATCGTCTCCGTACAGTAGAAATCTGATTAGAGTGAATAATTAAGAATGCTATTCTGGAGAGCCAATAATCCAACACTTGTCAGTGAAGTAAACAGTGAAGCTCTGACTTGCCAGAGGAAAAGTGCTCGATATAAATGAGGCCAATGTCGCGGGGACACGCATTACCCTACAGTCCAGAAAAGAGTAAGACAGCTGTCTGTTTAGGGAGGTTACATAATGACTGTCAGTGTGCACTCCCTTTAGGGCACGTGTCAAACTCAAGGCCCGCGGGCCAAATCCGTTTTTTTACAAATCAGCTTATTTTTTAATTGTTTTTTGCGACTTTTGCGACTTTTCCAATGTTTTTTGCCCCGTTTTACGACGTTTTTGTTGCTTTTTTTCCAACTTCTTTTGCTGACTTTTTTGGGTCTTTATGTCGACTGAGCTGTAAGTGAGAAGAATATATGAGACATGCAATAATACAATAAAAGATGCTTGACTTTTACGATGAAATAATAGCATGTGAATAACATAAACATGTCTGGCCCTGGATGTGATTCTTGTTTTGCAGTGTGGCCCTTCGTGGAATTGAGTTTGACACCCCTGCTTTAGGGTGTTTTGGGTAATGGTACTGTCACGCACGGAAGGAGCAGGAGTCAGACTGGAGTTAGTGCAGCGAGTTTTATTCACAATGATCCAACAGAGAGTAGTGTGAACAGGCAGAATACCGGCAAGAGACAAGGTAATGCTCAGAGGAGCAGCAGACAACAGGATGCCAACAACAGGTAAAGAAGTACTGAGAATAAACTAGAAATATGAGAGCAAGTCAGCCTGTGCTGCTTAAGAAGGTGGTTACTGATGAGATGCAGGTGGTGAACTGATGATGAGGCGTAATGCAGTGCAGGTGCGTGTAATCAGTAGTGAGCGGCTGGGAGGAGTGAGTGCTGGGGACAGCGAATGGGAAACACAAACTCAAAGTCCATGAAAACCTAGAAAGTCCATGAAAACCAACTGAAAAGTCCATGTAAAGCTGACAGGTACCTAATAAAAATTCCTAGTAAAAATGCTTGTTTTTTTTGTTTTTTTTACAAATAAGTTATATCTAATGAACACACCAGAAACTTCATGTACATGTACTGTAGGGACCTGGTTACAGTAAAATATGAGTTTAAACTCAAGTTACACTTGCAGTATGCAGAATTGTTTTTTTGTAAGACCAATATGTTTACATAGAACATGAACATTTAAATAGGGTAGGTATGGAGCAGAAAAAAAAAAAAAAAAGGCAACCAATCATACACATCCTCCACACAAATATCAGTCAATGGGGCACACATAGATGGGTTGGGTCATGGCACATTTTTAACTCTTTGTCATGTACACATGTTAAAAAGCCAATCAGATACCTGGTTACGAAGACGATACAGATTCCTACAAAGACATTGTTAACAACTGCACATTTATTTAGTAACAGAGGGACTTGATCATTTGATTTTAATTGTTTTAAAAAAAAGAAAGAAAATTGATTTCTGCATATGAGCTCATGATTCTTCATCTTCCTTGTGGCTGCCAAAGACCGTTCAGAGGATTCTGCATATTCCTCTCTGGGGTAAAAAAAAAAAAGTAAAGTCAGAAGTCCCACAGGTGTTACGTCTGAGGAAACAGCAGGCTTGGACCCAAAATGCAGAGTGTAGCGACGAGGAGGAAGCAGGCAGAGTTTAAAGGTTTATTAAACAAAGAAAAGCTTACAACAGAAGGTGTCCTGAGGCAGGCAGGAAAAATATGGAGTTATATTCCTATCTTTAATCAAGACGCATTCTTTCAATTTGAGAGCATTTCTCACTGATATTACGTTCAGATTTTGTAATAATTTCCCAAAAACCTTGTTCTCACACCAAATAGTCACTGCTCGCGCTTGGATTTGCTCTGCTTGTGCTCAAAGTTTGTGCTCGCTTGGATTTTCTCTGCTTGTGCTCAAAGTTTGTGCTCACCTGATTTGCTCTGCTTGCACTCAAACTTTCTGCTTGGACTCAGATATGTTGTTGTTTGGACAGATTTCCTGCTCTCAGCTTTGAACCTTCCCTCGCACTCAGGCTGATTCTGCTCACTTGCAAAGTTTCTGCTCCGGTTTCTCCTGGCGCTGGATTTTTGTGTGTTATAACCCTATCAAAAGTCAACAACCAATAGAATGCCAGCTGTAGTGTTGACCAATGAAATGATCCCAACCCCGTTGAGGGTGCGTGCACTTTACTTTAGAACGTCTGTTGAGGGCGGCTGTAACCTGACTGTAACCAAGTTTATATATCCCGCGCCGTTTATAGCTTTATTATAAGTATATGTCAACAATGTGCACAGAATGGTCGACGCCACTTTCACCCCGCCCCAGGAAACGGGAGAAAGCTTTGAAGTTGGACGTATGAAGTTATGTCCACAACTACGAGGGTGAGTAACATAACTTAAGCACCTAGCTAGCTAGCTAGCATATGGCCTAGCTTGATGTCCAGAAACAAATAGAGGTGGTTTAATGTACCTAAACAATGATCAATGATTACCAAATTTTCTCTCTCATATTGCTCCTCATAACCACTGAAAACTGTCAAAAAATCTAACCCAAAGTCCAATTATTATGGACGTTATGTGACTGATAACTGATTGATATCTGATTGATCATTGTTTAGGTACATTAAGTTACCACGTTCAGCTTTTTCAGCGTTAAGCGCGTTAGAATGTCCCGGCTGCTGTTGAGGGAAACTGTAGTCTATAACTTCCTGAGCGACTGATCGTCCATTTTTGCCCCCTTTACATAATAAATATGGCTATGAAATGGAACATGAAATACATAAATGAGGCAATACATATATAGGCATTAGTCATTATAGTTCAATAGCCTAAATACATATGTTTTACTTATATTTATTTCCGGGGGACTTTTATTTATTCCGTCTGTTTATATGCACGTTATATTCAAAGGAAGTTTAGTTATCTCACAGGCTCAGACTAAAAGCAGCAGCAAGCCTGCCTGACATCAGTGCATAGCATATCACTGCAAAGTAAATAAAATATGAATAAATCACGAGCGGTAGATTCCCAGGTCAGCTAGAGCGGGTAACGGCTCTGCAGACGGACCAGAGTCAGTCAGCACTGGGGAGCGAACCGCGGGGACCAAGCCTACAGGGCTGGTAGCTAGCTGCGCTAGCTGCAGCAGCTAATATTAGAATATTAGACCCAGCACCGGAGGTCTGATCCCCATGATTTAAAACGAAAATCAAATAACCATTTGTTTTTAATACCTGTTTATGAAATGAAAATCAAATGAACGAAAAGTATACGGACCCAGTCTGTTAAGTACAATTTCACCACTAATAAAACAGATCTAGAGATGATATGCTTTATTTGCAACTTAAATGTAATTTTGTTTTAATTAATACAAAGCAAACTGAGCAGAAAGAACAAGTATTTTGTTGGTTTGTTTCTCTTCTTCCAGGTGTGACTGAAGTACCCGTTGAGCTGCATCACAGCTGCACTATGTGCATGGACCTGTGCCAGTCAGAACATCACTCACCTGTGTGCAGAGGACAGGCAGCAGTAGCACAAACCAAGAAGGTTGGCAAGTCTGATAATAATGCAATTGTAAAAATAATAATAATATAATAGTAAAATCATGTTACATACACTTATGTTTCTTGCTTAAATTCACAGGGTGCACAACCAGGCCTGGGAGAGAAAATTACTGATGTCCACAAAACCAAATCAGAGAAGGTAAGGTAAGATAGTAATGATGTTAAAGCAAGCTATGTACACCTAATATAATACGTGTTGATGTCTATGAATCTGTCTTTAATAGGAGCATACTATACAAAGACAACAGTGGAGAGTTCCTGGATCGGTCTGTCCTCAAAGTGCCAGAGATCTACAAGGACTTCAACCCCTTTCTGCAACCATCAGTTATAATCAAAGTGATAAAAGAGAACAAATTATTGTTTTTTTCTGTTGACATGAATAGGTGCCTGTAATGTCTGTCCATATATTCAATCAATTCAATAAATGTTGATAAGTATCACTGCTATTTCTTAAATCATTGTAGTTTTTCAGAGCAATAAGATACAGATTATTAAAACCATGTTCACATTTGCAACAAATTAAAACCCTGATCAAGGCAAATTGTTTTCTGTTGTCCCATAACATTTATAAAAAAAACAGTACAATTAAATTTACCAGAGCTGACACTTGGTAAATAGCTTTAATTTACCTTGTCAAAACAATGAGTAATTCATAACAAATTGCACAATATTTGACACAAAACCTTAAAAGTGTATGGTTCATACTACGGTGAAGCAGTACAATGTGCCTATAGGATTAACTGTAGCAGGAACATTGATATCTGCAAACAGATGACCAGGTTCAGGTGAGTTTGTGAGCAGGGTTATGAATAAAGATAAGATAAGGCTAGTGTTCACAAGAGGGATGATTCAGGTATGGCAACACAAATTAAGAATAATTCAATTAAATAGGAGGTATGTACAACTAGTAGAAGATAAATTAACTATACAAGAGCAATTAAGGTAAAGTTTTGAGGTGGCAAGCTAAAGTATAGTCAATAGCATGGAGTCAAGTCAACAGTGTACACCAGAATAATATATACTGTGATTAAGTAATGATACTTACTGTTGTCTGTACTAATATAAACAAAAAAATAATACAGTGTTTGATGCAGTATGGAGAACAACCAAGTCCCATATGAACCCAAGAGACTTAAGTGCAGCTGTTGATGATGTTCACTACAAACAAAACTTGCAGATGGTTGTAGTCTGTAGCCAGTCATACAGCAGGTAGATCTGGAGCAGATGGTTGTAGTCTGTAGCCAGACATACAGCAGGTAGATCTGGAGCAGATGGTTGTAGTCTGTAACCAGTCATACTGTAGGTAGATCTGGAGCAGATGGTTGTAGTCTGTAGCCAGACATACAGCAGGTAGATCTGGAGCAGATGGTTGTAGTCTGTAGCCAGTCATACAGCAGGTAGATCGGGAGTAGCAGGGTGAATTCTAGCTATCATGGGTTGGTGATATGACACACACAGATCAACAGGGTCAAACCCCTCATCCTCCCACCTGGCTGAAAAGAAAGTAAAACAAAATACTTGTTTTTTCAGTTCAGTTTGCATAAACTTGGTTACAGTCAGGTTACAGTGCAGCCCCCCCCAACAGACGTTCTAAAGTAAAGTGAACGCACCCTCAACGGGGTTGGGATCATTTCATTGGTCAACACTACAGCTGGCATTCTATTGGTTGTTGACTTTTGATAGGGTTATAACACAACAAAAATCCAAGCGCAGGAGAAATCCGGAGCAGAAACTTTGCAAGTGAGCAGAATCAGCCTGAGTGCGAGGAGAAGGTTCAAAGCTGAGAGCAGGAAATCTGTCCAAACAACAACATATCTGAGTCCAAGCAGAAAGTTTGAGTGCAAGCAGAGCAAATCCAAGCGAGCACAAACTTTGAGCACAAGCAGAGCAAATCCGCCGGCGCAGTGACTATTTGAGTGTGAGAGCAAGGTTTTGAGGGAAATTATTACAAAATCTGAACGTAATATCAGTGAGAAATGCTCTCAAATTGAAAGAATGCGGCCTCTTGATTAAAGATAGGAATATAACTCCATAGAAAAAAAGCAATCCCGCAAAATCCAAACAAAGCACTAGAAATCTAAAGACTAGAAAAGGCAAAACCTCAAGGAAGGAGCGACGCAGGGAATGACACAGGGAGCGAAGACGATGAACGGACAAGTGACAAAAAGAAAGCACAGAGACTAAATACACAAGCTAACGAGGGTAGTAACGAGAGACAGGTGACATGAGGGCTGATGAACAGGTAGAACACACCAGGGCAGAGCAGACAATCGCAGAGGCGGGAAAACCACAAGACAGGAAGTAAAACAAGACATGACACAGGAGAAACAGACACTACAAAGTAAAGCAGGAAACTGAAGCATGAACATGCACATGAAAAGGGTTGGGTATCGTTTGGATTTTTACGATTTCGATGCCGAACCGGTACTTTTAAAACCATTCTGATTCCTTAAACCGATTCTCAAAAAACTGAAAAATGCAACCCGGTCTCACGGCAGTTCGTGTAAATGTCCACGTCATTCTTAATCTATTGATACGTGTTCACGGAGACATTTTTCTCGTTTTTTACGTGTAAATGTCACATTATTTTTTACGTGTAAATGTCACATTATTTTCTCGGGGAAAGGACGCCGGGAGGCGGCCGAAAAGGTCACTCCATAAGCCGGGAGGCGCCCGCGAGGCGGCCCGCTGGGGACCCGCCGGGAGTCGGCCGAAAAGGACGCTCCATAAGCCGGGACGCCCCACAATAACGGGATGGCGGAGGTTGGGTTTAGGAAAAAACTTACGGGGAAAGGGCGCCTTAAACGCCAGGAGACGCGCCACAGTAACACGCGGGACAAAACGCCACACGCAGGGACGCCATCCCCGGGAAACAAAGCGCCGCAAACAGGACGCGATCCCCGCTCGCCCGGGTGAAAGTCCTGTGTTGTTTGACCCATCCACCACCCCGACCAACCTCCCTACGCGGATTTTCGGCTTTTTATATTACTCCCTACAATTTCGTGCTGTGGCCACAAAATATGCTTCCCATTGAAATACATTACTTCACATTTTCGTGTTGTCCACCACGTAAAAAACGACAAAAACGTCTCCGTGAACACGTATCAATAGATTCAAATAACGTCACATTTACACGAACTTCCATGAGACCGGGCTGGAAAAATGACATCAAAGATGTAATATGTTTACTAGTGATGACGTGCAGTGAATGGTTAATATGCTTTTACGTCCGTTTTGGTGAGCTCAGAGGGAAAATATGGCATTTTAAAAGTAGCCTACATTTACGTTATCTAGCTAACGGTAGACTACAGAGAAAGTGTGATATTTCTACGTCGGTTTAAGAGCGACAGATTGAAAATATTTCAGTCGACACATTGAGTGGAACCGAAATGAGGAGCCGAAATTTGCGTTCCTACCGGTTGCGTAGGAACTGGTTCCATAGTGGAATCGGGTTTCGGTACCCAACCCTACACATGAATAGAACAAGGAAAAACAGAGAACATAGAGAGAACGCGGGTAACACACAACCATGCACCAACAGCAAGGAAACATTAACACATAGGGAATGAATAGACAACATAACACAAAGACGGGCAGCACGGCAACAGAGACACATGAGATAATCACAAGAACAAAGAACTCAAAAACTGTCACATGGTCAAATGAAGTACACTAAACAAAAAGTCAAAAGGCAAGCTGACCTAGAGCAACACCGTGACAATAGGGTATCAGAATACGAAAATAAAAACATGAACAATTATTACGAACAAGCTGTGAAATCTGACTTACTGCCTCTAACTTCTTGAGTCTTTCTTGGAGCCACCAGGCTCTTGGGTCAACACACCGGTCACCATTCTTAGTGCGAAGGCTTTAGGGGTGAAAAGACAGGTAAGAGACAAAACACACACAAAGTAGATGTTTATTAGGGCTGCAACTAATGATTATTTTCATTGCCGATTAATCTGTCCATTATTTTC
Organism: Perca fluviatilis; assembly: GCF_010015445.1. Classification (NCBI taxonomy): domain Eukaryota; kingdom Metazoa; phylum Chordata; class Actinopteri; order Perciformes; family Percidae; genus Perca; species Perca fluviatilis. The sequence goes on along the minus strand of NC_053132.1, from coordinate 22,946,218 downwards.
TCGATTAATCGATTAGTTGTCTGTTCTATAAAATTACAGCAAATGGTGAAAAATGTGGATCAGTGTTTCCCAAAGCCCAAGATGACGTCCTCAAATGTCTCGTTTTGTCCACAATTCAAAGATATTCAGTTTACTGTCAAAGAGTAGTGCAGAAACTAGAAAATATTCACATTTAAGAAGCTGGAATCAGAGAATTTGACGTTTATTCATAAAAAAAAGAGGATACACACCGAGTGGAGCTTAGCACCGCCCATGACGATTGTGATTGGTTTAAAGAACTGCCAATAAACCAGAGCACATTTTTCTCCCATCCAATGCTGTGTGGACTAGCCAGACCCTCCTCCGCAGCGCTGTGGAGGAAGGTCTGGCAATGCGAGACTACACTGAATGTATTACCTAGGGTCTGCAACCGGTGGCTCTTTTGCCACCCTCCAGTGGCTCCCTGTGGCTTTGACAAAAAAATGATGTAAATGATGAAATAAATAATGGTTATTTTTTAATATGTTACTTTTCATTTATCATTGTTGCAGGGCTAAAGTCATTTGTACATTCTCCATTGAGGCTACATAACATTCCAGTCAACTAAAGTGTGCGTCAAAGCCCATGTCAACCTGGTCTCATGGGCTATACATACCCCTGGCCTTTTTGTTTTTGCAGCACGGAACCTCAATAGCGATCTTGAGTTTCCATAAACTAGCTATGGATTCCAAATCCTAAAAAGTTATATTGAAAGACATTTCCAGAGCAAGCACACTGTCTGCATTTGCTAAAAAAGTATTCAGCTGGGGATGACAGAAAGAGAGTGAACTTTTAGAACTGCCACAGAAAACAAAGCAGAGCAACTCGTCTGTTATTATTTGACACTTTAAGTAAAATTGCATTGAATAGGCTTCATTGAAATATGTTTTGTGGCTCCACATAGATTTTAAATTTTTGTATGGCCAAAAATGGCTCATTTGATATTGAAGGTTGCTGACGCCTGCGCCAGACAGATGTGGCGAGGTGCATTTGTCGATACTAAAATGCACGTTGATGGCGTCGGAAAATGATTAAAGTCCACTGCTTTCTTGTGTGTTACAAGTGAATTATATTTACCGAACACATCAGAACACTCAAAGAATCTGTTTATACAGAAGAGGTAAAACTCCAGTAACACTTGCAATATGCAGAACAACTTTATTGTTAGACCAACATGTTTTGGCTTGAGGCCTTCGTCAGATTCATCATAAAAACACACAAAGAACATTTAAATAGGGTAGGTATTTAGCAGGAATAGAACTGAAAATATAAAAGGTCACCAATCATATACATCCACACAAATATCAGCCAATGGGGAACACACAGATGGGTTGGGTCATGGCACATAGACATTTTCCAAGTCGTAAGTCTTTGTCATGTACACATGTAAAAAGCCAATCAGATACCTGGTTAGTAAGACAATACAGATTCCTACAAAGACAATGTTAACAACTGCACATGTATTTAGTAACAGAGGGTCTTGATCATTTGATTTTGTTTAAAAAAAAAAAGAAATAGTTTGTAGATTTCTGCATAGGCGCTCATGATGCTTTATCTTCCTTTTGGCTGCCAAAGACCGTTCAGTGGTATCTGCAACATATTCCTCTCTGGGGTAAAAAAAAAGTTAAGTTAGAAGTCCCATATTATAGGGCATCATAATACGAAAATAAAAACATGGACAATTTTTACAAATAAGCTGTGAAATCTGACTTACTGCCTCTAACTTCTTGAGTCTTTCTTGGAGCCACCAGGCTCTTGGGTCAACACACCGGTCACCATTCTTAGTGCGAAGGCTTTAGGGGTGAAAAGACAGGTAAGAGACAAAACACACACAAAGTAGATGTTGATTAGGGCTGCAACTAACGATTATTTTCATTGCCGATTAATCTGTCCATTATTTTCTCGAATAATCGATTAGTTGTCTGTTCTATAAAATTACAGCAAATGGTGAAAAATGTGGATCAGTGTTTCCCAAAGCCCAAGATGACGTCCTCAAATGGGAGTGAAGGAACTAGAAAATATTCACATTTAAGGAGCTGGAATCAGTGAATTTGATGTTTATTCATAAAAAAAGGACTCAAACCGATTAACCGATTATCAAAATTGTTGGCGATTAATTTAATAGTTGACAACTAATCGATTAATCTTTGCAGCTCTTGTATTGGTTTGCTCATGTAACTCTCTTCAAGAAAGCAAATACGTGTATTTCCCAAAATGTCGAGCTATTGCTGTTGTGCCAAGGTTTCTGCTGGCCTTTCTCTCTCGTTCACATCACTCTTGTTTGTCAGCTCGGGATCAGCTGTAGTAATTGTGTGTGAGTGTACTTTTACTTACATGTATGCATGTATTGGACAATGATGAAACGTGTGTTCATCATGTACAAAGCAGGCGTGGACGGATTCATTAATGGTGGCATAGTTGGCTTTCATACAGCAGCGGGGGATAGGTCCTGGTGGACTCGTCCTGCGGCTTTGGTTACGCAAGTAACACTGAGGACAAACTACAACGCATAACACAGTGATATTATCAATGTGAGGGAACAACTTTTTCATGCTGATTGTTTTTTTTTAAGATCTGTTTTTTTACTTTACTTTGTTACTATTTTTACCCCGCCACCCCTCCCAAAACAAATATTACATCGTCAGTATGTATCAACAAATACAAATAGAAGGCAAAGAATAGCAGTTAGGATATTACATAGATAGAACATATTAAATAGTGAGCCAGCAAGGCTAGTTTTATTCTGTTATTACAACACAGTCTCACGGCAGTTCGTGAAATGGTCACGTTATTTTTAATCTATTGATTCGTGTACAACAACACGTTAATCTTGTTTTTGTTGTGGTGGCCAGCACAAAATGGTCTATATACAATAGACCATAACGGGACGGTTAACGGGGTAACAAAACGTAACACGCGGGACGTGATCCCCGGCCTCCGGGGTGAAAGTCCTGAATTGTTTGACCCACCCACCACACAAACCAACCCCCTTACGCGGATTTTCATCATTTCATACTAATCGCTACCGTAGTCGTGCTGTGATCACGACATATGCTTTCCACACATTTTTGTGCTGGCCACCATGAAAAAACGAGAAAAACGTCCCCGTGAACACGAATCAATAGATTAAATAACATGACCATTTCACGAACTGCCATGCAACTGGGTTGGTTATTAAGCTATAGGCTAAGCTGACTGCTAGCTTTCACCGTACAGGCATGAGAGACAGACCACACTCACCTTGTGTAATCAGTATGGTTAAACACATGAGAGGCAGTCCATAGTGAAAGGAGAAAGGCATCCTGGGTCCCAAAATGATCGTCTTAACAACGCTATTCTAGAGAGCCAATAATCCAACACTTGTCAGTGAAGTAAACAGTGAAGCTCTGACTTGCCAGAGGAAAAGTGCTCGATATAAATGAGGCCAATGTACGGGGACACGTACACCCCTTCATTCCAGATAAAGAGGAACACAGCCGTCTGTTTGGGGAAGTTACACAATGATTTCATCAGTGTTCTCGCCCTTTAGGGTGTGTTCGGAGAGGGCGCCTAATAAAAATTCCTAGGAAAAATGTCTAATGGTGACATGTGACTATTGCTGTTTTAATTTGTGCACTTTTAACTGACACTAATTCCTTCATGTTGAAACAAATACCACCTTTTTAAATAGCACTGGAATATTTAACTTTGAACCTATCTGTCTGAATGTATGTGGTCTGAATTCCTGAGCTAACACTAACCCAGTGTGAAATTTAAGTTGAGCTATTTAAAAAAATTTTTTTATTAAGGGTTAATAACATCTGACAAAAAATTCCAATATTGAAAAAAATGGTTATGTTGGATGGGTCAAATTCAGACACCAACTTCCAACCAGAACACAGTCAGAAGACCTCACATTACATTGGTGAGAGTCGGGCAGATTGTGTGTTCAACAACTTTCAACGCATTACTTAGCGTCTCAAATTTAGCATGTTAGCATGATACAGACAAAAATTTAGCGTGACTTTTTTAAATTTAAAACTAAACCTACATCATGTATTTTCCTAAACATTAAAATAAATTGTTCTACATTTTGGGTAATAGGCTTATTCACTTACCGCAGAGTTGGATAAAAAAACGCTTAATCTGTGAAATAAATATGACGCTACAGCCAGCATCTGGTTAGCTTAGCCTAGCATAAAGCAGAGATGGGGACTCGAGTTTGAGACTCGAACCAAAGTTTCACACACAGTGACTTCAGACTTGACTTGAGACTTGTGATGCGGGACTCGTGAACAATCTTCTTTTTTTTTTAGAAAACATCTGATGAGCTGAATGTTCTTGCCCTCCCTGTGTAACCTATAACCTCTACGTAATAAGTAACGTATCTGCTTCGCGGCCACAAGTGAGAGAGGACAACAAGCATGTCGACCACTCCGGCAGCTGCTGTGGCATTCATCAGAAGCTTTGGCTTTAAAAACGTAAGACAACAAGGACCAAACTAAAGAAGCGCTGAAGCTACATATGTGGTATCAAGATAAAGGATTCTGGCTCAACCGCGTCTGATTTTATCAGACACCTAAAAGCGGCCCCTGAGAGTTTAGCTAGTGTTCAGAAATTCTAAAAGACGTGTTCGTTTGATTTCTGAGGAGGAAGGAGAGGCTTGGGTCGAATTGAAAGTTAAGCAAAAGGTTTAATGAACAACACAATGAAAATGACATGACAAAAACAATCAAACATAAAACATGAAACACTGCCAGCAGTGGACTGAAATGACATGCCTCCTCTTCAGGAATTACATCAATCAGTCCTGAATCATTCTCAGGTTCCGAATTATATTCCTGTCTCTCAGGTTAAGGACACACCTCTGAATTTCAGGTTTACTCCAGGTCACAGACAAAGGTCGTTTATCATGGTAGTGCCGATTCTGTTGAAGTTTACAGAGTTTGCATTTCCTTTGTTCTAATCAAGTCTGGCCCCGCAGGGAGTGGCTCCCCAAAAGTTGTTTAAACAATAAGTCTTCTAGAGCATCTACATTCATGCTAAATAACAGACATGACCTAATTCATTCTTTAGAAACTAGGTTTGGGGTGAGGCAGTCAAATGCTGATTAGGCTTAATCGGTATTGCAACAATCCTTTTCGACTCAGTTTCAGTGTCACTCAGTCACACAACAGTTTACATTTTTAAGTTACATTTTTTACCTAAAAGTATATTGTACTAAAACATAAGCATGGTTTTAACTTTTTTATCTTCAACACTAGCACACGTGTTTAGCTGTGGTAACGTTAGCTTGCTTTTTGCTTTATCCAGGACCTACGGGGGGGTTAACTCCGACTGTCGTTCGCTAAAATATGAATAAGTGTTGGGGGGGATTTATGTAATCATTTACAGCCACCATGTTAATTATTAATGTTGGCTCCAAACCAGTTGCAGGATTACTGTTGATCATGTAACGCTACAGTTTTATTCAGTTAACGTTAACACTGGGTTTGAGAGTCTGGGGGATGTGCTGACTTACACTAGCTTATAAATTGTCATTAGTTGTAGACGCAATGCACATTACATGTTTGTGCTCTGTAAGTGAAAACTAGGTTACAGTAATTGCTAATAATTTTAGCAATATTTTCGTGATACCCTCAGTAAGCAATGTTTGGTCTGTACTGTATGTTCATTTTACAAAGCAAAATACAGTTATTAACTTGAAAGTAAAGCACTCCTGGTGATTTTTGTCACATTGCAATAGACTGTTCACACTGATTATATTAAAACCTTTATTAACTCCTCATAAAACCATAAATTGTCTGCATTATTTTCATTCTGTTGGTGTTGATTTTTTTAGCTTTGCAGGGAGAGATCATGGCTAGTCTTTTTTTTTTTCCCATGCTAAGCTCACTTGCCGTTGGCTGTGTAGATTCACATTCATCCTGCAGACATGGCAGTAACTCTCAGCAAGAAAATGAAAGAGTGTAGCTTATATCCCAACATGTCCAACTATCCTAGTGTTTTTTTAATTGTCCAGATGTTTATACTTCCAAAGAAATCATCAAGGCTGTGTGTAACTTTAGGTAGCTTTTCATTTTGATCCCATCATTGCATGTTTTGGTTAATTGCGCAGTTTGAGTTTTAGCAGTGTGTGTATTTTGTGTGTTGCAGTTATTATTTGCATGGTTTTGTGGATTTGCTGTGTTTTCTTAATTATTTGTTGGACTGAGAATCAAGGCTATGAGAAGCATCTGTGAATGCCTGGACCACACCCCCCCTCCACAGCTCAGGATTGGCCACAGGATAGTATGATGTGCTTGTTAAAGATGGATGTGAAACAGGTGCAGAAAAGAAGGGGGACAAAGTAAAAGAGTAGGAGAGGAGGGTTTAGCTTTTAGTACCTTTGATGTTGTGCAGAAGTAACCGTTTTTATTTTAAATAAATTATTGAAGAATCATCAGTTTTTTTAACAGTGGAAACACTTTTTTTTTGCAGCACCTCACACAAATGTGTGACATATGCTGTATACCACCAATAGCACCAAGACAACATTTCTCAAAATGATCTTTATTAGTTTGGAAGACAGAAAAAATCCATTTAAAAGGGATTGATAATAACTTTTAATATACTAAAAACAGAGGAAATCAAACATTTCATCCAAGTTAGTAAAACAATTAAACAGAATTTGGTGCCAGTGTGAAGCTGCGTAGAAGGTCATGGTGCAACATATTTAGGGAGTAGTATTTTGCATGATATTCCTCTCTGTGGAGAAAAAACTATTTAAAGGAGTTTAAGGAGCTAACCACACGGAAACGCTTTTTGGTGTAAACGCACGTTTTGCATCGTTTTGGCCGATCGTCCAAACGAATCCTGTTAACGCACTGCCCGAAGACGCATTTTTTTTAAAACTTTTTTTTTGGTCACTTAAAATAAAATTGCATTGAATAGGCTTCATTGAAATATGTTTAGTGGCTCCACATAGATTTTTTATTTTTGTATGGCCAAAAATGGCTCATTTGATAGTGAAGGTTGCTGACGCCTGTGCTGGACAGATGTGGCGAGGTGCATTGGTCAATATTAAAATGCAAGTTGAAAGTTGAAATATAGGGTAGGTATGGAGCAGAAAAAGAACTGAAAATATAAAAGGTCACCAATCATATACATCCACACAAATATCAGCCAATGGGGAACACACAGATGGGTTGGGTCATGGCACATAGACATTTTCCCAGTCTTAAGTCTTTGTCAAGTACATTGACATGTAAAAAGCCAATCAGATACCTGGTTACGAAGACAATACAGATTATTACAAAGACAATGTTAACAACTGCACATGTATTTAGTAACAGAGGGACTTGATCATTTGATTTGAATTGTTTAAAAAAAAGAAAAGAAAGAACATACTTTGTAGATTTCTGCATAGGAGTTCATGATGCTTTATCTTCCTTGTGACTGCCAAAGACTGTTCAGAGGATTTTGCAACATATTCCTCTCTGGGGTTAAAAAAAAGTTAAGTTAGAAGTCCCATATTATAGGGCATCATAATACGAAAATAAAAACATGACATTTTTTTACAAACAAGCTGTGAAATCTGACTTACTGCCTCTAACTTCTTGAGTCTTTCTTGGAGCCACCAGGCTCTTGGGTCAACACACCGGTCACCATTCTTAGTGCGAAGGCTTTAGGGGTGAAAAGACAGGTATGAGACAAAACACACACAAAGTAGACGTTGATTAGGGCTGCAACTAACGATTATTTTCATTGCTGATTAATCTGTCCATTATTTTCTCGATTAATCGATTAGTTGTCTGTTCTATAAAATTACAGCAAATGGTGAAAAATGTCGATCAGTGTTTCCCAAAGCCCAAGATGACGTCCTGAAATGTCTCGTTTTGTCCACAACTCAAAGATATTCATTCTGTCCAAGAGGAGTGAAGGAACTAGAAAATATTCACATTTAAGAAGCTGGAATCAGAGAATTTGACGTTAATTCATAAAACAATTACTCAAAACGATTATCAAAATAGTTGGCGATTAATTTAGTAGCTGACAACTAATCGAGTAATCTTTGCAGCTCATGTAGTGATCTTCTCATGCAACTCTCGGCAAGAAAGCAAATACGTGTATTTCCCAAAATGCCGAACTACTGATGTTGTGCCAAGGTTTCTGCTGGCCCCTCTCTATTGTTCACATCACTCTTGTTTGTCAGCTCGGGATCAGCTGTAGTCACTACCTGAGTCAACACAAACACAGACACCAAATGAATATTGTGTGAGTGCACTTTTACTTACATGTATGCATGTATTGGACAATGAGGAAACCTGTGTTCATAATGTACAAAGCAGGCGTGGACAGGTTCCTTAATGGTGGCATTGTTGGCTTTTATACAGCAGCTGAGGATAGGTCCTGCTGGATTCCTTAAACTGTCCGTGTTATTCCAGTAACACTGAGGACACACTACAACGCACACAACACAGAGTCATATTATCAACGTGAGGGAAAAACTCTTTCAGGCTGATTGTTTTTGTTAAGATCTGTTTTTACTCTACTTTGTTGCTATTTTTATCCCCCCACCCCTCCCAAAAAAGTATTACATTGTCAGTATGTATCAAGAAATACAAATAGAAGGCAAAGAATAGCAGTTAGGATATTACATAGGTATAACATGTTAATTAGTGAGCTAGCCAGGCCAGTTTTAGTTTATTATGATGCTATATGCTAAGCTGACTTCTAGCTTTCACCATACAGACATGAGAGACAGACCACACTCACCTTGTGTAACCAATATGGTTAAACACACAAGAGACAGTCCATAATGAAAGGAGAAAGGCATCCTGGGTCCCAAAATGATCGTCTCCGTACAGTAGAAATCTGATTATAGTAAATAATTAACAACGCTATTCTGGAGAGCCAATGATCCAACACTTGTCAGTGAAGTAAACAGTGAAGCTCTGACTTGCCAGAGGAAAAGTGCTCGATATAAATGACTTTAATGTGGGGGACACATACACCTCTCTATTCCAGATAAAGAGGAACACAGCCGTCTGTTTGGGGAGGTTACACAATGATTTCATCAGTGTTCTCGCCCTTTAGGGTGTGTTCGGAGAGGACGCCTAATAAAAAATCCTAGGAAAAATGTCTAATAGTGACATGTGACTATTACTGTTAATTTGTGCACTTTAAACCGACACTAATTCCCTCATGTTGAAACAAATACCACCTTTTTAAATAGCACTGGAATATTTAACTTTGAACCTATCTGTCTGAATTTATGTGGTCTGAATTCCTGAGCTAGCACTAACCCAGTGTGAAATTTAAGTTGAGCTATTTAAAAAAAAACAAGTTTTATTAAGGGTTAATAACATCCGACAGAAAATTCCAATATTGAAAAAAGGGATATGTTGGATAAGTCAAATTCAGACACCAACTTCCAACCAGAACACAGTCAGAAGACCTCACATTACATTGGTGAGAGTCGGGCAGATTGTGTGTTCAACAACTTTCAACGCATTACTTAGCGTCTCAAATTTAGCATGTTAGCATGATACAGACAAAAATTTTGCGTGACTTTTTTAAATTTAAAACTAAACCTACATCATGTATTTTCCTAAACATTAAAATAAATTGTTCTACATTTTGGGTAATAGGCTTATTCACTTACCGCAGAGTTGGATAAAAAAAACGCTTAATCTGTGAAATAAATATGACGCTACAGCCAGCATCTGGTTAGCTTAGCCTAGCATAAAGCAGAGATGGGGACTCGAGTTTGAGACTCCGACTTGAACCAAAGTCTCAAACACAGTGACTTCAGACTTGACTTGAGACTTTTGCTCAAAAGACTCGGACTTGAGATGCGGGACTTCTTTTTTTTTTTAGAAAACATCTGATGAGCTGAATGTTCTTGCCCTCCCTGTGTAACCTATAACCTCTACGTAATAAGTAACGTATCTGCTTCACGGCCACAAGTGAGAGAGGACAACAAACATGTCGACCACACCGGCAGCTGCTGTGGCATTCATCAGAAGCTTTGGCTTTAAAAACGTAAGACAACAAGGACCAAACTAAAGAAGCGCTGAAGCTAAATATGTGGTATCAAGATAAAGGATTGTGGCTCAACCGCGTCTGATTTTATCAGACACTTAAAAGCGCCCCCTGATAGCTTAGCTAGCACACGTGTTTTGCTCAGGTAACGTTAGCTTGCTTCTTGCTTTAGCCAGGACCTCCGGGGGTTAACTCCGACTGTTGTTCGCTAAAATATGAATAAGCCTTGGGGGGGATTTACGTAATCATTTACGTCCCGCTGGCAGCCACTATGTTAATTATTAACGTTGGCTGCAAACATACAGTATATAATAATGGACCAACAGATCCCGTTGCTGTGGATGGAGACCAGTGAAGGCTATTTGAAGCACTTTTCCGGTGAGCGCTAGCGTTACCGCGCAGCCTCCAACTGAGAGAGACAACGTAGATGTGACGTGAGCAACCTGTCTGAAAGTTGGAAGTCTTCTGGTAGCTGTGCCGAGAGAAATCTCAATCATTCCCAATCTTGCAGAGACGGAGAGAGAGCGTAGGTACAGTACAGGCCAAATGTTTGGACACACCTTCTCATTCAATGCGTTTCCTTTTTATTTTCATGACTATTTACATTGTAGATTCTCACTGAAGGCATCAAAACTATGAATGAACACATATGGAATTATGTACTTAACAAAAAAGTGTGAAATAACTGAAAACATGTCTTATATTTTAGATTCTTCAAAGTAGCCACCCTTTGCTTTTTTATTAATAAGGGAAAAAATTCCACTAATTAACCCTGACAAGGCACACCTGTGAAGTGAAAACCATTTCAGGTGACTACCTCATGAAGCTCATTGGGAGAACACCAAGGGTTTGCAGAGTTATCAAAAAAAGCAAAGCGTGGCTACTTTGAAGAATAAAATATAAGACATGTTTTCAGTTATTTCACACTTTTTTGTTAAGTACATAATTCCATATGTGTTCATTCATAGTTTTGATGCCTTCAGTGAGAATCTACAATGTAAATAGTCATGAAAATAAAGAAACACATTGAATGAGAAGGTGTGTCCAAACTTTTGGCCTGTACTGTATATATGAGGAGATAACATGGGCACAGGCTAATTATTGCTAACTAAAATGCTAGTTAACATTAGTAATTAAACCTAAACAGCTCATGTAAGTCGAAACTGCCTGCAAGCTTCTCCTGTACTATACGGTAATTCCTCTACTATGTGACACAATCGTTAGCCTATTTTTACAAAAACGTCTGCTACGGAGCCATAACGTGAGATACAAGGTAATGGAGCCTTTTATACGTTGTCGTGTTTCTTTAGAAATAAACAATGGACAAATAGTCTTTAAACGCTTCAGATGTAAAGTTATTCGCTGTCAAGTGACGTCAAAATTAATGGCAGTCAGTGGAATGCTAACGGGAGGTGATCGCTTTGTAGCATCAAAATGGCGCCATAGTAGGTTCAGGTTCTGAAGCGAAGCTTACCCCCTTGGCTGCAAACCAGTTGCAGGTTTATTGTTGATCATGTAACGCTACGGTTTTATTTAGTTAACTTTAACACTGGGTTTCAGAGTCTGGGAGACGTGTTGACTTACACTAGCTTATAAATTGTCATTAGTTGTAGAGTCCACAACTGACATAAGATCCTGTGTCTTTGTCACCGGATGCTCAATGCTCTTCCCTGAAAAGATAAGAGTTTAAATAAACACTGAGTTTAATAATAGTGTAATGTATTAGAGTCACAGAAAGACAAACAGGTTTGTTTTTTTACAGTTCAAATCATGAACTTTATTGTCACGCCATGAATTTTATCCCACCAACTTAGTCATCTATACACAATATGATTTGTGGGAAAAACATAAAATTAAGACACAGTTACACTAAAACCACAAACATCTGGACGATTTAAAGATTGACACATAAAAAATTGAGGGAAAAAAAACCCTGAAAATCCTGATGCACTGAGTAATCCGCGCCATAACCCTCTGACCTATAGGACCATGTAATGACGACTATGTCATTTTCAGATTTCTATTAAAGCAGATGCATACTGCTAACTGGTGTTTAACTTAATGTGACTGACTTGTATAGCTGCCTTTGTAGTTTAATGTAAGAAGTGATGCTGGAGAATCAAATGAAGAGGAGGTTTACAGAGGAGATTGTTTTAAAACACAGTGCACTGATTTAAACCTAAATTAAGACAAGTAGCACCATCTCAAATCTGCCAGTCGGTAATAGTAATTCATTACACTGGTGGACAGCACTAAAAGTGAACATCTGGGCCCCTGTCAGTCCACTGATTGCCATATTGTACTGTGGAATTATTTTAGGACTTTTTTTTAAAAGTTATTTGTCAATTTACTGGTTGAGATGAGAACACAGACACTAGAATCACTAGATCGCAGTTGATGATGCGCTCGATGCCAACCCCCGGAATTCCCCCCGCCCCCCGTCTGCGCCGCGGTTCTGTTCCGTCGTCGCCATGCCTCATACTGTACCACATAGGGTTTGGCATCGTTTGGATTTTAACAATTCTGATTCCAATTCCAATTCTTCCTTTCGATTCCGGTTCTTATCGATTCGCAATTCCGATTCTTTGAGGGGTGGAGTTGAAATGGGTCACATGCCTATTTTCACAAATTAAAGCAAAAATGTTATTTTGATTTAATGGTATTTTGCAGTTTTACAGGGCTTTTTCAATGTAAAATAAAGCCAACACTAGAGTGCTACTTACTGTGCTCCAAGGCTGCAACACAACAAGCGCCTGGCCGCTTCGGAAACCAAAACTTGTGCATATTAAATTGGGAAGCGACGATAGGATTTGAAAACAAATCCTCTAAACGATTCCAATAAAGAAAATGATTCTACTGGAATTGTAATTTTTTTTAAATGATTCCAAGTAGGAATTGGTTCTCAATGCCCAATCCTAGTACCACAGCGAGAGCGTCTCATAAGTGGAGCGTTATGCCTGCAAAACTTGCAGATTTTGTAGTTTTGTCATTTTTCCTGAAGATTTGTGCTTCTACCACAAAAGTAAGTAGTCTACATAGTTAAATAGTTTCTTCCATTTAGTCCAGTTCAGAACGACACGGATCAAGCATTTGTGGCTGTGTGTTAGTTGTCAAAACAGTGGATTGACGTGATATACGATCGGGAGTCTGCACAGGCTGTTTATTCTGAAGATTGACCGGACGCTCTAGCCCTTCTCCTTCCTGCCTGGCCCTGAGGCTCCGACAAAGACAGCCCAGGTGCGTATTTTTAGCGCAGCGGAGAGCCGCTTCTGGGACGCGCGGCTGTTGGAATCGCAAGCATCGTTTTGAGTGGCTGCGATTGCTGGCGGCGCCATCGGATACACAGCGCAGACGCGCCTGGGGGATTCCAGGACTTACATGACGTCAACATGTGACGCTGGGTGCCTGTAAAACAGGTACGTGCATTTCCACTCACCTGTTTTTTTGCGCACTTGCACACTGGCTAAAACCATTTACTCAGGGGATACAGTTATGATTTGGTGTCTATGCTGTCATCACTAAAATGGCCCCATGATTAACCGGAAGGTTCGGTCACACTGATCAATACATAACACAGCAGCAGAGCAGATCCAGAGGGGAGGAAGGAAGGGGGGTTGGAGGGGGGAGAAGAGTCCTCTTTTCCTAGCGGGAGGAGTTGGAACTAGAGCGTGACCGGTGTCGGCGGCGGCCGGGGGATCGAGACCTGCGGCGTACTGGAGAGCGTCGCCGTGGAGACCGAGACCTACAGTAGGAGAGAGTGAAAGACAGCAAGATGGAGTGAGAAAACAGATTGGAAAGAACAAGAGTGGGGGGGGGAAAAACAACCCACATTTTACATATACTGTATTATAGAGTTTGAATATCATAACAACCAACTAGGGCTGGGCAATCTGGATCAAAAATCATATCTCGGTATTTTGTGGATGAATGGAGCTCAAAAACGAGAGTGAGGTAGCGTGCGATGGACTTAAGTGTATGATACAAAACCTCTCTTTGACCATGAAGCCGACAGTTCTCTGGTTCATCAGGAATGTGTCTGAACTACGCTGCAGAGTGGAGTCTCTACTCCCACAGTGACAGCTGACTCATTATGAACGGGTCCAGCGCATCGGGAGGTCATAGGCGTCATGACAATTTTTTCCGAGTGTCATCACTGTGCTGCATTTTTATGAACTTTGACAATCTTGTCATAGGTCACATCGCTCGCCCCAGTCCAGGCGCCGCCTTACTCGCGCTTACTCATAGAACTGAAGTTAACGTTGTGGAAACACTGGTACAGTTACAACCCTCTTTGGCTCAAGAATATATACAGCTGTGCAATTGAAAAGGTAGGCAAATGTCAGCAGTGTGGACCAGCTCTGTGTCCCCTCCATGTTGCAGGAGAGCCAGTGAGCGAGTGGAGACGCAAACACCGACATGGCTTTACGGAAGAAATGGGTCGTGTGACGCAACATCAAACTACCTCCATATAAACAGTGTATTGTATAAAGTACTTGAAAGCAATACTTCAGTAAAAGTATTTTACCAGAAAATGACTTTGGTAGAAGTTAAAGTGTCCTTTTAGAATACTACTTGAGTACAAGTCTTACTGTTATTTACTTTACTTAAGTATCAAAAGTCATTTTCGGATATGAATGTACTTAAGTATTAGAGGTAAAAGTAAAACAACTTTAATTATGAACTTCATGGCCAAACGTGGGTAACGTTATCTTCATCACCACTGTCTTCGAGGTGGTCATCGTCTGTTACCATGGCGGCAGAGCCTGCAGCAGGTGCTTCCATGACGCTATCAGCAATTATAATTCATCCTCTTCTTCTTTAGTTTTGGCCTATGTTTTGTTTTTTTGCCACTTGGCAACAAACAGGCATTAGGTCACCAACTGGAATGGGGCCTGCATGATCTTGGCAATTTTGGAGCAATTATTCGCCAAACCTGCTTTTTTCCAGTCTAACAAATTTCTTCTGATTTTATTTTGTAGTAACGAGTAACTAAGCTGCTTAGGGGAAATGTAGTGGAGTAAAAGTAAAAGTTTCCAGAAACATAAATAACCAAGTAAAGTACAGATACGTGAAAATTGTACTTAAGTACAGTAGCAAAGTTTTTGTACTTTGTTACATTACAAGACTGCATATAAACAGTATCATCTCATCCCATATCTCGGTGGAAAATATATCGATATGAGAAAAATGTGCGATAACGTTGTTGAATATCAGGATAACAATATTATTTGCAATAAATAAACCGATATTAAAGTGTACTCTGTTCTGCCTTTCTGTCGCTTTCTTTCTGCTAAAATACAGCAAATTCCTTGTTGAATTGAAAAAACATTTGTGAACATTAAATTGAACATTTTACATTTTAAAGTGTAGTTTTCTAATGATACTCGCTTTCAACTAACTCAAAACAATCTCTAAGTGTCTTTTGCGATTTGTCTTTTGCGATGTGTTTATTGCACATCGTTGATTGCGATAACGATAAAAAAAAACAAATAAAAAAAAACCGATATATTGTGCAGCCCTGTTCGATGTAACTTAAAAAGGGGATACCGCCCAGCCCAACAACCAGGAGTAGCAGCCAATGGATCATCTGCATTCACTGTTCCCCAAACCAAGCACTGCTGCACCATTCCCAGCCCCGGTGCTCATCCCGCGCTGCTTACCTTCTCCTCATTCGAGGCGGAGTGCGTCGCCACATTGGTGGAGGGGGAGGCATCCTGCGGGGAGGGGACAGCCGGCGGGGGGGAGGGCGCACTGTCGGAGACAGCACAGCCGTGACTGTGATCTCCTGACCATCGATCTGACCTGGGACAAAAACCATGCAGGAAATCGAGAATAATGAAGATTTGGGACTTGAAAAGGAGTACATTCATTTACATTAACAAGGCTCCAGACTAACTTTTCTTTACTAGCCCATCACTAAAACAATTTAGGAGAACGGGCAGAAAATGTAGGGGCGCTCACCTTAAATCGACCTGCAATGCAATTTTTCACATTCTCCCCCCCCCCCCATTTAAACCGTATTACTGATAAATGCTTTGGTAATAAATACAGAAACTACAATCTGGTGTCTTATTTGAGTTCACAGTCACATTTTAATTGAATGGTGCGTAACAAATGCACATTCAGAAATGGAAACCTAGTATTATTACTGTCAGTGTACTGTATGATTGCCTCTGCCTGATACAGGTTCTCCCTTCCTCCTCTCCTTTTTTTGTTAACACTGAAATCGCAATCATATCTAAAGTGATTAAACTTACTTGGAAAGGGGAGTACTATATCTAACACAGTGTGGGAAATATTGAGGAATGAGGGAGTCAGAGAGAGAAGAGCTCACGACACTTCCGCTAGCACTATTTGATTTTAGTTAGTTAGAAATAGTTTTTATATATATATATATATATATATATATATATATCTTACAAAGAAGCAGTCTCCGCTCACAGTTGTAAAACTTGCTCGCACTATCTCAAAACATTTTCAAAAATGAGACCACTTAGTTGCAGTCTGGAGCCCTGAATAATATGTATATTACAATAAAAGTGCCACAAATAAACATGCTCATCACTGAGCAGTCTGTCAGCCTTTAATCTCTTCCACACACAATCATTCATCTATCTCAATTACTCTAACACAATAGAGTTTTTTTGCAATGATTTTAAAAATAAATTCCTGTCACTAGAATATTCACTAGATATTTTTTGATTCATCTAAATATTTTCTGTTTAAACAGTACCGCCGACGGCGACTACATCACATCTGTTTCCAGCAAAACAGAGCGAAAGAAGAAAATGCAGAAAATACGTGTTATGTACTTTCTTTACAAATGAAATAAATGTCAGACTGACTGACTGTAACTTGCGTTCTTCTTAGAAAACAATTAGTTTTTTAGAAATGTCTCATGATATACTGTGTCTAGAATCACAATGAATGAAAAATCGCAATACAAATCCAATCGGCACCCATATATTGAAGAATGAAAGTATGAAAGAATCGTCCCAGCCCTATCATCTACAATGCCTTATACAATCATTCATCCATTTTACCTAATTGCTCTAAAACAACGTTTATGCAATCTATTCACTTAAAATCTTCCATGTTCATGTTCCTCAACACGCACTTACCTCCGTCCATGTGTTTCAGGGCTTTCTCCGCCTCCTCGGGGGTCTCAAACTCCACGTAGGCGTAGCCTTTGGACAGGTTAGGGTGCACGCGGTTGATGGGCATGTCAATCATCTTGATCTTGCCATAAGTGGAGAAGATCTCCTGGATGTGTTCCTGCAAAGAAACAGCAGAGAACGCTTTGAACGCTTTTGACACATCTAAACAGGATCCTCATTAGCCTCTTTTTACGGGGAGGTAGAATACGGAACATTTCAGCTCCTAGTTATGAAGTTAACTTGGGTTCGGGAGCAGGGGCCACGCCTCAACCACACCCGTCAAGTAGGGCTGCACCATTAATCGCAATTTTATCCAGCTGCTAGCAAACAGTAAGCTAACGTTACCTGCTGCCAAGCATAATGCTAACTAGAGTCAAATGCATCGATGCTTCTGTTGCCTGCAACGTCCGTTTCGGAACAGAGAAGCGCAGGCATTTTACCGTTGAGTGGGCGCGATAGATTTAACAAAGGAACCGAAATCCACGTTGCTATTCGGTCCGGTAGATACCGGTCGTTTAGGCACCGGTGCCATAAAAATGTTATATCCTAATCTTTGCCATCTTTGATTCAAGCCTGTTAATTAATCCTAAACCTAAACTAAATTATAACTCGTTTGAGAGTCTTGTTCTTAATCTTCAACATCCAAAATGGAAAACATTACAGCCAATTATGGCGCTTTTCCATTACATGGTATCTGCTTGACTCGCCTCGACTCTACTTGCCTTTTTTGGTTTTCCATTACGAAAAAAAGTACCTGGTACCTGCTAACAGATACTTTTTTTAGTACCACCTCACTCGAGGTTCCAAGCAAGCTGAGGCGAGCCGAAAAGGTGACGTGAAAACCTGCAGGCTGCTGACTGGTCGGAAAGAATCGTCACTGATCACTGCATTGCTAGCGAGGGACGGCATTTTTAAGCGCAGAGCTTTCTCCGTAGCATACAAGTGGCCTGATGTTTATACTTGTGCGCTGGTGTGTGCATGTGTGATGTGTGTGTGTGGGGAGCTGGTGAGCGAGGGAGAAGTGAGAGAGTGACGGTGATTATCTCCGCAGCGAGTAGCGACTCTAGAGTCATATATATGTGAGAGAAACAAAGTGTCTCCCCTGTTCTTTCTGACCATGGTGGGAAATCTGGAGCAGTAAACGTTAACTATCTCTTTGATATCATGTTGTTTACGGAGACTGAGAGCAAGGAAATGAGTCGGGGAAAAGCTACGCTACTAAGCCACGCCCACGGCATTTATCTGAATTCTCAGAGTTTTTTTTATCATGTTTAGTCCTTAAATCAGACAAAGTACTTATTGTAGGTGATTTTAATATCCATGTGGACGTTGACAATGATAGCCTTAGTGCTGCTTTCAACTCATTATTGGATTCAATCGGTTTCAGTCAGAGTGTGCACAAGGCGACGCACTGTTTTAACCACACCCTCGACCTTGTGCTGGCATATGGTATTGAAATTGAGGATCATTCTTTAATTACTTTTGAATTCTTACTACCTGACTATACTAAATTAGATAAAAGCTTCTACACTAGATGCCTATCTGACAGTGCTATAGCTAAATTTAAGGAAGATATTCCAACAGCATTTGACTATGTCATGCCTTAACATAACAGAGGACCTTTATGTTAACCTCAGTCCCTCTCAAATTGATACATTTGTAGACGGTGCTACGACCTGCCTACGGACGACTTTAGACTCCGTTGCTCCCCTCAAAAAGATGATGAAGCAAAGGAAACTAGCACCTTGGTATAACTCCCAAACTCGCAAATTAAAACAAATCTCGCGAAACCTCGAAAGTAAATGGCGTTCCACCAAAGTGGAAGAATCTTGTTTGGATTGGCAAGAAAGTCTCAAAACCTATATGAAGGCCCTAAGAAAGGCCAGATCAGACTATTACTCATCACTAATAGAAGAAAATAAGAACAACCCAAGGTTTCTTTTCAGCACTGTAGCCAGGCTGACAGATAGTCACAGCTCTACTGAGCCATCTATTCCTCTAGCTCTGAGTAGTGATGACTTCATGAGCTTCTTTAATGATAAAATTATAACAATTAGAGATCAAATCTATCACCTTTTGCCCTCAACTTCTAACGGTTCACCTTTAAACGTAGGAACGCTAGAAAGAACGACTATTCCCGACATATACTTAGACTGCTTTTATCCTGTAGACCTTCAACAATTAATGTTAAAAGATATCCTCAGCTAAGCCATCTACCTGTCTCTTGGACCCCATCCCAACGAGACTACTCAAAGAAGCGTTACCCGTGGTTAACACTTCATTACTAGATATGATCAATATGTCCTTATTAACAGGTTATGTACTGCAGTCATTTAAAATAGCTGTGATAATATAAAACCTCTTCTGAAAAAACCCACCCTCGATCAGTTATGTAATTTTCTACATAGCAATAGTTTATTTGATGACATTCAATCAGGATTTAGAAAGAATCATAGCACAGAGACGGCACTGGTGAAAATTACTAATGACCTTCTAACTGCTGCAGACAAAGGACTTGTCTCCATTCTTGTTTTACTAGATCTTAGTGCTGCATTTGACACTATTGACCATACAATCCTGTTACAGAGATTGGAACATTTAGTTGGCATTAAAGGAATCGCTCTAAGCTGGTTTAAGTCCTATTTCTCTGATCAATCTCAATTTGTTAATGTTAATGATAAATCCTCCAAGTACGCTAAAGTTAGCCATGGCGTGCAACAAGGCTCAGTGCTTGGACCAATTCTATTCTCCTTATATATGCTTCCTCTTGGTAATATTATTAGGAAACACTCAATTAACTTTCACTGTTATGCGGATGACACCCAATTATATTTGTCAATCAAACCAGATGAAACCAGTCAGCTAGCTAAACTTCAAGCGTGCATTAAAGATATAAAATCCTGGATGACCTACAATTTTCTGATGTTAAACTCTAACAAAACCGTCATTGTGCTGGGCCCTAAACACCTCCGAAACTCATTATCTAAAGACCTAGCTACTCTGAATGGTATTGCCCTGGCCTCCAGCACTACTGTCAGAAATCTAGGGGTTATCTTTGATCAGGATATATCCTTTAACGCCCATCTAAAACAAACCTCAAGAACAGCCTTTTTCATCTTCGTAACATTGCCAAAATTAGGAATATCCTGTCTCAAAACGATGCTGAAAAACTAGTCCATGCATTCGTTACTTCCAGGCTGGACTATTGTAATTCCCTACTGTCAGGTTGCTCAAATAAGTCCCTTAAGACTCTCCAGCTGATCCAGAATGCTGCAGCGCGTGTTCTCACAAGAACTAAGAAAAGAGATCATATTTCTCCTGTATTAGCTTCTCTGCATTGGCTTCCTGTAAAATCCAGGATTGAATTTAAAATTCTTCTCCTGACCTACAAAGCTCTAAATGGTCAAGCACCATCATATCTAGAAGAGCTCCTAATACCTTATTGTCCCACTAGAGCACTGCGCTCCCAGAATGCAGAGTTACTTGTGGTACCTAGAGTCTCTAAAAGTAGAATGGGAGCCAGAGCCTTCCGTTATCAGGCTCCTCTCCTATGGAACCAGCTCCCAATCTGGGTTCGGGGGGCAGAAACTGTCACCGCATTTAAGAATGAACTTAAAACTCTCCTATTTGATAAAGCTTATAGTAAGGGAGTGAGGAGTTGCAGCGTCCGCCTAACCAGGCCCACATGCTTCTCTTCATAGTCGTTAGATTAATAATATAACAAAAGTAGAGGGAGGCAGGCCAGCACAGCCCGATCCGGCAGGGGAGAGTTTCAAGCCCGAACAGGCTACCTCTCCTTATGACCTGTCTCTCTTAGTTACGCTGTTATAGTTCTAGACTGCCGGGGGACTTCCTTCCTTTGACACACTGAGCTGCTCTCTCCTCTCCCTTTCTATTACCATTTGTGTGCATCCCGTCCCAGAAATGCTTGTTATTAATCCTAGCTTCTGGGGAGTTTACTCCCCGGTGTCCTTATGTTTTTTCACCCAGCGTATTTCCTTGGAGAACGTTGGCACCAAGATCTTGGATGCAGCTGTCGCCGTGGTCCTGCTGCACTCCCTGCTAAGCTCTGCGGTGCCCTGCAATGTCATGCTGCGTCCATCCATGCTCTGCTGGGCCACGCTACATCCTATAACGCCCTCCAGCGCACTGATATGACATGAACTACTACGACTACCATTTGAAGTCACTGTTCCATTATTAATGTGACTACTATTGCCACTGTTCATCGCATCCCCAACCGGCACCGTCAAACACCGCCTACCAAGAACCTGGGTCTGTCCGAGGTTTCTTCCCAAGAGGGAGTTTTTCCTCGCCACTGTCGCACTGCTTGCTCTTGAGGGAATTACTGGAATTGTTGGGGCTTTGTAAATTATAGAGTGTGGTCTAGACCTACTCTATCTGTAAAGTGTCTCGAGATAACTCGTGTTATGATTTGATACTATAAATAAAATTGAATTGAATTAATATCAGAGAGGGTTTTTCCCTGGGGTTTTAGAGCGCAAATGACATAATTCGCTCATTCGCATATCAGTAACATCATCGAACAATTATTTGCATAAAGCTCAGTGGTTGTCGGTTGCAGCGAGGGAGAGATCACTAAAGCAAAACTTGGAGGAGCAACTATCACTTAAATGAAAATAGCTGGTCCACCTTAAAGCCAGCCCACCTTAAGTTCGTGAATTTGTGCTGAAGTTGTCGCTAGCTCCTTGGCTGCTAACCCCCTTTACTTTAAGAGAACAAAAACGTTAAGGTGCTGCCCCTGAGCTGTATAATGGCAGGAAAAACCCCTGTTAGAAATGTATTTGGGGCTTGTTGGTGCCTTTCGCCCTGATGTCCGATGCCTCTATGGATCATGCAAAGACTTCAAACGGTTTATGCGATCCCCCAACAACAGTCAGTCAGTAAAGAAGCACAAAACATCAGCAGCATCTCTACGAGCAGCCGGCTCAAAGACACGTGCCTCAGGCTCCGTAGCTCAGTAAAAGCATTCACCTTGATAACATTTCTGGTCAGCCGGCCCAGGTAGACCTTGGTGGGTTTGGGTGTGGGGCTCCTACGCCGTCGGTCCCGGTCATCCTTCTTTGCTGATTTTGACCTAGAGTGACATTTACATCTCCTTTAAGATCGTAGTCCATAATGAGATGCCCTTATCCAGAACATTTCCTAGTGTTCCCTGACTGCAGTGTGAGAGATTAATACGTTCCTCAGTAATACAAGCAAAAATGCCAAAAGATTCACTACTTGCTTAATTTTCCTAAAAACAAGTCGCAGTGACTCATTGCTTACTTTGAGCGCGAGCGTCGTCTGTTGTTGTGGCGCTGGCGGCTGGGGCTGGGTGAGGAGGACGAGGAGGAGGAAGAGGAGCGGGGGCTGGAGGAGCCCGAGTGGCTGGAGGCCGAGGAGCTGGAGCCGCTGGACGAGCTGGAGCCGGAGCTGCTGCTGGAGCTGGACCTTAACAAGAGCACATTATAGGATGGGAACAAGTGGCTGAACTAGGGCTCGGAGATACAGAGGAAATCAGATATCACGATATCTTTGACCAAATACCTTGATGTCGATAATGTGGCGATATTGTGGAGCTGACAATTGGTGCTTCAACAAAATATCTTCACAATGAGATTTTTGAAATATAATCATCAGTAATGTGGATATTAGGGGTGGGAATCACCAGAGGCCTCACGATACGATATCATCCCGATACTTATGTCACGATACGATATTATTGCGATTTTAAACATACTGCAATATTCTGCGATATATTGCGATGTGTTACCTTTTTCCCAACTTCAAATTCTTCCCAATTTCAAATGATGTCCCCAAAGGAAAATTTTGTCAACATCTGTTTTATCTAAAAAGATAAATTTCTCTGTCTGTTCATCTCACTTCAATTATATTGCAGCAAAATGGGATTGTCAAGCAGACAAACTGACCAAAACATATAACATAAAAGATCGATACTTGGCGTCTGTGTATCGATACAGTATTGCCACGAAAAATATTGCGATACTATGCGTATCGATTTTTTCCTCCACCCCTAGTGGATATAATGACTGAGTGGGTAAAGGCAAATAATAGAACAGCTAGAACAGTTTGGTAAGTTCAGAAAATGACATCACTTTACTGGAATGAAGCCTGTAAAACCAGGAAAAGACAACACTTGTGTTATATTACGATATCCCAAATCTAACACGATAATATTGATATTGCCCAGCCGTAGGCTGAACCAATTTGTGTTGTGTCCATCCTCCACTGTCTAAAATAAATAAGATGGATACACCTTATTTACACTACTGTGATTGTGTGTCAAAATCAGAACATAAAACACAATACACGATATGAGGAAAATATGCGATAACGTTATTACTTGCGATGAATAAACAGATGTTAAAATGTACTCAGTTCTGCCATTCTGCTGGTTTTCAGTATTCTGCTACAATACAACAAGTTGCTTGTTGAATTAAAAATAAATGAAACCAAGTGCAGTTTTCTACGGACATTTTCTTTCAACTAACACAAAAAAATCTCTGTCTTTTGCTATGTGTTTATTGTAGCAGTTGATATTGCGATGACGATAAAAAAAGACGATATATTGTGCCGCCCTAATGCAGAGCATCTGGATATTAACAAACAGATAACGAGTGTTGAAATTAGACCACCTTATGCCTAACATTTCCTTTTCTTTCAATGAAAAAAATGAATTTATTGGAAAAATAGAAGAGGGAACCAGGAAACTGGAAACTGGCAGCATCTAGTGTTAGTTTACGAGAGCGGCGTCTGACCTGCTGCTCCGACTGGACGCGCTGCGCCGTGTGCGTTTTTTCTCTCGACCCCGGTCTTTGTCAGCTCCTTCTTTTATGGCTCCTGACTTCTCCTTAACTCGCTGCTTACTCTTGTCATCCTCCTTCCTCTTTGTTGGGGAAGGCGCCCTGAGGGAGGAGAACAAAGTAAACAAAAGTCAGGATTTGAGACATTGGACAACACTAAGGATGTAACGGTATGAAAATGTAACCTCACGGTTATAGTGACCAAAATAATTGCGGTTTTCGGTATTATCGCGGTATTTTTTAAAAGTGTTTTCAATATGTTCAGAAAGCACTGATAGGCCTACAGTGGCCTAGTTTCAAAAAGTGTAACAGTGTTCATTATATTATAAAAATATAGGTAAAACCTTATCAAAAGTGCAACTTTTAACATCAAATGTCCTGAGCACTATCATCTCCTCCTTCCGCCATGATTCCAACTTCAAGAAACGCATGTTGGGAGGCTACGCAGTGCGCATGCACGGCAACTTCAGGAGAATCGGGGGAAGCTGGGAAGGATTAAACACACCGTTTCCACACCGTGGTAATCCACCGTGATAATAATGATATTTTAAATGAAAACGGTAATTGTTATCGTGGTTTACCATTACACCGGTAATCGTTACATCCCTAGACAACACTGACACTTTCATGCAGAAAATGCAAGAATAGATGTGTGGGTAGCTAATGTATATGGTGTTTGCAAACAATTCCATCAACACTTCCAAACTGACTATTCAGTGATCTTCAAAGTTGCAATCTAAGATTTAAATGCATAGGTATCAGCGTACGATAGGAATAAAGTACTAATAAAGCAAATATAACTGCACTTTGCACACTGAGCAATACATACAATGTCAACATTGTTTAGATTTGTTAAACACTATTATGGCTGCAAAATGAATTGTGCTTAATCATACAACATAGGTTTAATTTAAAAATAGATATGTCAGAAGACATCGCAGATGGCATTTGCCACACGAAGCGTTTAAGTACGGATAATTCATTTCAGTTACCATTGAAACTGAAAATAACTAAATACTTGCACCACACTCAGTGCTACTCGCCCTTTCAGATAATTCAGAGCCAGAATTGACTGCTCAGAATTTCACTTGTCCCATAAATAAGGGAGATATTAAACGAAAAGTAATCACTTTGCTCAAAAAATACACTATGGCATAATTTATTTCGACTATACAGCTGTGCATTTTCTTCAAGTGGTTCCTCTAAATACAAATGCTACTTGACTACAGCAATCCACTCGGAGCGGATTAAATACGATTTAACGGTCATCAACGTTAGCTTAACAAACACTTGTCCATGTTAGCATTAGCTAGTAAGCTAATATTGGCTTATTGCGTTGTGCTGACATTCAGATGCGCATGTTTAAAAACAAAACACTGTAGTACGACTCTGACGCTATAGCGATGCTATTTAAAACATATATATATTTTAAGTGAGCAACGATAAGTGGTACTGAACTGGTGGCGTTTACTCACATCTTTCCACCTACTCGCGACAGTAACAGTCGCATAGAGATGACGTAATGTTTTTAGTTTGATGTAAACCAATCAAAAGGCTTGCTGTACACACGCACAGCCATGCGAAGGCTAAATTTTATTTCCTCAACCTGGTCTGCCAGGGTATATTTTCCTATTTTGGTTAGTTATGCAGACCGTGTAATCTCAGCTTAATGTTTAATGGTAATAGTTGAATTTAGACACTACAACAGTTTTACCGTTCAAACTTTTCCACTGGCTTGGTGTTTCAATTTGCTTGGTTGTTGTGGCTGTATCAATGAAGCAGATTGCCTGACAAGCAAAGTGAGGGGAAAAAAAATTACACACTTAAAACCGGCTTTTGTAGGAGAAACCAGTTTCTTTCCCCTTTACGTAGGACAGCAACACGTTAGCTTGGTTACAGAATACCAAAGACTCCAAATGCCATATATTTAAACACGAAAGTTATCTGTTAAGCTAAAGCTAACTGTAGTGCGTGTAGGGATATTAAGTGCCAGTAGGACACAGAGGGAAAGGCCACACACGCCTTCTTCCCCTCTGGGACAACCTGGCTTCAGATGAGCTCCACAGAGGAGCCGGAAGAAACCAGCAAACTCTCAGGCGGTGACAGGACACTTGCTTTGGCTGTTTGCTCTGCTGCCATTGGAGGCACCTTCCAGTATGGCTACAACATCTCGATTATCAACGCTCCTACCAGCTACATCCAGAGCTTCATCAATGATACCTACATGGAGCGCTGGGGCATCAGCTTGGAGGCCCCTCAGGTGACATTAATGTGGACTCTGATTGTGTCTGCCTTCTCGCTGGGCGGTTTGCTAGGAGCCCTGCTAGCAGGGCCTCTGGCCGTCCGCTTTGGTAGGAAGAACTCGCTGCTTCTGAACAATTCTTTCCTGTTTGTTGGTGCTGTGTTGGTGCTAGCGTGCAGGGTGGCGAAATCAGTCGAGATGATCCTCTTTGCTCGCTTCCTGGTGGGGATAAACGCGGGCGTCAGTATGAACGTCCAGCCTATGTACTTTGGGGAAAGCGCGCCCAAACACCTCCGGGGTGCTGTGGCTTTTTCCTCTGCTGTTTTCACTGCATTTGGGATCTTCTTGGGTCAGGTTGTGGGTCTCACTGAGCTGTTGGGCACAGAGCCTCTTTGGCCCTACTTACTTGCTAGTAACGCTTTGCCAGGGCTGATCCAGCTCCTTACCCTACCCTGGTTCCCCGAGAGCCCCAGATACCTTCTCATTGACAGGGGGGACAGGGAAGCGTGTGTCCTGGCGCTTGGGAGGCTTCGGGGTGGGCAAGCGCCCGTCTTGGAGATGGAGGAGATGCTTCAGGAGCAGCAGCAGCAAAAGTCTGCAGCCTTGGATTCTGGATCCGCGGCTTCTGCCAAGACGCCCTGGACCCTGTTTAAAGACCCCGACCTGCGTTGCCAGCTCAGAACAGTCATGGCGGCCAGCAGTGCCATGATGCTCTGCGGCAATGACTCCATCTACTTCTACGCTTACTACATCTTTCTCGCAGCAGGGATCCCTCCAGAGAAAATCCAATACATCACCATAGGCACGGGGGCGTCTGAGCTAACTGCCTCTATTCTGAGTAATCTGCTGATTGAACGTGTGGGACGCAGGCACCTCCTTGTGGGAGGGTACTTTCTTATGTGTTTCTGGACTGTAGTCTTCACCGTAGCCCTAAACCTCCAGATGGCTTACCTCAGCATGGCATGCGTGTTCGCCTACATTCTCAGCTTCGGCTTGGGCCCTGCAGGGGTGACGGGGATCTTACCCGCTGAGATCTTTGACCAGGCGGCGCGGCCGGCAGCGTACATGGTAGCTGGCTCGTGTATGTGGATCAGCCTGTTCTTGGTGGGCATGCTGTTCCCCTTCTTCGTCAGAAGCCTGGGGGACTTCTGCTTCCTGCCGTTCTTGGCCGTGTGTTTGGTGTCCGCTGTGTTTTTGGGGCTCACCCTACCAGAGACTAAAGGCAAGACGCTGGCTGAGATCACTGCAGAGTTTGATAGCAAGAATGGCGTGAAGAAGAAGAGGTCGGGCACGCAAGTGGAGGAGACCATTGGGGAGGACTACCAGCTGGGTAAAGCCTGCTCCTTCGCTAGCCTAACGCAAGATCCTGACGCTAAACCTGACCCTGGCCTCAGAATGGGGACTGATATTTGAAGTCCGGTGAAAGTGGAAATGAAAGTGCCTTTGTGGCTTCTTTATGCACTTACAATGTAGAAAGGATTACTCCGTAGGGGAAATCTGAAGTGTCCTATTTATGAAAGGTGATCTCTGTGTAATGACTAGGGCTGTCCTTGACCAAGAAATTCTTAGTCGACTAACACTCATATGATTTTGCCGACTAATGGATTAGTTGAGTTTCTCCCCAATGAATCATGCAAAAGCACCACTTTAAATCTTGTGTTTACTGGAGATGTGCTAATTAGTTTCTCGTAAATAAGTCATTCAGCATGAAATAGAATGGAAAAAATAAGTAATTGACTAAAGAAATCCTAGTCGACTCTGACCAAAACGACTGATTAGTCGACTAATAAACTCAGAGGGGGCAGCCCTGGTAATGACGGATAATTTAAAGCTTTAGTAGGTAACTTCATTATATTAATTAACATGCGTTACATTCAAGCCATTGCCAAGTGAGTTGATACAAAGCTAATTAAGACTATCAGCTCCACACAACTCTCTCTGGATTTCTCAGTATGGCTATGTTCAGAAACTGGTGTCATCCGGCGAAATTTGCGTGCAGAAAATCGAGCGAAAAAGCGATGACGAGATGATCTCTTTCGTAGAATTACACCATAACCGCAAGCTCAATATGAAATTGCCTTTCCAATAACCAACATACAAATGTCCACTCAATCTCCAGTAAAAGTAGAATACTGGGAGGATTACTGCACGTCATTTTTTTTAACTCTGTCCCATCTCCCTTTCATTCAGTACACTCTGCTTAGTCAGTCAAAAAGCAGTGTGATTGACAATTATGAATTTTGGTACCTCTGCGAATTTCAGAATCAGAAAGGAAGATATTGCCACATTTTAGGATTTAGGATAAGACTTTATTGAAGCATTGTCACTGTGAGGTTCCAGTTACAGGGAAGCGGTCAAGAAGATTATATACGTCAAATGTAGCCACATAACTCACATTGACACTCACTCAAACTCTCTGAAGGTGTTAATAATATAGCCTACATGGTTGTTGTTTTTTTTAAGTGGAGTGGGTAATCAATGTATTAAAGGATTTCTCCAATTCAACACTTCTGCGCTGGGTAGATAACAGTGCCTGTTTATTGCGTAATGTGATTATAAACTGTTTTGTTGACATGCCTATCCAGTCGCGTGATCCATGCTTGTTACATTTCACTGTTCAGTGATCCAAGTGGGAATGTTACCTCTCTAAACTCAGGTTTAGTGTCACAGGATGAAGCCTCTATGATTTATGCATATTTTTTATTTTTGCATCAACTGTACAGTATTTATATTAATTGGACTCCCAGCCAAGTTATCTTTTTTAACTAGTTCTACTAACAGCATGATTTCATTTAACCACCACGTGTACTTATGCACTGATGTTTATGAATGCAGCTCTGCCAAACAGCCGGTAGATGACGCCATTGTCATTGTCCTTTGCCTCTTCTTCGGTCGCTTAAATATGAAGCTGTTAAACATGAAAACGACTCACAGATGTAACACCCAGGCCAAGATGACACTTGTAAATTCAACAGCTGTCAGCCTCACAGCGCTTGCAAAGCCTTCTGTTGACCATCTGTCACAGCCCCCGTATGCTCCCTTTTTTGACCTTTTTAGATCATTTCTCAAGACTGTATCAAGATGGAGCAGATATTTATTATTTTGTATTCAAGATGCTTTTGCCAAAGATATTTATTTTTTTATTAATAATCCAAATCACCCTCTCTTGATCCTACTTTTCTTGCTGGATTTCTGTTATAAAAAAAAACACTTCTGTAGCATGTTGAAGATGCTGTGCACTGACTGAATGAAATATTGTTATTGTTTGACGCTGTCTTTCCAAAGCATGCCATGACAAACCTTGATGATAATAAGGATTCTGTAAAAAGCTCACTGTACAGGGGCGGGGCTAGAAGGGGGGGCCCACCAATCCATTTGGCTAGAGTGCTGTCATTCTGACTTGTGATTTCCATTGGATCAGAGTACTGTCACTTGGCTGCCTGATCTGCCAATTCTCCCAGCCATTGTCACATGACCAATTAATGTTTTCATGATGACTATCCAAAATTCTGATATTATGGAAACAGCACTGGAATTTATTTAAATTTTTTTAATTGGCAGATTGAGCCTATAGAAAATGTGTATTGTATTCGCATATACAATTAGTTTAAATGAAAACAAGTGAAACTAATAATGAATGTGATGTTTTATTTAGCAAAATTACATTATGTTCTATCCTATCCAATATCCCCCCCCCCCCTGACTGGTTATTGGTACCCCCTGTGCCACCCCACTTAAAAATCCTGTAATCGCCCCTGTCACTGTATGGTGCTGCTCAGGCCTTATTTTGTAGGAATTATATATTTTGTGCATTGCAATTATTTATGTATTAAATGGTATTTATTCAATCAGAAATACTACTGTATGTACAACAGTAAAAAAATCAAAGTGCTGAACAACACCATCGTCTTCTTTGTGATTTAATTACTTTGACTGATTCCACCTGTCTGGTCCAACTGCTTTCTTAATTACATTCAATCACATTAGTTTGGCTCCTTTTGCTTCTCTGTACTTTAATCCAACTGCTCCTACCCACTCCTATTAAAACTGTTAGCCTCATGCTGTTTATTTATGGATACAAGTGCTGTTTCAGAACATCTCACTCCAAAGTGGGGGTAAGGTTTAAGTGTGCTGTTTCATTGGACTCTTATTACATCATTTCAGCACAAAAATGTAAGAGCAAATGTCTCCTAGCTGTTTCAAATGACAGAATACATTATATTTAAGTCTGTGCCCTGACATATATAGTATGGTTTGTGTGTGTGTATGAGACATTCAAGCTAAAAGTAAGTAGACTTTATTGTCCCCAAGGGGAATTTCTTATTGACATCACTGTACATTATGGACAGCTTACACAAAAACGGAAGTACAAACATAACTGAATGACACAAAATAACACGTCTATGTTATTTTGTAAAATGGCACTGATGGGTTTTATACGTGTGTTTTGTTAAGGGCTCCATTGCCTCCAGGCACCAGGCATTTGCCATAGTGAGCTCTCTTGCACTTCAAGGTTCTGTACCTGCGCCCAGAGGGGCAGAATGGTGTCTGGTGTCCAAAACAAGATTTTGGACACCGGAACGGTTTCGAACACAGCTTGTGATTCACCTGTCGTCGTCATCGTCTTCTTCTTCTTCTTCTTTATTTAATGGCGGGCTACAAACTAACTTTTACGTGTATGCCACCACCTACTGTATCGGAGTATGTAACATCATGACCCTGTTGATTGTAATGGAAACAAATAAAAAACCTACCTACTCATATTGTATTTATGTATTGTATTTTGAAATATGACCTTTTCACATTCAGTTAGATTTTCCTTTTCTACAACAAACTTATTACCCCAAA
This sequence comes from Perca fluviatilis, assembly GCF_010015445.1. Lineage (NCBI taxonomy): Eukaryota > Metazoa > Chordata > Actinopteri > Perciformes > Percidae > Perca > Perca fluviatilis. Next base: position 22,915,121 of record NC_053132.1, on the reverse strand, counting down.
TTAACACAGGTTCTACTGGTTCCCTACGTCCACGTACTTCACAATTTTCTGATTGTTTTCACCTGTGTCTCTGTTGATGCTGCAGGTGTTCGTTGGGGTAAGCTAGAACACCTGAGCCTCTGAACACCCATACAGGTGTTTTCAGTTCTTCTGGCTGATTAGACCTCTCCTCAGGTGGAAGGTGGGCCGGAGCTTAGATAGGAGTTCATTAGGTCACAAATCCTTTCTACCAACAAGAATGATACAGCTGTCTAGTGGTGGGCAGATCGAGGCTTCGTGAAACAGTGAAACAGTTGAAGCAAATGTGTCATATTGTGTCGAGGCTTCGAAACAATCTGACACCCGTCTCAACGATTACACCTAGTGGTCACTTGCAGGTGTTGATCTGAAACAACCTTGATAACGAGCCATTAAAAAAATTAAAAATGTATTATTGTTTTGTATTATTTTTCTAATATGTGAAGCTTGTAAGGCTTGCAGACTCCTCACTGTGCATAATGCTATTTTGGTCATAAAAAATGAATATTAATAAAAAAAAAAAAAACGCACATGTCTCACTTTTTTATAGATTTTCATTCAAAAATATTTATTTCTCTGCTGTGGAAGGACTTAGCCTACTTTGCCGTGTTTTTACAGATAATTTCTCCAGCCTTTGAAAAGATCCTCTCACAAGGGACACTTGTTGCTGGCATGCAAAGATATTTTTTAGCAAGGACATACAAATGAGGAAAGATTACTGCTCTCTCTTTCCAGTAAGTTAGGGGATCATGAGTTCTGGGCAAAAACGCATAGTTGTGGTATTTTTTCACTTCCACTGTGGCTTCAGCTGTAGCATTATATATAATCTGGGTTTTACGGATACGATCATTAAAACGTTCCCATAAACTGTCCTGTCCTATCTATCTATCTATCTATCTATCTATCTATCTATCTATCTATCTATCTATTTATCTATCTATTAATGTGTCACTGTATGTAGGTCTATACTCTGTCTGTCTCAGTCTATCAGTCAATGTGTACATTTAAATGTAAGCCTAAATATAACTAAACAACTCGCACTATGAATGTCACTATATCACCAAATATCCGCTATCTCAAAATCAAACTCATCTCACAAAAACCCACGAGGTCGGGGTGCGTTGACCTCACTTTTATACTGATGTGCGATGTGTGTTCCCGACCCTGTCAATCAAACGCTGATTTGTTGAAACACTAGTGAAACACTCTGGTGTTTCATTTAGCCGTAGTCACGTGACATCAGTGTTTTGAATCGCGCTTCGGATCAGTGTTTTGAAACATCTGCGCTTCGGGATCTCGGCAAAGCTTCGGAACATCAGTTTCACTTCAGCCATCCCTACAGCTGTCATTTGTCCTGTCCTTACATGTGCAACAGAGCTAACAAAAGGTTCAGGAAGATGTCAATCAATCAGTCTATACACTTCCACAAAGTCCTGGGAGTAGGTCTAATCAGCCAGATTCACTGGCACCTGTATGGGTGTTCAGGGCAGGCTGCAGTGCTGCTCTGGTTTCTTTCTGCCTGCCTTTCGGTCAGTTGCTGCCTTTCCAGCTGTCCTTGTTTCTCCCTTGGTTTGTTTTGGTTATCTTTGTTTTAGGTTATCTTTATGTGATGTTTGCATTTTACACTCATACATGTACATATGTCACTCATGCACACTTACACCACTGACTATACTGACAACCACACCTCTCCATAATCATTTAATTTGGTCTGATTTGGTTTTAATCTGGTAGATGAAGTATATGTTTGTAAAACTTTACCATGGTGTGTTTCCCATTTGTAGGGCTGGGTATTGTTCATAAAATTCCAATACCGGTACCGATACCAATGCTGTGACTTCGATACTGGTTCCTAAACAATACTTTTTTTCGATACCAATTTTATAAAATCCATTTTAACAAAAAAGAAATTGCAACATTACGGCAATAATCTTTAAATTTTTCCTGCCTACCTCTACGGTGTGTAACATTAGACAGCCAATCACAAACCTTATTAGAGAAGTTAATTATTAGTAGAAGCATGCTGCATGCTTATTGGTTTACTGATGCTGATGAGATTTACTCCTTAGGTATTGAAATTTGGTATTGAATGACGAGGCATTTTTCGATACTCGATACTAAGGGGGAAATTTGGTCGGTGCCTAAAAAGTATTAAATTCTGTACCCAGCCATACCATTTGTTGTGGCCTAATAGCCGGTTCATAACGATGTTCTGAATATTGAGTACAGCCCCTTAAGTTTACTGCCTAATTTTGTGACAACCATTTAAACCTAATTTAAGTCAATCAATTTATTTGATAGTGTTTGAGCTCAATTTTAAATGTCAATTATTTTAGCATTTTGACAACCTGCACTCAATGTGTTAGTGCACTTGACAGCCCCCTGCTCCAACTTGTTTTTTCTTTTAATGTACTACCGTTTTGCATACGTTTTTGTGGGAATTCAACAGGATGCCCGTACAACTGTATCAATCTGGGGAGCAGATACTGTAGAATCAGTGTGTGTTTTTGAATGTGGAGACAGCCTGTGAGCGTGAGCACACAGGTCTTTGTGCTGGCCCAAAATGGTAGCAGTCTATTGTGATTTTACCCAGCCCTCCTGATTGACACTCGGCCACTGTCTGATGCAATAGTTATTCTACCAAATTAAATGTCACATCCTGTCAGTGATCTTAAGAGAAAACATGCAGAATTCAATATCCAAATCCTGTCTTCAAACTGTACAAATTTTAAAAAGTGGTGTACAAGATGATAACATTTGACATTTAAGGACATTGGCCTAATCTCTTCGGGCGGTTTCAGACCTATAGTTCAGGGGACTCAGAACAGGTACTATTCGGGGGTGAAGTTGCAACATTTTGCGAACACCAAATTTATAAAGTTTTTGGTTTTCTGGTTCTGCTTTAGTGTTTACAATATTTTAGAAGACGGCGAACAATGAGCAGCTGACAGACAGCGAGTGAAGGAGAGAACGATGATGATGTGTTGTCACAAAGACGACCAGCGATGTTTGATCTGAACAGCTTATGAAAGTTATCATCTCATAAATCCTATATAAATCCATGCATAATTGTGTGCAAGGTTGAAATTGCAGGCTAGTAAATGCTCTGTTTTTGGTTCACTTCCTGTATTTGGGTCGGATCGCGTTCTCACCGGAAGTGAACCAAACTCTTGTTCACTATGAGGCAAACCGAGACCCCCGTTTTCAAGAGTTCAAGAGTTTCAGAGTACGTTTGATTGATCTGACCAAGCGCTCCAGGGTTCGTTTTAAAAAGACCAAATGAGGTAGGTGTGAAAGCAACCTTCATCTCACTGGATGAATGGTTTTGTCAGTGTTGGAGATGGCAGAAAATACTGTATCACATTTGACAGACACATTTTAATGAAAGAGTTCCATCACATTCAGCTTTTTTAATGTGTCTTTGACGTACGTGTTAAAAAAAAGTGCAGTTTACTCTCTGCTCCGAACATTTTTCGTTTTCTCCATAATTCCAGGGTAGATATGGACATGCTGGGCATCAATGGGTCGCTGATGACCTGTATTATGTGAATCACGTTTCCATTTCATCGGGGAGCAATATTTGGCCTTTTGGGGGCACTGCAAACTCAGGCACTTTAGCAATAGAATGGTCAAAGGCACTTTAGCAATAGAATGGTCAAAATCTTGTTTTCTCCATAATTCCAGGGTAGAGATGGACATGCTGGGAATTAGTGGGACATTGAAGATCTGTAGTATGTGAATCAGGTTTCGATTTCAACGCGGAGCCATATTTGGCCATTTGGGAGCACTTCAAAGTGAGGCACTTTACATTACATGTCATTTAGCTGATGCTTTTATCCAAAGCGACTTACAATTAAGTGCTTTCAACTGTGAAGGTTCAAACTACAGACAACAAGTAGTAAGTGCAAGTACATTAGTTTTAAATAAGCAAAGCTACAACGAGACATGAAAGTGCAGGTTCAAGAATGCTTTTTTTATTTTTTATTATTTTATCTGAGGTGTAGTCGGAAGAGATGTGTTTTTAGCCTTCGGCGGAAGATGTGTAGGCTTTCGGCCATCCTGATGTCGAGGGGGAGCTGGTTCCACCATTTGGGAGCCAGGACAGTGAACAGTCGGGATTTTGTTGAGTTATTAGTTCTCCCTTGCTGTGAGGGTGCAGCAAGCACTTTGGCTGATGCAGAGCGAAGTGGGCGGGTTGGGGTGTATGTTTTGACCATGTCCCGGATGTAAGTTGGGGCTGATCCTTTCGTGGCCCTGTATGTAAGTACTAGTGTCTTGAAGCAGATGCGGGCTGCAACTGGTTACAGGTGAAGAGAGCGGAGGAGCCGTGTAGTGTGAGAGAACTTGGGGAGGTTGAAGTCAAGCCGAGCTGCTGCGTTCTGAATGAGCTGCAGAGTCGGATGGCACATGCAGGCAGGCCAATCAGGAGGGAGTGGCAGTAGTCTAGACATGCGATGACTAGAGCCTGAACCAGAACCTGAGCCGCCTTCTGCGTTAGAAGGGGACGTATCCTTCTGATGTTATGCAGCATGTATCTACACGATCGGGTGGTTGCAGCAATGTTAGCAGTGAAGGAGAGTTGGTCGTCAAGTGTCACACCCAGGTTTCTTGCAATCTGGGTTGGGACTACCACAGAGTTGTCTATTGTTATAGTCAGGTCTTTGGTAGGAGAGCCCTTCCTTGGAAGGAAAAGGAGCTCAGTCTTGTCGAGGTTGAAGAAGAAGAAGAAGATTTATTTATTTATATTAGGACAATGCACATTAATCAACATTTCTGTAAATGCGCCAGTGTTAGCCAGACGGCTAATTTTCAACTGCAGTCCTAGTTGCATGCATGTTTTTATGGTGGGAAGAAACCAGAGCACCCGGGGGAAACCGGTTTCAGATGATGTGTGGACATCCAAGAAGAGATGTCAGTCAGACAGGCCGAGATACGTGCTGCTATTTGAGTCTCAGACTCAGGAAAGGAGAGAATTAGTTGGGTGTCATCTGCATAGCTGTGATAAGAAAAGCCATGCGAGTGAATGACAGACCCGAGAGAGTTGGTGTACAGAGAAAAGAGGAGGGGACCCAGGACTGATCCCTGAGGAACACCAGTTTTGAGTGGGCAATATTCTTTAGCAATATAATCGTCAAAACCTTGATTTCACTGTAGCTGGGTTTTCTCCATGCTGGGCATCAGTGGGACACTGAAGATCTGTAGTATGTGAATCAGGTTTCGATTTCATCGGGGAGCCATATTTGCCATTTGGGGGCAGTGCAAAGTCAGGAACTTTAGCAATCGAATTGTCAAATTCTTGATTTCTTTGTAGCCGGGTTTTCTCTTTCTATCTGGGTTTCCTCCATAATTCCATAATTCCATGGTAGATATGGACATCCTGGGCATTAGTGGAACCGAGAGGAGCTGTGGTATACAATCACCTTTCAAACTCAACGGGGAGCCCTATTTGGCCATTTGGGGGCAGTGCAAAGTCATGCACTTTAGCAATCGAATTATCAAATTCTTAATTTTGTAGCTGGGTTTTCTCTTTGGAGCTAGGTTTTCTCCATAATTCCATGGTAGATATGGACATCCTGGGCATCAGTGGGACCGGCAGGAGCTGTGGTATAGAATCAGCTTTCAAACTCAACGGGGAGCCATATTTGGCCATTTGGGGGCAGTGCAAAGTCAGGCACTTTAGCAATATCCATCCATCCATCTTCTTCCGCTCACTATATTAGCTGGCATCACCCAGGAACATGTATTTCCTGATGACCCTGAAAAACAAGACAAAAAGCCAGGTTGCAACTGAAATCATAGGATGCAACAAAGGAAGTTTATGTAAAGCAGAAGTGTAATTATGGTCAGATCTTGCGCCTGACTGATGAGGAAGTGATGTTGATAAGTCTTGTAATTTACACATTTACAGCGGTAGCAATTTTTTGCCAGCTTTCCTTTTTAGGTTACGATGCAGTGACTGTATTGCTTTTTGCCTGTATAAGGTGTCTGTGTTCTTCATATTTCTGTAAGATCATCGTTTGCTATGTAGCTCTGGTAGACTTGTCTATGTTTGCGATTGGCCATATGGAGCAAAATCTGCCCCTTTTATGTGAATGCGCGAGACAGGCCTCAGGGGAGGTCCAAGGCAATTCAGAGGACATGACTGATGCTGTGCAGCCATGGAGAGGGCAGGTACAGCAGGGATGTAGCTCTTCAAGCAGCCTCCCTGGAGGTTCCTCTGGATATCATGACAGGATGATGGAGAAAAATCGCCTCACCTCTCTCTCATCACCCCACACTTGGAGAGAATGCATTTCAGCAATGAATAACAGCCATTGCACACATAATGAAGCACCTGGCAAGCACTCCCAACAGCAGTATTTCATGCAATTTGGCTGTAGCTGTCATCAGCTCAACATAATAGAGTCAACCGTCTGTACGGAGTGAGAAAGGTGTTTGCTAGGTGCCCCAGAGGTGATATTTTGCATTTACACATTTTTGTGATGTAGTTGATGTTCGAAGTCAGCAGTAGCGCAGCGTTACTTCCAAAAGCCGTTTAGCATTTCAAAATACCATTATTTTGTTGGGATAACTTTAAAAATATCTATTTTTGCATGACTGCACGTAAACGGAAATATTTGTGGAATATTCACTTTTATTAGCCATGTAAATATAAGAATATGAGACACAATGTTTAGCTCGTAAGTTACGACTTCAAGTCACGACTCACGACTTGGTAGCGTTCCGGGCAAAGTCACAACAAACCCTTCTAGCTAGCATTAGCTAGTGGCTACCTAACGTTGACGTTAGGTAGATATCGCTGATACTAGCGATATCTAGTCGGTGACATATTTTGGGCTTCATTTAATAAACATAACCTGTAGTAGTAAACAATCAGTTAAACAGTTTTTATTACAATGTGCAGAATTACTTTACATTGCCTATTTATTTCTATTTCTCACCGTTAATCACCGGTGTCTGTACAGCATCAACAGGGGTCGCCATTGTTGTTTATGTGTGTGTGACGTCAAAAACTGTAACTGGGAGTACAACGATCTGGTACGAGTTCACGGGTAGTAAGTTACGAGTTTGACTGCCGTTACAGGGCACTTTCACAGGTAGAAGGTTGTGAAAACACGAGTTACGGGTTGCCTGGAATGCAGCATGAACCCAAGAGGCTTTTAAAGGTTCAGTAGCCCACAGAGCGCAGATGTTGCCAGTGTAACTAATGAACCCAGGAGCTGCCAATCTGCTGACGACCCTCTGCCACACACACATGAGGCCTGTGCTACGAAGCAAGATCAACATGCCCTGGATCTCTTTCAGTTATCCGTCTTAACCTAACCTAACAACCGTGGTCCCGCATAACCTGCATACAACTGCATACTGTATATCCTGGGCTGAGACATGGCTTTCATAGGACCGCAACAATATGGGAAAAGGGTATTGAGATTTAGTGCAGACAGAAGCTGTAAATGAATGAATTTAGGACTACAGTACAGTGCCTTTTTTCAATGAAGCCTCAGGTGTTGATTTTGTCTGAGGCACAACAAAAACCTGAGTAGAAATTTGGCACACACTGCAGCAATTATCAGAAAGTCATCTAAACTGAATTAAAAGCACAGTCATAACCAGCTGTTTGTAACTATAAATAAGCAATGTTATAGCAAGAGAGATTTACAAATCACTTACTTAAAACCACAGAAAGTAGTAATTGAGAAGAGTAAAGAGATAAGTTGTTTCTAAATGTTAGATAATATATAAATAATTCCACTAAAACTTTGAAATCACAATTTTCCAGTATGACTACATTGATGATTGTAGCCCAGTTGTCAAATGACTATTGCAGGGTGCAGCTATAATTGTCTAAATAATCAAATCTTTACTAATCAGAAAGAAATGAAATGAGTAGGAGCATGCAATTTAACTAATCACTACTTTATTGAGGAAATGTTTTTAGGGTGGATTTGGTTTTCTTTAAATACTGAGTGTCTTGGAGAGTGGGAAAAAAACAAACAATAGTTGATTAGTTTTCTAGCTGTTCTGGCTCACTGATCAACCCCTCTTAATCTTCATTAACTGGAAAATATGCCGAGAGGGCTGTGGCTTGTTAGAAGTTACAGAGACTGAAAAAACTTGTATTACTTGTTATCAACCACTGAGGTAAAACAAAAGCTGTCTTCAAGTTTTTGGGTGTATTTTGGAGTGGCATGGTGTTTTAAGGACTGTTCGTTATTTATTTCAGGGGCCACCGGAGGAGTTTTGGGACCTTTAGTCAAAATAGACCCCTCGCCAGTAACAATATTTCTATGACCCTCCAAAACGATTTTGAAAAAAGGCATGACCCTTTTTGTGTGTATTCTTTTTCCTTTTATTGATACCTTCTGCACTGGTTTGCACTTGGCAAAGATGTACAGATTACACACTCCTCTGTTATGGTGTGGTGGCCATTTCAGTAGATTTACTCACTAACGTTGTTGTGGAAACACAATAAGCATGGAAACTAAATACACACTTCCTGCATTACTGCATTACTTCAAATACTAAGTTACTCCTCTAGTAAACTAGTATTCACATGAAATAAAACAATAAAATATTGACACTATTCAGCAAAGCACTCTGGGTAACATTCAACACACAAACTGGTTGCTATGGACTTGTCATTAGGCTTCCTCCACTTCGCCGTTTAAACAAAGTGGAATAAACGTATAAACGTCCAAATCTACACAAAACCCACAATCAATTAGTAAGCTGACATCAAATGTGGCATTTAGGAAACATTTATTGCAACCTTGGCACAGTAAGATGTCCAGACTAGCAACATTCATTTTCGTTTTTTGTGTCCTGCTGCTCCCAGCGTCAGCCAGGAAATATTTTTTTTTTATTAAAGCAGCATATGAAATCAGATGTATTACCTACCACCATTTAGTTGTTTTGTGTTATTTAGCTAAGTTATTTATAAAATATCTGGTCATTCCAGACGTAATTATTCCACAAATTTTTTAAACAATGCAATTATTTCTTTCAGCCACCAGGGGGGCTGTGCTCCCCGGGCCCCACAGCCAAACTCATGGGTCAGACCCATCTGGTAGCGAAGGAGGGCCAAGACTGAGAGCTACATGGAAAAATATGCACCAGTTTGAAATTTTGCTGTTTCTGTGAATACAAAAGTTGGGTAACCCTACCCCTCTGGACTAAAAAATGTTGGATGACCCTCAACAAAGAATAAAAAGACATGACCCTCCCCTATTTTCCTCCGATGGTCCATTCCATAAATACTGAACGGTAATACTTACCCTTATTTTCACTTTGCCGGTCTTGCTGTCTGGGATATGGACAAGCAAGCTAGCCAAGCATGCATAATAGAGGCAGAGCACACAAGCCTGGATACTGCAGAGATTCCTTTAATTGTTTTTTATTCATACTAAATTTGAATTTCAAAACGCAGATTCTTATTAGCACAATGTAAATGACAAAATGTAAACACAATTATTGTGGGGTATATAATTGAAGCATGATATGGCCTTAAATCAACATGGGACTGCCGTTTATTATAAGTCCAGCTTCAGAGAGGATCATTCATAACAACAATCCAAGTTCAAAGGAATAATTCAACATTTGAGGAAATACACGTATTCACTTTCTTGCCAAGAAAGCTGCAGCCAGTTAGCTAAGCATGAAGACTGGAAATGAGGAAACGCTAGCCTGGCTTTGTTCAAGGAAAACATTTTTTTAATCTTTTGTTTAATTGGTATAAAAAGTGAAAAAAAATAGTTTTGGTTTAACAGGGATTTTACAGTATGTGTCTGACTATATTTTGACCCCCCTACTGCCTTGCCCCCTTGCTCAGCGGCACCCATCTTCAAACTCTGCCGTCATTTTAATGTCGACACACCTGTACATTTTCATAACTGTATCTTGCACGATTATTGGACCGGGGGCGTAAAGCTGTGGAGCGATGGCCCCTTCCGTACTTCCTACTTCTGCCGCCATTGCTCGGACCACACCGGCGATAGAACTCAACCTTCATTATGATCTCAACTACACAACTGTAAAGTTGCATGACAGTTGTGACGCTGTCGTGGTGAGAAAATCTGTCCACAGACAGACATTTAATCACTAAGCAAACCATTTAAAACCGATATGATGACACACACAGACTCCCAAGGTTCTTCACAAACGTAGGATAGCTACATCAGTGTGGCATACCATAAACATTTCATGAATTTTAAGCATTAAAATGAAAATGTGTTGTAAACAAATATAAAGAAGTGTCTGTTGCCCCAATTTGGACACATTGAACACAGGTTCAAATCAACATTACCTTTCCGTTTGCTCATTTTAACCACAATGTTGCTGAGGCGCAGCTTGCACACTCTCAAAAACTGTAAAAGATAAGTATGAAAGTTATATTCCAACTGAAGTTACCTGAATGCTTCTATTATTCAAACACTGCTCAGACGCCCCAAAATGTTTACAGTGAGTTATGTCCAAGGGATGGAAGGCTATCAAGTGAGAATAATGATCTCACTGGGACATAAACTAGTAAAAGAAAAGTGTTGCTGTTGTGGGAAAAATTGTATCTCCTAAATGTTACATTTTCAACAACAACAAAAGTATTTCACGCCCTGTTTTTATTAATTCAATTGGTGTTCTCAATTCATAGAAATGTAATGTATTTTTATTTTCTATCCAGCCCCACCTTTGCCCCTCTTTCCTCCCTCTCTGCCCTCCCCGACTGCAGGAAAAGCAAAGCTGTCTGCTGGTTTCGTTGTTGTTGCCCTAATGTCATCCTCCCTGCCCAGTCACCGGCCATCTGGCTCCTCTACTATTGGTATTCATTACCAGTGACCTTCAGGATAAACATGTGATGAGTCATTGTGCACATTTTAAAAGCATTTACCTTGGTTAGAAAGACCACCAGACTCGGGAAGGAAGTGAGTGAGCAGGATTGGGGGATGGAGGGAGTAAAGAGTGATGGGGAGGGAGAAAAATAATGACAAGGGAATACTGGTGATGAGAAATTAGCCTGTTCAGTTGGGCATCGATGTAGAAACCAGGGAGAGGATGAGACCGCTGAGGGTGGGGGGTGGGATTCCTGGGATGAGTCACCTCAAAGCCCTTCGTTATCTTTAATCTGCAATGTCATCCTTTTGCAGCATTATCAAGGCAATAAGAAATGTAATACAAATTATGCCAAAGGGAATACTTTTTGAGCAGAAAAAGCACAGCTGTCAGCATATAGTCTATTGGATGACACAGATACAAAAAAAAAATCCATAAGGTGCTGCTGCAAAGCAAACATAATGGAGCAGGAAGACAACAAAAATCTAATCACAGTGTGAGAGAGGACTTTAATTCTGGATAACTTCATTGCAATTGTAAACATTATTACAAAGGTGTGGCAAATTAGGTTAAATGACCAATTAGTAGCATTTGTGAGTTGAGTCAGAGACACTTGGGTCAAGGAATTGGCCAATTATTGCAAATGGTTCTGCAAATGCTTGGCAGAAAAGGCTCTGCTCTTTGAGGGAGCTCTCAAAGAATATAATCAGCTACAGGGATTCTGCTGAGAGAGCTAATTGCCTGTTAAGGAAGACATACATCAATGTCAAATCTTAGCTTAATCAACAATACCAAAAACCTAGCACATAAGGAGGCGTATGGTGCATGAACGTACAATGTGAGTTAGAAGAATCAGGTGATAATGGCCACAGTGGACAGCTGCCTGTGTGACTATGATTGAACGATACTAGTGAGCTGGGAGAATCCGTGAATAATTTGTTCTTTTCATATTCAATTGGACATCCAAAATCGTAAAAAAAAAAAAATTTAGTTATTCATTTTTGAATCCAACCAACAACAAAAAAAAGTATCAAATTTTTTTGTCTTACTTCAATTTGTGAAATGAAAAAAAATGGGATATGGACCGAATTTGATTTTGATATTTAATGTGTCTGATTTGTGTGACCTGGAAATTGCTGACTTCTTTGTGTGTGTTGCACTTCATGATCTTGCAGCAAATCCACTAAGGTGATGGTGCTACCTGATTTGGTTTAATGATTATAAGCTTCATATTGAGGTTCAAGACGGCAAGGCACGCAAAACTTTAAAGATGCTTAGGAACGGGAGGTAGTGAATATTTATTTTTTTTTGTAAAAAAAGAGTCAATACAGGTAGCCTCCAAATTATGGTTACATTTTTTAAATTTTTTTTCTTCAAAAATTAGAAAAGTCCTAAAATGAATCCAACATAAATTCCCACTGATGATAGGCTTACTGGCTTATAGGTAAGGTAGTCACTAAGGCCATCCACAGATAGTTATTCCTAAGGATTCACAGTGCCACATGTATGTTTAACATTAAAACAACTATTTTAATAGCTTAGTATTCTATGCAAACAAATGTATGTATAAAGGTTTTGGGCCACCCTAAATGTTATTGTAGGCCCAGTATTAAATATGCAACATTTCATACAATATATGTAGTAGGGGGTCCCTGCTTCATCTCTTTTCCAGTTAAGGGGTCCTTGGCTTAAAAACATTGAAGACTCCTGAATTAGAAGTTTTTTTTGATGAAAACCGCAACCAAAAATAAATGATTCCCCTTTTTTGCCCAGGACCCCCTGGAACCCCTTTCAAGGACCCCCACTTTGGGAACCACTGCTCTAATTTACGAGTTTGGAGCAAGCCATCTGAGCCATTTATAAATCCTGAATGAATCTTGTTTAATGGATTACATGTGCAGGATGTAACACATTCCAAACAGTATGCTATATTAATTGAGTATTTTCATTATTTATATTGGGGCAGGATAAGTGTTTCACAGAATACACACAGTATTTCACTCAAACTCTGTTTCTTCCTTTTGCAAATAGGCAATATATTGAAGCAAATATAGTTCTTTCTACAGATGTCATGCTGTCTAAAGATAAAAAAGAAATGCACTTTGCAATAATGCACATTCTGGTGGTCAGATAACCACACTGGGGGGTTTCATCTGACAGAAGCACACATGCCATTTTTCGGGATGCCTTGGTGGATAGACGGCCTTTAACTACAAAGGTTGCCGTTTCATTAATGTCTCAGAAAATGCCATTTCAGTTGCTTTTCTAAGGATTTTTCTTTGTGTCTACAATTATTGAAAAGACTGACATATATTGCTGTCAAAGTTAATCTTTTTCAGACTCTGTCCATTGTGTCAAATCTATGGGATTCTGGGGGCATGCTCTCGAGGGGAGATTTTTTTTTTCATTTACAGCAGCTAGATGCACTATTTTCAACCCAACTGATAAAAAAAGAAAATGCCTAAATTCTGTACATCATTTGGGTAAAACATGATAGTTGCCAGGGAAAACAAAACCTTCCTGTAGAGCCTATCTATTTAGTATATATTTGTTCTCCAACTGTCGTCATCATTCTGAAACCAGAACGCAACAAATGTTGAGCATGACTCATCAGTTTCACTCCTGCCACCTAAAAAGAGGCAAAACTGATGTTTCTATTTTTAAGATGCAAAAATAGGGTAGGGATTTGGCGTAAACAGCATTACTAATCTTGAAACCTTTTTTTGTTCCATCATGCTGGAGTAGAGTTCACAAAATGAATATCCAGCTGTACAGATCTACATTTAAATCTAAATGCCATAATAATCCGGGTTGCTTTAACTGCAAATCCCAAACATTACCAATTAAATCTGGTCTTCAATACTATAGCATAGCAGTAGTAGTAGTAGTAGTATCATAGAACAGTTGAAGGTATTTTAAAAACTTAAAAGATTCTGGGCTTTTGAGAAAACATTTGGGGCTGCCGTTGCCTGGCAGTTGTTTTGCTCTGAACTGTTGTGACCCAGCAGAAAGATTGTGTTTTCCAATGGTATATATGAACACAATCATAAAGAGGCCGTGAGATCTGTCGGTGCTCACCTGCAGCTGCGACTGCAGGCATTTAATTCAATTCAATTCAATTTTATTTATAGTATCAAATCATAACAAGAGTTATCTCAAGACACTTTACAGATATAGCAGGTCTAGACCACACTCTATAATTTACAAAGACCCAACAATTCGAGTAATTCCCCCAAGAGCAAGCATTTATTGCGACAGTGGCAAGGAAAAATTCCCTTTTAAGGAGAAACCTTGGGTGGTGAGGAAAACTTCCTTTTAGGAAGAAACCTTGGACAGACCCAGGCTCTTGGTAGGCGGTGTCTGATGGTGCCAGTTTAGGGTGTGATGAACAGTGGCAATAATGGTTACAATAAAGATAATGAAATTATGACAAGAAATAGTAGCTGTAGTAGTTCAGGGCGTAGCAGGGCACTGCAGGGCGTTACAGGGTGTAGCAGGGCACTGCAGGGCATATAGATAGATAGATAGATAGATAGATAGATAGATAGATAGATAGATAGATAGATACTTTATTGATCCCCAAGGGGAAATTCAAGGTCCCAGTAGCTTACCACACACACAACATACACATACATCATAAACAGGATGATAAAATAACAGGTCCACATGAATAATATGGACAGCAGTGGACAGTAGCAGGGCAGAGAGGGATTTTGGGTAAAGCAGAGTGATGTTCCTCATCAAGTCCTGTGCACATACACACACCACGATGACTATCTTTAATCCATGGCAGATTTTGCACCTTTGTGATACATTACACTGAGTAGGTAAACGGATATATGCAGCTATTTATCTTTCTCGACTCTCATCCCTGCTGTTTCTCTCTTTTTCTTTCACACGTACGCACACCACAACCATTAAAATGAATTATTCATGACATCTGGGAAGTGACGCACAGCAAAAACATTCCGTGGATGAGGGAAGAATAAAAACATGCAGCCCATTTATCCATCAGCTGGTTGCGTATATGAGTCATCAATCATTCCTGATCGCGGGAACTCTTTTCTATTTCATTTTTTGTAACGCACACACGGACAACATCACGCAAGTTGTTTATTTTTTTGTTTTGTCTCTACCTAGGAGAAATCAATTCCCAAAGCCAATTCTTTCCACAGACAAAATGGGATAGTTAATAATAGAGGGAAGCTGCAGCTGTGATGACCAGCAAAAAAAAACACCTGCGACTGTTTATGGATGTTTCGGTTTGAGTGTGTATGGAGTCAATGTCCTCACAAGGATAGAAACATGAATATATGGATATTTTATTCTGGATATTTATTCTGTTTAGATGGTTAAGAGTTAAGATTAGGTTTAAATTAGGGTAAGGGTTAAAGAATGTGTATGTCACGTCTGCTTATGGTTTTAAATCACGGCAACTCAATGCACAGCTTTTATAATGCTAGTTTTATTTATTATTACCCCATATTCGGCCTAGTAACTTTTCAAAGTAAATGAGGGAAAACAAGACAAATCCAGTTTAAATATTACACATGGAAGTTTGATTTTATGCAATAGCAGATAATATGTATGTATCTATAAGATGTTCTTTTGCACTCACGTCTTTAGTTACAGGTGCGACAGACTTTGCCACCACAGTAACGTAAATGAGGATCACTCATGGTGACAACCGCAATAATTTTGTGTCCTAGAATGCCAAAAGCATGACTTGCCCTATACTCTGCCTCTGATTGATCCTTACCCTAAACCAGGGCTTGGCAACAATTTTAATATGAAGTGCCATTTTAAAATGTTCTTGTGTTCAGTTTGCCAGCATCAGCATTAAGCCTGTCATCATCTACTGAGCCTGTTCAGGCAGGGTTATTTATTTCCTTTGCTTTCCTTCTCCTTTAATTCTGTGACAAAGGCAAAGACTACTAGCCAATCAGAGGTAGAGTAGGGCAGGTCTTCATGTAATGCAGATGGGGGGAAATTCAATCAAACTAGCGTAAATAACAGGCTGTGCCCCTGCCAATGGCTGTCAAAGAGGTCATTTGGCATACGGTTTGGAACATTTCTAAAAAACTCTTGCACACTTGTTGCTAGTGTGCCATTGGTCAAGTTGCGGCGTGCCAATGGTGGCACACGTGCCTAAGGTTGCTGACCCAAATACGTTCCATTTATTACTTAAATACACTTAACTAGTCGTTGCATAACACACATTTTTTGTCGCGTAAACTTAACCGTGTAGTCCACCAAAACGACCGGCAGCTCGCGGTGCTCTGTACCCGGCTCAAAGCCCCATATTCTCAGGTAACTCAACTATCAACTGCCGCTGATACGACGGAGCTCTGTGTGCTCGATTAGCTGCAGACAGTCACGCACACATAACTAAACGCATGATGGTGGAGATGATAAAGTAAAGAGTACTTTGTAATGTGATAGTGCCAAAACTGCTCATACAGCAGCTGCCAGCCTAGCGAACCGTCATACCAGTCATATCAGAATAATTTATTATTTAGATAGTCACAGGAATGTGCATTGATGTATTTAATGAACACAAAGGCAATGTGTACAAAGTGTAACAGCCAAGAACATAAATATAGAATAGATATACCACAATATAAAGTACGTGAAAAGACACTATAACAAGATATCTAATATGTACAATATAACTGTTTTAGAAAAGGTAAAGAGGAGAGGCTATTCCGTTAAGAGCAGGGTTTGCTAAAATATTGATAATGAATATTGATGTGTAGTGTGTAGTAAAGTAACTGAGGCTGGGGGGTTAAGAGTTTATTATTCATTCTGCACAGTCTTTACAACTCCACACACTGCAAATACACTCTTGTCATCGCTGTTTGCTGCTGCAGCTCCTCCCTCCTTATGTGTTCTTCTTGATCTAATATTCATGTACATCTTTGTTATGTATAGTGGGTAGATTGGTTCTCGCAGCAGAAACCTTCCAAAATAATCCTTTTTTTGAGCTCCCTCAAAGTCTTTTCCTATAAATCTAACTGTATAACCATTTGGAATAAAGTCCGAAGACTAGTTTGCCCGTTTCTATATGGTTGGTTTCTGGGTAAATGCCCATGTTGTGCTGTTAACTCTCTTCCAAGTGAGGAAGTTACAGGATGCTATGAAGGTCAAAATAATTGCCAAGTAAATTTCCACCCTAATTTGCGTCTAAGTAGCTAATATGTAATGCAATTAAGAAGGGAGCAGTATGCACTATTGGAAGTAGTGCCATTCAAAAGCTTGCTAGAGTTGTCACTAATACACCAATCCATGACTAAAGTGAATAGTATAATATATATATTGTGAAGGCAGTATATCATTAGGGGTGGGGGAAAAATCGATACAGCATAGTATTGCGATATCTTCCGTGGCAATACTATATCAATACACAGACGCAAGTATCGATGTATTATTATATATAAGTTGGTCAGTTTGTATGCTTGACAGTCCCATTTTTGCAGTAATACAATTAAAGTGAGATGAACAAACAGAGAAATGTATCTTTTAGGTAAAACAGATGTTGACAAAGTTTCCTTTTGGGGACATAATTTGAAATTGGGAAAAATTTGAAGTGGAAAAAAAGGTAAAACATCGTAATATTGTATCGTGACATAAGTATCGTGATGATATAGTATTGTGAGGCCTCTGGTGATTCCCACCCCTATATATCAATGGTGTCTGTGGAGCAAAGATAAATTCCTACTCAAACCACTCTTTGTTACAGCTTGTAAACATCATGCAATGAGTCACACTGGCTACAAGTGTGTGTTAAATGGTAAACAGGTACCTTTGAGCCCAAGATGGCTGATTGAAAAGCAACGTGAGAGAGAGATGGTAGCTGGACGCCACTTGTAGAAGGAGTACATTGTACTGAACTGCCTGTATTAAACAGCCTTAGTGTCGAGTAACTGAAAAAGAGCATGTGTATGTCACAGAAGAAGTATTTTTGGAGTCGTTGCTGGGGTTTTATGCATTCTATTTTGTTGTGTTTTTATTTTGCTTGGTTTGTTATTCTGGCTTTTACTGACTTTTTACGCCCTGTTGACCTATGTAATTATTACTGTCTGTGCCGCGTTATTATGGAACCCACGCAACTTTTAAGCAAGACCCGCCCTTCAATAGGATTCACACACTACTATTGGCCAGGCATCCATGCTTACGCAAGGTAACATAACCTGATTTTGTTCAGGTCCTATCCCTTGACCAGTCGGCAATCCTAACCTTAACCACTCGAGGTCAATGCCTAACCCCAACCAACTGAGCTGCTTTGTAGGGCGGGTCTTGCCTAGAAATTACGTGGGATCCATAATAACGCGTCTGCGCCTGAACTCTCACCTTTTTAGTGGACATTGATTTTCACCTATGAGAGGTGGAGGTGTACCAGAACAGACCTATGGTGCGGTTGGGAGGAAGGACCAGACCACCCAACTGGAAATATTAGCTGGCCACAACAAAACGGGCAGGAAATCATTACAAAGTTACTGCCGGGGCTCTTTTGTCTGCAAGTGTGCAGCAGAGGCGTAATGTTTTGAACCTCTTTGAAATAGAATGTCTCTTCGGTTGGCTCAGGATTGCTCCCCACTTAAACAAAGAACCCCTACATAAAACTACCCTTTTCCCCTTATCCTAAATGAGATGCTTTTTGAATTCTGTCCACAAATGAAGAAATTACAAATAAAGAAATATTCATCGCAAGAATTCGTTAAATGCAATATCACTTTGAGCAATTTCAGGGGAAACCTGACAACTTTACACCCTGGCAAGCTAGGCGATGGTCCGAGGAATTGCAGCTAAAAAAAGGAAACATGTTGCCACCCTCCTCATCACGGGGCTTAAGAGCTGCCTGTCAAAAGTAGATCACAAACTGATATGGTTTATGTGTAAACATACGAGACCGATTAACATCTCGCAGGGGCCTGGATTTAAAGATGTAATCAACAAACTTGAGCCATGGTACACTGTTCTTAGCCAAGCCACCATCGCCGACAGAGTTGTGAAACTATATGAAACAACTAAAAACACCAGAAAAAAATGTTTAGTGGGAAACAGATTGCCCTGACCACAGATGGCTGCATGTCACTAGCCACACAGAGGCATATTTGTCAGTCACCGCACATTTATAATTCTCTAAACGGCCAAAGCTCAGAAAAGCCACACCACAGACAACGTTGCTGACTGCATCGCCAAAATATTCGGAGAGTACAATGTGAATCATGAGCCAGTGCTTTGCATCACCAGGGACAATGCGGTTGATTTTAAAACAGTCAAAATTAGCCCATTTAGCCTGTTCTAGGGTTAACGCCATCGAGAGGCTAGAACGGCTATTCTAGTTCTAGTGTTAACGCTATCGAGAGCCATGTCACGTGCATGGCACACACCATTGACCTGGCTGTGAAAAAATGGCTGGCAGTGCAAGCTATCGAAACTCCGGTCAGCGGACTAAAGGATACAGCACTGCATTTCAACAAATCAATTACCCGACAGCTAGCTCTTGGAATCTAAGCAGAACGTTCTTGGAGTGATACCTGCAAAGCTAATCAATGACTGCGCTACCCGATGGAACAGCACTCACGGCATGGTGTGTCGGGCAGCGGTCGTCGTTGGTAAGAAACTTGGTCATCTTGAGTTGAGTTCCAGCGAGTTCACACAATGTAGCAGGTGAGTCATGTAAACTAGAATAACCTGGTGATATTGGCCAATCAATAGGCTAAATAACTGCATTAGCAGGAGTGGGCATATGCATATGTAAATAAAGTTGTACAGTTAGCTATCCAGCCAGCTAGCCATAAACGTATCACAATTTTATGTTTTTTTTATAGGTGTCCACTGACGCGTTATCAACCGACCGATATAAAGGATATAGAGGAGGAAGGGTAAAGACACGATTACATAGCATGTAAATGAAAAATTCCAATCAATGTTTTTTTAAGAAAAAAAAAAATTGAGGCCAGAAATGGGAATCTGTTAAGCATAGTATTTTATCTAATAGTGCACTAATTATTATTAAAGATCAGAGTTGTTTTTTTTGCATGGGAGTAAAAAAAATGAAGCAAGAAGTGTGTGGTTGGAAAGGTAAAGAGAGGGAAATGAAGATGATAAAAGAAAAGGGAAAGATTGAAGAAGAAGAAGTAGACAGAAAAGCATGAAGCCTCTCTGATTGCCCGTTTTGGCGTGCATCACATCTTAAGAAGGTAGAGCCTTCTGAAGAAGAACATCATTGAGCTGTGCAGGAGGGTATCTTTGCATACAGTACCACACCATGTGACACAATCATAGTTACAGATCTATGGACTGCACATCACAACTGACACGGAAAGTTTATGAGCCAAAGTTTACACATGCTAGCACCATGGGCAACTTTGGCAACAACCCGGTTGAATTTATGTTCCTGTCCATTGATGCGTGCATAAAACTGCTGCCAAGTCAGTATTGTAACATATATGATGGCAGCACATCTGTGGAAACAAAACTGCTTGGTTTTGTTGAATTGAAAGGAGCAACAGCAGAGGAAATTGCAGCTGAAGTCCCGGTGATCATCAAAATGTTTGTCTTTTGTTGAGTTTGTTGGCCAAGAGGACCATGACATTTTAGGACAAAGCAATTTAGTCCTTGGTTTGCTGGCTGAGCTTGCTCCCTGAAAATGTACGTGCCATTGAAATATTTTCTTTCTGAAGACAAATGCCCTGTTGTCCTGCGAACAATGTTCGACGAGCCACTGACTGAACTCTGGCTGGCCTTTTTTTATGGAAACCTGATCATATTCAGTGACACAATCGAGATGCCTGAAGGTCAGGACCGCTGTGCTGCAATTCCAGGGCTTTCAAGTTTTGAAGGCAAGAGTGACATCCCCCCCCCATCAGAGGGTCGCCGGAATGGGGGTGTTTCATTAATAATATTATTATAGTGTTGTTGTTTTTATTAATAATTGTTCAGATTTGCAGAAGTAAATATTTGACACATGGCACTGACAATTCAACCGAATACAAAGTATTTATTCAATTTCTGTGTGTGTGTGTGTGTGTGTGAGTGTGAGAGAGAGTGAGTGAGTGAGTGAGAACTGTTGGCTAAGTTACAGACACTCATGAAAAACTGATGCTAATTATCTGGGAAACATTCTCTAACAGCACTCTAGTTGTCATTGTTTGTGTCAAACAAGTTGTGAATTTGTTGTAACATTAAAACAGGAGATGATTTACTCTGTGCTCAAAGTGATGCTCGGAGCTCCAGTGGTTTCCTCTGTGGGTGACTTTCCGGAAGATGTTATAGCAGAATCACGTTAACAATTGCAGGATGTGCTTTTCTTCATTTGTTGTTGCGTTAAATCTTACCCAGATACAATAGTGCTATTTTGTTATTGGCTATTGTGTAGCCCCTTTCTTTTTTTTTTTTGCTGATAAGTGGCAGGCTCGACTAAGAACTCCAGGGGAGACACGCTTGATTCCTGCCGGTTCCACAGTGAGAGCGGCACAGCCAGAGAAATTTTGGGTGCTGCGGCATATTAAATATACTATAAATAGTTTTTCCGCATGAGAAATACAATGTGTGGCGGGAGTGTGTGACAAAAGACCAAAATGAGTGACTGTCACGCTCAATGCGTGTCACTTCAGAGCCCTGCAATTCTGAGAAATATTGAGGCAAAATTGACTGCAAGACGCGATGACAAGGGTTGCTGGAGTTCTGAAAGGGGCGCTTCAAGAATGGAAAACATCTGAATCACCTCTTAGTCAGAGATGGAGCACGGTGGCTGATTACATCAACGACTGTAACTGCACAAATAGAAGTGCATCAAAATCCAAATGGCTTGACCGCAGTAAGTAAGTAAGCCTCTGGCTTTACAGTAGGGCTGCAACTAACGATTATTTTAATAATCGATTAATCTGTAGATTATTTTTTCGATAAATCGATGAATCGGATAAAAAAAACAAAAGCATTAATTTACATCAACTCAATACATACATACTTGTTGTTTTAGTTAATAGTTGTGTAAAGGTAAGTAACCCAAATAGCAGATACAGACAAGACACAGAGACAGACAGACAGACAGACACGCAGAGACACGCAGACACACACACACACACACATTAAATTATTACCATCATTGTAGTAAATGCAAGTTACGTTCATTTATACACCACACACTAATATATTTGTCAACAATAACTGATATGGGACAAAGCACATAATATATATATGACAGACTGAAAATTAATGGGCCAAAAAAGGCGAGTGAATAAAACCGTGACTTGCAAACTATACCACCCCTGCTTTACTACTGTTATTAACGAGCTAACGCTAGCTTGTCATGCTAGTCAGCTGGATAACGAGTAAACGGCAGCACCAGAAGAGCTATTGGAGGGACGTTGCGTTCCTCACTTCAGAACGGAACAGAAGTAGGATAGTGTAGTGACTTCACCCTGCTGTTGAACTCTCTTCCTCCTCATCAAGGACTCCAACATGTTTACGTTTTAGGTGCTGACTCATCACCGTGGTGCGCCCGTGCCATGCCGTGTCGCTTTTTCTTATCTTGCAATTAACACGTTTTTGATTTCTTTAGTGTGAAATGCTCCCACACCTTGGATGACTTAGGTCGTACTGATTTCTCTGCCTCTGCCGTGTGTTTCAGAACAACGTTACGGGTCTCTCCGGTCTCTCTCCGTATTTCCTCTACCCCCGCTCTTCTTTTTCTTTTCTTTCGCTCCGCGCTGCTCCTCTCTGCGCTCAACTCAAATATTTTTATCTCCGCGACTGAGTGGCGTAATAGTTGCGCGACACAACGAATCGATAATGAAATTCGTTGCCAACTTTTTTAGTAATCGAATTTTATCGATTTTATCGATTCGTTGTTGCAGCCCTACTTTACAGTACATCTACCATACGTCTACGGCAACTGCTTTCACAAGTTCATCTGGACCTCCCACACCTGTGTCACTCTGCCATCGTTTTTCACATGAAGCCTAACGTTAGCTATGACAACTGATATTAGCTAATGCTATTTCAGCCGATCTCTGCCAGACAGTTGTGAAAAAACAACGGCAGAAAGAAACATTAATTTTTAAAATACTGTGTTGCTGTTTGGGAGTTCCAGGTGAACTCATGGAAGACATTATGCTAGCTGCAGTGATGCCAGAGGCTTCGGAGTGGGCGGTTGGTCCAGAAGAGTGACATTCTCTCCTTGCCGTGGATTTACACCAGATGTGTAACAGCTGCGGAACGGCGGCAGAGTCATTAGGTTTCCATGAAAGTCAATGTGTGTATTTCCACTGGCTGCATAACGGCGTTCCGACTGCGTCCCAGCTCTGGCGGTCCGCAGCCCTCCGCAGCAGATACGCAGAGCTTCTATTTTGGACGGACGCCAGAGAGCTCCGCAGCAATTCAGCACACGGCAGATAGTGCGGGACAGTAAGTCGAGCACAGAAACAAAATAAATATCCGGTTAATTTTCAAAATAAAATACACCGTGCTCACGGTGGATGATATTTCCCTGCACTACACCTTGAAAGCACAGCACAGAGTCGTTTCCCCTCTACTCCTCTGGATGGAAACTCACAGTTTTGGGTTTTGTGGTTCTATTCTACCTGAATTTGCGAGAACTTGTGGGTCCTCGTGACTACAGCTGTCAGTCATGGCCGCAGCCGTGCCGCAACAAATCCGACCCCTTTCATATAGGAGGATATGATAGTGGAGTATTGTGTGCCCACTGTCACTTAACCTGGCGACCCTGCCCAGATGATCCGTCCTGCTGCCCAGACAGATGTCCGCTCCTCCGAGGCTTGTCATAACCATCGAGAACTTGTGGGTCCTCGTGACTACAGCTGTCAATCATGGCCGCAGCCGTGCCGCAACAAATCCGGACCTGGTGGGTATTGACGGACGCCGGAGCACGCAGCAGACACCCAGCGGAGCCGGTCCGCAGCCGTTACGCATCTGGTGGAAATGAGGAGTTAGATTCCTTAAACTGGGAAAAAAACAAAAAAAACAAAAAACTTACTTTCGCTGTTCTAGCTATATAAATACCCTCCATCAAACTATGGATGATGTTGCAGGCACTATGTATTCATTCAGTTTCTACAGTTTATATTTGGGAGCTGTTCAGTTTTGTTTAGATGCTGAGCATATATCACTATTGAGTATTATTGCATTCACATTTCACAGGGATTCATCCTGACTCACAGAGCTGAGCTATATTATAATTTGTTTATATGTCTTCCCTGCTCCCAAAATCTGTAAACTTATGTGGATGACCAAATATCGTAAACATTTTAAACCAAGCCTACATCCCATAGCCATCATTGCCACACCAAAAAATGAGACATGTTAGCAACTTCCACCAATTTTGCTCACACTCTGCATATGGAGAGTAACTTTCCTCGTCAATCTGACACATACGTTGGCCAGGCAGACGAGGATCAGAGTGGTAATGACTGTTGACGTTAATTCACACCTTACTCTCAGCAGCCGTGGGCAGTGAAGAAACTAAGCGTGCTCTAAGAGGAGCCACGAGGAGGAGGACAGCCACTCCCCCTGCCGCATAAGATGATGCAGAGAGAGTGTAGGTGCAAGAGAGTAAGGTACTTCATGACAGACAAAGCTTTTTCTTAAGTGATCTCATTACACAACTCACACAGCACCTTCCTCCGCACATGTACGGTTGATATGGAGCCTACACAAACTCTGTCGTGTTAATAGGCAACGGTGATTTATTTAGCTGGGAAGCAAATACTCTTTCCAGATCACTTCAAATGGAAGGCTCCAATGATGTTGTGCATGTGTGAAGCAAAGTCCCACTGATATTTTCATGATACCAAATCAATGTAGTGAGGCTGTTGGCTTTTTGTTGACTACTTTCATTCGTGCAAACGGTAACATCACACGCCATTCATTTGTGTGTTATTTTGAATACCCTCAAGGCTTGCTAAGTGACAAAGATGGCTAGCCACGTGGGTAAACCAATTTCCGCAGAAGATTGAGTACATTTACGGCATGAGCTTATGGGAGACACTTGAGATAATTAAAAAAGCATCTCAAAGCCAATTGAACACAGACTGCTGCAATCATGTGTGAGACACACACACACACACACAAACACACACACAAACAAATCCAAAGAAACGTACAAGGCCACACACTTTAAGAGTATGCAGAAGTGTGCACACCCACGCTGTGCCCAATTGCAAATGAGTCATGCATCAGTATAAAAGGAAGATCAGTGTCAACCCCAGCACTGTTTCCTCCTATCCATTTCTCGTTTTGTCTCCTGTGACATTTTCTCAGACAACCCAGGAACACACATCCAACCCACCCACATTCGAGCTTGAGTGTGTAAGTGATTTACGGCAAAGCAAAAGTGCAATTAAAGTAATAAAGTGTGACAGTTTCAAAGAAATAAAATGTCTGTTATGCCTCTTTTAAATGAAAGAATGCCTCTTTTAAATGAAAGAATGAAACCGGTATTGTCCCTAGGGGAATTTGCTTTGCGCAAAGAGTCTAAAGAATGCCATTTGAGCCATCATCAGACACGTAGCACTGGGGAGTTATTTCCAAATCTTTAATTTCCTAATGAGGCCAGATAAGAAGAAAACAAAGTCGGTAAACATAAAAGTGGATGACGACTGTGAAGACACATTTTTGTGCAGTGTCTGTTTGAGAATAAAGATCTGCCATCCACCCTTATTCACCCAGGCCGAAAATGAAGCTTTATAAAATAATTATTTGGGTGTTACTTGTGCCTCCGCTCTTCTTTTCAGTCCTTCTAACATAGAGACAGTGATATGTCCCCTGCCTTTCCACAAGTGATGCTGGCAAGTCTGAAGGGGCTGACACAAACCAGAATGTATCATCCGTCAGAGAAAGCGTTATTAAAAAAGTCTCACCAATGGTGCAGCGGATATTTATTGTAAAAGTTTGGAAATCAAACAAGAATTTGATTTCTCCTCACTTTTCATGGAAGGACATGAAACTAGCTATCAGTCACACTTCCATTTTTCAAAGGAGGTTTAAACCTTTTGTGGACATATTTATGGAAACAGTTTCTAAGCTTCAATCTCTGGGTGGGTTCCCATGGCAGTGGTTGACTGACATCTGAGAGTGTTGCTAGGAAACGCATATTACGTGGTGCGTTGTAATGTTTGGAGCACAATAGCCCTGTATATTCTACTAATGTTAAAACAAGATGGGTTTTTTTTCTCCTCAGATAGTCTTATTTATGTACTGCAATACTGTAATGTAGTGATTGAAGACGTGTCCCTTTAATACAATAAACATTTAGAAGGACCATTGTGCTGTGAAGTTTGTATTTTAATCAGAAAGTGGAAACTAGTGGGCTAGGCTTAGCTTGCAACAACCCTGGTTCTGCTTTAACTGTGCCTGATGTTGGCTGACCAAAATTTTGGACCGACGGCCTGTCCTGAGCAGTTGATCGGTTCTCGCTTCCCCCTGTACACTGCACAGCAAACAGCGCCAAATAAAGTGAAATTTGGTTAGACTCTAAAATGAGTCGTGAGGCTCAAATATTAGGTCATAGCTCAAATTGTACAGTGTATGCCCAGCTTTACCAACGGCCTCCATACAAAAATTGCAGAATCATGTAGCGTTGAGCGCCACAATCACAGATGGGGCTAAAGCAACGGCTAACAACATCAGTACCAAGCTGGTAGATTACTGTGTGGCTCTTGTAAGTGATATCACCAACATTTTTTAGTGTCCACCCACTAGGATGTTGTACCAATCGTCATGAACGTCGGAACCAAAAGTTCTCTGGAGAAGACTAATATAGGGCACTGTCACAGCAGAAAAATAATAGTAAAACTTAAATTTTGGTCTTCAAAGTTTTTACAAAATAAGTATACTTCATAAGAAACACTGCAGATTTACAGTATATACTAAATTCTTTGCAAAAATGTATTTAAATTTCAGTTTGAAAAAAAGGCAATAAATTCAAAGGCAATAGCTCCAATGTTCGTGTGACCAGCAGCTCTTTAATTGCACAGTTACACAGTTGATGAATGCATCTGGTGTGTTATTTGCAGACTGTCGAGGCCAGCCTAATAGAAAATATACTGTCAAAACCATCCTCTGTGCCCATATGCCAAGTTGTGTAAGTGTGTCACATAGCACAGATGCCAGCTACCGGGCACTGACCCCAGTGGCCTCCTCCTGGGTATGCTGTCAATTCCGGAAAAAAAGCTGGAACTGGATGTCGGAGGAAAGTCACAGCAGAGGAGTACATAACGGAAAGAAAGGGGAATAGGAAGTGACCAAAATGAGAGAAAAAGGTATCCTAGCCAGGCAGGGAGATATGGTTTTTGTGAATCATAGAAAGATATAAAAGGCAAAACAGTGGGGGAGAGAAGTCTGGATATACAGACACTATCTTCAGAAGAATCCATGGCAACCTTCCCACTTTGGCCTTTTGAAGAGCTCTTGAAACCGAAATGCAACAGATTGTCTATATAGGAATAGCATATGACACAAGCATACAGTTATGTTTTTGACTTTCTGCGTGTGAAATTCATCAGCACCCTCCGAGCCTCCCTCATAAGGACGATGACGAGGATCATTGTCATCGTCCTTATGAGGGAGGCTCGGAGGGTGCTCATAAGTTTATGAATAGACCTCCGGTACACCTATAGCTACTGAAAAACAACCATTGAACAAGACATTCAATAAGGGAATCTACCCTCTGATACTTTTATCAGACATTCATGAAAACTGGAGAAATGTTTAAAAATACAATTGATCGATGACATGTTATATCATCTTGGCATTTTAAGAGTCGGATGTGTACCTGTGGGGGTCCCCATAAACATAGTGTACTGTATATCCTTGACGTTCCACTTCAGACATTGCTCCGGTGCCGCAGGAAATTCTGCCGGATGTATGTATTTTCGCCGATTTCCGTTTCCTTCCGCTTTCTTTGTGTTGGCGTTCTAAACTCCGGTGGATTTATGAGGACTATGGTTAACTGCTGCTCAGATCTCTGCAGGGTAAATCCAGACAGCTAGCTAGACTATCTGTCCAATCGGAGTTTTCTCTCACACAGCTCTTCACCGTGCAAAGCATTCCCACTGTATTTGTATTTGTATCCCTCCTCTTAAAGTCTGTTCGTGTTGTTTTGTATTGTGATTGTACCGTATTGTGTTGTATTTTACTGTACATAGGCATAATATACAGGGGGGATAGGGGGGGTTACACCCCATAATCAAAACTTGCCAGTGCAACCGCAACCTACACCAAAAACCTATTATAATTTCCTTTACATAAATAAAGACATTTGCAACATAACTTGTTGCAGAAAATTCACCATAATGCAGAAAATGAAGTGTTTTATATGCTCAAAATTGAAATTTTGTTCAAAAGTGGAGATCTCAACCCCGCCTTTTTGATTGTGTGCCCCGCCCTGATGTGTTTCACCTGGTTATCATCCCTCACCTGCTTCTCGTTACACCCCTCATTGCCTTATGTGTATTTAGTTGGTGTGCTCCCTTTGTTTAGTCTCAGTTCCTTGTCTCTCCCATTGAGTGTCATTGTGTCTTCCTAGAGATTTTTTTGTTTTCCAAGTGTTTAGTTTTCCCGGTGTGTTGGATTTAGTTTTTGGTCTTTGACTGCTGGTTGCAGGATATCTACTGCCTGCCTACCTCTGGACACGTTCTGCTGTAAGCTGTTTTTCATAATAAATCTCTAAGATAATTCTGCTGCCAAGTCTGTCATTTCCAAGTATGCTACAGCCACAAATTATATTATCTTCAGGTTCATGCTGTCATGTAGAATATTAAGAAATGGGAACAAGAGAGCAATGTGTCGGCATCACCATCTCCTTTGTTGACTGGACATTACTCACTAGGTTTGCAGCTGTGCAAGGTGGTTGATTTCGGGCCTCAGCACAAGCATCAGAGGTTAAACTTCATCATGGGTATGTTCCACTGCAGCCTCATAATTTACAAAATAAATCCCAGAGAAATGTCAGGCAGCACTTTACTTGATGATAGTTTTATTATTGCAGTGCACTCTCTGTGTTTGCTGGAGCTAAGAGCCAATCCATTTCTAATTTGGCCACTTCAGCAAGGCCATTCAGGGAATGACACTAAATAAAATCAATATTGATTTCGCCATAGACGTTTTGACATTTCATTTAAGGGAAGCCAGCTGCTTTACATCAATTTACCCTGGAGAAAAGTCAACAATAGTCCAGTCTTACTGCCTTCACATTGCTGAACAGTGTACCTTAAGTATAGGCATGGTTCTAGCTACTAGGAAGTGGCAAAGCAAAATGCAACGGAATTTGCTAAATATTTAGTTCTAGAAGCTTGGTGACATTTTGACTACTTGTGCTAGTTGATGAACTAGTATGGCTTGCGAGCTATCTGCTAAAACTGCAGAAAGCTAGGACATGCTAATGCTACTGTCGTTGGTGAACTTTGGTCTGTATTCCTGTACTGTGTTTACCCTTCGTGGCATTTTGTACTCAGGATTTTACATTGTTAAAATACTTTAAATTGAAGAGGGGAAAAAAAAAAAAGCCCTGAGCTGGCAAACCGGATAACTACTTAAGCTTACGCAGTTGACTAAGGTACAATAAGTTCAGTTTATGCAAAATATGTATAGCTGTCTGCAAACATTCCTCTTCTGCGGAGCAATTTGTACTTCTGGATGGTGCAAAACCGCTGACAAACTGAGCTACCTCTCCATTTTGAAATGTTCTCTACATTTCATCTACTGTATCTCCATTTTCTCCTCTTTTCACTTCACTTCATTTGGTGCTCTTCGTCAATTCTCTTTGTAGTAAAGACGGCTTGCTATTGGTCAACGGTGCAAATTTGTCGATTCAAAGTTTACAAGATACAATTTGTGAATTAGTGATTCATTTTTTGTTTATTATTAAATTGATTTTATACACAAATTTTTTTTTTTTTTATTGCTGGTTTGAGCAGGCCTCTTTAGTAAAGTCACTATTGCAGAATTAAGTAACACAATGGTGAGCCTGTGACCCACTGATGAAAGAATTGCAAAATGTATGTATTTTCAATATTACGACCGGGGTGGAGTGTCTGTGGTGAAATTCCTGTAAAAAAACAAAAATGCTGTATTAAGTTACTGCTAATTAACAGAGTATTTCCTACTGCTGCAGCTTCACATTAAAAGCATTTATCTGGTGAAACACAAGGTTGGCTTTAGTTATGAAGTAGTCCCCAGAAATGCAACGTGTTCTCAGTGAGCTTGACACTTCATCAAAAATGTGTCTACTAAACAATGTTCTTTTTTTTATTTTTTTTTATTTTTTCAAATCTTGCAGGGAAAAATGGAAAAAAGAGCAGCCACAGTGACCTGTTAGGTGAAGAGCAGCAGGCGACTGGCTGCACACCTCCAAACTCTCGGCAGTAACCAACTTTCACTGATCGCAGACGTATGCCTTGTGCAGCATAAAATCAGATCACGGTTGCTCACAGAATGATGGAAAAAGACCACTTATTGCCTGACCTCTTTATTAAAACTTAGTTTTGCTGCCCTTTGTATTCTCTGACCTGTAGTACTAGAACGCATTAGCTGTTACAACTTGGGGCACGGTCAATACTAAAACGGTGTGCACCGTTTGGCTATGGTTTCTGGGAAGAACGTGTTCTCCCAACGGTGTGAAATGGCGCGCAACAAGCTTTGAGGTATGTCTTCTCTTGTTTGGGTGGGTGCGAGAGAGAACCCACCCACCAATCAGCAGCGACGTGTAGGTTAACTTGTGGCAATAAAAAAGAAGTGTCCTAGAAGTGTCGCCAAATCAACCAGGACTAAAATCTTTAGGATTGCTATTTTAATGAAAAAACAAATACTTAACAGACTTTAAGCCTTAAATGCACATTCCTATAAATCACTCACACTTACATTGCACATAATAGGATTTTAAATTTTAGAAATGCACAACAGAAGAAAGCGGAATCACAAAATGTGTGGGTGAGACCGGGGGCCTGTTTTACAAAACCAAGATAAGGGATTAAGCCAGGATTTCCCAGTTATCCTGGATGAATTAAGCCTTGATTCGGTTTCACGAAAGCGGAGGCACATAAATCACCATGGAGATTTATTCTGTGCAGCTAGCCTGCTCCCGACCACGCTAACAGCCAGGATTTATTTAATCCTGGAGCCTTTTCTGATCACCCAGCTGTGGTTTTACCCTATTGTCATTATCAGCCTGGATTAAAATACAACAGGTGCATACTGCTGTTCATTTATGTACTGTTATTATTTAAAGTTGTGACCATTACTAGTTATATTGCTGTATGAAGACTGCTGTTCATATTGTTAGAAGTTTAATATTATGGCAGTAGTTGCGATAATTAGAAAAGGCTGATAAAATTTCAAATGTTTTAAATGAAGTCTGTTACTAAGGGCAATACATACAATGCTGCACATTTTTATAGTTGATCGATGCACCTTGAATTATTTTAGTTGATTCATTTATTTATTTATTTTTTTATTCTTTAACAATGAGGATCATGTTTTGTTCCACTTCCATGTAAATTGTATTTGGCATTCTTAGCACACAATTTATGTTGTCCAATAAACTGGGACTATAATTTGGGAGGATTGTACAATTTTAAGAACATTCTAATTGTAGAATCCTCCCAAATGATAGTCTTAGTTCACTGGACCAGTAACTATCTAGTGATATAGGCTACTGTACATTCATGTAACAACAGGGAGAGGACACCTCAATGGTTTTTGACCTCATATTTGGGGGGAAATAACTGATGAATATCACTCTTTTCCAGTCATGTTTACAGTGTGCATGGAATTTATCACTTAATTATCTTCATGGTTTCTAGATTTTAGAGTCCAATTTCTTCAGTGTCTTTATTTTCTATGTGTAGCAGTATGAGTTGAACTCCTAACTACCTGGCGCTCTTTTGACCAATCACTGGCTAAGGGCCCGGTATAAAAGCAGCTAGTTGTCCTCCTTCCGCCCTCTCTTGCTCGTTGGTGACGGAAGCCCTCTACACTTCCGGGTCGCTCGCTCCGTGAGGTGTTTTGCTGTGCTACAGATCTTCGGTTGGCGGGCCATCCTTCACCATACCGGTTGAACGCCGTAAATGAAAAGCGAGTAACACTGATAGCTGCTGCGGTTTGCATGCTCAGAGCTGCCTCCCTCTGGGTCTACTAAAACGCTGCTTGAACGGAATGCTGAAGCCGCCGGAGATCCCTGTTAGCTGTAACACTTCAACTACTGGCTGCTGTTTTGCCTAAGAAAGCTTTTGCCGAGGCTGCTGTCTGTTGAGATTGCTGTTTTGCCTAAGGAGGCTTTTGCCGAGGCTGCTGTCTGTTGAGATTGCTGTTTTGCATAAGGAGGCTTTTGCCGAGACTGCCGCTGCTGCTATTTAAAAATCCTGAGTATTGTTGCACGCCTGTGTTGCCTTCATGGCTACTGGGCCAATGTATGAGCCACCTGCTTTTATCTAAATGAATGTAGTTGAGGGGTTTGGCTCCTTATATTAATTTGGTTGATTTAGTTGTTTCTTTCTTTTCTTTTTATTTTGTTTTCAATTTAATTAAAAATTGTACTTATATTTTGTTTAGTTTTCTTTAGTTAATTTTTTTTATTTAAATATTGATTTTTCTTGGTTATGTTGTGTTAATTATAAGTGTTCTGTTTCTTGTTTTGGTACGGCTTTCTGGAACCACTAGTGGTTCTGGCCATTACATTGTATTTATATTGTGTTTGATTCTTTTTTAATTTGTTTCCTTATCTGTTATTGATTTTTGATATTTCTTTTGTGAGTGAAACCCTTTAATTTTGTGTGTGTTTCCCATTTCTCTTCCCATTTTTTAGTTGACTGAGAGCCGAAGGTGGTGGTGTTGGTGTCCGGGTGGTGGTATCTCCTTCCCGGTGTGCTGTGTTTCCCCGTTTTGATTTGCTGTGTTCACTGTTTTTTTTTGTGTCATGGGTGACTTTCCCTGGGATCCCCCTTACCCCCTCGTACCCCCTTCTCCGCCACTGGTAAGCCTCAGCCTAATTATTTTTCCCCCTTTTTGTTTGGTGTGAATGTGTTTTAAATTGATTGCTTTCTAAACTTTATTGATTTTTACTGAAATAAAATTGTATTTTTGTAAGTTGAACCTCGTCTTTGGCGCTTTTGTATACTGACCTGTGTGACCTTAAATATGATAATCTAGCAATTGGAAGTAAAATCATTCATTAGTAAGTGATATCATTCTCTGGGTGAAATTCCCAGGGTGGCGTTGTCGGTGTTTGGTTTCGTCAGCTCTCGTGCCGCCACATATGTCCATATACAGGCCAGCTGACAGTCTTGCCTGGACCCGGGACGAGATAAGCTTAGATGGGCCCCCTGGCGCCCAGATCTCTCCTTTTTCCTTGCTCTTCCTCTCCCCTGCTCTTCCTCTCCTGTTCCTCTCCTCTCCTGTTCATCTCCTGTACCTCTCCCCTGCTCTTCCTCTCCTGGTCCTCTCCTCTCCTGTTCATCTCCTGTACCTCTCCTCTGCTCTTCCTCTCCTGGTCCTCTCCTCTCTTCCTCTCCTGCTCCTCTCCTATGCTCTTCCTCTCCTCTGATCTTCCTCTAATCTGATCTTCCTCTCCTCTCCTCACATCTCTCACTGAAATTAATGTGATCAGTCTCTGATCCATCCTGCTCAGACTCTCCGACAGGGCAGCGGGCCCCTCCCACATCTCTCTCTCTCTCTCTCTCTCTCTCTCTCTCTCTCTCTCTCTCTCTCTCTCTCTCGCCCGGTAGCCCGAGCTGTGCCCGTTCCTCCCGAGCTGCGCCGCGCATCGCACCTCCCGCCCCCTCTCTCTGTCACCTGACAGCAGCTGGATCTCTCTCCTCTCTGTCTCATCCTCTCTGACGGAGCTACCAAACTCAACTCTTTCTGTAAAAGAGAACGTGTTGTCTCAGGCTTTTATACAAGCTAATGGACGTTAACATGAGAGCTGGCCTGTTAGCTTACGTTACATGGCTCGTAAACGTTGGCTGCGCTGTTTCTTACCTTGCTCTACGTTGACAGTTCCAGCTTCACCGTCACCACCTTTTTTTAAAAATATTTGTTTAGAAAATCTCTAAGGCCTCTGTTTTTCTTCTCCTCTTTCCTTCCTTTTCTGAGCAACGGACTTGTGCTGACCGGACATTTTGAGCATACTGAACTTCAAATCTACTGAAAACAACATCAACTTTTGATAAGTGGCCAAACCATTTTTGTGTTGGGGGGGGGGGTTCTTGACCACTATTTCAAGGACAATTAGGAAGAAAACAAATAAAAAGCTTTTATGTAACTCAAATATTACATATTTTTTTCCACAAATAGGCCTATTTAAAAAAATGTTTTTCAATTATTCCATAATTTAATGAGGGTCCAGTTCTGGGCCCCCAGTTCTGGGCCCCCCCCCCCTACTGTGGGCCCGGGACAACAGACCCGTTTGTCCCCCCCTATCGGCGGGCGTGTCCATATATACAGGGAGCAAGGCCTATAATATGTAGAGAAGGAAACTCGGCATCTATAAAAAATTTAAAAATGAAACGCGAGAAAAAAGCGTGGCAGATAATAGCGGACAGACTGAATAATAGTCTAAAAATATACATTTATGAACTACTGCTCTTAACTGAAAGCATTCAATGAGTCACTGTCATTTGCAAAAACGAACAGTTGTACACTTTGCATTAAAAGCGAGCAGTGGAAGTTAATATGACTTAGGAAACTTATATTTTAGCCCATGAGAGAGAGGGAGGAACAGAGTGAAAGATATTTACGCATCATATTCTAGCATTGTAGAAAATTGATCTTCATGGTAAATTTCCTGAGTAACATTATCTTCTGCTTACTTTTAAGGCAAAGAGTACAACTGTTAATTTGTGCAAATGATGAGTAGCCTAATCCTTGAATGGAATGATTATGACGGTTTCAGTTCAGAGCAGTGGTCAGTTAATGTATATATTTAGGCTACAATTACGCATTCAGTCGGTCCGTGATCGTCTGCTACGCTTTCTCTCACTGTTTCATTACAGCGGCCGTGTTTATTTTCTTTTTATTCAAATGTGTTTCACGTCGTCATACTCCCACAAGAAGCTGCTGCTCACTCTGTATAACGTATGTACAATGCGTATTCTCCATGTTGGCATCAGTAAATCTGTGATCGACCTCGCGGTCTTTTGAGGAAAGCCGCGGACGCGATTCTATCTGAATTACTTCAGCCTGGCTCGACCTAGTCGCTCCTCCTCAGCCTGGCTCGGCCTTCGTGAAACGCACCAAGCCAGGATGCACAGATTAGACTAGGTCAAGCCTGGCTTTATCGGTTATCCTGGATTTATAAATTCTGCTTTTGTGAAACAGGCCCCTGGTAGTATTTTTGAATGACCGTGCTTCCCTCCCTCATGTCCCCCTGAGAGGGGAGATCTCTGTATTGTGGATCTGGAAAAAAAGCCTCAGATGACGCAAAATGACGATTTTTGCGTCATCTGAGGCTTTTTTGCCCAGAGGCAAAAGACTACAGCCAGTATTAGCATAGACAGTATATACAGCCTACAACAATTTGTGATTAACACCTTGGTAAAATCACAGCAACAACTAGTGGTATCCCCCACCCCGAGATACAATTTGAAATCAAAATGTAATAGGCAAACACACTTTTCTTCATGCAGGTTTTGTTATGAAGTATTAAAGTTTGGACCGATAACATTAAGTGTAACGATGGCGCGAGAGTTAAACGGCCATATTTCCAGACTTTGACATTTGATGATATATGCACAGTTTTAAAGACAGATATTTAGTTATTTACACTGTGTTCTGCAGTTATATGCTAGGGTATTTGATGCTCGCCTGTATTCCATGCAGTCGGGCCATCTCCTCCTCCTGCGCTCCGTGGCGGACAATGTGACGGCTAGACACCGCTGATTAAATATGAATCATTTTATTTTAGACACTCAAAGCACTTTAGGGGGGGGGCTGCTCTCTAACACCACTAATGTGTAGCACCCACCTGGGTGATGCACGGCAGCCATACAACACCTTACGACGCCAGACGCCAGAACGCTCGCCACACATCAGCTAGTTAGGGAGGGGGAGGAACATATTTTTAGTGGTGGGGGAAACTGGAGAACCTGGAGAAAACCCACCTTTAATCACTTATCACTCAGAACAGTTATCACTCAGTACAATCTTCATGATATGGTGTGAAGAAATGTGCCTGAGGCATTAATACTTAAACATATTAAGAGTAGCCTAATCGTTATTCCCACATGTACTTTCTGCAGTCTGACTTCAGTTCACCACCTCACCATCTGCGTCGCCAATTCCTATTTTGTGTCCAAAATGTGCGTACGCATGGGTCAGAGTTTGCGTGGAGGACCGCACATTCTCCCGTCAAGTTAGTTTTTTATAAATCACAACCTTTTGCGTGGGAAGTGGCGTACGCACATTTTCAGCCCCGTTTTGTGCATACGCCACGTTTATAAATGAGACCCCAGGGCATGATGGGAAATGCCTGGTTCAGAATCGACTCAACATGATGATGGTTATATAAACTTTCTAGTTTTTGAACTGGAGGGATTTTAATTGCTATTTCAATCAGGAGAGACGTTGCAAAAACTTTAGAAGTTGGAGATATTCTTTGAGTTGTGATTTTGTTAAAAATAAAACGATATATCTATGAGAAATGTGTTAAAGAATCACTTTATCCATTGATGTGAGTTAACTATAGATTTAAAACGTGTTTTTTGTTCGTTAAAAGGTCTCTTAAGACATGTCATTTTTACGTTTTGGTGGTTTCTCACGTCCATGGGAATGGACAGAAGAAACAAGTATTTAATATTGCTGATGACATGCGTGCACTGAGGGTAGAAATGCACCTTTTTACAATATTGTGTAGGTTTGGATCATAACTGGGTTCTTTGAAAAAGAAACGACAACTAACTTTTTTTTCCTTTTTTTTTTTCTGGTTTACTTTTGAGTCAACGTTTTTACTTTTTACTCCACTCCTTACGAAGGCCTCCTAATTAGCACTTCTTATCTTGAACTTGTTTTCGTGAAGTGATGTTAATGAAAGCCTTCACTGGTGGAAAAATATTGGATTTGCCTGTGCAAAGCTTTGCAGCTGCAGATAATTACATAAAGTTCCCATCTGCTTTTAGCTGCATTTTTATAATTTGCACGGTCCTTCTAAGAGCTTAGCAGCAAACAAAAGCTGTTTTTCCTGTTACCAAGCAGGGCTGCAGCAGTGCGGCACAGAATGACAGACTGAAGTCGATCCAGGAATCATTCAGTGATAGCTTTCTTTAGACTTCCTCACAGTGGAGAATCAGCCAGTACATTG
This sequence comes from Perca fluviatilis, assembly GCF_010015445.1. Lineage (NCBI taxonomy): Eukaryota > Metazoa > Chordata > Actinopteri > Perciformes > Percidae > Perca > Perca fluviatilis. The sequence continues at coordinate 22,877,965 of NC_053132.1, read as the reverse complement.
CTGCTGACTCTTTGATGGACTTCTCATGATAGATTTATCGACCCAGTGGGGCAACATAGGCTATTAGTTTCACCTTACACTCAATGCAATCAGTGCAAGTGCAGTAACAACAGCCTCAGAAACATAGACAGATTATGAGACAACAAGCCCCTGGGCAGGCACAGGCATGTAACAAGACACCCCCAAAGAAAATCTGTCTACATAGAAACAAGAGACCCAAACTTAAAGTGACTATATGTAACTTTTTAATGTTTCTGAAGCACTGTCATTTTCCAAAAAATGATCATTAATGACCTGTAACAACAAACAAAACTAACCGTGAATAGAACCCTATTTTTATAGTTTTTAGTAAGTCATCTGCCCGGGTTCGATCTATCCCACAAAGTCACAGAATGATTTACGGCAGGTAGACGGCGCTACAGTGCACACATTCTGACGGGTCACAGATTTCGGCAAAACTCTGGAAAAGCCAGTGTTGGCGTATCCAGCCAGGTAAAAGGTAGCAGGAGATGTCTTTTATGTAGGCCTAACTGTATTTTAGTGTTATTTTAGAAGTTATCTGTTGTAGTTATGGCTGATACTGGGAGAGGGCCATCACAGAAAAGAAGGAAATTAAAGGAAGAACTAAAAGCTAAAAGGGAAAAGACGACGGGCGATAACGTGAGTCACTCTGTCTGGCTTTCAACAGATGGAGACAATTACGTGATTGTAAATGATTCAAAACCCCAAATTGGCCCTCAGGTATGCAATATGTCTATTCATAAAATAACTTTGGATTGCGCGATGTGGTTGTACGTCAGAAGCCAACGTTTAATTACGCCCTTCCGTTTAGCACGGACATTTTATTCCCTTTACTCCGTGTTTGTGTCGGCCTACTATTTTCTTTTCCCTTGTCCCCCTGTACTTGTGTAAAGTATCAGTGCGTTTCATGAAATGCGCTATAATAATCTAAGTTATTACGTTGGTTGCTACAATAATCTCTTAAGGCTTTGGCTTGTGACAGTGATACCCGGTTTATCTCACGATACATCCAATGTTACCGTATGCAACACTTGAAATGCAAAGATGCATCCGTAATGTATTCTCTTATTGTAAATGAATGATTTTTCTGCCTGAACCAAACATTCATCCCGACTATATGACCTCTTTGTAATGCTAACTGAGTAATACAGTGGGCAACACAGCACCGTAAAGAAAAGACCTTTTTATGACAGCAGGTGTGGTAAAAACACTACCGATTTATCCAAAGGGGCCGCTAGAATCAACACAAACTGAAAGTTACATTAGCCACTTTTAAGAGTCTCAACAACCTCTACTTTAGTCATTTTGCATCACACTGTGGTCATTTTGTGGTTGTTTTGTGTCTCTTTTTAGTCAGTTAGCATCTCTGTAATTTGCATCTATTTCTAGTCTCTTAGCATCTTTTTTGTGGATGGCTTGCATTCATTTTTAGTCATTCGGCATCTTTTGATGGTGGGTTTGCAGTTTGGCACCTATTTTAGTCGTTTTGCATGTCTTTGTGATTGTTTTGCATCTATTTTAAGTCCTTGCACATTTGTGGTGTTAATGCATCTACTTGTAGTCATTTTGCGTCTCTTTGTGGTCATTTTGTGGGTATTTGCATCTCTTTGTAGTCAATTTGCATCTCTGTGATGGTTTTGCATCTCCTTCTAGTTGTTTTGCATCTATTTGTATTTTTTTTATTTTTTATTTTTTTTTTTATTTTGGGGGGGGGGAATCTATTTTAAGACTGCATCTTTTTGTGGTGGTTTCGCATCTATTTCTATTCCTTTTGCATCATTTTGTTTTGTCTTGTAGTCATTTTGTGTATCATTTACCATCTCTTTGAGATCGTTTTGTGTGTTTATTTTGCTACATTTTGTGAGTCAGGACCCCTGACAATTTGGGCACTTGTGTATATTAGTTGAAGGTCCATTGCACATAATGTTATGGTTTCCCTGTATGTACTTGTATAGAGCTGTTTGGCCATCTGTGCTGCGTTGGTGTGTTGTCCCACCCAGGGACGAAAAGCCATCAAGTGTAAGCAGTGATAAGGTGTGTGTGTGTGTGTGTGTGTGTGTGTGTGTGTGTGTGTGTGTGTGTGTGTGTGTGTGTGTGTGTGTGTGTGTGTGTGTGTGTGTGTGTGTGTGTGTGTGTGTGTGTGTGTGTGTGTGTGTGTGTGTGTGTGTGTGTGTGTGATAGCTGCTCGTACATAGTATGGTCAGCCATTTATTAGCTTTTACTTCACACACACAAAAACCAGAGAGACCGATTTGAGATAAAGAACCAGATAGAGGATCCCATTTGCCCTCCTGTCAGTCATCACTGATTCATCTGAGAGGGGAACAAATGCTCTCTTCTCGCTTGTAATTCAAAAGAAGATTAAGGAGAATAGACCTGCATAAAATCACCCGAGAGCTAGTAGGAAATCCTGAAGATTATAAAGATACCAGACATTGACAACAAATAGAGAAGAAAGATGCACGGGGCGGTCTGTTACCAATTATGCTCTTTTGGATTTGTTATAATGAATCGAAAATGGCAGCTAACAGTGTGCCGGTGTTGAACATGTTTGAACACATTTCTCATTAAACAGAAAAGAAGAAAAATAAATAAAAGCGAACTGTGCACTCAAAAGCAAAATTGGTTCATTCATTTGAAATGAGAGGTCTTATTTTGCGGCCACAAAGGGTACAGAGAGGGAGGCACAGATCCCCCACCATCACCGGCCTTTTCACAGAAGGCATTTTGATATTGCCCAGGTGCAAGAAAAGCTCAGGTGTGAATAATGTAATTGGCAGAACATGGCTGAATTGCATTCAGCTGCTTCAGTGTAAGGGATATGGTATTCACTTGTGCATGCTGGGGTCATACTCATTACTTACTTGGAAATTGGATTCGACAGAGCCATTGTTAATGTTCTTTTCCTGCCTTAACAAGTCAAGATGTCTTCTGTAGTGTAAAAATAAAAATAAAAATAAAGATTATTGAATGTATTATTGGGAGTTTCTGAGGTTAAGAAGAACCTCTGAGACTCTCTACGAGGCCTGTTTTTTGTTTTTGTTTTTTTAAATGACTTTTTTTAATTTACTTTTTGATATAAGGCAGTGATTCCCAATCAGGGGTACTTGCATCCCAGGGGGTAATTCTGCTGTTGCCATGGGCTACTTGAAAGGATCGTGGAGCTGCTTAGCTAATATCATTTGTTTCAATTATAATTTGATTAAAAAATAAAACACCTGCACACAGCAGTTTAAACAGGAAGCAGAAAGTACTCGCTAAAGCAGATCAAATGGCTAAAATAAATGGATAAACAGTACAAGAATACAGTCGAAGGTATCTCTGTTTTTGCATGTGTGCTCTTGATTTCATTTGTAACTGTATGCATGTGATCCTGTACTTTTAATGCAATGTTGATGTGGTATGTACATGGGTATGGTGTGACAATTTGCAGTATTTAAATGAGGGCGTATCAGAATCAGAGATACTGTTCTGTCATTTAAATGATCAATCACCCAGTTCACAGAAGATTTGTGCTGTGTCATCACAGCTGGGCTCACACCCTCAACATAGTGTGTGGATACGTTGTTGTCTTTTAAGTACTGACCGTGGCCATTTAACACCGGGAAACGGCTACGTTCAAATCATCATCCATATTTGAGTTTGTTTTGTAGTCGATGTAACCCATGGGTAGGTTGGCTTCATCATTGAGAGTTAACTGGTGATGTCATTTTAATCCAGTGGTTCTCAACCTTTTTTGTGCCAGCGCCCCCCTATCCATTATCCAGGTCCCTAACGCCCCCCATCAAATATTATGTAGGCTAATTGCCCTGGATATTAATGATTACGCCCTAATATAGGCCTATTATTGTCGTTACTATTGTTATTAAAAATAATCAATAAATCAAATCATTGAATGACAAACAACACATGTATTAGTTTCCCAGGTATCAAAAAAGCCATGTGAATAGAAATATTTACAGTTTTTTTTTTTTAAATGCAACCATTTGACATTCAAATTAAATAACAGCAGCCAATCAGAACTACTAGATATGTAACATTCAAACTATAATTAGGTATTATCAAAAGGCCTGCTGCATGGTGTGAACCTCAGCACCTTTATAAGATGACTATAACACACACACACACACACACACACACACACACACACACACACACAGAAACAAGGTTTTCATTTTGGTGATGACAAACGACTTGAAGAACGACACCTACTGCCGAATGGAAATAAGTTTACAACCTTTGAAAGTTAGTGAGAGCCCTTTGTTGATGCTTAGAAGAGTATAAGTTAGAAGAGTCTAGGTTAGAAGAGTCTAGGATTGAAGAGTCTAGGATTGAAGAGTCTAGGATTGAAGAGTCTAGGATTGAAGAGTCTAGGTTTGAAGAGTCTAGGTTTGAAGAGTCTAGGTTTGAAAGTCTAGGTTTGCTATCGCCTGTCTTGCGAGTAAATAGCAGAAAAAAACGTTTGGAGAAGCGCAACCCCACATCGCGCTGCGTTTTGAGGAGGTGGAGTCCCGTACAGTAAACAGTGACACTCTATCGCTTCAACAAGAAAGTTTTAAAACAGCAAACACAAGCCCTGAATTGCCCGGGAGTTTGGGGGACAGCTAAATGTTTGCCAAACAACAAAGCACAGTCGATATCTCTCGCTCGTAAAAAAAAAAAAATCTCTCGCTCGTCTCTTTTCTCTTTTTCTTCGTGAAATTAAGCTGCCTTCAGGTACAGTAGGAAACGTTGGGTTCTATAAAAGATCTGACGAAAAACTGTTACTGTGAAATATAAAGTCTACTTGTGCTACATTGGGGGGATTAAAGAATACATCAGGACGTCGCACCACCCTGCGGCGATTGGCGCTTTTTCTGAACGCAGCTTCACGCTGAAATACGGAGCTCATTTAAGACGATGCTCTGACTTCCCGTTTCCATGAAGGCAGCACGGAGCTGCGCCGAACAATGATCCACCGTCTCGTCCAGTTGCAGTGCCGTGAACTGGCAGGTTTTTAATGTTGCAGAAAACTGTTTTTTGCAAGTAGTTTGAAGTGTAAACATGTATTGTTATTGTGAATCTTTGGTTTAAACTAGCTTTCAAACAAACGCCCCCAAGGGCACCTCAACGCCCCCTTTCCAAAATATTGCTTCTAACGCCCCCATCATCTTCTGAACGCCCTCTGGGGTGGTAACCCCCCCGTTGAGAAACACTGTTTTAATCCGATGTGTCTTCCTATTTTGGGTACTGATTTAACCCAACGATTTAACTGTTGGCTAGGTGTCCTGTAATGAACACCTGTCAATTAAAAGCATTTCATAACTATTTTGAACATAACATTACAGTCTAAATCCAGGGCTTAGCATCAATTCAAACTTTTTTTTTTTTTTTTTTGCAGTCAAACAGTCACATCAAAGACAAGAAATCGAGCAGAATAAACATTGCATTCATCCAACATGTCTGTAGCAGCAGGTCAACCAATGGGTAACCCAGGCAAGAGCAGCTGAGCACATACAGGTTGCCAAATGTAAGCATATACAAATTTAAATGCATATCATATACGTATCACCAATGATTTCCCAAATTGATTACATTCCGATTCAATTTCAATTAGGTTAGGGAAATTTCAGTTACAATACAAATTGTGTTTTTTCAATTTGTCTTTTTTTTTTAAATAATGCGTCAGGTTTATGTTTACATTTACCAATTGACCAAAGGCATATATAAAAAGATTGATTTCGGCATTTTATTAATCAACATCAGATCACTCAAACAAAGCTTGATTTTGGTTGGAGAATCAAATTTTTTTTTTTTTTTAACCCGGCCCTACCTAAAGCCAAGTCTCATTTTCAGTCAGCTGTGTGAGATTAGGGCTTCAAATTCTAATTATCAGAATTTTAACCCTGTTTCCTGCTGACCTTCCACAGCTTCCCACATCATGGCCAACTAAGAACCTTAGGGGGCTTTCCTTGCACCTAATTATGTTTCTTTCTGTCCTCCAGCCTGTGACCTGGAATTAAAATTAAGGACCACCGACATTAAGGATATTCCACACCCTTAAGTGGGTCATGGAGGAGACGAGGAGAGAGGAGAGAAGCATCCTATGTAAGTTTTTTTTTTTTTTTTTTAAGTGAAAGCCAACACCCCTGTGATCTGAATCTCTTTACTGATTGGTCAGCTGATCTGATTAAGTAAAAGGCCAGGCAATATTGCAGTTCTGTAGATTAGGAGAGATGAATAACGAATAAGAAAGAAGGGAGAAAAAAGCCTTGACAAAATTGTAGTGTTTTTATGATGTATTAACATTACTGAATGATGAATACATCATAAAAACACTCTACAATTTTGTCAAGGCTTTTTTCTCCCTAATTTCCTTTCTGTTCAAAGTGCATATTTGCTCATTCAGGGAAAAAAATGGTATTCAAATATTTGCCCTACTATAGGTTCCTTTTCAGCCCGAGCATTAAAAAGGACAAAGTAACTGCACCTGCAGCCTTTCACAAACACATTGCAGATTTTATTCAGAGCATTTTTGCTAATGTTATTGCTTGTTGATACTGGTATTTTATGTTCCTGCTCAAAACACATTTACATCCTTTAATGTTCAAAAGCACTTTATTTTTCTCATACTGTCCATGGCTGCTGCACTTGTATTCACCCTCTGTCTGAGCCGCTAACTAAGCCCCCCCTCCTGAAAAAGCCCAGTCTGCTCTGATTGGTCAGGGTTTCCAGGTTTTCCGCATCTGTGCTCTTGGAGTCTTTGCAAAGTCTGCACCGTCCGTCATTGCACCTGGGGGACAAACTGTAACAGAGTAGGCCTAGAGCAGCACTTTCTACAGCGAAAATCCCCAATAAAAGCTTCTAAACCAAAATTACACAACCGGTTCCAGCAAGAATGTGATCCGAAACTGGGGAGAAAATAACATCTATGGCCAAGATTACAGCTTTTCATGACGTTGGCATCTAGTGATGTACAGTGCTCAGCATAAGTGAATACACCCATGCTAAAGTTGACTAAAAGAGGAATAAAAAAATTTAAATGGCCCCACATCATCACATACCCTTCACCATACCTAGAGATTGGCATGGTTTTATTTCAGTTAGCCTAATAGCTGGTTTGATTTGCATTGAGAGATGATTTTATGGAAAGTAGCCCATGCCAATCTCTTGGTATGGTGAAGGGTATGTGATCATGTGGGACTGTTTTAATTCCAAAGGCCAAGGGAACTTTATCAGGATGCATAGTATCCTGGATCCATGAAATAACTGGCCTTTAAAAATAAAAATCTGCCTGCCTCTATGGGAATTTAACATAGGGGTGTACTTACTTATGCCCCCTGCATTTTAGGGAAGAACATTTATTTATTTACATTATTCATTCACATTCACTTAAGCTTTAACCGAGAGTAGAAACAGTTGGAAGCAAAGTGTTAAGAACGTCTCCCTGTAGCGCTGTCTTAGGCGTCTCACAGTTGGGATATTGCAGTGTATTGCCCTGACCACATCTGCTGTCCTCATGCCTCCTTGCACCATGCCTGAGGCACGTTCATGCAGATTAGCAGTGTTTTTCAGAGTCAGTGGAAAGGTCTCTTTAGTTTCCTAATTTTCTTTTAACTTTGTGACCTTAATTGCCTACCGCCCTTAAGCTGTTATTGTCTTTTCGACCGTTCAACAGGTGCATGTTCATTAATTGTTTATGGTTCATTATACAAGCATGGAAAACCTTGTTTAAACCCTTTACAATGAAGATCTCTAAAGTTATTTGGTTTCTTTTTTGTTCACTATGAACATCCAACAGTGTAACATGACAGAAAATAAGGAAAAGCATAATAGGTCCCCTTTTAAAACATTATGAGAAATGTAGTAAACCACTAACTGAAGTGAAGGGAGGTTAAGGCAGAAAGCGGGGAAGCAGATTTAGGGCCCTATCTTGCACTCAGCGCAATTGCCTTTGTACACCGACGCATGTATTATTCCTATTTTGCACCCGACGCACAGCGGACTTTTCCCTCCACAGACGCACGTCGTAAATTAGGGAATGTATTTGCGCTCCCGGGGGCGGTTCAGCGAAAAGAGAAGGCGTGTTCCGGTGCAAACGTTACTTTGTGCTATTCTGCAGTTTCAGAAAACAATTCCGCCACTGACCAGGAAAAACCTGGTCTAAAGTCAGTGGCGCTAGTCTAAAGTCAGTAGCACGTTATTCAGATGCTATTTTAGGGGCGCATGCTTGGCCATAATGTAGCGTGTGCACAACGCGCATACACTTCTCTCATCTAAATGGATGCAGCAGTTCCGATTTTTGCAAACCATACATAATTACAAAGGAAAATATTACTGAAAATGTGCTTCAGGTGTTTGGATAGATCAGGAGGCACTTTACAGTACAGTCCTCAAAAAGTCGCAGCATTCTTTGTGGCTTGTTGTGTTTTACACATTTCCATGAATCATGGCTGTGTTGATGACATAAATGAGGAAATATTAGAGGACTTAAGGAGACGTGATGTTGAACTGGGATTGGACACTCCGGCGGAATCTGGTCCTGGAGTGGCAATGCGCGATGTGCTCCTGGTGGAGCGGGTGGACGGAGATAGAGTGGGGGGAGGAGGAAGGGGCACAACAGGTGCAGGTGGTGCGTTTGGAGGCCCACGCTCCATGGCTGCAGCAATCCTCTCCAGACTTGAGGAGATGCGCCCGAGAGGCCGCAGCAACATCGCCACCCGGACAAGACGGGCATTTGTTACTTTGCCGCATCCCGGACAGCTCCCGCTGGCGTGCGCCAGGCAAATCCGCCGTCATAATAGCAATCCGCCACGGAACAATACGCCTGCTCTTAAAGGGAATGTGAGATGACGCTCTGATTGGTTATTTTCATGTTACGCCCAAACCACACCTAGCTACTTCAGACCAACCCATTTAAGATTTGCGTCGGGCGCAAGAGTCATTTATCCCGCCGGTATAATAGCAACAGCGCCCGAGATCCGCCCACAAAGCTACTTGCGTTTTGCGTTTCACACTTGCGTTTCAGATCGTTAAAATAGGGCCCTTAGGGTCAACAGTTCGTCGGAAATTAACACCGGGAGTACAGCGAGTGTTCCAGACTAGATCTATCGCATGACGATCTGAGAGATGACATTTGCTTTACACTCCATTAAAATGGAGTCATGTGGAGAAAACTACGGTGGCCGGGAAGTGCAATGCAACATTACAAAGAATGAAACACTTTTACAAAGCTCGAGACAAATTTACATTTTGGAAAACAAATTTACATTTTGGAAAACAAATTTACATTTTGGAAAACAAATTTACATTTTGGAAAACAAAATAACATTTTAGAAAACAAATTTACATTTTGGAAAACAAAATAACATTTTAGAAAACAAATTTACATTTTGGAAAACAAAATAACATTTTCGAAAACAAATTTACGTTTTAGAAAACAAATTTACATTTTGGAAAACAAAATAACATTTTAGAAAACAAATTTACATTTTCGAAAACAAATTTACATTTTAGAAAACAAATTAACAAGATGCAAAACACTTTTACCTGTCCCGAAACAAATTTACAAATGACAGATTCTTCACGGAAAGGGAATGTACCACATACCGGAAGTGATGAGGTGTTGTTGGTGAGCGCAGTCAATTTGTGTTGTTGTGAGTGAGTATATGGCGTGAATGAAGTTTATGGTGACTTTACGTGTGGTCGGTGTTTGGAGTTTTTATATGACGCGCGGACCTGACGGAAACATTGGAAAAACAGGGAACGTATCGACAGCCGCGGCCGGATCGAAGCTACAGCAGGGGGCAGCTGAGTCCATCTGCAGCTGCAGGACCTGGAGCTCACTGCCCATTCCTGGGAGCCAAAACCGACACCACGCAGCTGGAGACCCAGGCCGTATTGCTGGGCACGCTGGAGGGAAGGGAAGCCCGGAGAATCAGATCCAGGACTAAACGGGACGGACTGTCACAGCCTGCTGAAGTTTAAATCACAGGTTTCCTAAAGGGAGTCTGGCGGGACTCGGACTGTGGACGACGAAACACGACTTAAAGTCTCGTTAAATAAATAAATACATGCAGAAATAAATGAATCATTAGTGGGGGAGTGAGCCTGGACATTTCAGTCTGTTTAAACTTCACTTTGAAGCAGAACCTCTTAGTTCAGAAGGGTGAAGTTTCCGTTTGTACTCATATCTGTGAACTGATTATAATAAATATTCTTTGTATTAACACATTAATTAGTCTCTTTGTCTTTTTGTTTAAAAAAACTAGAACATCGCATGAGATTTTGACGATTTATAGTGATTTTATTTCCGTTAGACCTTTGCCTACATTGACGCTGATGCATTAAGGACGGCCCATAGACAGTATATAAGGCAGTGCCTCCCCTGTTCCAAGATGGCGGCTCTATTGACGCATTCGATCCATAACTGCCGTAGTCAAGGCGACATGTATACAAAACCTCATCACTTCCGGTATGTGGTACATTCCCTTTCCGTGAAGAATCTGTCATTTGTAAATTTGTTTCGGGACTGGTAAAAGTGTTTTGCATCTTGTTAATTTGTTTTCGAAAATGTAAATTTGTTTTCTAAAATGTTATTTTGTTTTCCAAAATGTAAATTTGTTTTCTAAAATGTTATTTTGTTTTCCAAAATGTAAATTTGTTTTCTAAAATGTTATTTTGTTTTCCAAAATGTAAATTTGTTTTCTAAAATGTAAATTTGTTTTCTAAAATGTTATTTTGTTTTCCAAAATGTAAAAGTGTTTCATTCTTTGTAATGTTGCATTGCACTTCCCGGCCACCGTAGAAAACAGACCTTACAACTTTGACAGTTAGCACTTTAGCTGCTGTGATGTGTTCAGCTTCCACCAGCTCAGATTCACTCGGATATTAAAAGTGTCATGGAGAGCGGAGGTATGAGTACAAGTGTAGGAAAGAAAGTCACAGAACATGTTCACGGAATGCATCAAAGACGACAGTGTCTGACACCTAGGTGCTGCTGTGCTGAGACTAAACAAGAATGACATAATAATAAACAGTATGTGCAGCCGGAGATGGAAAATATTGTTGCCTCTTCTGACATGACAATGGAGCCTAGTAAACCGTATATTATGCCTACAACAATAGAGCTCAACAGTGTGGTTCCCGAGGTAAAATACCCCATTTATTTTCTCTATAGGCACTGTATATTGATTATTAGCCATTATGTCTAAACCATCCAAGGTAGACTGACCACCAGCTCCAAGGTTGTGAAACTATGGTTTATGCTCCTGTAGAAGCCAGAAGTCGGTATGGAAAACCTTGTTTTAAGAAAAACCTGTTTTATCCATGATGTCATGGAGAAGTACTACAATATGGTGACGTCTCTGATTGGTGAAGCTCGCTGTAACCATGGAAATGTTTATCCAACCCACGAACGTCTAGAGCGAGCTGCTACCATTGAAGTCTATCGTTTCTGTACACCGTCTTGAACGTTTGCCTTTTTGCCGTTTTTAAAAAGGTTATTTTGCACCAAAGCAAATGTTTATTGTCCTAATTCATCTCGGAGCTGGTTGGCTTAGTTTCAGGCTTACAACTCATTAAGTAAGCATTTCATTAAATGCCAATGGAGCAGTTAAATGGGGAAAATCACTTTCGGTCACTGTTGAGCTCTACGGGATTTAGATTTGACCATACTCATTTCACCGCACAGTACAAATGGCCGCTAGCTGTGGGGCTCAATAATACTGTATGCCAAAATATTGACTGACCTACTGGTTTAAAGAAATTCATTAAATGTAATTGTCTTTTACCAGTTTCGTCTTTTGTTGCTGAAGGTCTCCTAATTCAAATGTTAGTAGCGTATGCACGCGTGCACAAAACTCACATTCAGGAGTGACCTGCGTTATTGACGTCTCTCTCGCTCTTCAAAAATTGAAAAGGCATCCGAAATAGGCAAACAAGCGATTTAGGCGTCACTTTAATGGGAAATAGCAAAATGACAGAACAGATAACATTGAATATTACACAGAATGTATTTACAGATTTTGAAGGTGCAAATTAGGCCCTGGATCAGAATAACCAGATTGGGATAGAACTGTCTGTACTGGGTCTTTGTTGTAGCTTACAGGTGCAACTTGAAGACGGTCAAAACTAGCATTCCCATCCAGTGGAGCTGTTATATAGAGGGAGTAATAAAGGAATGGTAGGCCGGTGTGTAGGCTGGACCGGGGTCTGGCAATGAGCTGATCAATAATTTTTGACACATTATGCATGTGATAAAAGACCCAGGATTACAACTTGGAGAATGCATTATTCATATAATAATAATAATAATAATAATAATGTGGCCGCACTGTACAGTATGGATTGCATTTACACCTGCCTGAAAACCAATCACAGTGTGAGTCACACTTTGCATTCGGATGGCAATGTGTTCCGTGTGCATTCACACCTTGCGTTGACATGCGTTTTTCTTCCTTTTCGAGATAAGATATCCAGCTACATATGGCATGCTAACGGCATAATGGCTCACTGGGTATGACTAATGAACTGGCAGCAGAAGATACCAAAACAACAAATTATTTGAAACATGTCACTGTTCAAGCATAATCAGGGGTAATGCTAATTGGGAGGAAATTAATGAGGTGATTTGTTGACCAAGAAGCTTTTTACATTCTATAAAAAAGGCCGGTATACTCCAACAGGCAGTTCTTATGTGTGTTTCTGTTCACTTTGATGATGCACGGATAGACCTCAAAGGGGGCTTGAGCACCTGCTGCTTGGCCTCCCACAGCGAGAGTGCGCACAGCCTGCCTTGCTGAACGGATATATTGATTGAATCAAAATATCAGGTCGGGGGGGGAGTTCTTTTTTATAGCTCACCGGTTTTAATTACATCCAGACTTAAGGTTCTGCATAATTAAGAACTTTCCGCTTTGAGTGACAGGTGGCTGCCGTCAGGCTGTTCTCATTAAACCATTCTATAGCTATGAACTGTAATTTGTATGTATTCCACGTATATATCGCTGTATGCACCGCATTGGCTGCTGCTGTTTAATTACAATCTGGTTAGCGTAGGGAGGAGATCGGGGTGGATGGATGGGTGGTAAAACACCGGGGTAGCAGAGTTCGCGTCCCGTGGAAAACGCAAGACTTTCACCCATGAAATGCGTGCTTGTGTCTTGGGCGTGTTTTTTTATTTCAAACAACGATCTTTTTTTCTAACTCTTAACTAGTCGTTTGGGTGCCAAAACTTAACTGTTGTTACCGCATGACGCTCACTTTTTGACTGCTAAACTCAACTGCCACGGTCCCTGAAAGGACCGTCACCTTGTGGTGTCCTGTAGCCGGCTCAAAGTCGCCTTTTGTCGGCTAAACTCAACTGCAACAGCCTCTGGAACAAGCTGCACCAAACGGGGACCGGGTAACTGGCTCAAAGTAATTTTTTTTTTCTTGACTAAATTTAACTGTAAAGGCCGCTAAACTTAACTGTCATGCAATGACCGGTCGTCGTGGTGACCAGTTGTCATGGGATCAGCTGGCGGTCAGCCTCCATCCACCTCTTTGCCCATTTTTGGATTAGCTGATGTCTTACACTGCAAAATTTCGGGCATATTTAATTATCTCCTAAGAAATGCCTTTTATGAATTTGGGCCCCTGCCCTTCTAACCTCCTCTGCCTGAATTTGATGGTGTCTCACACCTAATGGATGAGTGCATCTGTTTTCTCACTTTACATCTTTCTACTGTTTTAATGTTTCTTCTGCACTTCTATCCGCTCACATAAGTGACACTTATTGTAACAAAACTACTTTTTCTGATTATGCATCTTATTAACTGTGGGCTCTTGTTACTGGTTATGGATGTGTACATGCATTTAAGTTTAAATCTACAATCTTCCATTTCGTCTTACCTGCTTCATACATACAGGCTCGTGTGTGTGTGTTCTCTAAGAGCTTCCTTTTAAAAAAATGAGAGGCAGCACTTATCTTTTGCAGTGATATCTCCTGCAATTTTCATGTCCTGTTCTAAAAGTGAATGGGCAGCTAAAGTAGAAGAAGACTCAGAAGGCAGAGGGCGGTGACAGATCAGAACATGTGAGGTGACTTCACTCTGTGATAATTAGCAACCTTTGACACCAGACCCGCCACAAATGAGTAGCAACCAAGCAGAAGGAATCCATGGCCGGCTAATTAACAGAACATGCTAATGAGCTGATTTGTCCATGACGGTAGCTGTGACCGTAGGAGAGAAAATGACAAGAGAAGACCAAGGGGAAGGGTGAGGAAGGAGGGGAGGGAAGCAGCAATCGGCATGGAAGCACAGATAGGGATATTTAAAGATGATTAGAGGTAATTTACTGACGCCTAACCTCAGTGGTCTGCTCCAACGCAGGTGGAAATCACATGAAAGTGGTGTTATTTAAGTAAACGACTGAACAAAAAGAGAAAAGCTTTCTCTCTCACTCTGCCATGATTACTTCACATAATACTTCAAGTACTCCAGTGTATGCTTTTTGCCACAATCTGCAGAGGTGGAAAAAGTACCAAAATATCAAGTAAAAGTACCAATTCTTTGATGAAATAAGTGAAATTACCTATCTGAAAAATTACTCAAGTAAGTAATAAGTAGTTAATTTAAAATGTACTTTAAAGCGTAACTCTCGCCAAAATGCAAGCTAGGGTCTTTTTGTGAATGTACTCGAGTCAAACTTTCGTTTTAAAAGCATAATTAGGACAGAAGCGTCACTTTTAAAATTGACTGTATTTTCGTTTTCGGTGCTAGGGGCGCTACTATGATCGCATCAAAATCGTTATTTTTAAAACACTAAGAAGGCTCGACAGAGCATTGAGAACATTGTTTGTGTGCACAGAGTTTACTAAAAGGTTTTGAACAACTCACTTTAGCAGTTGGTTTTTCCGCTCGCCGCCATCTTGCCAGTCAAAAAGGGTTGTCGTTGTTTTGGGCAGCAGAATTCAATGTTTCAGCTAGCATTTCTACTGAAACGGTCTCTGAACCGTCGTCGCTCGCCTGCTCCACCTCCATCTCGTTCTGAATCTCCTACAGAAAGACTTGGCACCTGGTAGGCAGCCTAGATGCTTATCATTTGTCACTGTATTGGTTCTGAACGCAATTATTATTTTCTTCCTTTCAGTTTTCGTTAGTCGACGTTATATTTTTACTCAGTAACTCATGGGATTTGTAATGTAGCGAAATACAATACTCAAAATTACTCAATACAGTAATGTGAGTAAATGTATTCCATTACTTTCCACCTCTGACTATCTGTTACTTAATCTTTGTATTCCATTTTTGATTAAGTGAGTCAGTGCCTGTTCAAAACGGGCCTGTTTGGAATGGGCAGATTGCTTGGCCTGTGATTTTGATGCAGTAGCTTTCTTCAGAACCATTGTACCCTGAAATTACTTACAGAAAGAAACCAAAGTACTTCACCCAACTCAACTCAACACCACTGTCAGCAACTTAATGCAATATAGTAGTGTCTCAATTGTGTTTTGATATCTAGTGTCGCCAAAAATGTCTACTCTTAGTGAAATACTCCTTGTGTTGGAATTTTAAACACCGGTGAAATTATGAGGACTATGGTTAACTGCTCCTCAGATCTCTGCAGGGTAAATCCAGACAGCTAGCTAGACTATCTGTCCAATCAGAGTTTCCTGTTGCACGACTAAAACAACTTTTGAACGTACACGTTCCACCATGAGCATGTTTTTCTCCCTTTCCGGAATGCTGTATGGACTAGCCTCCGCAGCGCTGTGGAGGAAGGTCTGGCAATGCGAGACTATGAAAGTGATGATGATGATGATGATGAGAGAATTTAAATGGTAAACAGTTAAATTGCAAGTTGGAAAACCCAAACGATGAGCTGAAACTCACTAAAAACCTCTGTAGAGAGGAACTGCAGACTCGGATGATTCTATGTTGGCTCATCGCTGTCAGCAATGCCGTTTTCATGAGCTCCAAAGTTATGGTCAAAATAATGAATAGTACATTCTTCATGCTTCCTCACTGAATGAAAGGTTTTGATTACATGTGTACTTCAGTACAGAAGTCAATATAAATGGACTTTCCTAGCAGGCCTACGTGGGTCTGTGTAAAAAAAATAAAAAAATTGTTTCTTCACGGGGACTAAATATGTTCTATGTCCATCTACTGACTAACTACAGTGGAAATTGTCAGATGCAATTGAACTGCTTCCCCACTTTCACTCTTACACGTTTGTCTCTCATCCAGTGTCCCACCCCTCAAACTGTGTTCTTCCTTTGCTTTCGACATCAGCCCGGGTTATTTTTAGCTCCGTCCAGGGATAGAGAGAGAGAGAGAGAGGGAGAGAGAGAGAGAGAATGACACAATCCCTAATAAATGGGTGGATGAGAAGGGGAAGAGGAGAAAGCGTGGGTGCATTCAGGATGGCTGCTCATTTGAATATTCATAGAAACAGCTGTGATGACAAAAGAGCTGAGAAGTCGATGAGCATGTACACACTGGTGAGAATTTCTCGAGGCCTCCGCTGCTGAGGGTTTTGGATGATAGGCATGATTCATTAGTGGAGCATACTAATTAGAAGTTATGTGGGACATGCTAATGTGATGGGGCAATGACAATAATAGCTTGTTTCTGCATGAGTTGCAGCAGACAGGAAATTGTATGTGGTAGTAGTGAACAACCACATTGAAGGTCCTAAGCCCTATGACGTCTATAATCTCACTCTCTCAAAGAATCTATTTCAGTGCTTATTATAAGCTTCTGTCTTCCAGTTTATTGCCTGTGCCAAAAGCCAGCACTGTAGCTCCTTCATCTCTCAAGATCTGGAGATATCCTGAGCCTTTTGTCAAGATTTTATCTAGTTCTCTGTGAGCTTGACAAGACAGGTCTGATATACTAGAAAAACGGATAATGTCCTGGCAGAAAATTACCAGTAACTTTTCAATTAAGTTTACCGACATTTCTGTTAATCCAAAAATCACCTGTGAAAAATCACAATAGTTGCTGATTAATTTAATAGTTGACAACTAATCGATTTATCTTTGCAGCTTGTTTCATTTCAAATATGACATGACAATATGACAAGACTATTTTTTGGGGCTTTTCCACCTTTTAATTTTTTGACAGGACAGCTAGGTGAGAAAGGGGGAGAGAGAGAGAGGGGGAAGACATGCAGGAACTTGTCACAGTTCAGATTCAAACCCTGGACCTCTGCATTGAGGAATAAACCTTTCAGTATATGTGCGCCTGCTCTACCACTGACCCAACCCGGCCACAGTGACTGGAAATGTATATTTCTTTTTTTTCTCTCCCATTTATAAGTTAGTAGTAGTGCTGTATTATAAGATGATGGCATCAGCTGTGGCACGTACTTCCTGTGTTTACTACAGAATGAGTAAAAAGGTCAGGGAGGAGGAAGGAAATGGTAGTCGCATCACTCAGAACTGCTGCTAATTGTTCGCCAAACACTCCTTGACTGACTTCACTAATGACACTGAATGGCATTTCAGCAGCACTTTCCCAGCACGGTGAAAAAACTGCACAGCTTGTTTCCAAAACTGACTTTTGTATTTAATCCACTGCTTCTGCAGCTTACAGTAAACAACAGAACATTGTACACACTTAGGAGAGACAAAAAATAAAGTTCTTGATAAATATATATTTGGTATTTCTGACTATTTACTAAAGGAACAGTATCAAAGTGAGATATAAGGTATTTTTGTGTACACCATAACATTCACAAAGACCAACGTGACTCAAATAAACTGAAATATTTCAGCCCCTCTTGGGCTACTCTATTACCGGCACCAGCTGCACACCTTACAGGGAGATATTGATGTTGCAAGTAAAAGGCACTCAGAGAAAAGCTGGGCCACACCAATGAACTCAAAGCAAATGTACCACAGTCACTTAAGCCACGGAATAGTTTCACTCAAAAACCATGGGTATTTATTCGTTTGGCTAAAAAAGTACCTTGAACATGTTTTTGTCTTTAAAAATGACTTATTAAAACCTATAATGTGCTTCACTTTAATTGGAAATTGTTAATTCTGTCTGTCAGTTTCTTCAAATGGCAATGTCTCATTTTGGATTGAAACGGTTACAATTAACACTCACAGCAACATACTTGAAATCATTACAACCAGAGAGCTATTGAAACAGAATAAAAAAAAAATAAATAAAATAACCAAGGCAACTGCCTCACATAAATACATTTTCTCTGTATACCCAAAATAGACAATACATAAATAGTTCATAAGGAGGTTCATAAGACACTCACTGTCGGAGATACATTCAGAAATGTGGCTACACTCTTAGAAAGACAGTAGTATTTAGGATATGTCCGTAAGAAGAATACATAGTATTTCAGAACAAATATGTGTGTACATGAATGAACACATCAATACTGTGAGGGATTATCTTAGATCGCCTTGGGTTCTATTAGCATCTGTGAAAGGACAACCCTCAACTCGTCAAATACGGCAGCTTTGTCAAAGGCCCCCGGCGTCTGATACCGACGAACAAGGCACCATTTTAGCGTTTGTGTGAGACTCACCGGGCTTTCAACTGTTCGACAGGCGCATTTAGATGACATAGTCTGAAGACTGACAAAGTTTGTAGGGAGGATAATAATGGGAAAGTGGAAAAGTCCACTTAGGAAAGACATTGTTAGGAATATACCGCTGTTCATGTCCTGTGAAATGTGTCCCAAGCGTCAACGATGACTTATTTTAACTTGCGTTACATACTCAACCTATGTACTTAATGTACTTAACTATCGCACATACGTAAGTTACATAACAAACTTTGGGTTAAGGGATAACCCTAACTTTTTGTAACAAACATGTACTCATTTTGACCCAAACCACAATCTTTTCCTATATCTAGCAAAGAAGTTCTGTTGCCTTAACCTAAGTATACCCTGCACGTTGAAAGATGACGCCATAGAGGTACCCAGGGACAGACACCAAAGGGTCCTGACTCAGAGGCCGAATGTGACGAGTTGGGTGAGAGAATGGAAAGGAAATGAAGAAGGAGGAGCGGAAACCACGGGGAGTAGATTATGTGTAGCTTTGGTGTGCACACACACATACAGCACACTACAGCTGCTGCTTCACATGAGAACTGGAGTCGCAACGCCACGCAAACAAAAATGACTGGACCACGTGTGATGCCCGGTAAACACTTAATCAAAGTGATAGAAATCAAAAAATCATTAATCAAATACAATGACATTGCTACGGCTGAGGAGAAGCTGCTGGGTCTTCCTCTAAACCACATCACCGGACCAGACACTATCATAGTTGCTGTGGGTGAAACACTGCTACATTTTGGATCCACAACTAAGATGTTGCTCTTACTTTAAGAAACTATTTACAAAGAACTGTCTTGATAGCTAGTTGGTTAAAAAAACATCTGACTTTGTCTAGTGTAGTATGTGTTCAAGAAAGGACAATATTCAGGACAAAGGCATTAAGACGATAGCTACCACTCTGTCATACAGCTGACCTGATCAATAGGTAAAAGACCAGTAAAACCTCCCTGTCCTCCGGGAATAGTTAACTTAATTCCCATTTCTCATATCCAGTCGCATATATATATATATATATATATATATATATATATATATATATATATATATATATATATATATATATATATATATATATATATATATATAAAAATACACACACACACACACAAGTGTATATCCCTCTTTGGATAGTGTAGGGTAAAATGAAGGGAAACATTGATTTTTCCCCGCAGCACTCAAACCTAAATGTCCAGTGGTGCTGCCTCTGTTTGGCTCCGTGGGAGGCGTAGATCAGAGTATCAGGCCATTGAGGGCTTTGTCTTTGTTGGTGTGTTTTCACTGTTACTGTTTCTGTAATGGGATTTCCTTGTCCTACAATGCACAAGTCGTGTATGACAGGTCCAAGTGCGAGGGAGAGCAATTTCATGTGCTCCGACTAAAAATGCAGGCTATTACCGCCAAAGCCTCCTAAGTGGCGTTTTCTATTGATCCGGCGCAGCTGGGCTGTGATTTTCCACCACAGAGCTTGGTGGCAGGAAGAAAAGCAGTTGACCTGATAACACAAAATTGGACTGCAGACAGAAACACTCTGGGGAAAATGGACTAAGCGTGCTAGCAGTTTTTACATGATTATGCCTGATTCACTGTTTCACTTTTGCCTAATAAGCGCGCTGGAGCAGTTGAAGACTAAAGGTACGTGTCCACAGGCAGCGTCATTTCCACGCTTCCCATTCATTGTCTATATAAGTAGCCGGCCAATGCATTCTGGTAGCATCGCGGCAACTTTCCCGAGTTGCTCGCTCCTCATTTGCATGAATCTGCATCCTCTCGAAACCCCCCCCTAAAAATCTTTTAAAATGACAGTTGTTGATTTAAAATGAAGACGGCTTCAGCATCTGCATGGCTTATTTCTTGCCTAAAATGTTTTCACAAACACATTTTGGTGAACTATTTTTGTAAAATAAGCTAGGGTTTCCAAACAAGCAGCCATGTTGGTGCATCTTGAAAGCAGACAACCCACTATTCAAAGCGTTCATCCAATCAGGTGCAGCCATCACAGATGTGGATGGTGTAGCCTATTCTCTTTGCTTCTCAGTGGTCACTGAAAAGAAAATGATTACTAGTAGAAAGCTCATCAAGCGTTCAATGCTGGGGGGGGGGAACGCCTCTGTGGACAAGTGGTGTACGTGCAGAAATGCACCTTAGCTGTGGTTTTGTGGGGAGAGTGAAACCCTGTTTCATTTATCAGGTTTTAAAGTGGCAAATGTGTGGTCCTGAGCTCTAACCACTAAGCTTCCCTTGGTAGGAAAAAATATTGTCCCTCTGTAAACCAATTGCACTGAACTAGCATGCACAAACACAAAAGTCTGACAATTTCTTAAAGACTGTTGCTCTGATGACTTCTGACACATGCTGGAATCTGTTTATAGATAACACCTCCGATCCCACACAGGCACACCTCATTAGGGAAACTGTGCACTGCCAAGCTGCAGATATAGAACCAGGAAGGTTCCTATTCCTGAGGTGTCTAGCTCTCGCACATGAGGCCAGTCTTGAAGCAATAATCTATAGTGTGCTCTGTGCTCCACTCGATCCTCAAGTAATCCATAATAAAAAAGGACAAACAAAGAACAGGACAGGGGGAGTTTTCGTGTGACGCATACTTTAACCTGTGTATCTGCTCAGGATGGTGGTGATGCTAAAATTGACCTTTCCCTGGCACAATGTTTCCATAATTAATCAACTTATCTATACTCTTTATCACTCGGTCCTAGTGCATAGAAGAAAAGCATGGATGTGGCTGCATCACATTCTTCTTATTCAGTTGCCTTTCTAGTTTAAAAAAAAACAAAAAAAAAAAGTCCAACTTCAAGTGCTCTGTCCTGACTAACAAGGATCTGACTGGATCACAAAGTGCCCTGATCAGTGGTGAAGAATCCACTCTCCTTCTTTTTCCTCCTCCTCAGTCTGTGGGCCCTCCAGCAAACGGCCGCCACGAGCAGCATCACGACGCCGGCACACAGCAGTGCCACTGACACCACTTTGGTCTGGAGCAGCGTGTCAAAAGTGAACGTCACCCCGGTGCCCGCCATGCCAATCACGAGTGATATCACGCCGAACGGGAACACGCAGCGGTACCAGGACTTTTCTGTCCCGCCTGTAGCCTGGGCAAGTCTCTCCAGCGTGGGGACAGACTCTGGCGGTTTGGCTGGGTCTCTTCCAACACTTCCTTCCCCGCAGCTATTCAAACCTTGGTTCTGGTTCTCTGAGTCCTCGGGTAAGTTGTTGGCCTCGTTGCTGCCGCAAACCAGGTCCGGGTGAAGGACCGGGGCAGGGGTCTGGCGGCCTGAGGAGCAGCCCATCTCTGAGCTGCTGTCCCTGGGTAACGATGCGAGAGAGGCTGCCTGTCAGCGGCGGTCCTGTCAGCGTGCGTCCGATGGTTGCTTGCTACTGGCACTTATGATGCCACGGGAGGGGGTTTCTAAGGCTGCTTTTAGTTCCGTCAATGCCGATGAGGTTGCTGCTGCTGTTGATCTCAATATCTGCCAGCATGTGCCTGCAATAGGAGAGATGGAGGGAGAAGAGCTGAAAATGGAGAGTAGGAGATGAGAAATAGCGCCAAAACAGACCCAGAAGAACAAAAACAAATGTCAGCTTTGCCACGGATTAAAACATTTTTGAATGCAAAAAAAAAATTGAAGGTGAAAGAGAAAAGAACACAGGACAGAAACATGTTTTATTTTCAGCCTCACACACCCACAGATGCAAAGAGGATGCACTCACCCTGTATTTTCAGCTTCCATCAATGGGTGGATGATTTTTTAATGCAGCCTCCAGTCTGCGGAGCTGCTCGTGGCAGCAGCAGTAGTGTGTGTGTCTGGCGATGCCCATAGACTATTTATTCACAGAGGAGAGTAGGAGGGGCCTATGAGAAGTGGTAGACAGGATTGGAGGCAATGATTGGCTCCCTCAGCAGAGTGATTTCAGGGAGGAGGGAGGTGGGCGAGGTGAACTGTTCAGCGCTCTCATTCAGTGATATTAATTAATTATTTAGTGTGACGAGGAATTTGAGATGTCCCTCAGGTAGTGCCTTGTTCTGGGTCTGCTGTAGGCTGCAGAATCAAAATGATGCTGGCAGAAAAGATGCACGTGTGACATCGATGGCACTGCAACATTGTGTATAACTAACATCATTGCATTGTTATCGTTACATTGATATGCTGTTCCCCGGTTTGGCTGGACATGCACCTAATGTATGTCGAGCACATTCTGCGTGTCTGTCTCTTTCCATCTCCAGTTTTCATAGTTGCTGTCACACACATTTTTACATGAAAACCTCCAATATCCCCGGGTGTTTACAAGGCTGTGCAATATTTTCACTGCAGAGTGATGGAACATCATTAATTTGGTGGAACCTTGTTTTCTCCAAAATGTCACCTTTTCAATGTGAAAACCCAAGCCTGAGGGTTGATGTCCCATGCTCATGCAAGACATGTCATTTGTTAAGATTTAAAAAAGCATTGGAATTAAGGGGTTTTCACATTGGCGATATGTGATTAAGGATGTGCTGTGAAAACACGGCTCTAGTACTCCTTACTCTGTCTTCCCGTTGCCCCTTATCATGTGCGTCATCCGTGTTCCCCTGCACAAAGGCAGCCTTGTCACGGTCGCCGCCCTTGTCTCATTTCCCCCGTATATGTCCCCTTGTTGTTCACGCTCCCCTTTCTCCTCTCAGGCGATGACAGTGAGACACATGAGCCACTGCCATGCATCCCTGGGGACAGCTCGTATCACCGGTAATAGTGCATACACGTACGATGAACTACGGTGTATTCTTCATGATTTTCTTCTCTTGAGTTAATGAAATTTCCTTATCTCCAGGATCTGCTGTAATTACCCCATGTGTGATTTTAGCTGATATCTCACAGGCACAGTGTCTGAGGGAGCAGTACTCAAATTATTGGAGTTAAATCTCCAATAGTGGAGCCACAGATCTACAGTTTGCTACTACTGAAGCCCAGTGAAAATGGCAAAGGGTAAAAGGAACTAATATTCAAGCAGAAACCATCCCAGGTGAACAATGGATCCGGACGGAGGTGGTTTATAATGGAGCTCCTTTCATGATAATAACCAATACATATTTAATAACTGTCTAATTCTATTTTAGTTGTTATATTTTCTTCATTTAATGTTTTATTAATGTTTTAGGTTGTTTTTAATGTTTTATGTAAAGCACTTTGAATTGCCCTGTTGCTGAAATGTATTATACAAATAAAGCTGTGTTGTCTTTGAGTTATATATGCAAGTAGTACACATTGGTATTGTTTCTAGCTGAAAGTTATCAAAAGGGGTTGCATTATAGTTTTCAGAGTAGTTAAAAACATTACTTGATTTGTCACTTGTGACATTATTGTACTGCAAGCCACTTTTGTTGGATTGTTGCTTTGTTGCACCTCGACACCAAAATGACCTTGATGACACAAATAGCACAAATCCCTGGGAAATACCACACAATCCATTTTCCCACCCATTCACTGTCTGTACCCTTGGTTAACTGATATAAATGAGATGTGGTACTGGCCTTGAACAAGGGCTGTCATTCCTCTAGAAATCCTGTCCCTTTCATTTCAACTTCACGTCTGTTTTTCATCAGCACTAATAGGCCCTTTCATTTTGACTCGTAATAGCAGGAAAAGCACAGTTGTAAATAGCATTAAATAATAGCATTAAGTTCCATTAAAATGTCCAAGCACGCCGTGTCAGTCAGCTAGTACTGAATGGACAATACAAGCACTGAAACTGGCACACCAAAACAAAATGCGGTCATTAATAATGTATTAATTACAGCTGTGCTTTTCCTGCTATGATATGTCAAATTGTTTGTAGTGAGAAGGGTCTACTGGGGCCACTTGAGCTTGAATTACCTGGTACGGCTAATAGTTGAATGACCCAGCTGATGGATCTTTACAGGTTCAAACAGGTGTTTTTACGGAGTTTTGTTTTATTTAAAGAGTCTAGTTTAAATAATTATTTCACCTTACATACTTGCCTATATAGGTGTGGCGGGGAGTGGGATATTTCATAATTATAAATATGTACTGGGAGGGAAAACTAAAGACAACTAAGCGGGGGGAAATTAGGGACAGACAACGCCACCTGGGGACTTGCACCCTAGGATATGAAAACCAAAGGACACAGGTTCGAAACTGATTAGACAGTAGATAAAACAGAACACGTGTTTAACAAAAATGATTTAAAAAACGACAACTGTAACATTACTAAAAAACTCCAATGAAATACAAATAATAAACTCAAAACAGTGGACTGGGGCTTCAGTGGGGGCAGACTACGGGTAAGGATACCCCGTCTCCCTAGTCTGGGAGGCAAGACTACAACAAAACCTGCACAAAAAGAGTCCCAGTGCCTACTTGAATGCAATGGGAGAGAAGTTCCAACCTGGTGCCTAGCCGCCCACATGAAGACACCCAGGCCACGCCAAAAAGCAAGGGAACAAAAGAACACTCCTGAAACAAAGAATCAAAAATTAACAAAAACCAACAACCCCAATTAGCAACTAAACAATCTTAAAACATATACTCAAACCAAATAACCGAAATATATTCAAAGTAAACGAACTTAATAAATAAACTAAAGAAAAGGCAAACCTAACAAAAACAAAGTAAAGCAGAACAGCAACAGGTGAATCTAAAACACAAAAGGCGCGTTAGTTGGAGGGACAACTTTAAATCCCCAACAAAGAATAAAAATGGGTCACCCTACTCACCACCTTCAGCAGGCAACCACCACCAGGGACCAGCAAAAGACTAAACTGAGCCAGCTGAGGGCTTTTACACTGCACCTGGGCACGGGGAGGAGCTAAGGGAGGAGTTTTAATGGACTACTGGTGTTGCGTTCACAACACCTCACTGTGGTTCACTACATAGGCAATAAATAAATAAATGTAATGCTACATGTAATGATGCATTATTACGGAACCCACACAACTTGTAGGCAAGACCCGCCCCTCAATAGTGCTCACACGCTACTATTGGCCAGGCGTCCATGCTTACGCAAGGTAAGGGAACCCAATTTGTTCAGGTCCTATCCCCTAACCAGTCGGCTATCCTAACCTTAACCACTCAATGCTTAACCCCAACCAATTGGGCTGCTTCGTAAGGCAGGATTTGCCTAGAAGTTGAGTTGGATCTATAATAACACTGTAATGATGCTACTAGTTGAGGTAGTGTTGCTAGCGGTCAAAACAAAGAACAAAGAAGCTTAGATTACAACATACACAGAGGGAGAGTGACTTAATTCTCTGCTCAGGATGCCACAACTAAACTCTATGTGTATATATACACATATATTTATACTTATATTGTCTGTTCTGTTAACCTGTTTGTTTAACTATTTTAGATAATGTGTGACATGCACCTACGACACCAAAACAAATTCCTTGTATGTGTAAAAAATGTACTTGGCAATAAAGCTTTTCTGATTCTGATTCTGATTCTATCTTTACATAGCAAATATTTCGGTGGCCGGGTTGGCTCAGTTGGTAGAGCAGGCGCACATACACAGAGGTTTATCTTAAAAAAAACTATGTGGGTGCTGCTATAATAATGTTGTGGATGTCGAGTAGAGCACCTTTTTAACAATATGTTTTCTGTAACACTTCATGTAAAGTATCTTTAAAGTAGTAAGCTAATTCTTCTGCGTAGCTTGTAGCCTAACTTGTCGCTACTATCAACAAAAGTGTAGCGTTGCTGTAGCTTAACTTCCTAAGACGAGTAGTTTCAAAGCTGCTTCCCCAACACTGAAGGTAATGTTAATATGAAAGTTTTTTTGTTCAGGAGGGTTTGGCTAGCATAGCTGCTAAGAGGCGCTAACTTTGATATTGAGAACACCGGATAAAACAAATTGTCAGTATTAAGATTAGGATAAAAGTGTCAGGATCTACCTGGTTATGGCTTTTTTTTCAGTCTCACAGGAGACATTTTTGACTGATGGCATAAATCACAGCTGCATTCTGTTCAGATGTGCGGTTTCCAAGATTGGAACCATCATTAACGTCATTAGCTACACCTGTGCTTTTGCTGCTATTACAAGCCTAGGAATTTGCCTAGGTTAATGGTGCATACAAAAACATTACATTACAAGTCATTTAGCTGACGCTTTTATCCAAAGCAACTTGCAATTGCTATATATCCAAGGTCGCACGCCTCTAGAGTAACTAGGTTTAAGTGTCTTGCTCAGAGACACATTGGTTGATGTATCACAGTGGGAATCGAACCTAGATGTCCCACGTCAAAGGCATGTGACATATCCACTGCCCCATCACCACCACAGAAAATAAACAAACAATGAATACAGAATCACATAACACAAAAATACATTTAACTATTTACCATTAAGAAAGTGTGTGTGTGGGGGGGAGGCTGTTTGGGTTAGTGCAGGATGTACCAAAGTTCAGGACATATAGAATTTGCAGAGGACAGGATGTAGGATTAAGATTCAATGTCAGTGGGGGTCCGGGGCCTTGTTAACAAAGCTGACTGCTGTTTTTATGGCTTACGGTTTTGGTCCTAATGGACCACAGCCTCCAGCCAGAAGGAAGGGGTTCATTATGATGACAATACTCTTGTATCAAAGCTACTGACAATGACAGATTCTTTTATCTCATATTATTGTGGAACAAACAAAGTGTGTGACATTGTGTTAGATCTTGCCAGTGTCCCTTCATGTTGGATTAAAAGCATCCAAGTTCATCTGAAGCCAATGCGGTACTTTTTCTATTTTAGCTGTTTTGCTCATTGTGCTGTTTTATGCGTCATAACATTCCTCAGTGTGTGCTCCATTTTAGAGCTGTGACTCGTTTTATTTATTCATTCTGTGTTTGGTTGTGCCAATTAAGGCATTAGTGTTATTACTGCAGTCTGGGTTGTTCATCTTTAATTAGCTGCTATCGTTGTGTGTGCATTTTAACTGGAGATCTTGCTACCGTTATGGTATAATGTGAATGTAATCTAATTGTTGAAGTCTGTTTTGAAAAGTGAAAAAAGTCTGGTTAAAGATGGTCATTACCAGATTACACTGGTGTAATCTTTGCCAATTGTACATCAGCAATGAGTTTTTCCCCGGCTGTAGGGAGTACGTTGACGCCTTTTTTGTTGTCATTTTTCGGAACGTTTTCCCATCTGGCCTGAAGCTGAGATAACCAGCCTCCATATAGCATCTGCAGGTGTTGAAGAAGCAGAGGAGAAATGCAGCCACTTTGCAGTAAAATGCTGACCATGTTTGTAGTAGGCCTTTTCTGATGCATAATTATCGGTAGTTCATTTTACTCGTGGCAAAACCATAGTAAATGTCTTAAAATGAAAAACATCCTTTTCCAGACAACAATTGCTTACATCCCACAAAGGAGCTTTGGAGTGGTAAAGGAAAGGCTGAAATGATCTGCAGACTTATCACTTGTGAACAAACTGGCAGTGAAGGTGATATTGTGCCATTACTTTGATGTAGTATGAAGGCTAAGCAGGTTGTTTGTGTGTGTGCGTGTGTGTGTGTGTGTGTGTGTGTGTGTCCATTTGTGGAAGAAGGTCATTCAAATCTAATAAAAGATAGCAGCCTTTTATAATGGATATTGTGTGTTTCAATACACATAGTGGGGGGAAAAAATGTGGAGGAGGGAGGAGGATGATGAGGAGGATGACTAGATGAAAGCTATAGAAAGATCTTACACGCTACTAGCGGCTGTGTTGCCGTCATCCGTTCATGCTCAGTAACAATGAGAGCTGTGTGCCAAAGATAGGCATGCACAAAAACACACCAACACATACACACAAAACCACCCACTGTACACACATAGACACAAACAGATTCATGTGGAGCTGATAAGTGTTTATCAGGAGGTGAAAAGAACAAAGACCATCTCAGTGCAAGAAGTTGGAGCAGTTGAAGTTTTAATATAGTGCACGTGTGAGCTAATGAATGGTGACAGTAGCAATGTACAATAGTCATTGAACTTTTGTTAAAAATATGTATTTGTGCAGATTGGGTCATTTCTAATTCCGACTCAGAAAATGCATTGTGGGAGTTTGTATTGTAAACCCAAAAAAGGATGAAATTATTAGAATTGAAGAGAAAATAGCTTTTCTAAAGTTCTAACTGAGCAGAAACAGCTGTGCTGCTGTGATAGGAATGACATTACTACTTAAAGCTTTAGTGCGTAAACTTTTTATATTAATGAACGTCCATTACATTCAAGCTGTTGCCAAATGAGTTGCTACAAAGCTAATTAAGACTATCAGCTACACACAACTCTCTCTGGATTTCTCAGCATGGCTGTGTTTAGAAACTGGTGTCTTCCGGCGACTTTGTGAGGATAATGACCTCTTCTGAAGAGTCCATGTGTTTTTTAATCCTCCGTGTCCTCCTTGGCTACCAGCAACTATGTGGAGGAGGGGTGGGGGCGCATGCGCGATCATGAAAGGCTTGTATCATGTGGATGCAACAGTGGTTTTGTCATTACTTAGAATTCCTAGTGCGACAGAAACTACGCACTATGGCTTTAATCAGCATATTTACGTACGTTCACAAAGTTAACTCAATTCTTCTGAATACACAGATTAAGAATTACATGAGGCACAAAAGACATTTACATGAGTTTCAATTTATTTTACGAAAGGATTTGAAGTATAGCTTACAGATGAATAGGGAATGAAGGTTTGAAATAAATTAATAAGGACTTTTGCTTGTTATTAGCTTCAGTAGAGCAATTAATGTCACACTATAACAAATGTTATTCTTCTCGGACCTTTTTTGGTGTGTGTGTAGAATCAAAACACAGGAAACCAGACTAAACTGTAGCCTTTATATGGAAAGAGTATGGCTGTAACATCATTTTGATTAGACATTTATTTTATAGTTTCCCAAGGTAGTTATAAATGCTGCATCCCCATTAAGGTGACATCAATGTGATTTTTATTGAACATCTTGCCTAGGATACAGTTTGAAGGGGACATATGTGCACACTGTGTGTAAGGGCAAGGCAAGGAAGCTTTATTTGTATAGCACATTTCAGCAACAGGGCAATTCAAAGTGCTTTACATAAAAACAGATTATAAAAAAATTAAAAACAGATAAAATACGAGAATAAAAGTTACAGTGCAGTATAAGAATTTAAACATTAAACAGCAGTTAAAACAGTTAAACATAAAAGCAGATAAAATAGGAATTTCTCTTTTATATGCTTATATAGATTGTCATACAGTTTCAACAATGTAACTTCAGTATAATAAATGAACATTATTACTGTATTTAGTAATTATATTATTATTATTATTATACGTTATTTAAAGAAAGGCAACATAAAAAAAAAGTATGTGAATGCATGTACTGTATGCATGTGTGGTTTGTTTTCACTTAGTCACGGCCGGCCCAGCAGCTTTCTCTCCTGTTTGTTCCCTCGCTCTATTGGGAACAAGCCAGCATGCAGTCTGTCCAAACACCCAAAAATGGCCATCACGACATAAAAAGATTTGTACCTGTGGCGGGGCTCCTGCTTCGCTGAGAGCCTTCCGGGATGACGATTGTCGGAAGGATAGCATGCGTCAAAGCTGAGAATGACATGAGAACACTATGCTCCAACAAAACATGTTTGAAATGTGGCTATAATAATGATTTGGCGGTACTAATCACTCAAGGGTGTCAAGGATAGTATTATAGATATAAGAGCGTCAGTCTTGCTGACCAGGTATCTGCCATCAACATGTTTTTTTTTTCTAAATTGCAGTAGGAAATGGATATAATAATATGTGCACAAACAATGGCAAAAGCTGATAGCAAAAAAAAAAAAAAACTGAAAAGGTAGCAGCCTATTTGGCTGTGAAATGTTCTGGTGGTATTTCGGTATTTTTCAACCTGGACCCTATTTTCCTATGTTTTTGTGTCTAAGTAACTAATAGAAACAGCCATTTTAGAAACTGGTCCAGTGTTTAGAAAGACCGCTGCAGCCGGCAGCCACGAAACAGTATGCTATGTAACCACTCTGGCATCTGTGTGGCATCTAACACCGTGCACTGAAAGTGCTTGTTTTTGCCACTGCATGCTTAGATTATTATCCAGTGTCTGAAATGATCCCTACAGAGAGAGACCTTTTTGTTAAAGGTTAAGACCCATTTTATTCAACCAGAAGCAGCCCTGCAGCTGCCATTGCCAAACCCACCAGACTCCATTTAAATAAACTGTAATTTAAGCTTCTATAGAGACAGCATATGTTAACATGTAATAATAATAATAATAATAATAATAATAATAATAATAATAATAAACATTCAAAACCAATGAAGCATTAATTAAAAATCAGCACAGTCATAATAAATTAATTAATATCAACATTTCAGTTAAAGTGCATATGTTAATTTAAAAAGGTGGGTTTTAAGAGCAAATGGGTGATTGTTGGAACAGTGGTAAGACAAACCAAGGCGGCTTTTGATGGTTTTATTTTATTTCTGTCGACTTTGAATGAAGTGTGTTTTAGGATGATAAAATTACTGTTTATTTAAATGGAGTCTGGTGGGTTTGGCGATAGTTATTTCATGTTCAACAAAAGGGATCTTACTCTTTAACAAAAAGGTCGACCTCTGTAGGGATACTTTCCCTAATGTTGTCAGACACTTAAGTAATGATAATAATGGTAATAATTAATAATAATCTGAGCATGTCAGTGGTAAAACGACACTTTTAGTGGACAGAAATGGATGGTGCGCAATTGCTCATTAACGTTACCTTAGTCTATATCAATGACGTTCCACTTACGGGATTGTTCAGGTGCCCCCGGAAATTCCGCCCGGGTGTCCCTCTTTTTAGGCCGGATGTCCGTTACCTTGCTCTTACTTTGTGTTGGCATTCTAAACTCTTCTAAACTGCATTTATGAGGACTATGGTTAACTGCTCCTCAGATCTCTGCAGGGTAAATCCAGACAGCTAGCTAGACTATCTGTCCAATCTGAGTTTTCTGTTGCACGATTAAAACCTTTGAACGTACACATGTTCCACCAAAACAAGTTCCTTCCAGAGGCTATTTTGCAGCAGCGCCCTCAGTGTGTCCGGTGCTTAGCACCGTCCAAGATGATTGTGATTGGTTTAAAGAAATACCGATAAACCAGAGCACGTTTTTCTCCCATCCCAGAATGCAGTGTGGACTAGCCAGACCCTCATCTGCAGTGCTGTGGAGGAAAGTCTGGCATTGCAAGAGTAACGTTACAGTGCATACAAAATTTCACTTTATGAGGTTTTTTAACATTAATATTCCCCCAGCCTGCCTATGGTCCCCCAGTGGCTAGAAATAGTGATAGGTGTAAACCGAGCCCTGGGTATCCTGCTCTGCCTTTGAAAAAATGAAAGTTCAGATGGGCCGATCTGGAATCTTCTCTTTATGAGCAAGGTTCCCTCCCCTTTCTCTGCTTTACCCACCCAGAGAATTTAGCCCACCCATAAGAGCGAGACATCATGGCTTTCAAATGAGCAAAGTGGCAGTTGGTCCAGGCCACACCCCCACTTTCCACCTTGCCCCCCCCTCTCTCCTCCTCAATAGCTACAGACACAGAAAGGGCTCATCCTAAGGAAAGCTCATTGTGGGACTGGCTCTAGTGGCTGTAATTCTGCACCAAGGCTGAATTTCGGGAAAGAGACTTCAGATACAGTATTAGGGGACCACTAAGGTCTTTATATAAGCATTCAAAGAGCACCATGTCATGGGACCTTTTAAGATGTGCTATTAATGGAGAGAGCTATTCAGTCTGTATTTGTATCAGAGGATGTGTGTTGGTTTATTGATAACTTTTATATTTCTAAGATGAAGTTGATATAATTAGTAAACAGGTTTTGAAGTATTGTGTTGTTTTGTCTCAGTGTTTGTTGTTAGCATTTTATATTGAAGCGCTAAGCATTGAGTGCTGCTGAGATGGCCCTTGGCAGGTTAAGTATTGCCTTGAGGTTTATGCTGTCAAGCCCATATGGCAGCGACAAGTGCCAAATTATGCCCCGTCAGGCTGGCTTATGCTGCCACCAACCCACATCCTCAGGGACACTCTGAGGATGTCGCCTCTCAACTTTCCCCTTCTTGTCCCACTATCTTCCTGCTGGAATAGGAATGACACAAAACTTTCTCTGTATTTCTCAGTATGGCTATGTTCAGAAATGGGTGGTGCCAGCGACTTTAGCGCACAGAAAATTGAGCGAAGATAATTACCTTCTCTGAAGAGTCCATGTTTTTTTAATCCTCCGTGTCCTCCAAGGAACTGCGTGGACGAGATGTTGGGGTGGTGCGCGATCACGGAAGGCTTGTATCGTGTGGATGCGCTGCAGTTTTGTTGTCGTTCCTTAGAATTCCTCATGGGGGAGACAGAAACTACGCACTATAGCTTTAAATTTGACAACCTCTAGGCCCAAACAAAGGTTTTTTTGGTATTGTGGGGAAGGCTTTGAAACGAATGTTCAATATACAATTTAAAAAGTTAAAGAAAGTAAAACTAAACTGTCCTGGCCACAGCCCTGTATCAAGCCAAAAGCGCTATATAAATACAGTCCATTTACATTCACATAATTATACAAAATAATGCAACAAAATGTTAGGCTCTGTAATGTAGTGGGCAACACCTATACCGAAACTCACATTATAACCATAAATCAAAGCAAAAGAGCATCACAGCACAGCCTACACTGTTTAATAAGTGTAAAGAGAGGAAACACAATGGCACTAAAGATGGAGGCGTTTCAAAGTCTGTGGATTACCTCTTTAAACTTTGTCTGAACCCACCTCTTCTTGCCGCCCACCCGTGTGCCCAGCGGAACAATGGTATTTATGTTACCGTCCTTCCATTTGTGAGGCTGAGATTCCCTCCACCTCTGCAATACACATCAATAACTCTGTCACGCTCACTTGTAGGACACCAATTACTAAAAAGGGGAAATAGTGACAAGATATTCAAAATTTAAAGGGGCGAAGAAACCCCAGGAGGCTTCAAAAGGAAGACTCACAATGACAAATAATTAGACATAAATAAAGTTGGCACAGAGAGAAAATCGCAACACTCAGCACAAAGACTAGACTAGACTTGACCTTGTTGCAGAGAACATGAATATTGACAGGAAGGCTGGAACAGAATGTGTTCTGTTGTCAGAGAAAAATTAAGAATGACTGTGTGTTGGTGTTTGTGGGTGTTGTGTTACTAAGGAAAAAAAAGTTTCAATTATAAAAACAACAACAAAAAAAAAGTCCTTACTCGAAGCTGTTGAGAGCTGCAACCACATCCGCACTGTCAGTGGAAAATTTTTCTGCAGAACCAGGTGGTCAAGCAAAGCGTCATATCTGAAGGTGCGATATACACCAGTGCAAAAAAAAAAAACTAAACACCTGTGACAGAAGAAGGCACTTGAAGCGACACACACATCTCCTTTCTGCCAGACAAATCGAAGGAAATTCATGCATGCTTTTCATTAACTGTGATTGCAATTGTCAAGATGTAATTCTGTTAAGGACAACATAGTCTCCACCTTCCTCCACGAGGAGCGTCGCAAGCCACATAGCTGCTCATGGAAAAGGTGGCGCTGGTTCATTGGCATTTCTTTAAACCAACCATGCTGGTTCTGTTACCGGTGTCTCTGCAAAATAGCCTCAGGAAGGAACTCGTTTTGGTTGAACGTGGAAAAGGTTGTTTTAGTCGTGCAACACAAAACTCAGATTGGACAGATAGTCTAGCTAGCTGTCTGGATTTACCCTGCAGAGATCTGAGGAGCAGTTAACCATAGTCCTCATAAATCCACCAGAGTTTAAAATTCCAACACAAGGAAAGCGGAAGGTGACGGACATCCAGCCGAAAAGAGCGACATCCGCCGGAATTTGCCGTGTTTATAGACTACAGTAGTTAGGACTGTGGATTTTATGTTTTGGGAGATGTTCGCTAGCAGGTGTTCATTTAAATGAAGGGACATGCCACCCAGTGCAACAGTGCAGCTCATTGATGTTCTAATAATGTTTGGACAACGTAGCGTAAGCTTCATGGCACAGAGGAATACAATATCAGGGTTAGGATACACCTGCAATACTTAGTAGGATCCATTCATTGCCAGTTCTGGCCTTTTCATGGAATATGTATTGAGTGTTAATATTAAAATGCAAAGTGTCTCCATTTTTTCAAGTTTTTTTTCTTCGCTTTTCATGATGATCAACACTGTCATTTTAAATTGTTGTACATGAAGTCTTAATTTTTGGTCTTTAAGTCTTCTCCATTAAGCCTACGCATTTACTGACCTGCTACAGTGATAAAATAAAAATCTGAACCTCACCGCAAAAAAAGGGTGTATCCATTTATAAACAGCTCAAATGGCAATTACCTCAAACAAGCAATAGTGCCTGAGGCTTTACTTAAAGATCGATGCACCACCAACCCACACAGACAGGGATCTGCAACACAGGCTCCATATTCTTTAAAATGACCAACATGATACTGTAGTAGCATAACCATAACAACAAGGAAATGATATGGTCTGAAAATGAATACTATAATATAGAGATGGCCCGATACCATTTTTTGCTTCCAGATACCAGTTCTGATACCTGAACTTGCGTATCGGCCGATACCGAGTACCGATCCGATACCAGTATGTCATGTATTTTATCATGTTTTAACAACTGTATACTACTATCCCTTTATGGATGTGATATTATTTCTATCTTTGTTGTCTGTCTGGCTCAGGTTAAACTCTTTGTGAAACATAAACAAACATGAGCAATGAATGCCACAGAACTTTCTTTTATTATGCAGTTTGACAGTCAGTTATAACAGAAAAAGAACAAAACTAAACTACTTTATCGTAGATTTTCTTTAGGGCTTTATTACGTGGTATCGGATCGGTGCATAAACTCCAGTACTTCCCGATCGGTATCGGAACATCTCTAGTATAATATGACTGTGACAAGAATTAATTTTTTTTTTTTTCTAAAATCAAATAATTCCATCCGAGAGTCAATTACTCTTATCTGTCACACCTCCATGTTGCAAAGCTAAAAGGTGTGCTTGAAACAAACTATTACGTATGAAATGTTGTCTGACCACAATAGGGTTTTAAATTCCTTGTTTCCATAGGATGAAAAAGAAAAACAAACCTGTCTCTATCCGCTACACCGGGTTACATTGATGACATTTTTAAATGTATAAATCCACAGGCCCTTCAGAGACCCCTGTCACTTTAGTGTTACCTCTTCACCTTTGTCTTAAAAGGTCAGTTTTCTTTGGACAGTGCTATACACAGAGCGGAAAGAAATTCTACATACTCATCAGTATTCCATGTCAGAGCCCCAAGGCAATTATGGTTTGGTTCTGCTACTTTCATTTGATTAAAGGCTTGC
The DNA here is from genome assembly GCF_010015445.1 of Perca fluviatilis. Lineage (NCBI taxonomy): Eukaryota > Metazoa > Chordata > Actinopteri > Perciformes > Percidae > Perca > Perca fluviatilis. Next base: position 22,842,030 of record NC_053132.1, on the reverse strand, counting down.
TTTATGCGTTATCTTGTGGACTTGGGAATTAGAATCTGTGAACATAGATGAGGCTCAACAAAGTAAACAAAGCACACACATAGTACACACACTCTTAACACAGACGTGGTCTCCATGAAATCAATCCATCTCTGTTACTTGTCACACACACACTGATGCACGTGCACACACATACACACACACACACACACACACACACACACACACACACACACACACACACACACACACACACACACACACACACACACACACACGCGCGCTTACTATGACTCATGTCATAAAATAAGTTTTAAACACTAATGGTCACGACTCGGATAAGGAGAAGCTGTGGGTGTCCCAATTGCAAGTCTGCAGCAGGCACACACACACACACACACACACACACACACACACACACACACACACACACACACACACACACACACTGACTTTTCTCATAGAAAAACAAAAAACCTAGGCTGTTTAAAATAAATATGTAATGAATTTAAAATTTTTTGAAGAATCAACTGTACTGTGCCGTTCGGTTCTGTCTTGTTACTGTGCACATGAATGGCTCATAAAAAACTTTTAAAACATAGCTTTTAGCTGGATAGAATTGTACTGAATTCATATGTTCTCCCTCCACCGATTCCAGTGGATGTTGAAGTGACAGCAGGGTCACGGTAGCTTTACTAACGTTGACCTCAGCCGCCATGCTATTGTTAAAGCTACAGTGCGTAGTGCATCCCCCATGAGGAACTGTAAGTAATGACAACAACACTGTCGCAGCATCCACATGACGCAAGCCTTCGGTGATCATGCACCACCCCCACCCCTCCTCCACACAGGTGCTAGTAGCCAAGGAGGACACGGAGGATTAAAAAAACATGATGGACTGTTCAGAAGAGGTCATTTTCTTGTAATTTTAACGATTTCTCGCCAGACGACACCATTTTGTAAACACAGCCATACTGAGAAATACAGAGAGAGTTGTGTGGAGCTGATAGGCTTGAATGTAACGGAATGTTACGGCTTTAATGTTTGCTGCCTCAGTTATTGTGAAGAACGAAACCTTGTGAGTTGACCATTGCGAATCCCCTCGGCAGATTCCTCTCTCTCCACTAGGGTTATCACCAATGATTTCCCAAATTGATTTGATTCCGGTTCACAAGGCCCTGATTCGATTACATGTCCAATTCAATATCAGTTAGGTTAGGGAAATGTCAGTTACAACACCTGTTTTGTTCAGATATGAAAGAGATCCCTCTCCGGGAACCATCACCTTATCGTGATGGAGAGGTTTCTGTGTCCCTATGAACCTGAGGGCTGTGTTGTCTGGAGCTGTGTGCTCCTGGTAGGGTCTCCCAAGGCAAAGTGGTCTCAGGTGAGGGGCCAGACAAAGAATGGTTCAAAAACCCTATGAGCCAACGAGGAAGAGGTGAAGTTACCCTGCCCGGAGGAAGCCCGGGGCCCCCGTCTGGAGCCAGGCCCAGATGGCGGGCTCGTCAGCGAGCGCCTGGTGGCCGGGTTTGCCACGGAGCCCGTCGGGCACAGCCGGCGCAAGGCGCGGGCAACTCCCTCTCCATCCCATGGGCCCACCCCCTGTGGGAGGAACCGCTGGGGTCGGGTGCGCTGCCACACGGGTGGCAGTGAAGGTCAGGGGCTTCGACGGACCAGACCCGGGCAGCAGACGCTGGCTCTGGGGACGTGGAATGTCACCTCTCTGTGGGGGAAGGAGCCGGAGCTTGTGCGGGAGGTGGAGCGCTACCGGTTAAATCTGGTGGGGCTTACCTCTACGCACAGTCTTGGTTCTGGAACCATACTCCTGGATAGGGGTTGGACTCTTTTCTTCTCCGGAGTTGCCCAGGGTGTGAGGCGCCGAGCGGGTGTGGGGATACTCACAAGCCCTCGGCTGAGCGCCGCTATGTTGGAGTTTACCCCGGTGGACGAGAGGGTCGCCTCCCTACGCCTGCGGGTTGTGGGGGGGAAAACACTGACTGTTGTTTGTGCATATGCACCAAACAAGAGTTCGGAGTATTCGGCCTTCTTGGAGACCTTGAGTGGAGTCCTGTATGGGGCTCCAGTGGGGACTCCATAGTTCTGCTGGGGACTTCAACGCACATCGGGCAATGATGGAGACACATGGAGGGGCGTGATTGGGAAGAACGGCCTCCCTGATCTAAACCAGAGTGGTTGTTTGTTGTTGGACTTCTGTGCTAGTCATGGATTGTCTATAATGAACACCATGTTCGAACATAGGGATGCTCATAAGTGTACTTGGTACCAGAGCACCCTAGGCCAAAGATCAATGATCGATTTTATAATCGTTTCATCTGATCTGAGGCCGTGTGTTTTGGACACTCGGGTGAAGAGAGGGGCGGAGCTGTCAACTGATCACCATCTGGTGGTGAGTTGGGTCAGGGGGTGGGGGAAGACTCTGGACAGACCTGGTAAGCCCAAACGGGTAGTGCGGGTAAATTGGGAACGTCTGGAGGAGGCCCCTGTCCGACAGACTTTCAACTCACACCTCCGGCGGAGCTTTTCGTGCATCCCTGTGGAAGCTGGGGGCATTGAACCCGAGTGGACAATGTTCAAAGTTTCCATTGCTGAAGCCGCGGCTAGGAGCTGTGGTCTTAGGGTCTGAGGTGCCTCAAGGGGCGGTAACCCACGAACACCGTGGTGGACACCGGTGGTCAGGGAAGCTGTCCGACTGAAGAAGGAGTCTTTTCGGGATATGTTATCCCAGAGGACTCCGGAGGCAGTTGCAAGGTACCGAGGGGCCCGAAGGGCTGCAGCCTCTGCTGTGAAAGAGGCAAAGCAGCGGGTGTGGGAGAAGTTCGGAGAAGACATGGAGAAGGACTTTCGGTCGGCACCAAGGTGCTTCTGGAAAACCGTTCGCCACCTCAGGAGGGGGAAACGGGGAACCATCCAAGCTGTGTACAGTAAGGATGGGACGCTGTTGACCTCAACTGAGGAGGTAATAGGGCGGTGGAAGGAGCACTTTGAGGAACTCCTAAATCTGACTAATACGCCCTCTATGGTAGAGGCAGAGCTGGAGGATGATGGGTGGATTGTCGTCAATTTCCCTGGTGGAAGTTGCTGAGGTAGTTAAACAACTCCACAGTGGCAAAGCCCCAGGGATTGATGAGATCCGTCCAGAAATGCTTAAGGCTCTGGGTGTGGAGGGGTTGTCTTGGTTGACACGCCTCTTCAACATTGCGTGGAAGTCTGGGACGGTGCCTAAGGAGTGGCAGACCGGGGTGGTGGTTCCCCTTTTCAAAAAGGGGCACCAGAGGCTGTGTGCCAATTACAGGGGAATCACACTTCTCAGCCTCCCCGGTAAAGTCTACTCCACGGTGCTGGAAAGGAGGGTTCGGTCGATAGTCGAACCTCAGGTTGAGGAGGAACAATGCGGATTCCGTCCTGGTCGTGGAACAACGGACCAGATATTTACTCTCGCAAGGATCCTGGAGGGAGCCTGGGAGTATGCCCAACCAGTCTACATGTGTTTTGTGGATCTGGAGAAGGCGTATGACCGGGTCCCCTGGGAGATACTGTGGGAGGTGCTGCGGGAGTATGGGGTGAGGGGGTCCCTTCTCAGGGCCATCCAATCTCTGTACAACCAAAGCGAGAGCTGTGTCCGGGTTCTCGGCAGTAAGTCGGACTCGTTTCAGGTGAGGGTTGGCCTCCGCCAGGGCTGCGCTTTGTCACCAATCCTGTTTGTAGTATTTATGGACAGGATATCGAGGCGTAGTCGGGGTGGAGAGGGGTTGCAGTTTGGTGGGCTGGGGATCTCATCGCTGCTTTTTGCAGATGATGTGGTCCTGATGGCATCATCGGCCTGTGACCTTCAGCACTCACTGGATCGGTTCGCAGCCGAGTGTGAAGCGGTTGGGATGAGGATCAGCACCTCTAAATCGGAGTCCATGGTTCTCAGCAGGAAACCGATGGAGTGCCTTCTCCAGGTAGGGAATGAGTCCTTACCCCAAGTGAAGGAGTTCAAGTACCTTGGTGTCTTGTTCGCGAGTGAGGGGACAATGGAGCGGGAGATTGGTCGGAGAATCGGCGCAGCGGGTGCGGTATTACATTCAATTTATCGCACCGTTGTGACGAAAAGAGAGCTGAGCCAGAAGGCAAAGCTCTCAATCTACCGGTCAGTTTTCGTTCCTACCCTCACCTATGGTCATGAAGGCTGGGTCATGACCGAAAGAACAAGATCCAGGGTACAAGCGGACGAAATGGGTTTCCTCAGGAGGGTGGCTGGCGTCTCCCTTAGAGATAGGGTGAGAAGCTCAGTCATCCGTGAGGAGCTCGGAGTAGAGCCGCTGCTCCTTCGCGTCGAAAGGAGCCAGTTGAGGTGGTTCGGGCATCTGGTAAGGATGCCCCCTGGGCGCCTCCCTAGGGAGGTGTTTCAGGCACGTCCAGCTGGGAGGAGGCCTCGGGGAAGACCCAGGACTAGGTGGAGGGATTATATCTCCAACCTGGCCTGGGAACGCCTCGGGATCCCCCAGTCGGAGCTGGTTAATGTGGCTCGGGAAAGGGAAGTTTGGGGTCCCCTGCTGGATCTGCTACCCCCGCGACCCGATACCGGATAAGCGGACGAAGATGAATGGATGGATGGATGAAAGAGATCAGAGACCCTTACATATTTTCATACATGCACTAGGTTGATGATTAAAATAAGAATTGATCCCCAAAAACTTTGTATATATTGAAAGATCGGTTTAAGGATTATATTAATCGATATCAGATCACTAAAAAAAAAAATTAAAAAGATTGTTTTTAATTGGAGAACTGATTATTTTAACCAGTGTTCGAACTATACCGTGGCCTACGGGGGAGCCCTTTTTTTTTTTTTTTTTACAATGAATTACGGAAGATTCATAACAACTACAAGTGTACAGTTGAAACCAGATATTTACTGTATGTAAATATCTGGTTTCAACTGGTTTCAACTTCAGAAAAAAACAAACTTTTATTTCTTTACTGTCATATATTAAACCAGAGTAAACTTTTTCTGTTTTAGATCAATACATATTAACATATTTTTTTGCATTTGTTAAATGTCAGAATCGAGCGAGGGAGAATTTTTATGTATTTTTTTTATCACTTTCATCAAAGTCAGAAGTATACATACACTTCCTTAGTATTTGGTAGAAATGCCCCGAAACTGTTTCACTTGGGCCAAACGTTTTGGGTATCCTTTCAGGATAGTTTGCTGGAATTTTGGCCCACTCCTCTTGACAGAACTGGTGTAACTGGGTCAGGTTTGTAGGCCTTCTTGCTCGCACTTGCCTTTTCAGTGCCGCCCACAAATTATCTATGGGATTGAGATCAGGGCTTTGTGATGGCCACTCCAATACCTTGACTTTGTTGTCCTTAAGCCACTTTGTAACTAATTAGGAGTTATGCTTGGGGTCATAGTCCATTTGGAAGACCCATTTGTGCCCAAGCTTTAACTTCCTGGCTGATGTCTTCAGATGTTGCTTCAATATAGCCACAACATTTTCTTTTCTCATGATGCAATCTATTTTGTGAAGTGCACCAGTCCCTTCTGCAGCAAAGCAGCCCCACAACATTATACTACCACCCCCATACTTCACAGTTGGGATGGTCTTCTGAGGCTTCAAAGCTTTGCCCTTTTTCCTCCAAATATACCGTTTATGATTATGGCCGAACAGTTAAATTTTTTGTTTCGTCAGACCACAGGACATGTCTCCAGAAATTAAGATTTTTGTCCCCATGTGCAGTTGCAAACTGTAGTCTGGCTTATTTTATGGTGGTTTTGAAGTAATGGCTTTCTTCTCCCAGAGTAACCTTTTAGCTCATGGTGGTACAGGACTCGTTTTACTGTGGATAATGACACTGTCTTACCAGTTTCAGCTAGCATCTTCACAAGGTCTTTTGCTGTTGTCCTGGGATTGATTCGCACATTTCGCACCAAAAAACTTTCCTCTCTGGGACTCTGGGAATCCATCTCCTTCCTGAGCGGTATGATGGTTGTACATTCCCATGTTTTTTATACTTGCGTATTATTGTCTGAACAGATGAACGTGGGACCTTCAGGCATCTGGGAATGGCACCTAAGGATGAGCCAGACTTTTGGAGGTCCACAATTCTTTTCCTGATGTCTTGGTTGATTTCTCTTGATTTTCCCATGATGTCAAAGAAAGAGGCTCTGTGTTTGAGGTGTACCTTTATATGCATCCACAGGTGTGCCACCAATTAACTCAAATGGAATCAATTAACCTCAGAAGCTTCTTAAGCTCAGAATGGAATCATCTGGAGTTTTCTTTTTGTTTAAAGACACAATAAACTTAGTGTATGTATACTTCTGACTTTGATGAAATGAATGTTAATATGTATTGATCTAAAACAGAAAGTTTACTCTGATTTAATATATAACAGTAAAGAAATAAAAGTTTTAGTTTTTTTCTGAAGTGTATGTAAATATCTGGTTTCAACTGTTTATCATTCACCTGCAATACTGTGGAACTCCTTTTTAATGGCTTTTACTGGTTTGTGTCCAGGGAACACGACAAAAACGTTTAAAAAATGTTTCAGAGCGAGGCACATTCTTCTGATGGCGCTTTGCTATACAGTGGCTTTACTAAAATGCTCCGCATTCACCAATGTTGTAAAGAAAACTGTCGTTTGCAAAAAAAAACGTAATGTGACAAAAAAATCTGCTGGGATGTAGAGCATGTCCACAACGAGTGACGTTAGTGATATGAGGACGGATAAGGTTATCTAGGCTACATAACTGATAGACTGGGAAGAAAAACAATAGCGCTCAAATAGGTAGGCTAGTATCTGGAAATGAAAATGCATGTATAGTCGGGGCCTTAATATCATCTCCCGACGTATTTATGGCGCGTTCATGCCACCTCGGAATAACAGGGACCGCCCCCGTGGTTACGTTGTTTTTCCGACTGGTAGCATTCACATGGTCGGGATGCGTGTTCTTCTTCTTCTGTTATATTGGCGTTTGGCATAACAACTTTTTGCATGACTGCCACCAACGGTTGGGCGGAGCCTAGATCTTCAGGTGTGTGACAACATGGAGGCCACAATAACCAAAGATTTGCTACTGTTTTCTTATGCGAGCATCCAAACAGCACATCGCCAGGTGTTTGTTTGTGTTATCTGCAGGACAACGAACGGGAAAAGACACGGATAAGGTGTTCTTTTTTTATACTTACGCTTATTTATGAATAATTTGAAACATTATGTCTGTGTATGTTTATTGGCAGTGGCATTTTTCCACAATAAACAGTTTGTCATTAAAATATGTTCAGTGAACCAAAGTCGCCTACATCAAACATCAGTTGTCAACAACGCGTCACCAACTGGGAAACTCGGTTAGCAAAATCCAGCCCGAGTTTCCCACCTCTGATTCCCACAGGACGTTAATGAATTAGTTAGTGAATGGTGACGTTTTCACTCGGAAAAATGTTTTTCCGATGTCCATGAACGCACGGATATTTAACTCCCTGCAAAGTAATACAGCTTCTTCATCGACGGGATCGTCGACAAAATGCCATGTTTTGAGAAAAAAAAAGTTTTATAGTCTGCCTAACATGGTTAATAAACCAACCCTGTTTTTTTATTCATGCAGATAACAAACTGCGCTAAAATGCGCCTGATACAGACTGAATGAATGAATGAATGAAAGAGCGCTGTGTCAGAGGGAGGAGACTGAGAGAAACTCGAGATTTCTTGAAGAAAACCTGCTCCCAAACAGGTTAGGTTCACTATGGTAACTGAGTCACCATAGTAACTGAGTCACCATAGTAACGGAGTCTGAGGTTAAGTTATCTCTCTTTCTGATACGGGCTGGAGTTACCCCTCTCTCTCAGGTTTGATTAACCTCCCTTTCTGAAACAGAAAACCCACCGTTTCCCTCAACTCGGGGTTAACAAAACTAAACCTGCTTTCTGAAACGGACCCCAGGGGTCAGCAACCATCAACATGCGGTAGCTCAACCAATGGCACAGTTTGTTTTTTGGAAATGTTCCAATCCGCATGCCAAAATGAGCTCTTTCCCAGCCATTGGCAGGAGCTCCGCTCAGCGCAGTTAGTTATGGTAGTTTGATTGACTTTTTCCCAATTCTTATTCCGCGAAGAGCTGCCCTACTCTGCCTCTGATTGGCCAGCACTCGTTGTCTTCCTCACAGAATGCGACGCAAAGGAAATAAATAACACTGCCTGAGCGGGCTCGGTAGATGATAGCAGGCTTAATGTTGATATGGCACACTGATTACCAAGAACATTTTAAAATGGCACAGCACATGAAAAAGGTTGCCGACCCTGGTATGGACCATAGCTATCTACTGCATGAACACAAATATTCAGTAGCATTCAATGCTTGTTTTTCTCCCCTCAGCTGTATGGCACAATATAATCTGATTTAATGAACTCAAACAGTGCAGGAGGAGGGAATACAAGCCCTAAATTTCAGATGATAATAGAATCATAAAGCATGCTGACAGGAGAGAGAGAGAGAGAGAGAGAGAGAGAGAGAGAGAGAGAGAGAGAGAGGGGCACCGCTTGCTGGTGTCATGGGGAACAATTAGCTTGGATCTTGACAGTGAATAATGGGAGGATGTGTGTGGGCATGCAGATGCACTTAGTGGGTGTTTGGTCCATAGGTCACCAGCTAGGAAAATGTGTGTGAGCAACACGAGAGCTGAGGTGCCTTTAGGCATTAGGGCTCTAATCCTGCTGGCAACCAACAAGAGACTTGTGTGGATGTGTTTCAAGGAGCTTCTGGCATCAGAAACGTTTCCCTGCATATCTGAATGTGAGAAAAAATAGGAGAAAATACAATGCATTCGAAAGTTCGCAATACGTGATTGACACAGTGGAACTTAGAAAATCAACCTTTGGAGATTTTTAAGTTTTTCCAAATGTTTTGTTGATACGATTTCATTCAAATTAACATGAGCTTGGAAAGACAAGCTCTGATTACATTATACAGTGCATGTAGTTAGTAAAAGAGTGAGTTTCTCTTGTCAGGTAAAAACAGAAGCTCTTCACGTTGAAGGGGCTTCTGTGATGCATATTTTAGCAAACAAAAGAGGGACAGACAATAAGGATAAAAAAAAAGCTTTGTAGGCAAAGATGATAGCAAAAACTACTCCACGTCCAATGTCTGTCCTGCCCTTTACCAAGCTTATAAAAAAGCTCTTCACCTCATTTGACTTTTACAATCTCAACATATTTTAGCATGCAATATCCCTTTGACAAACTGCCTATACCTGCAAATATGTTATATTCAAATAGGCATGTGTACTCTCAAGCTGTTTCACTTGAACAGCTGGCAATTTGTTCCACAGGAAGATGAGGCGAGTACAGATGTAACCCATTAAAAAAACGGTGAAACCAAGAACAATCTGATGAAGCAAGGGAGAGTGTGGGGCTGCAGGTCGGATGACTCACACTCACTGAGAGCAGTCTATGCGGTGAATAGATCCATTTGTATCTATGTGATCCATGCGGTTACTAAAATACACAACACATTGTGGATATAGTGGCGAAGCAGGTGTACAGAGCATGCTTGTATGCGCATATGTAGTCCCTTCCTCCACAGCACTGTGGAGGAGGGTCTGGCTAGTCCACACAGCATTCCCGGGATGGGAGAAAAACATGCTTTGGTTTATTGGCATTTCTTTAAACCAATCACAATTGTCTTGGGCGGCGCTAAGCGACGAGCGCAGCCACGGTACCTCTGCAAAATAGCCTCGGTAAGGAACTTGTTTTGGTGGAACATGTGTACGTTCAAAAGTTGTTTTAGTTGTGCAACAGAAAACTCAGATTGGAGAGATAGTATAGCTAGCCGATGCAAAAAAAAATGCAACAATATTTTGCTACTTCAGCCCTGCACCAAATCTACTGAACTATAGGTGTGAAAGCGCCCCAACAGTAACTATCGATAGGAAAGGAGCACAAACTATGGAGTCATAATTTACATGGCTGCACTATGTATGTCGTTATTAAGCGTTTACTGAAACAACTGATGCTGTCTTTTTTTCTTGGGAGGACAGTATCCAACTTGTTGCAGGACTGATTGCAGGTCTTGGACAGGAAGGCCCCCCAGAATTGCTGATAACCCAAGTACACACCACCAAAACCAAATGTGGCTTACAGTTGGTGCCAGAACACAGCTCAGTGGCCAACACAATGCCATAATTATCATAACTCTGCTTTTAAATAGGGAAGCTACATTAATGAGATATTAAAGTGGATGAACTGATAGCTATTACAGCATACAGAATGTCATTTAAAATGTGTTACTTGATACATGGCTAGACTAAATAAGTACACAACTTGGGTCTAGATGTACAGTAAAAAAAATCTTTTTTTTTTTTTTTTTTTTTTTTTTTTTTTTTTTTTTTTTTTTTTTTTTTTTTTTTTTTGTGTGTGTGTGTGTTAGTCATAGTAGTAGTCTGTGTGTATCAAAATTGACTTTAACTTTACCTCAGAAGCATGTCTTGCAGTGTTTATTAGGCTTAATAACACTGTAGCACTCCCTCTGACACAACAGCATCTCCTTGGTTTCAGCTTTGTATAGTCCTCATCATCCCTTACATTGTCTCCTAGCTGATTAGCATACTGTGCCCTGCCGAGGTATGATCGGTAGTTAGCTGTGGTGTGGTGTTTTTCAGGTTTTCTGCAATTACAAGTTCCAAAGTGTGTGAAATCAGCCTGTCAGCACTAAGCTCCGTGTCTAGGGCGACAGCTTACCCGCTTCTCGCTGATGATGATTTAGGACAAATTACCTGAATGTAAGAGGCAATTTATCTTTGTACAAAGTAAACGTCTCACTTTTCCTTCACAATGTTTAAAGAGTGGTAGTTGGAGAAACATGCTTGCACCGTATGTAAAACAGCTTTCACTGAGCGACAAAACCCATGTCAGTAACAGCTTCATTGGCCTGGTGCTTAGTTTAGTTTTTAGTTTTTTATTTATCTTGAACAATCAGCATACTTTAAAAGAGAAAAAAAGAAAACACAAGATAAAACACAAGCATACAAATCAATCCGATTCCATCAAAGGACAAAAAAAGGATGAGTTCGAGAAGGATCAGGCGGAAGCATAATGCTTATAAAGTCCTGCCCCTACAGAGGTTGTTATGTATGGTAATTGTATTGTTTCACATCCACAGCTCAGCCAATGTCACCTTGCCAACTTTGTTGTCTTAAGTGTGTCTTTGAGACATACCTTAAAGGGTAAGATAGGTTACATACATACATCCATTACAGATGTACTTGAAAGGACTGGGGGACATGTAAACCTCATGGAGACAAAACTAAATGGGTTTAGAACTGAATTATCCTGATATTCTCCAAAAAACAGACTGGACTGAGACGTGTAAGTCGAGCAAACACTTGTTGCATCTTAAGAACATTTAACTCTCAGTTTGGATCTTTAACCTCATAAAGTTGATATGGCTAACATGTTAGCATGCATTTATCCAGCAGACATGGTGCAACATTAGCATTCATTTGGAGTAGTGTTACTGGCGACTTTTGTCAACCTAAATATTCAAGCTCTCTTTTGGTCTCCACCAACTTCTGATGAAAATATCTATCTATTTCTCTAGCAGCTATATACTCCATCAGCTAGTTGCTTACTTCTCTCTCTATCAGAGCTTTTTCACTGAAAAATAGCTGCCTGCTGTGTCTGGAAACTGTTGATGATAGCCTTGAGACGGAACCAAAAAGCTAAAGTTATGTGCCGGAAAACCCAAACATTTAGCTATAAGACGCTAAACGCACCCTGGTTGTCAGGGGAATTAGGTCATACTTTTCTGTGGGTTGATTAGTGCAGCTTTAAGATACATTTTCGAAATATGTCCAATATATTTGATCAAATGATGCAGTCATAAAAACATGACATCCTGAGTTTGAAATTGTACATAATATTTTTAAGTATCTTATTGTTTCAATTCAATATTGGAACCCACACATGAAGTGAATATGTGTGTGACACATTGTAAAAAATGTGTTTACAATGTTAACTGGTTTGTTTTTCAAGCTACCTCCCTATCCTCAAAAAAATAGTTGAATCTCGGTATGCATCCTTCGTCAATACTCCGGAGGGTGCGTTCTCAGAAATTTAGTCTCGCCTCAGTTGGTGGTATAGTAGATTTCCCCATAGGCGGAGTTTGACATTTGAGCCGGGGGGTGGGCAACAAAAATAAAGTCATTGTAGCAGCTGAGACCTGGGAACACAGCACGAGCACATATGGACAAAACAAACATGCTATATAAACATATGTTTATTTTTTAAAGCAGATTTGAAATTTTCGCCCTTATGAAATCCAATCGCGGCACGGCTGTGTTGGAGCACAATAGACAGACGGTGGCGGAATTCCCCGACACTTAAATTCAACTAAAATGTAACAGTGAACAATCAGTGTTGGACCTAAAGTGTGTTGAGATGCCTCTCCAAACGCAGAAACCAAGCGCAATCACACCATAAAACGTTAAGAAAAAAGATCAGTATTTTGCCGTAATCCAATGACATGAAAAAATTTAATCCACAGCGATCAGTAGATCCACAAACAGAGTCACGGTGTATCCAGCAAGGCCTAGGCCTATGCTACGCGCGTCACATTCTCCAGTCAGCTCCAAACAGGTGAACGAGGTGAACTTCGCCGTTTAAACAAAGTGGAATAAAACGTATAAAAGTCCAAATCTACACAAAACTCGCGCAATCAATTAGTAAGCTGACAGCAAATTTATATACATGACATTTAGGTAACCTTTATTGCAACATGGGCACGGTAAGATGTCCAGACTAGTGCAACAGTAATTATCGTTTTTTGCGTCCTGCATATGCGTCGACAATGGTCTCAGGTGAGAGGCAGAGCCCTGAAAAAATATTGTTTTTACTAAAGCAGTATATGAAATCAGATGTATTACCTATCACCATTTAGTTGTTTTGTGTTATTTAAAGTATTTATAAAATATCTGGTTATGCCAGAAGTAATTATTCCACTCATTTTTGAAACAAAATTGCAATTACCCGTTTCAGCTACCAGGGGGGGCGTTTCAGCTACTTCCCCCTGCCCCGCCAAACTCCGCGCATGGATTTCCCACTTATAGCAACAGACAGAGATATAAGGATATTGACTTATTTTGGAGTGGGTGGGCTCCAAAATGCAGACTGTTTGAGAAAAGCACTTGGCCCATATCAACAACACTTTATTTTTTTGGTCATCTATAATGTTGGTGTTTCATTAGAAAGGAAATTAAGGTAATAATTTTCGTTTTTTTTATAGCTAAATCATATGACAGGTAACATGATGTCCCTGAAAAATAAACACTTTTACTTTTTCAAAGTAATTTGAGATCAAGCATGCCAAATGACGGTTTGGGTGGTTATGAGAAGAAGTTGACTCATCGATGAGCTGGCTATCCTGTGATGAAAACACTGATATCAGAGGGGTGTTGATGATCCAATATGTGATTTCCAAAAGAAAACACCAGAGGGCTATTTCACAAAACCTGGATAGCGAATTAAGCTGGGATTTCCCAGTTGTCCTGGATGACTTAAGACTTGAATCTGTTTCACGAAAGCAGAGGCACCTAAGTTACCATGGAGATTTATTCTGTGCGGCTAGCTTGCTCCTGACCAGAGGCCTGTACTACAAATCCGGCTTCACCTAAACCTAAGAACCGCGGTCCCGCATAAGCTGCGTAAATCAACGCTTATCAATATCAATTCCCCATCAGTCAGGCACAAGATCTGACCACCATAATTACACTTGTCCTTTCCATAAACTGACATTGCTTTAGCCTTTTATTTCAGTTGCAACCCTGGCAGTGGGAAGCAATTTGTGAGAGCAAATAAAAAATATAAAAACATAATTCAAACCGATGTGCGAATGGGCAACACACGGCTCAAGAAGCCGACAAATAGCCTATAGGCCTACGTAATTACCTCCGCTGAAAATCTATATCTTTCATAAAAATAACCATCAGGAAATGTTAACGGGATTGTCAGTCTCTAAATCCATGTGACTGTTGTTGGTGCTGTTATATTGCTGTATGAATACTGCTATTTATATTGATAGAAGTTCGGTGAATATATTAGGCTATGGCAGTTGTTGAGATAATTAGAAAAGGCTGATAAAGTTGCAAATGTGTTTTAAAGGTCCCATGGCATGAAAATTTCACTTTATGAATTTTTTTTACATTAATGTGCGTTCCCCCAGCCTGCCTATGGTCCCCAATTGGCTTGAAATGGTGATAGGTGTAAACCGAGCCCTGAGTATCCTACTCTGCCTTTGAGGAAATGAAAGCTCAGATGAGCCAATCTGGAATCTTGCTTGTTATGAGGTCATAACAAGCAAGTTTACCTCCCCTTTCTCTGCTTTGTCCACCCAGAGAATTTGGCCAACCCATGGGAGAGAAACATCATGGCTTTCAAACGAGAAAAGTGGCAGTTGGTCAAGGCCACACCCCCACCCTCCACCTTGGCCCGCCCTCTCTCCTCCTCAATAGCTAGAGACACAGAAATGGCACATACTAAGGAAAGCTCATTGTGGGACTGGCTCTAGTGGCTGTAATTCTGCACCAAGACTTCAGATATAGTATTAGGGGACCACTAAGGTCTATATAAAAGCATCCAAAGAGCAGCATGTCATAGGACCTTTAAATGAAGTCAGTGATGAAGGGCACTATAAGTGCTATACACGTGTTTCTATAGTGGTTCTAACAATGGCAGACTGGCCAGAGACCAATACATCTTTTAAGATGATTTATTTATTTTTCTATTCTTTAACAATAAAGAATCACGTAGGCCTACATAACTCTTCCATGTCCATTTTATTTGCCATTCTTAGCACACAATGTGTGTTCTATCCAGTGAACTGGGACTATAATTTGAGAGGATTGGACAATTATAAAAACTTATAATAATAGTCATAGTTCACTGGACCAGTATAGTGTAGGCTATATTCATGAAATAACAAGGAGAGGGAGATGGTTTTGACGTTATATTTTGCTGAGGGAAGAATAACTGATAAATACTGTGTTACAGTCATTTTACAGTGTGCATTGAGATCATCACTTAATTATCTTCATAGTTTCTAGAATTTAGAGTCCAATTTCTTCAGCATCTTTATTTTCTATGTCCATATATACGAGGAAGCAAAGCATATATGTGAAGAAGTGAACTCGGCCGCTATAATAAAACAGCGAGAAATTGCGTGGCAGACAATAGCGAACGGACTGAATGATAATCTAAAAATATACCGGTACATTTACGAACCACGGCTCTTAACTGAAACCATTCTGCCCACTTTTAATGCAACATATTCAACTGTTAATGTGTGCAAATGATTAGTAGCCTAACTCCTTGAATGTTATAATTGTGGCGGTTTCAGTTCAGAGACGTGGTCTATTTTTAGGCTACTTACACATTCAGTCGGTCCTTATTATAATGCTTATTCTCCATTTTAGCATCAGTAAATCTGTGATCGACCTTGCGGTCTGTTAAGGAAAGCTGTAAACGTGCATCTACCCAATTACTTCAGCCTGGCTCAACCTAGTCGCTCCTCCTGAGCCTAGCTTGGCCTTTGTGAAACGCACCAAGCCAGGATGCACAGATTAGACTAGGTCAAGCCTTGCTTTATCAGTTATCCTGGATTTATAAATTCTGCTTTTGTGAAACAGCCCCCTGCTTACGATGAGCAATCATGGTTTGATACAGTTTCCATGACTCACAGAAATTGTTATCAGCAAGAAGACACAGGGGATTACAAACTAAGACAGCAGATGATGAAATTCCTTCACATAGTACGTCGATGTTTAAACTGTCGTTCAGAAAACAGGAGTTTTCAGACAGCGGAGGTAATCAGACCCTCTCTCTCTCTCAAAGCAGTTTACAGAAAGTCATATAGCCTACATGTCATATGTGTCACATATATACTACACTGTACTGATCGCGATACAACACACTATATTACAAAACAATTACATTACACAACAGTTAAAATGGTTGTATAATATAATTACTATATAATATGCAACTAAACAAATCTGTAATTTTGGGATCCTAAAGTGGTTGTGAGTCCCTCAGGCTGTGGCAGACAGATCCATATTTAGCTGTCAGTAGAGCTGCTGTCCCCTCTCCTAGGAGAACTACCAGCTTCCAGTGGAGGAGGAAGAGTATCTCTGTCTGACCCAGCTGGTGGTCCCTCTCTCTCTCTCTCTCTCTCTCTCTCTCTCTCACTGACCTGTCTGTCTGACCTAGTTGGTGTTCAAATAACAATTTAGTCTACTTTGTTTGCTTTCTCCAATGTTCTAAATATTGATCTTTTGAATGATTCATAATTAGTGTTGTTCTGTTGTGTTGTTGGTGCCATTGCTGATGGGAGCCTGGTTAGTTAGCTTCACCATCAGCTGACTGAGGGGACTGGTTAGTTAGCTTCACCATCGGCTGACTGAGGGGACTGGTTAGTTAGCTTCACCATCGGCTGACTGAGGGGACTGGTTAGTTAGCTTCACCATCAGCTGACTGAGGGGACTGGTTAGTTAGCTTTACCATCGGCTGACTGAGGGGACTGGTTAGTTAGCTTCACCATCGGCTGACTGAGGGGACTGGTTAGTTAGCTTCACCATCAGCTGACTGAGGGGACTGGTTAGTTAGCTTCACCATTGGCTGACTGAGGGGACTGTTTTGTGGGGAAAGTAAGCTTGAGGCAGCAGCAACATGGCCATCTCTATCTTCAATGAAGGTGCCTCTGCCATGCGTTCTGTTATGGAGAAGTTGTGGCTTCAGAGCACAGTTGTGATGGTCAATTCAATGAGAGAAACTGATATGCTCAGGATCTCGAAAGCTGAGGCTGTCACAACTGCCAGGGTAAAACACAGGCGCAAGAGTCTAAGCATAGCTAAAATAGCCTACATATAGTGCTGGAATGGAAAATTAGACTTTAGAAAGCTGTGACATCTATTGTTGGTCTTGTTCTGTGTCCATACAACTGTCTAGTGTGGGTTTTGTTGGCAACTTTATGCATGATACGCCAATGTTAATTCATTGAGTTACTGCAGTTGTAGGCCTTATATGCCTGTCATTTTATTAAGTAATCAATTTTCATGAGCTTGAAATATTCTATATTATTATTACTAAGGGCCTTGGCATTCAGTTTGTGAGCAATTTTTCCAATAGAAATGTATTAAATTTCCCTATTTAAATCTTTAAATGCCGTTTTCTCAAAATGAGGTTTTACACCAAACATTCCAGTTATACACGTAGTAGTATTCTGAAGATATTTAATGAGGGATTTGTTAATAAATCATTCCTGGCCTGATTTATGTGACATTTTAAGCAAAGAATTATGGCGAAAATCGATATTTTTAAGGCTATGGACAGTATATTTGGATTTTCTAGGTAATGAAAGCAGATATCTGGAAATCCCTCAGTAATTTTGTTTTCATCTTGTGTGTAAACAAAATGAAAAAATAATTTTGCACCTGGCTTTATCATATGTTCAGATCTATCTACCGAAAATATATGCAAAATCATGCATATTTAATGAGATAATGCCTAATTTGCATGATTAATCATACACATTTCAAAAACTTGTAATACATTTTTTATATATACTTATGTAAGTAATCAACTGAGGAAGTTTCATGGTGATATCTATTATTTTAAAATTTTACCCTATTCACCTGTAGTGTCTCGCCTTAAGTCAGCCATTATCGAGCCTGCTTAGGCACATTTTTTTCCCCTTCAAGACGCATTTTGTGAAGAAGGCAACAAGTACTAACCAATCAAAAGCAGGTCTAGGAGAAAGGCGGCTCTTTGCGGAATGTGGATGGGGGGGAAAAGTCAATCAAACTACCGTGAATAACAGGCTGTGCTCCAGCCAATGGCTGTGAAAGAGGTAATTTGGCATGCGGATGAGAGGACACTTCAACATATCCAAAACACTCTCTTGCACCCTTGTTGGTAGTTTGCCATTGGTTAAGCTACCCCATGCTAATGGTGGTACGTGTGCCTAAGGTTGCTGACTACTGCTGTACATTGACATATAACAGAATTTCTATAAATGTAATGCAGAAATTAGTCAGTAGATGGCACCAGTGCCTAGTTTTTCAATTGTTTTTCAAGTGCATGTCTAGTTATACCTTCACATAATGATCCCATCAGCTTGACCTTTACAACATCAGATAAGATTAATGACATACTGCTACTATACACAGCAACATAACTTTTTATCAAGTTTTAAAAGTGCAAATATCAATAGTATGGCAACACTGTTAATACCTCAGTTATTTCCAAAACAGCATGTACATGTACAATAGGACTAGTTTAATGTGTCCGTTCTTGTTCCAATGAGCTGTGAACATTCATTCATTTCCACTTTTCCTGAAATTCCACCTGGATTATTTTCATGTGTCCATACAATTTAACAAAACATGATGACTATAACAAGTCCCCCAAACCATACGACGATATGTGACATTTATGCTTAGATAGTTTGGCTCCAGCTTCCCCAAGCATAAACTTCCATATTGACGGCACAAGGTGGCAGCAGCGCTCCACTAAGAGTTCATCAATACTGCTGGCTGTTGAGCCCACATTCAGCCCCTATCACCCACAAAAAAGCACGAGCAGTAGGAGCACGAGACGAGGCTATGACAGCTCTTTTCCCTCTACCCCTATGCCTCCGATGGAAACTCCTGACTCCTTGTCTACACCCTCTTTTACACAGAACACTAGTGTTCTTCTAAACACACTTTTGTTTCAGTCATTAGTAAAGGTTTGACAGGTAATGACCTCAGAAAGGTAGTTACTTCTGATCTGTAACCACAGATAAAGTGCCCTTGGCATAAATCGGCCGTTGTGTGCACCAACATGATAGGTGTTTATTTAGATACCCACAATCCTTTTATTCAAAACATGCCACCACAGTGTTGTGTTGCTGCTGGGAGAATTAACGGTCACAGCTGAGAGATGATGGGCTGTGCTTATGTGTTTGTTTGTGTTTTTGTCTGTGCTTACATAATCTATCCACATATATCTTTATTCAGTTATTGTGGACATATATCTATCTTTGTTTTCGTTAGCCAAATTTCTACCGTGTTTTCTTTTCACAGTATCTTGATTGTTTTCGCCTTTCATTCAATCTTCATCTTCAAATTATCCTGCTGTCGTCCCACACTGGAATGTGCAAGGCCTTCCTTCTGGTACCTATATAGCTATGTAGTACAGTAGCTGTTGCAAGGCACTGCATTGGCCATTAAAAAATATGCAAAGGGCTCATTCCAGGAAGATTACTTTGTAGTCTCGCGTTGCCTTCCTCCACAGTGCTGCGGAGGAGGGTCTGGCTAGTCCACACAGCATTCTGGTTTATTGGCATTTCTTTAAACCAATCACGATCGTGTTGGGCGGAGCTAAACGGCGTACAGAGCCACAGTGCTGCTGCAAAATAGCTTCGGGAAGGAACTTGTTTTGGTGGAACGTATACGTTCAGAAGTTGTTTTAGTCGTGCAACAGAAAACTCCGATTGGACAGATAGTCTAGCTAGCTGTCTGGATTTACCCTGCAGAGATCTGAGGAGAAGTTAACCATAGTCCTAGTCTACCGGAGTTTAAAATTACAAGACAAAGAAAGCGGAAGGTGACAGACATCCGGCCCAAAATTAGGGACATTGGGTGGAATTTCCGGCGGCACTTGAACAATCCCTGAAATTTAAAAATTGTTGATATAAACTAATTACTTACTGTAATGTAAGCAACAGTGCGCTATTTAGCACTCTGGAACTCATGGTGGTTCCGCACTGAACTACACCAGCTTAGCAACAAAGCTAATGTTGCTGCTACGTTTCAGAGCATCGAAGAGTGTTTTGAGTCAGGCGGTCTGACTCAGGTGGTCTGCATGCTGATATTTTGCCGAGCAAATATCTTTTTTTGTGTGGTCTTGATGCAACATAATGTTGTTGTACAGTTTCATAAATTCGGAGACCCAAGTAATTTGTTTTTCATCTATCTTTAAATTTAGGGTGGCAGTAGATCACTCTTTAGGGAGTTGGGTTGAGAACCGTAGGGTCATGGGTTCAAGTCCCCATACGAACCAAAGTATGGTGGTGGACTGGTAGCTGGAGAGATGCCAGTTCACCTCCTGGACACTGCCAAGGTGCTCTTGAGCAAGGCACTGTACCTCCAAGCGCTCGGGGCGCCTGTCGATCGACAGTTGCAGCCCCTTCACCCGGACATCTCTCCATTAGTGCATGTATTTGTACTGAGCATTTATTTCAGTATTTTAGTATCTGATAATAATGCTTCATATGAATGGATTTATAACTCAAACTGCACTTTCTAGATCATAATTCATTGTCTCACCAAACCGACCTTAGTCTGGTCAATTTGAACCCACAACCCTCTCTCACTGTCATCAGTCACTGCTTCATTTTGACCCAATAAGACACGTAAGAGATCAGAGCAGAGGTTTGGTAATGTCTCGCTTTGATCGTTTAGATTACCCACGGATGGTATCTTGTGAGACTGGATTGGGCCATTTGTAATGGCCAGGAATAGTATTCTTGCCCCTTGTACTACTCCTGGTAATGGTTATTTATCGCTCTACATTTCTATATTTAATGGGTATCTCTCTTTTTGTTTTCCTCCCATTCTGTCATTTCTTTCATGTTCATGTTGCCTCTCTCGTCTTTGCAACATTACTCCTTTTTTTTTTTATTTAATCGTCAACAATTTCTCCTCGCCTCTCCTGGGGGTATCTTGTCCTCTCTCTCTATCCGTCCAGAACGTTCCCTGGCTTATGCCCAGTACCCTGCAGCTGGTCCCCATTGAGCCTCCCTGGGACTTTAACCCCCTCATCTCCTCTACATCCCCCTTGTACTCCTCCCCACCATTAGCTTACACTCTAAAAAGTACAAAAAAAAAAAAAAAAAGGAATGGAGTGAGGGAACAATGTTGCTTCTTGCATTGCAACAAAATCCCCTCAAATTATTTTAAAACATCTTCCACAATGGGTTAAGAAACCCATAAGATGAGTCTATGAACTATGACATCTTAAACACGAGGCTAATTTTCATCTTCACTTCTAAAGGAAACATCTCATTACAAAACCTCCCATACATTAGAAGGTTTTGTATGTAATGATTGGTTAGAAGGGAAGCCCCAAAAAAAAAATGGGTTTCTTCGGAAACCTATTTGTAATCTTCCTTTTTTTTCATGTTTGGAATCTCAGCTGGAGCCCATGTTTTTAGAGTGTAGAGTGAAAAAGAAGCAAAAGAGTCCAAGAGGGGGAAGGTGGAAAGATGTTTCCAATTGAAGAATGCAAGTAATTAACCCCTCTTCCTCTCAAAACAAAAACACTCTCCTGCAGCATGTGTGGGGGTGATTGATCTGTGTGTGTGTGTGTGTGTGTGTGTGTGTGTGTGTGTGTGTGTGTGTCCGTAGATGCATACATTGATGCACGTGCCTGTACACAAGGCTTTTGTCCTGATTTGAATCCATTTTGTATACACATTAGTACAGTTGTTTGTCATATGTAAAGCCCCAGTTCAAAAGAGTCTCACACACACACACACACACACACACACACACACACACACACACACACACACACACACACACACACACACACACACACACACACACACACACACTCATTCTTTGAGCTCCCACACCAAAACAGACTGTGACACCTCCTAATTGGGATGGATGGATTTCATTATGTAGCATCAAGAGAGAGTGAGAACAGTGATGGAGGGAGGGGAAGGAAAAAAACAACACAATGTGTTACAATAACAAACATTACTGCAGTCCTCAGCCTCCTGCTCACTTCACACACACATACATTGCACAAGTCTTAGAATGACGTACATATGTTTACAACATGGCCTTTAGTCGCCGAACTCTGCCTCCGTCTCACGTTTTATCTCACTTTGAAACGCTCTACGGGCCCCAGGGGTCGACCAATGACTAACAGTGACTCTTTGAATCCCTCCTCTCCCTCTCCTATCCCCTACACACTCTTGTCCCCTCCCATGTCACCTCGCTAATGGCGCCTCCTCCCCTCGCCACAAATCCTCGCTGCCGATGTTGCCTTTACGCTGACTCAGTGCGCTAATGACCACGACAAAGCTGCGAGAACTGTCATCAAAGGCACCGACGCCGATGTGTTGCCATTTGGTCACCATTAAAGTCTTTATGTAGATTTTGTTTCTCTTTCAAACAATATCTGTCACAGGCATAAAGGCATCAAGCCGTTGGCTTCAATGGATTATATGTGAAGGGATATACAGGACAATGCCAAACCACATGCACAGAAAGGAAAATTATAGACAAACACTAAGACAGTGTTATTGTGCTTGTTTAGCGCAAGTGCCAAATTTATCACTTTTGCTATTATCCTTGTGGTGAATTCCTCTTGCACTCCCCCCCCCAAAAAACAGCAATGCAAACAGCAGGGTATCATGAGTCCCTGTAACTTAACCCCTCCCTCCACAAATATTTTTGATCAGAAATTTGATTTATTCAGCTAACTATTCAGTTTGCAGCATGAAGGGAAGCATACTTTACACAAGTAATATTCTAATTTTGTCCTTACTTATTTAACTAGAATAGCATTCGGAGAGCGCAGACCACCACCAAGGCCAAGGTGCATTCACATGCTCCTTGGATGGTCCCATTTTCCGAATTGGGAAGTTGTTCTTCCGAGTTCGGTGTGGTTATGACATTTAGGTTGTATTGTGGAAACAACATGGGTACTACATAGAAGATGTGTTGTATTTTATTGCTATTGTTTAAACAACACCTTGGTAGGTGTTTCCAGTATTTGTGTGATAATGAAGAGCAAAGGAAACAGATCAGGTAAGCCGTGAAATATGGTCAGATCTGCTTCAAAATGTAATGGGTTCTTCCTTGGATAATGCGACAACCTTCCACCAAGTTTCGTGAAAATCAGGCCAGTAGATTTTCTGTTATTGTGCTGGCAAACAAACAAACCCAACAAATCGAGCCGAAATAATTACCTCCGTGGAGTTAATAATCTGCCAAAAAATAGTCGTCTTTAATAGGGCTGTGTATTGGCAAGAATCTGGCAATATGATATGTACCATGATACAGGGGTTATGACTCAATATATTGACAGTTTTAAAATCTAACTATCATAGTTTAAAGAACACATCACCATATTGGTCCTTGGTAATGTTACTAATCAGCTAGGTTTGCTTATGCTAACGTTAGCGGCGCATCCTTCTTACTCTACTTCTTGTCTCAGTTTACATTGTTTGGTTAAGTGGAAGAGTCAGATGGCTGAAGATCTAGCGGTAGAGGGTTTAAACATAAAACAAACTGAACCACTGTTT